>NC_138348.1:106496400-107130567 GCF_046562875.1 Panthera onca | reverse complement strand
CTCTAGTGGGAATCCACGCAGAATGGATGTTGGGCCCGATTTCTTTGACTTTAGTGCATCTGATTTTCTCTCTCAAGAAGCAGCACAGAGTTAAGTCAGTGAGTGAGAAGCCAAGGGAGTTGCTGCTGTACCAAGTCAGAGTTAAATGGAATCGATTGGCCTCACCAGCACCTAGGAGATTCCTGGACACTGGACCAGGTGTTCATGTCCCCCGGGAGCAACCTGGACCAGGGGGTGGGTCTTTTTGGCAAATAGCTGAATCAGAAGAGCTGCACCACATGCGGATAAAATTCATCCTCTCCCTTTGGGGAGGCCAAGGAGAAGGAGAGAAGAAAAAAGTCAGCAAAGGGTAGAAACACACTACCCCTGGTGGCAACTCCCTTGGTCTCCAGGGCAAAGTGACACTTGGGCCAGAGGGAGGGGAGGGATGGGGAAGGAGAGTGTGGTCAGCCCTTGGACATGCCTACGTAGGCTGGCATCATACTGACCTCTTTTCACACCCAAGCTCTGTCATTCCTCATTCGTTTAGTACCTTTGTCACCTAAAGCAAATTACTTTTTCTCAGGAACAAAGTGAAAGTTATAATGGTACCTCACCTTAGAGTGCCCTTGCGAGGATTAAAGGAAATAATGGTTCAGGTGCCTGGGTGGCTCAGTTGGTTAAGCGTTGGACTTTAGGTCATGATCTCATGGCTTGTGGGTTCAAGTCCCACCTTGGGTTCTGTGCTGACAGCTCAGAGCTTGGAGCCTGCTTTGGATTCTGGGTCTCCCTCTCTCTCTCTCTCCTTCCCCCCCCCCCCAAATAAAAAAACATTAAAAAACCAAAACTTAAAAAAAAGGAAATAATGGTTTGGGGTGGGGTTTGTTTTGTTTTGTTTTGTTTTGTTTTGTTTTAGTTTTATTCTTAATATATATGTAGTGAGCACAGTGTTATGTTAGTTTCAGGTGTCCGGCATAGCAATTCAACACTTCGAGACATCACCCAGTGCTCCTCATAGCAAGTTCACTCCTAAATCCCCATCCCCCTACCTACCTCCCCTCTGGTGACCATCTCTTCTCTCCAGTTAAGAGTCTGGTTTTTGGTTTATCTCTTTCTTTCCCTTTGTTTTGTTTCTTAAATTGCACTTATGAGTGAATCATTTGTCTTTCCCTGACTGACTTATTTCACTTAGCATTTAACCCTCTGGATCTATCCACGTTGTTAGACATGGTAAGATTTCATTCTTTTTTATGGCTGAATAATATTCCATTGCATATATAAACCACACCTTCTGTATCCATTCATCTATCGATGGGCACTTGGGCTGTTCCCATAATTTGGGTACTGCAAAGAATGCTGCTATACACATAGGGGTGTGTGTATCTTTTCGAATTAGTGTTTTTGTATTCTCTGGGTAAATACCCAGTAGTGGAATAATTGGCTCATATGGTAATTCTATTTTTAATTTTTTGAGGCACCTCCATACTGTTTTCCACAGTGGCTGCACCCACTTTCATTCCCACAACAGCACACACAACTTAAAAGAAATATGTTTTTTAAGGTGTTTGTCACCACACCTAGCACATAGTGAGCACTCAGTGGGTGGCCAGTGGTGGTATCAGAGCCACTGCCCAGGAGAGAAAAAGGGCTTCTCCTCTCAAGGCCCTTGTAACTTTCCTCCGAAGGGCAAAGGAAGGTTCCGGAAGCAAAGTGTCTGTTACTCCAAGCCATCTATCTCTCTGGCAAATAGTAATGGTGAAACAAAACAAAAACAAGAACAACAACTTGAACTAGAAAAGGTAGAAGGGGAAGATTTGCTTCAGGGCTCTTGGAATGTCTCAGGGAAATGCAGTTGGGCCTCATGAATAACTGGAATCAGAAGGTATAGACCTAACTGCTTTGTTTTGTTGAGCAGGATTCTCTTTCCCTGTTTCCTGAGGCAGCAGAGAGCCAAAACTGCAGAAAGTTAACCTACAAGAAATTCTTGATCTTGAGTGATGGATATGCCCATGGTCTCTGAAGCTAACAAAACAAAGCCAAACAAAACTTAACAGTGAGGCTACAATTTGATTTAGAGAATCTAACCTACATCCCAGACCCTGTCCCTAACCATTTCTTCTTAGTTGGTTTCATTTGCTCTTTTGCTGAGGTCATGGCCGTGCAGCCTTGTAACTGTGGTATCCAAGTAGCAGAAGATAACCTCAGATTTACACGTTACAGCCTAGGTATCCAGAGAGAGACTAACTTACCTATGTCATACCCAGTTACAAACAATATAGGAAAGACAGTAATTGTCCACTCTGGGGAAGGTAACCACCTTTAGACTATGACCACATCTGTGATGGGCACAGCTTGGGTCAGGTGCCCAGGGCTGGATCAATCACCATGGCCATGGGGACAGAATCATGTCAAGTTAACACAGGAGCTCCCATGGTAACCATATAGTTGGGGATGGAGGGGCTAGTTCCTAGAAGAAGTGGAGTTCTTGTCAGGCAGTGTTTAGGAGAGCTCAGCCCAGAGTCATTCCTGTGCTGGAGGGGTGGTGAGATGAAAGCTGATTCCTGTTCCCATGTCCCTGGATTCCTTGGGACTGTCATGTTCTAATCTGCTTTTGTCCAGAGAGGCAAAATGAACAGTGTCATCAGGGTGAACTTAGAATTCCTGTAATCTTGTAAAGGGCATGAAGGATTGAAGGAACTTTGGGAAAAAAAAGGCATTTGCACCATCATTTTGAAATGAGTAGTCATCTGGCCTAATGCAAAGAATTTGGGATTTGCTTGACTCTCTTTATTGGTAAAATGCAAAAGTGAAGATATGGATTTGGGTCTTGGCTATGCCACATAGTAATTGTCTGGTACAAGGTAGATGAATAAACCTTGATTTCTTCTTATATGCAATGAAGACAATACAATCCATGTAGTGTTGTGAGAACCAAGTAAGGAGACACATAGAACGTGCTTTGTAGAGTGCACATGACAAAGTGTCAGAAAACATGAGCTGCTGTTGTTTTCACCTCTTAACTAATCTTTCATTTAACTGACTTAAATTACACAACCTTAAGTTATAGCTACTGGTGTCTTTCTGCTCCTTCAGAGATTTTAAACTCCAACAGGGTAGAGATCACTTCCTATTTGTCTTTATGCCAATGGCAACCTCCAGTAGCAGAAGCTCGCTGAATATTGGCCAAATAAATGTTGACTGGGCTAGATGGCCCTCTGTGCACTTTCCGCTGTCTCCTGGGGGCTCTGCACACAGGGAGCAAATGATGCTGACACAACTGGGCCGGGCCATACATCGTGAGCTCGAATCTTTTCCAATTTCCAATGGATTGGTTCCATTTATTTGTTGTTTGTTCATTCACTTAACAAACATTTATTGAATGTTTACTAATATTCCAGAAATAAGCCAATTTCTGCTTCTATAGTGATGAACAACAAACTCCATCCACCATGGAGTTTACATGAAATATCCTATGCTAGTGCAGGGTTTTGATGCCCCCCGTGTGCAAACCCATTAGCCCTGGATTCTCATTCCATTCTGTCTACCTCACTTGTTGGTGACCTCCTTGAGGACAGGAGTCATGCATTTTATTTCTGTGCCTTGCTCAGTGATTTTTGAGTAAGAGGGTTCAATAAATGGTGAACAAACGGATGAATGATTTTCTAGAATTATCTTAGAGAACCCTGATAACTTTGCATATATTTATTCTGGATTGAATCTGCATATCCTTTGAGTGAGATAAGAAAAACAGTGAATTTTACAAGTTGGGCCTTTGAGCCTTCCAAGTCTTGCCCAAACGACTTGAGTCATAGATACGCCCTTGGTCTCTGAAGCAAACAAAACAAAGCCAAGCAAAACTTAACAGTGAGTCTAAAATTTGATTTCAAGAAAATGCCTCTTTCTCTAATCTTTCTGGCGTTTTCTGTTCTTGGAGAAGAAGTACACCTTCTGTCCGCAACCTTAGCTCTTTGCCCTCTGAGCTCAAACTTATATTATTAGTCATTTGAAACAATTGTTTCCATGGAGATAGCCTAGCAACTTTTAGGCTTGAATTTAGTGTTGAATAATGTTACCACTGATAGACATTACATTTTTAACTTTTTGATCCGTGAAAGTTAAATATTTTTAGTATCTAGTTCCTTAACAAGTTCTCTTCCCTCTGATTTCAGGAAAACGAAACAAAACACCTTAATTTTCTAAAGCCAGGAGTGATTGCATAAGACTGCCTATAAAGTAATATTTTCATCATTTGTGATGTATTTACTTAGTGAATATTTATATAGCCAGGCACCATTCTAACTGCTTTAGAAATATTTAAATCATTTAATTGTCATAACAAGCTTATAAGGTATGTACTATTATCTGCACTTTGTAGATGAGGAAACCGGGACATTAAGAGGTTGCATAAATAGGAGAGCTGGTACCATGGGTATGTTTATGATACATTTATATTCCCTGGAAGGTTGCTGGAATCCTTACCCTGAAAACCTGTTCCAGGTACAGTTCTCACTCATTCTCTTTCTACCACCACTCTTTCTATTCCTCTACCTGTCCCCAAGGACGCAGACTATTGTCTGCAACACGTTTTTTTTTTAAGAAAAGTGTGGAAATTATTACACGACTGTAGTTTATCTTGAACTCTTTTGGCATCTGTGGACAAGTACATTATCATGCGCACCGTTTAAGCTTCAACTCTAGGGGCAATCAGGTAATAGAATGAAAATGCACACTGCGGAGTGGTTGGCTGGAAGGGTATCAGAAAGGCCACAACTGCATTGTATCTCTTTGTAGGTCACCCTCAACACGGAAAGCTTGGTTAATTGACATAACCAATGGCATATGTGGCTTTATTGTTGGTGAAAATAGTGCCTTGTCAGTTAACTTGATAAACATAAGAAAGAGCCCTTCGTTAATGGAATTACAGGTATGCAGTATATGTGGATTGGCTTAGGCATGTTAGAAATATTTCCTGTCTTTGCTTGAAGAGAAGCAAAGTTTTATAAAATTCTAGCAAGTCTGGAAGCATATGCCCTTTGCCCCACATCCAGCCAGTTCCCAGAAGGATTTGTGGTTGGCTAATGCCAACTGTAAAGTAACAGAATCCTGCCTCTGGAATATTTCGAGTGACAATCAAGTGATTTCATGGGAAATGGCACACAGAACACTTGCAGTGACAGAGAGCTGGGACTTCCTTGAGCTTAAAGGACATGCATAAATCAACCACATTGAGCTTGGTTACCGATGCACATTGTTCAATAAATGTCTACCTATATGACAGAATGTGCTGTGAGGCTTGTTCTCATTAGTAAGTTTTAATCTCATTGTAGTAAGATTGTGGGGGCGTAGCTCACCCCCTCTTCAAATTTCTTTTGAGCCTACTGCTGTCTATCAAAAAGAAGCTAAGAATTGCTTTTTTGTGAACTGGTGTTCACAAAAATAGTCCTAACAGTTCACAAGAGGCATAACAGAAGGGAAGAAGGGTTTTGTCCCTCCTGCTTCCAGACCTCTGCCTTCCAGATTGGCCTGAGGCCCTTGCCTTAACATATTTTTCTACACAGGTGGTTGTAATGATGGTAGTCCTTGTCCCTTCCTTTATAATATAGAAATATGCCTAGGTTTTTTTTTTTAATGTTTATGTATTTTTGACACACAGAGAGAGGCAGAGCATGAGCGGGGGAGGGGCAGAGAGAGAGGGAGACACAGAATCCAAGGCAGGCTCCAGGCTCTGAGCTGTCAGCACAGAGCCCGACGTGGGGCTCAAACTCACAGACCGTGAGATCATGACCTGAGCCAAAGTCGGATGCTCAATCGACTGAGCCACCCAGGCGCCCCTAGAAATATGTCTAGGTTTTAAAGATGACATTTGGTTTCTTCTTTTGTTCTGCTCTTAGATGATTAATGCACGATGAGCCAGCCACGGCAAATGCCTGAAGTTGGCCAATTAATATCTTCAGGAATCTCATTGCCTGGAAGTGCTCTCATGACGAGATGCTCATAGGTGTTCACTCTCTCCTTGTCCAAGATAGTTCTCTGGGACGGGTTCCACCAGTTAAGGTGCTCTTAACTGGTAAGAGAACAAAAGCAGGAAAACACAGCATGGTTTTCCAGGTACCCTCCCCCAACAAACGTTTATCGAGCAACCTCTGCCTTTTAGTAGGTAGATACTAGCAGGTGGATATATCAGGATTCAAACTTAACACCTGCCGGAGGGTGACTAGGTGCCATTTCTTCACAGCCAATCTTTCTCTCTCTGCTTTTGACCTTGGTACAGAGCCATGGAAGTTGAGGCTATTAACCCACCCAAACCAGCACCCATCAAGGCTAAAGGAAATTCCTCACGAAGTGTGCATTATATAAATTTTAGGAACAGAACTCAGTTGGTTCTGTGCATGAAAACCTCCCTTCTAAATTATCTTCCTCCTAAGTCACTGCTGGGGAAAGTGCAGCAAAAAACAAACAAACAAAAAAAAAAAAACAAAAACAAAAAACCAGAAAGAGGTTTTTTTTTTTTTATTATTCTAATTTTGTTCCCTGAAATCACCTATGACATCCCATCTGCAGGGTGCTGCCCCAGCGGGCAGAGAGCACAGTCTGCAATGTTGATGAAGCCGTCCTCCCTCGGCCAGGCAGCAGTGGCCCAGCTGGAGGGTTCTGGCTCCCTACCTGATTGCCGTTAAGTGCTGAATGCAGAGTCTGCCGGGAATTGGCACCTCCCTGAACCTGGCCCATGTTTTGATTACAGAAACCAAAAATAGGTAAGCAACTGTGGAGCTCCAGGTAGGAAGCACTGCAGACAGAAGGTATATGCTTTCCCCCTGAGGAGGAGACGGTCTTTAGAGATGTCAGTTCTCACACCAGCCCGACCACAGCCTGTGATTTTGTGTTTATGGGCCTGGGGGTCTGTGAGGGGATTTAGGGAGAAATACAACATGCCCATCCATTTCATAGGGGCTTGAAGGTTATCAACGGAGGAAAAGATTGTGAATTCTAGAACCAGAGGGTATTATGCTAAGCGAAATTAGTCAGAGAAAGACAAATATCATATGACTTCACTCATATGAGGGACTTTAAGAGACAAAACAGATGAACATAAGGGAAGGGAAACAAAAATAATATAAAAACAGGGAGGGGGACAAAGCATAAGAGACTCATAAATATGGAGAACAAACAGAGGGTTACTGGAGGGGCTATGGGAGGGGGGATGGGCTAAATGGGTAAGGGGCACTAAGGAATCTACTCCTGAAATCATTGTTGCACTTTATGATAACTAACTTGGATGTAAAGTTAACAATAAAAAAATTAAAAAATAAAAATAAATAAAATATCTCTTGCAATTCAAGTGTAATCTATCAGTGCAGCAAAAATATGGAAGGACTCCTTGAAATAAATGCATTTTACACAGAGTTCTTTAGTTACAAATGATCTATAAGTACCTCAGTTTCTAGCTTCTATACCTTCTTTCATCAGGCAGGCCAGGTCTTATACCTTGAGTAGCCTTTCACCTGCCTCTTCCATTTCTAAATTTGTATAAGGTCTCTTTGGTTTATAGGAGCCATTGCTGGCCCTCCCTTGTCCATCACCTCCTCCGACTGGAAATTAAAATATCTACAGGATGCCCTAAGTGCCTGGCTGTCCTGTGACCACCCCTTCATTCTTCTTTTTCTTTCTTCTTTTTCTTTCCTGTTTTCCTTCCCGTCCCTAAAATAAGGAATTGTGAGGAGACAGCTTTGAATTCGAGCTAAGGCTTCCTTAGTTTGGTGGTTTAACACATCATCTAATCTCTCTGAAATTCAGACTTTTCACCTGAAAACAAACAAACAAAAAGGATAATAATATATATCTTGCTGGTTGCTGGGCAGCCTACAACATATGGAAAGCCTTTGGGGCAATGCTTGGCTCAGAATTGGTTGATGCTAACTGCTTTATCCTGTTTCTGCTCCCCTCCATCTGTTTGCACCCTTCTTTTTTGTTGTTGAGGTAAAATCGACATACAACATTATAGTAGTTTCAAGTGTATAACACAGTGATTCGATATTTGTATATATTGCAAAAAAATCACCAAAATAAATCTCATTAACATTTGTCACCATACATAGTTACAAAACTTCTTTCTTTTACTGAGAACTTTTAAGGTCTACTCGATTAACCTTCATCTATGCAATACAGAGTTATTAAGTATAGTTGCCATGCTATACATTATATCCCTATGACTTATTTATTTTATAACTGGAAGTTTGTACCTTTTGACCCCTTTCACACATTTTGCCCATCCCCTATCCCCCTGTCTCTGGCAACCACCAATCTATTTTCTACATCTATTAGCTTTCCTTTTCCTTTTTCTTTCTTTCTTTCTTTCTTTTTTTTTAGATCCACATGTAAGTGAGATCACTTTGCTTTCTCTGTCTGACTTACTTCATTTAGCATAAATGCCCTCAAGTTCCATTCATGTTGTCACAAATGGCAAGATTTCATTATTTTTATGGCTGAATAATATTCAGTTGTGTGTGTGTGTGTGTGTGTGTGTGTGTGTGTGTGTGTGTGTGTATCACATCTTCTTTATCCATCCATCGATGAACACTTCAGTGGTTTCCATATCTTGGCTATTGTGACTAATGCTGCAAGGAACATTAATCAGTGTTTTTATTTTCTTCTAGTAAATATCCAGAAGTGGAATTGCTGGATCATGTGGTAGCCCTATTTTTAATTTTTGAAGAACTTCCATCCTATTTTCCATAGTGGCTGCACCAGTTTACATTCCCACCAACATTGCTCATATGTTCCCTTTTCTCCACATCCTCACTGACACTTGTTAATTCTTGTGTTTTTGATAATAACCATCTTAACAGGTGTGCAGTGATACCTCATGGTGGTTTTGATTTGCATTTCCTGATAATCAGGGATGTACATCATTTCATGTATCTGTTGGCTAGCTCTGTGTCTTTTTTGAAGAAAAAATGTCTTCGTATCCTCTGTCCATGTTTTCAGTTGGATTTTGTTTCCTTCTTTGCATGATTTTGTTCTGTGAAATTGATGCCTACCATTTTAAGGAGCTCTGAGATCTCCTAAATCTGATCCCTTGACCCAGATTAAGAGCATTGCCTCCCAGCCTTCTTTTTACAAGTGAGAGGAATCTGTGTATAGTTGACTTCATTCCACTATGAGAACAAAAATATGCTTCCAAAAGCCATGCTGATTCTTTGATCCTAGCTGGCTTCGTGATCCTGGGGAAGTTATCTGACCAGTCTGTGTCCAGGTTTCAACAGCAGGCTCTTGTGATAATTAAATGAGACAATACATGTAAAGAGCTCAAAGTATTTCTTGGCTCATGGTAAGCATTCAATAAATACATAGTAGTAGGAGTAGTAATAATCCGTAGTGGTGGTGGTGATGGTATTCACTGAGTGCCAAAGAACTTCCAATAAAGTGAATGTCCTGTCTCTTAACATTCTGTGACTCTGCCTTAAGAAAAATGAAATAAAGGCTACTTTTTAAGATCCATAGTCTCTTTCTCCTTCCTCTCATCTCGTTTCAAAAGGAAAGTTCTGAGAGATGGCAGGCATGAGAAACACAGTTGAAAGTTCATAATGCTGAGAGTCAAGACAGCCAGGTTGTAATGAGTACTTGGTCACTAACTAGCTGTGTGACTGCGGGCAGCTAACCTGGCCTTTCTGGGTATCTTAATGACTTTCCTGCTGCCTCATCAGCTGTTTCTTGACAGTATCTTCTAGCTTTAAGACCTCAAGAAACTGTGTTCTGCATCAGTGACCCCAGAGTGAGGGGAGGCTTTTACCGAGCTCAGAAAGTCTTTCTCTTTCCTAGTGCTTCACATTTGGCTGACTTCCTCGAACCTGACACTGGAAAAAGAAACTCAGAACATTTTAATTTATGGTCCAAACAAAAAGTCCTCTTAATTAAAATTTAGAAGCCAGTTCCACGGACAATGCCTGGAAGTGAGCCCAGAAGAAAAGAAGGATTATGATATAACCAAATAAACCGGTAAAAGTTTAAAAAGTAGTTGACGAGAAATCAATGTGTATCTGTGCAAATCAAGAGAAGGTCATTTGGGGATAAAAGAGGGTTTAATAAACTGACTTGGGCATTCAGCCTCTGCTCAGCCAAGTAGTCAAGGAATTATACATAATCAACAGGTCTTTGACTTTTCACTTGGCAGGGTTATCTCTAGACAGGAGCATATGTCAAAACATAGAGGGGAGACTCCTGTCAAGGGGAACTCTGAGGAAACTTTTAGCACACTAGATATGCTTATTATCTTCATAGTAGTTTTGTAGGTGGACATCTCAAATTTTACACTTAAAATTGTACAGTTTTGTAGTATGTCAGCTCTACCTCGATAAAACTGGTAAAAAAATAAAAACCTTGTACAAACACTGTAATCACCTAATTCTTCTTGATCCCATTCGTATGTTTCATGTGGGATCCTTTTGAGAGAATTAGCTCTGGAACACAACTTGAACATCACTTGGTTTCTGGCCAAACCCTGTCTCAGTAGCACCTCAATTTCTTCTCAGACAGTAACAAAAACAATGGCGTGCGCTTTTACACAACGTGATCCTTCTTTCCCAGGAGGCAGTTCTGTCCTTGCTTCCTCCTGGCCCATTGCTGCATCTTGATGATTGGATAGGCCTCTACTGGCCTAGAGAACCATATTAAAAAAGGATCAATAATGGAAGTGGTCAGAATATAGTGGACAGACCTTGAGAATATTAGAAATAATAGAAAGAAAGGTGTCAAAGGAAGAGGAAGCTGTCCAAAGAAGCCATAGTGGGTTATCTAAACCTACACAGCTTCTGTTGGGTATAACTGACCCTGAGACATTCTATAAATGCAGAAGGTTGGGACCTCCCTTGACAGAGCTCTGCAGAAAGCAGCAGCAAGATGGGTGAACAAGAGCATCTTATTTTACAGTTATGTCAAACTGAACATAACTGAGGGTTGGTAGAGATCCTTGTTTAATGATTGCTTGAGAAGACTTGTAAATATGTATTAAGCAGATGCTTTGTATTATAATGTGAAAGGAACTCATGGAATAATGCACATGAATGTGATTTGTAAAGTAGAAAGTGTGAATAACACTAAACGCTAAGCATCCCATAGTACAGCTCAGAAGAACTAATGGTTATGGATGAAATGCATCCTTATGATGCAGAAGGCAGAGAAGCAGAATATAAAAATCAAAAGAGGGGCGCCTGGGTGGTTCAGTGGGTTGGGCATCCAACTCTTGGTTTTGGTTCAGGTCATGATTTCACATTCCTGAAATCACACCCCGCGTTGGGCTCTGCGCTGACAGCGTGGAGCCTGCTTGGGATTCTTTCTCTCTCCCCCCTTCTGTCCCTCCCCTGCTTTATGTCTCTCAAAATAAATTAATTCAATTAATTAAATAAAAACTATAAAAGGAAGTCCGAGTGTCTTCATAGGGTTTATTTCCAAGACATTTAAAGAAAATCACATGAACCGAAGAGCTTCCAAGGAGTAATATCTGTTAACAGTCTTTGTAAACTCTAAAGCATTACACAAATGTTTACTTTGAATTTATACATGTACATGTGTCCATCTATTTATTTGTATGTTTATATATGTATATTGCCTGTGTTGTTTTATGGCTCATAATTTTGATTTCTATATAAGTCATAAATCTGACTCCATGGTTCAGCCTGAAGCTTAATAAGCATAATAAGACTTAATAAGACTTAATAAGCATATAGTAACTCATGAGTACCAAAGGTAGTTATATGTTATATTGGTCAGGTTGGAAGCCACTCTTGCAAAAGGGACTATGTGCTTTGCCTTTAGACGTATTAAAGAATCTCTGTATTAGCAGCTCTAACTTGTTTTATGCTTCACTGTATTAAAGATAAATTTAAATTATGCCTTTGGTCTTTTTGGGAGAACTGTCTTCTCCCATATCTGGTGAATGTGATGGTCCAGCCCTTGTGGATGAGGACACCATCTCCTTGACCACAGGGGTTATATGGGCACATGACCCAGGCTGAGCCAATGAGGATCATACCAGAGAGCTTTCGATACCATTATTTATAATAAAGTGATCTCTTTTCACTGGGATTGCTGAGGTTATTGACCCAAAGTTGCTGGTGCCTACCTTAAAAGAAAGAATTTATTTCAAAATGTGGCCAATATGCAGAAAGGAAAACCAGCCTAAAGATGAATAGGTGGTATTTTCATGTCAACATTTGAGCCCGTGGATCCAATGTTTCTTTTTTTTTCTTTCCAGTTTGATTGTGTTGTGCAATGATTACCACAATAAGTTCAGCTGACATCCGTCTTCTCATATAGATACAATAAAAAGAAAACACAAATGAGAAGAAAGAAAAACAATTTTCCTTTGGGTGAGAACTGCAGGGATTCACTGTCTGAACAGCTTACCTATCTTCACAACAATGTTAACTACTGTGATCATGTAGTGCATCAAAGCTTCGGCTCTTATTTATTTAATAATGAGACGTTTGTGCCTTGTGACTCTCTTCCTCCAGTTCTTCCTTCCCCCACCCTCTGCCTTTGGTCACCACAAGTCTGATCTCTGTTTCTGTGAGTTTTAATGGTATCAGAGCCACCTTGTGTGGTGATAGACGTATGGATCCGATCACTCTTGACAGACGTGTCGCTGCATTTTGCGGCTAAGTCATAGTTTCTGTATTTATTAAATGAATTGGAGCTGGTTTTTACTATTTGCAACCAAACAAATGCTTGCTAATATTATGGGAAGGGTTTAAAATCCAGGCCCCTCATAAGCTGTGGACCTTACCACTGGTACCACCTCATCAAATTCTCTACCCAACCATTGAGGAAAAACCAGCTTTTGGTATAGTAATGTTTGCCTTCGGGAATCTTAAAGGTCTTGGCCAAAAATTTGGGGCTGAAGAGCTTAAAACTGTCCCTCAAAGAGATAACCCTAGTAGGAATTCTGGAGCAGTGCATATTCCAATGTCTTTTTCTGGACATAATGTGGAATACAAGGCATGGTATATTAGTTTAGGTGCTTCAGTTCTTTGCATTCAGTCTAGCAAAGGAAGGTATTCATTTATGTTGACTGTTTCTATCATATCATGTTAGAGAGACAAAGTGGTTTCCATTTTCCTCTGTAGTATCAACCCTCTAAAAATTTATACATCAACCCAATCATACTTGTATTCACAATAAAGAAAATTCCTTGGACCAGGCTGGGACCAGGAACCCTGGTTGTACATGTACTGTTGTTATATACAGTGAGGAATAAGAGAAGAAGTAAATACCTCTTACATTTCTTGGTTGTGCTAAACGAGCCTTTAAAATAGTCACATATGGCGTTCTCTCCTATTTCAGTAGAATTTCATCCTTCTGGAATAAATATATAAAATACAGAGTCAAGTCAATCGCTCATTTCAAAAAGCCTCCAAATAGGAAGAAATTCCTTTAAATCTGTTTGGTAAGCCAGCTCTGTGTTAGCCAACAGGGAGCCCTGTACCCTTGTCATACTTGATCAAGAAGAAATATTCAAGCTAATTTATGTTACAGAAATGTCATTGGTATAGATTTTACTGGAATCAATTCTTCAGAGAAGAAATTAAAATAGTTTTTACTAAATCAATATGAATTCTCAGGCCTGGAGCTTCCCTGAGTTTAGAAAATGTAAATTAATCTTTGAATACAAATTGAATTCCTTGACATTAGGCTGTGGAATACTAACCTATGATGCTTATACATACCTACAAAACACACACACACACACACACACGCACACACACATTTTGAAGAATTGACACCTGAAGTCTACTTACATGTACTTACCATATTTACCTCTGGGTTTTAATCAGTTTTCTCCCATTGTGCTCTATCAGTAAGCAGGAAAAACATAAGTACTTGGCTGCAGCCAATTGTTTATATTCCCTTATTCTGTTTCTCTCCATCAACTGGGTTTTTTTTTTTTTTTGGCTGCCAATATTAAATATTCAAATACAAAACAATTTTCTGTATTGTAATATGAGTTATCCAATTCCGCTGTTTAAATGTCCAAATTAATTTGACGGTTAACCTAGTTAATTCAGCTTTAAAAATAATGAAATACACCATCCCCTGAGTGACCAACAATTACTATTAAGTCCATTTCCAAACACGTAATATATGCTGAATACAGATTCGGCCTGGAATTTCTTCCATCAGAAATGCCTTTTAAAAGCATGAGGGGAAAATTGATGAGTTAGGAGCTAAGATATTCAAGGACAGAGGAGAATTGAGTCTGAGTCAGGAGCTGATTACAAGGGGAGGTGGTAGATGGCATGAATCTCAAAGATGTGGGAGTGAAAGCACAAGAAAACACCCTCGCCACCCCTAGACCCCGGGATATGCGGGCTGTACAAATCAGAACCAAACTTCAGTTAGAACAAAAAGGTGGAGGGAACATTCAGAACAGGTTCTAAAGAGTAGGACGTTTGCTGATAACTGGCCTTGAGTTTCAGAAAGCACAGTCCATTGGTTTTAGGAGCTGGGAAGGATGCAATGAGGGTGAATGTGGAGAGACCCCAGAGTCCTGGGCATCTCCTGATGACAGATACAAACTGCGTAGTGGGGATAATCCTGTCTTAAAGAGGATTCCTAACTCCTGTGATATGTTAGTAAAAGTATTTTATGAATTAAAGATTTCCGTTCTTTTATAAGCTTCTGAATACACTTTTGATCTTCATTTGGAGAATATGTAGTGAAGAAGTATGATTTTCTAAGAACAGAGATAGGACAGACAGCTAGATGTGATGCACAGTGCTGCTTGGATCCTGAATTTTTTAATTTATTTATCTGTATCGAGGTATAGTTGACACACATTACATTAGTTTTAGATGTGCAACATAGTGTTTTGACACCTCTATATAGTGTGATCTGTTCACCACAAGTGTAGCCACTATCTGTCATTACCCATTTTTGCAATGACATTGCTGTACCTTTCAGTCCCATGATTTATTCATTCCATCGCTGGAAGCCTGTATCTCTTTCTTCCCTTCACCCATTTTGCCCGTCCCCTTACCTTCTTCCCTCTGGCTATCACCAGTTTCTCTGTCTTCATGGGTCTGCCTCTGCTTGGTTTGTTTGTTCCTTTTGTTTCTTAGGTTTCACAGATAAGTGAAATCGCATGGTCTTTTTCTTTGACTGGTTTATTTCACTTAGCATAATATCCTATAGGTCCATCCATGTTGTCACAAATGGCAAGATCTCATGCTTTTTTGTGGCTAAGTGATATTCCATTGTATGGAATATATAGTATTTATAGGCCACATCTTCTTTATCCATTCACCTCTCAATCAACACTTAGGTTGCTTCGAATCTTGGCTCTTGTAAATAATGCTGCAGTGAACATAGGAGGGCATATACTTTTTCAAGTTAGTATTTTCATTTTCTTTGGGCAAATACCAGAATTACTGGATCATATTTTAATTTTTTGAGGGAATTCCATTGTGTTTTCCCTAGTGGCTGCACCTATTGACATCCCCACCAAGAGTGTACAAGGATTCCTTTTCCTCCACATCCCTGCCAACACTTGTTATTATTCTGACAGGTGTAAGGTGATGTTTCATTATAGTTTGGATTTGCATTTCTGTGATGATGAGTGATGCTGAGCATCTTTTCATGTGTCTGTTTGCCATCTGTACGTCTTCTTTGGAAAAATACCTATTCAGTTCCTCTGCCCATTTTTAAATTAGATTGTTTGTTTTTCTGCTGTTGAGTTGTACAAGTTCTTTATATATTTTGGATATTAGCACCTTATAGGATAGATATGTCATTTATAAATACCTTTTCCCATTCAAGTGGTTGCTTTGTTTTGTTTTGTTTTGTTGGTGGTTTCCTTCTCTGTGCAAAAGCTTTTTATTTTGGTAAAATCCCAGTATTTTATTTTTGCTTTTGTTTCCCTTGCCAAAGGAGGCATATCTAGAAAAACGTTGCTACGGCCATGTCCAAGAGATTACTGCCTACATTTTTTTCTAGGAATTTTATGGTTTTGGGTCTTACATTTAGGTCTTCAATCCATTTTGAGTTTATTTTTGTGTATGGTGTTAGAAAATGGTCCAGTTTCATTCTTTTGCACGGAGCTGTCCAGTTTTCCCAGCACCACTTACTGAAGAGACTATCTTTCCCTGTTGTATCTTCTTGCCTCCTTTGATGAACTGACCATATAGGTGTGAGTTCATGTGTGGGATTTCTATCCTATTCCATTGACCTATCTGCCTATTTTACACCAGTATCATACTGTTTTGATTATTGTAACCTTGTAGTATATCTTGCAATTTGGGATTGTGATACATCCAGCTTTTTTTTTTCGTTCTCAAGATTGTTTCAGATATTCAGGGTCTTTGGTGGTGCCATAAAATTTTTAAGATTACATATTCTAGTTCTGTGGAAAATGCCATTGATATTTTGATAGGGATTGCATTGAGTCTGTAGATCACTTTGGGCACTATGGACACTTCAATAGTATGAATTCTTCCAGTCTATGATATACCTTCCCATTGATTTTTTTGTCATATTCAGTTTCTCTCATCAATATCTTATAGTTTTTAGAGTATGAGTTTTTCATTTTCTTGTTCTATTTACTCCTAGATATTTTATTCTTTTTGGTGCAATTGTACATGGAATTATAGTCTTGATTTCTCTTGCTGCTACTTTGTTATTAGTATATAGAAACACAATGGATTTATGTATATTAATTTTGTGTCCTGCAACTTTACTGAATTCATTTATTACTTTGAATGGGTTTTTGGTGGAGGCTTTACAGTTTTCTGTGTATACTGTCGTCTGCAAATAGTGATGGTTTTATTCCTTCCTTACCAATTTGGATGCCTTTTATTTTTCTTGTCTGATTGCTGTGGCTAGGACTTCCAGTACTGTGTTGAATAAAAGTGGTGACAGTGAGCATTTCTGTCTTGTTCCTGATCATGGAGATAAAACTCCCAAGTTTTTCACCAGTGAGTATGATGTTAGCTGTAAGTTTGTCATATGTGATCTTTATTATGTGGAGATACATTCCCTCTAAATTCACTTTGCTGAGAGTTTTTGTCACGAATAGATGTTGAGTTTTGTCAAATGTGTTTTGGGCATTATTGAGATGATCTTCTGATTTGTATCCTTCATTTGCTAATGCGATGCATCATGTTGATTGATTTGTAAATATTGAAACATTTTTGCATCCCTGGAACAAAACCCACTTGATTGTGGAGAATGATCCTTTTAATGTGTTGTTGAATGTAGTTTACTAATATTTTGTTGAGGATTGTTGCCTCTCTGTTCATCTGGGATATTGGACTGTAGGTGTTTTGTTTTGGTGGTTTCTTTGTCTGGTTTTGTTATCAGGTGAATGCTGGCCTCACAGAATATATTTGGAAGCATTCCTTCCTTTTCTGTTTTTTGGAATAGTTTGAGGAGAATAAGAATCAACTCTCCTTTAAATGTTTCATAGAATTCACCTGTGAAGCCATCTGGTCTTGGACTTGTGTTTGTTAGGAACTTTTTGATTACTGATTCAATTTTATTGCCAATAATCAGTCCGTTCAGGATCCTGAATGTTTAAAATAATAAGAAGAAAAAAGATAAAAAGAAAAGGCATATACAGCGATAAAGAGAATTTAGGGTAAACTGTGGATTTTTCCATATGAACTGTGTTTTAGATGATACAGTTATTTATATTACATTTCTTGGATGTGATAATGGCACTGTGATTATTTGGAAAATGTCCCTGCTCTTAGGTGAAGTGGGTTCAAGTGTTTAGTTATGATGTGTGAAATATTCAAATGGTCTAGCAAAAATAAAAATGGAAAGAGAGAGACAGAGTAAAAACAAAAATGGCAAAATATTAACAATAGAGGACTCCGACTGAAGTGTATATGAGCATTCATAGTGCTGTCTTTAAATTGTCTGGAGATTTGACAGTTTTCAAAATAAAAAAGTTAGGAAACAAAGCCTCAACTTTTCATATTGTTAAGTCTTATAATTCAGTTCAACTAAAAAACCACTATATGCCAGCACCCTTCACAAATCTCTTAAGTAGATTTTGTGATTTCTCCTTAATTGGCAAAAGTTGTTTTAATAAACCCACAAGATTGTTTTTGCTAAATTACAGAGAAGAGTCACATAAAAGAAAAATGGCATTTGTGACCCAAAGTGGGGGGGGGGGGGGGTGGAAGTCATCTGTTAAAGTGTTAGTTAATTTCATGTCTTTGTTGTGCTCAGCAAGTTATGTCAGTTAGTTATTTTTAATCCCAGTTAGGGAAATTTAAATTTATTTTAGAAGGACAAGTGAAACAGACCCCAGCAGGATTTGTCCTTACCAATTTATATCTCTAGTCAAGCTGCATTTTGTTCTGTTTAAATGTGTTTGGAATTTTTTCAGCCTGAGGATAAAAGTCCATTTAAAAATTAGATGGTAAGAAGAGTCATAAAGCTGTTATTTTTTTATTGATTTGGTTTTTTAGAGAGAGTGTGTGCACATGCATGAGCAAGAGAGAGGGAGAGGGAGAGAATCCCAAGCAGGCTCCTTGCCCAGCGCAGAGCACGGCATGGGGCTTGATCTCTCAGCCCTGAGATCATGACCTCAGCCGAGATCATGACCTCAGCCGAAATCAAGAGTTAGACACTTAAGTGACTGAGCCACTCAGGTGTTATTTTTTAAATATACATGCTCATTTTGAACTTCTTTATTTTATTATGGGAATGAATAAGGGAAGAAAGGGTGAAGTTGGAGTGATTTACAAATGGTTTCTAGAAAACTCTCTCTCATTTCAATAGAAGGTGCCTTAGAGGCACATTATATGTCCCCACCTTTTCTTCCCCCACATTTCAATGTTGCCACAAAGAAGAGAACAGAGGTAAGGACCAGAATTTGTCATTTAAAAGAAAAGCTAATCCATTCATCAACTAGAACTAAATGTTTGACCTTGGTAAGTTTCTCGCAAGGGTGCCAAAGTGCCTGAGTCTAGCAGGCGACCCAGAGATGGAGCTGCAAGGAACCTCACAAAACCTGTGCTCTGCCTACGCGGTTCTTGCAGTGTGGACCGCAGCCCCAGCACCACTTGGGAGCTTGTGAGAAATGCAGGGCGTCGGGCCTCACTGCAGAATCAGTGTAGCAGAATCTGCGTTTTAACAAGATGCCCAAATGAGTCATATGCCTATTAAAGTTTGAGAAGCACTTTCTGAAAGAATGGTTCTCTGCCTTAGCTACGGTGCCATAGAATCACCTAGGGAACCAAAATTACTCTTGCTTGGTGTGGGGGGCTGAACTGTGTTACTCCATCTCCCCCACTGCCCACAAAAAGAAGATGATGCTGAAATACTAACCTGCAGTACCTGTAATGTGTAATCCAGTTAAGATGAGGTCATATTGGGGCCGGGATGGCGGGGGGGTGGGGGGAAGCACCTGGGTGGCTCAGTCGGTTAAATGTCAAGACTTCCCTAGGTCATGACCTCACCATTTCTGAGTTCAAGCCCTGCACTGGGCTCTGTGCTGACAGCTCAGAGCCTGGAGCCTGCTTTGGACTTTGTGTCTCCCTCTCTCTCTGCCCCTCTTTCACTTGCTCTCTCTCACTCTCTCAAAAATAAATTAAAAGAAAACATTAAAAAAAATTTTAAAAGATGAGGTCATATTGGAAATCCACTTGGTGTCTTATAAAAAAGAGGAGAGGGGTGCAGGGATACTGAGACACAGAAGAGACACAGGGAAGAAGTCTCTGTGACAATGGAAGCAGAGATAATATGATCCGGCTGCAAGTCAAGGGATGCCAGGAGTTCTGACCGCCACTAGAAGCTAGGGAAAGGCGAGGATCGTCCCCTTGAGAGACAGCACGACCCTGCCAAGGCTTCGATCTCAGACCACAGTGAAGGAAGAAATTTCTGTTGTTTAAGTCACCAAGTTTGTGGTGGCTTGTTATGAGAGTCCTAGGAAATTGATGTGCCTGTGCCTCACCTCCAGAAATTCTGATTTAATCACCTGGAGTGCATCCATGGCTTTGGGATTTTAAAAAGCTCTATGATTCTTTTAAAAAATTTTTTAATGTTTATTTATTTTTGACAGAGAGAGATAGAATGCAAGCAGAGAGAGGCAGAGAGAGAGGGAGACACAGAATCTGAAGCAGGGTCCAGGCTCTGAGCTGTCAGCACAGAGCCCGACGTGGGGCTTGAACCGGTGAACCGGGAGATCATAACCTGAACCAAAGTTGGACTAAGCTTAACCGACTGAGCCACCAGGCGCCCCAAAAGCTGTATGATTCTAATGTGCAGCCAAGGTTGAAACTAAGTACTCTAACTTACATATGATAATGTCCACTGTTTGCTTTGCTTTAAAGACTAATAACATCTTTTCATAGAAAATGCAATAATTCAGTGAAATCAGATGGACTCATTTCATTACAGCTGCAAGAAGATTTTTTATTTTGCTAGAAGACTAGACCCCACCATCCATCTACCAGCAGGATAGTGTTTTAGAGGAAATAGTCTGTTATATTCTGACCTTATAAAGCCAAGCCTCAAAAGTGACAGCAAATGTCCTAACCCACCGTTCTGATCTTTCCCCATTTGTGAAATTTAAGCTTAATCTTAGTATTTAGCTATAAACACTCTCAAGTAAAATATTTATTGTTTACAGGAATTTTACAGGAACATTGAAGAGAAACCATTAAATGTGTTATAAACAACACATTATGATTAGAAGAAAAGGAATCTGAAAACAGCTAGCTAACCTGATTCACAATATACAGTGACAAGTTAGTAGTTTGCCTATGTGTTGACAAGCACGTAAAAAAAATAAGGCTGCAGTTCCCTTCCACTGAATCTAAATATTTGGGAGAGAATTTGACAATTCACATGTCGTGTTTAGGTTGTCTGTCCTAATAACAAACATATGGAGCTTCTTCCCCCTGAGCTGAATCAACTATAAAACTGTAGAAAACATCTGGAAAGATTATTAGGTACTACATAGTAGGATTATGAGTTGATTTTTTTTTATTTTTTTAATGTTTATTTATTTTTGAGAGAAACAGAGACAGAATGCGAGTGGGTTAGGGGCAGAGAGAGAGGGAGACAGAGAATCCGAAGCAGGCTCCAGGCTCTGAGCTGTCAGCACAGAGCCCGACATGGGGCTCGAACTCATGAACTGTGAGATAATAACCTGAGCTGAAGTCGGAAGCTCAACCGACTGAGCCACCCAGGCGCCCTGGATTATGAATTGATTTTTAAAAATTCATACTTTGCTTACTCATGGTTCTTAATTTTTCTACCATAAACAACTAGAACATTTTCAATTTAAAACATCATTGTTTTTAATTATGAACCAAAAGTCTAAGATGATTTTCAGTAGACAAGTCTAACATACATCTCCAGCCTAGGAAAGCACACCATCCCAGGTTCTTCTCATAGCTAGTAAGCTTTCCGCTAAGGAGAGTCATGTCTTAAGCAGACATCCCAAGAGAATAAACATGGGAGACAAGAGATTCAATGATGATGCTGATCTTGAGTTCAACACAAGGATTAAACATGAGGTAAACAGGGCCTAGCAAAAGAGTACATGAAAAGGTGAATATTCCCCATGAGTTTCTAAGTCAAAACCTGGAGACAGGGAGCTTAGAATTAGCCATATTAAAGGCTCAGGGAAAATGTGGCAAATGGTGATTTGTCCCAAAGTATCAAAGGTTTTTGACACCTCCCGATATGAGTTCAAGCTGTATAGTACCTTCTAAACTTTCTTAGAGAAAAGTCAAGAAAATTAATGCTAAGTCAATAAATTAATGCATCTAAATTCTGTCATCATGACTCAGTAGAGAGAGAGGCACGGAAGGAAAATGCATCTCATGTTGTAGATCTGTAGCTGAGAATGAGAAGAAAGTTAAACTTTAACGGAGCACTTGCTCACACAAGGCCAGGTGATAGAAACTTTGTGTACGAAAACCCTTTCAGTTATTACAACTGCCATATGTCATCGATAATACAAGCCAAGCCCGGAGAATCTTGACTCATCCGTGGTCACAGATTTAAGTGCCAGAGCCATGTTGTAACATTTAACTTACTGACTTCCAAATCTAGGAAGGACTTGACTTTTAAACTCCGAATGCAATGACATGCATGAAAGACCAAGGATGAGGATTTCCACAGGGCTCTGTTTAATGATACAAGTTTAATGGAAATCACTGGACTGAAAAAAGGGAGAGGGAAGAAAAAAAACAGGTTAGAGAAAATGAAAGTGTAAGAAAGACAAAGAGTAAGATAATGAATAAACAGTTAAAAGAATTAAAGGCAAATGAAAAAGAGAATCGTGACTAAGTTAGTTTCGGAAGGCAGTAAGTTGGGTAAACTAGCGTATAGCCCATCAGTACATTGTAGGAAAGGGGAAGAACGGACGAGCCCTACCATTACTGTGTGATGTGTGTAGTTACTGATAAATAGATATGACATGCTTTGGAATCCCACACTTGGACACACCCACTACTTTGTGTCAGTGGCGACTCCAGTAGGAAGGATAGAGAATTTCACAGCCTAAACTGTGCGAGGATGAAAGGACATTTGAGAGGGACTCCATCTGTTCCACAGAACCCTGGAGGGTAACAGGATGTGGTGTCACCAGGTATTCGAGAGAGCAAGAATGGGGGGCGATGATAAAAAGCTCTCATCAAACCAAGAATAAAAGGGAACTTCCTAAACCTGATGAATGGCATCTATGAAAAATGCACAGCCATCATTACACTTAATGGTGGAAAAACTGGAAGCCTTCCTTCTAAGATCAAGAACAAGGCAAGGGTGCCCACGCTTACTACTTCTAGTCAACATTGTACTAGAGGTCCCAGTTAGGGTAATTTGTCAAGAGAAAGAAAGAAGAGGCCTCCAGGTCACAAAGGATGAAGCCTAAACTATCTCCATTTGGGATGACATAATCTCGTAAATACAAAATCCTGAAGAACCCACCAAAAAACGATCAGAGCTGATAAACAAATTCAGCAAGGTTGCAAGATACAAGATTAACATATACAAATCAGGTGTGTTTCTACACACAAGCCGTCAACAGTCCAAAGATGAAATAAAGAAAGCAGTTCCATTTAAAGTAGCCTGAAAAAGAAAAAAAATATTCAAAAAATAATGAAACAAGAAAAAGACTTGTACACTGAAAATTATAAAACATGATTGAAAGAAAATTAAAGTAGATCTAAATGAATGGAAAGAAGCTATTTCTCTAGTGAATACTTGACCACAGATGGTCATTATGAGGCTGCAGATAGAGGGTTATTTTCGAGGTTCAATGGCCACAGAGAATAAACTCCTGGCATCTGAGAATGCACAATAATAATGGCCGTGACTTCATCCCCATGAAATAAAACCTTCCAAGGAACAAAACCCCCACACGTGCACATTCCCTTCCAGAAACTAAGGGTCAGGGAACATTTGAGGAACGTCTCCAACACGAGAGGCATGTGTTGAAATGACATGAAGGAGGTAACAGAAGAGATCCAAAATAATGCAAAGCAAACAAAGCTGTCTGACCTATAAAACAAGGGCAAATTACTATTTTGGGAAAGACTAAATTCAAGGGGCACCGGGGTGGTTCAGTTGGTTGAGCATCTGACTTCAGCTTAGGTCATGATTTCGTGGTTTGTGGATTCGGGCCCCGCATCAGGCTCTGTGCTGACAGCTCAGAGCTTGGAACCTCCTTCAGATTCTGTGTCTCCCTCTCTCTCTGCCCCTCCCCCCACTCATGCTGTGTGTGTGTGTGTGTGTGTGTGTGTGTGTGTGTGTGTGTGTCTCAAAAATAAATAAACATTAAAAAAATAGAATAAATTCAAGGAAATCTCCCACGAATTAAAACAAAGCAGTCAAAGATGGAATATGAAAAACAGCAACAACATTAATAGAAAATCAATCCAGGAGACCAAATCCAGGAGTTCCAGATAGAGAACTAAGAAAATGGTGATGAGGAAGGTATTAAAGAAATGGTAGAGATAACTTTCCAGAACTGAAAGGCCGAACAGTCTCCAGAAGGAATTCATCTTGTATATATATACCTGAGAAATGTGTACCTGAAAAAATGTATACAGGTACACTTGTAAGAAACAAACAGAAAGTTAAACAAAATGAGGAGATCAAAGAATATGTTCCAAATGGAAAAAAAAAAAAAAAAAAGATAAACCCCTAGGAAAAAACCCTAATAAAATGAGAGATAAATAATTCACCTGATAAAGAGTTATATATAAATATACAATATATTCAATATATATGCTTGTATATTGACTTTATCTTTTATTCTTTGAGAAAATGATATGACAAGTCATTTCAAGAGCCATAAAAATAATGGTGTTTTTGACAAAAACACTAGCTTCTATGGATTTCTCTTGAGTAAGGAGTTAAAGAGAATCAAAGTTATGTTTAAGAATATGTTTGCTGCCATTTTCGTTATTGTAATGACAAATCTAAACAATCTTAAAATATCCACCAACTGCTTAATCTATAATCATAATATGTATAATCAGAAGGAAGATGAGTTTGGGCACTCTAACTGAACAAGGAATACATTGGGTATGATGTTTATTGAACAGAGGACACTGAATGTTCCCCTTGTGACTGTTCAGTGGAGTCTATGTGTGGAAGTAAAAACTAAGAGGGAACACACATGAATGAAAGTACGTAATCGGATTGAATCGTGAAAATGGAGTAACAGGTTTTCTTCTGTGAAAATAAGTCTCTTCAATTATACTGCCTCCAGAAAGAATTACAAGGTAAACTTATTCAAAGTTGTGTCTTAGACTGATTATGTGTTAAAAATGGGCCTGTGAGGGGTCCCTGGGTGGCTCAGTCACTTAGGCATCCAGCTCTTGGTTTTGGCCCAGGTCACAATCTCCTGCTTTGTAGGTTCAAGCCCTGCATCGAGCTGTGCGCTGAGTGTGGAGCCTCCTTTGGATTATCTCTCTCTCTTTCTCTCTCTCTCTCTCTCTCTCTCTCTCTCTCTCTCTCTCCCTCCCTCTCTCCTTCTCTCCTTCTCTCCCTCTCTCCCTCTCTCTGCCCATCCCCTACGTGCTCTCTCCCTTTCTCTCGAAATAAATAAATAAACTTAGAAAAATAAAAACAAAAATGGGCCTGTGAGGTAGATTCCCTTGGGTTTATTGTCCACCCCTGAGTTTTCTCCTCTTCTCCAGTTGCACGAAATATGCCACATAGGCACTGATCTTTGACTTCCCCTCTCTGTGTCACTTTGCTGTAGCTATGACTCTTCAGTCTGCCATGGTCCCTGTTACACGCACGTACATACACGCCTGAAACCCCGAGTAGCCCCGCCAGAAGATCAATCCTGTGTTGCCATCAAGTCCTCATCCGCTGGGGGGCTACAACTGTGTCCCTCTGACTTTATATTCAGGAGGAGGGCCCTGTCTCAACAGGCGTATACCCTCTCAGTTTTTCCAAGTATACGGTGCAATTCGGATGTATTGTCTTTGTGTCTCTAAACCCGAGACGGGGAAGAATTGAGAGAGAGCGGCTTTGCCTCTCCGTCATCAATTGTCGCTCATGCTACTTAATTAACACCTCCTGCTCATTCTCGCCCCACCAGGCCTGAGCACCAGGCAGCAGCAGAATGAGACAGCACCTTGGGAACAGCCCTTAGACAGGGAAGCACTTTGGAGGAGGGGGACGTCTTCTGGGACAATCTGAGGTTAACGCCTACACGAAACAAATTCAATCCCTGTGGCTCTGATGGGTGGCAAAGAAGCACATGAGAACTCAGAAGGCTCTGAGTAAGCCCTGAGGAGCCGGAACCGGCACGGAAAACAGGATACCTTGGGAGCATTTGAAGAGATCTAGCACTGTGTAGAAGCTAAAAGGGAAGAAGAGGAAGAAAACAGGCCCAGCCGTGGCTGTTGTCAGCCGAGGCAAAGACAGAGCCTGTGAAAGCCTTTTGCTGCCGTGGCAGATCATTACGGTCGAGTATGTCGAGTTGGATGTGGCCCCAAGACAGTGTTGCAGCCCGCTCCCCGTAGGCACAGACATGCTAAGTACCCTAGGACTCTGTCTACAACACCTGGGTTAGTCTACCATCTCCCTCGAGTTGCTGGAACCATCTGGGTGAAATCCACGGGTCAGTGCAGAACCTCTCGTGGGCTCTGTATCCGGTCCGCAGGGATGAAAGAACTGTCTCAGGAACCGAGAGACGCCTTCGGACTCCTCTCCATCTAAGGAGGCCAGCTTCTTGGGGCCTGAAAGCACTTCAGTCATTTTATTTCAGCAATTTATACCCCCTACACCCTTCACTCCCTGCCGTGGTTAGCCACAAGTGCAGGTCTGAACTGGGTAAGCAGCCATTTTTACAATGCCTCCAGCCACGATTAGAGAGAAAAATAACTCAAAAGTCTAGAGGGAAAATTCATTCTTATAAGATTTCCAGGCTGATGCATTTTATATAGATGGAAAGGCTGTGGATATGCACATATAAATGCTTTATACACACACACCCCAACCAGAAATCCAAGTAAAGTAACTTTAATGGCGCCTGGCAGAAAGAGGTTGTTTGCAAGGATGAACAAAAAGATACTGATGCATTTGATGTAATGATTTGCAGTAACAAACACAGTCATGTCTGGAAATGTCTAGTCAGGCCTCTCTACATGTGTATCTGGACGAAGAATAATTGAGTTTTACAAGTCTGTGTCCAATATAATTGTTCCAAAAAGAAATGGTCAAAGTGTGTCAAAAGCAAGAACCAGCTTGTGCAGTGGGGTCTCACACATATTTGCGTCAAAACCCAGGAGCTCAAATGACAGGGGAGGCTTTATTCATTTAAAAGTAAAATTCGAAGCTAGAAAACCTGAAGTGCTCATCCAAGGAGCATTGTCATTTTTGTAAAGCTGCTCTGTTCGGTAGTTTATCGTAGTCATAAACCCTTAGCGAAGAAATCAGCTCTCACAAAGGTCCGTCCAAACCTACTTCTGTTCTTGCCTTTGTTTATGTACTCATCGAATCATCAAAGTGATTCCGTCCTATCAAGAGGAACAGGCCCTAGGGTCATTCAGCTGCTAAGAAGCTCAGATACTAACCCAGGCTTGGACCATGGCCGATTCTTTTCTTTAACTAGTAGCCATATTCCCATGAGAAATACTATGGTGAATAAGTTCACAGGATTTGGAATTATGTAGCCCTGAGAGCCAGACTAAATCTTCATTCTCCCGCTTACTATATCCCCTCACACAAGGTAGCTAACCTCTCAGAAGGTTACCCTGAAGACTGAGTAAGATAACACGCTATGGATATTCTCTACGGTGCCTGGCACATCGTGGGTGTTTAACTATACCTACTGGTACCATTTGTAATAGAACAGTGTGGTGGGATTTAGGTAATTTTCTGGATGTCTAATAGTTTCAAATGGTAAAATACCTTTGGGAATGAGAGAAATCATTCTTGTGCCTACTTTATTTTTCACGTGCTTATTTTAAACGTATTTGTCATGCGTACATGAAATGAAAACAGTTCTATTCTCTGTCCCCTCTCCAGGCCTCTGGGCCATCTTCAGCAGATGGGCATGTTGTTGGGTGGGTTGGGAAGGAGGAAACTAGAATATTTCAGCCAAAAAGGACATGATTTACTCTAGAGGAAAATAAGAATAAGAAAGCTGGGGCGGGAGAAAGCAGAGAGGAGCCCCCATAGGATGAGGTGAAAGGCAGTTTTGACAGAGAGTGAAATTTGTGAAAGGGAGAGTCTTAGAGGAAACCTCGGTGGTGGGGGGGGTGTCATCAGGGTGGAGGGGGTAAGACACATAGGGAAAGGATTTTAAGAAAAATTAAAACGTGATGGGGCACTTGGGTGGCTCAGTTGGGTTAAGTGTCCAACTTCGGCTAGGGTCATGATCTCATGGTTCATCAGTTCAAGCCCCTCATCAGGCTCTGTGCTGACAGCTCAGAGCCTGGAGCCTGCTTTCGGATTCTGTGTCACCCTGACACTCTGTGACTCTGTCTGCAGCTGACACTGCTGACTCTTTCTGTCTCTCTCCCTCAAAAATAAAAAGAAGAAAAATTAAACCTTGAGAAACTTCTTCTGAGGAAAACAAATTAGCCTTCCGAGTGCTATGTCAGTGTTGTAGACTAGCAGAAGGAACGTTCTTTGAGAGCTGAAAGTCAAGATTGGACTTAGTTTCACTGATTGTCCTTGCAGGACTGCATTTTTTTTTTCCTGTGACGCTGTGACAAATGGATAAGCCACACAGGGCCCTAGAGTACCCGTGGGTTACACACAGAGTCATGCCCATAAATGTATAGCGACTGCTTACTGGATTTCAGGAAGGTAAGACACACATGGGGCTTTCAAGGCCGCCCCGGTGAGCTTATAGCACAGATATTCGATCCTGCAGGTTGCCTGATGTTTCTCACTGTGTGAAGGCTTGACATCTTGTGGCTCAGCTTGGACTGTCACCCAGACTTTCCCTCTGTCCAAGGCCGGCCGTCAGCTGGTCTGTGATGCTGTGCATGAGCTGAACGCTGCAGATGAGGCATAGGCATCTTTAGGGGAGAAAGCCTTTAGGAAAGATCCTACGTGTAATTATTTTTTGATTATTTGAAACGAAATAAAGTAGTTTATTCACATAAAAGGCAAAAAACTAAATAATTCTGCTAGTAACCAAAACACTGTCTAGATATTGAGAATAATAGTAATTATATTAACTATAAAATCAGTTACCATGTGTGAGTAATTTAATAAATAAAAATATCAATGCTCAGGGTCACCTGGGTGGATCAGTCCTTTGAGCATCCGACTCTGATTACAGCTCAGGTTGTGATCCCAGGGCTGTGGGATCCAGCCCCACGTCGGGCTCTGCACTGAGTGTGGAGCCTGCTTGGGATTCTCTCCTTCCTTCTCTCTGCCCGCCCCCCACTCTCTAAAAGAAAATATAAAAAATACATACCAGTGATCAGAGAGGGTATGTAACTTGCCCAGGATCACAAAGCTAGTAAGTTCTGAAACTGGTTTTAAAACTCTGTCAGGCCTTGCCTTCAAATAATCCTAATGTGCTTCTTTTCTAAACAGTGTTTAGAGTATATATTCGATAGAATCTGTAAGGTTAAAAAAAGAGAGAGACACAAAGAGAAACGTAAACATATCTTGTACTCCCAGATGTAACTACTGATAATACTTTGAAGTATTTTCTTTCCATCCCCTTTCTTTGTATCTTCTTAATTCAAATTTAATTATTCTGTTTTGGTTCTCCCTCAGCTTATTCTCAATCAAGTAGAACTCATCTCCGCATTTAAATACCAAGAAAAACTACCTTGTTGTTTCTTCTGAATTACCAAGTGACAACACAGAAGCTTCAATCTACTTTTCTGCCTTTTCTCTAGATCAGTCTGCCTCTCCTCTGATCTCCCTGAAACCACAAACCTCTGAGTTACTTTTCCCTTCTCAGTTTCTTTTTTTTTTAATGTTTTAATTTATTTTTGAGACAGAGAGAGAGAAAGAGAGAGAGAGGACAAGCAGGGGAGGAGCAGAGAGAGAGGGAGACACAGAATCTGAAACAGGCTCCAGGCTCCAAGCTGTCAGCACAGAGCCCGACGCGGGGCTCGAACTCACCAACTGCGAGATCATGACCTGAACCAATGTCGGACGCTTAACCGACTGAGCCACCCAGGCGCCTCTCCCTTCTCAGTTTCTTAAGTCGCCCATTATCCAACTAGCAGCTCTTCCCTCGGATATGACTAAGTAACCCCTCCAGGCTTCCGGGGGAGGTGAAGGACTCAACAGCCTAACTATTTAATAAAGCTGGACCCACAGGTCACTCGGCCCCCATACCCGCCCCTCCCACTTTCAAACAGGACACACTGGGAAGCACACAATATTTAGAAGTTAATCCCAGTGTGTTTATTTACAATTACTCTAATAAACCACTCACTCTGCTTGATAGACTAGACAAGGGACATAAGTTTTCAGGCTTTGGGTTGAAGATGCATCTGAATTTTGATCGTGGCCCCACCACCTTCTAGCTGTGAAAATTACTTAATTTCTCTAAGCCTCAAATTTCATCATCTGGAAAATAAGAATAACTGCAAAATGGAGATACATTTTCAGGACTGCTATAGGATTAAATTATATAGTGGACATAAAAAACCTAGAAACAGTCAGGGTTTAACAGAAGTTAGTTCCCTCACCTCCAAGAATCATGTGGTTAATTAAATGTATCATCTGTTTTATAAATTAAAATGGTTTAATGATATTGAGACTAAAAATGTGTGCCAAGAAATACTGATGTATCATGGACATATAATGATGTATTACTATGTTTTAAAATAATTTAAAGTTTTATTATTTTTTAAATGTTTACTTATTTTTGAGAGAGAGAGAGAGCGTGCGTGAAGACAGCACAAGCAGGGGAAGGGCAGAGAGAAAGGGAGATACAGAATCAGAAGCGGGTTCCAGGCTCTGAGCTGTCAGAACAGAGCCCCACGCGGGGCTCAAACTCACAAACTGTGAGATCATGACCCAAGCCCAAGTTGGACACTTAACTGACTGAGCCACCCAGGAGACCCTGCATTTTTATTATTAAAAGCAATTAAGCATATGTAAAACTACAGAATGAACTTGGCACTTTCCGGATTCATGGTGGTTGAATACCACTAATGGCCAATTCAGTATTTCATGCTTTAATTACAAAATTATTTTCATAGAGGCATAAATACTTAACAGCAAATATAACTTTGAACCACATGATTTTAGTTAATCACCATTAATTTGTCCTCTAGCTATATGCCTCTAGCTATATATATCAGCTCATTTCCTAATTCTGGTCAAAAAAACTGTAGGAAGTGAAATGCAAGGGCCGTATAAACTCTACTCAGTAAGACAAAATAGGATGCAGGGTTTGCAGTCCTATAAAGTAAGAATTGAGTAATAAATACACATAATGGATGATTTTTTTTAAAGGAGAGGTTGGGGAGAATAATAAAAAAGTGGCATATTCTGGGGCATCTGGGTGGCTCCGTCAGTTAAGCATCCGACTTTAGCTCAGGTTATGATCTCACAGTTCCTGGGTTCGAGCCCCGCGTCCAGCTCTGTGCTGACAGGTCAGACCCCAGAGCCTGTTTCAGATTCTGTGTCTCCCTCTCTCTGCCCCTCCCCTGCTCACGCTCTTTCTCTCTCTGTCTCAAAAATAAATACACATTGAAAAACATTTTTTTTTAAAAAAAGTGGTGTATTCTTCTTCTTATATATAATGACCTGAGAATGGAAATCTTTAAAAAATGAGGTGTCATAGTACTTGCCAGGGTCTACAGAGATGGGGAGGTTAATAAGGAGGCAGATTTTTAAGGCAGTGAAAATAGTTTGTGTGGTACTACAGTGGTGAATACTCACCCCTAAACACTTGTCTAGACCCATAGCATGTAGCATATGCCAAGAGTGAACTGTGATGTAACCATGGACTCCAGATGATTCTCATGTATCCACATAGGATCATCCGTTGTAACAGACGTACTTACCTAGTGGAGATTGTTGGTAGTGAGAAGGCTCTGTGTGTGCAGGGGGGCGGCGGGGGAGAGGGATACAGGAAATCTCTGTACCTTCTTCTTCATTTTTCTGTGCACCTAAAAATTCTCTGATATATAAAGTGTTTTTTTTTTTTAAAAAAAACGAGGTGTCAGGTCAGTGAACCCCAGCTACTCTGTGGCTGTGTGTATTTGGGGAGTTACCCTCCGATGACACTTGTAGGGAGAGAATAGTTACTTGATACAGACTAAATAGGGAGGCACATGGAGTCAGAACAGATAAAGGAAAGCAGAGCTCAGCAAAAACTAAAATAGAAAACGATACATAGAGATAGTCTGTGGACACCAAAGACTTGAACTTCGTGTTTTCCTTCCGCCAACCGTGACTTTGGTGCCATTGTGATCCACTTCAGCAAACTTAAGAGCAGGATCAATATGACAGCTCACTGTGAGACTTTACCAAGACCCCCAGGTGAGTCACACGGGACCCTTCCACCCTTCGGTCAGGCTGATGCCGGGAGTGAGGCTCCCAGAGTAGATTTAAAGGCTCATCGACCTGAGTTCCCTGGGAAGATTCAACGACCCAAGGAAGAGTCTGGCAGGGCCCACCGCATTGATCCCAAGGTGCTCTTTCCCTCCCTTGCCCTTGGCTGACGTTCCCCCTTCGTGTTCGTACTCCCGATGTCTGCAGAGGGTGTTTGCTGGGGAAGTGGTTCTGCAGCCTGATCTGGGTCGTGCCATTCGTCCTACCAGGGTCTAGGTGACGAGCATAGTAATTAACAATGGAAGAAACGCCAACAGCAAGAGCAGATTGGAATAAAAGACTGATTACCGGCCAAGCAGGTTGCTTGCCTTTCCAGAGCCTGGTGTGTTATCGAGTGTGAGAGGAAGGGACCACAGATAAATAAATGTCACCTTCAGGGCAAATTGCTCACGAAGAGGCACCGTCAGGCTGAGTCTGCCGTCCACGGGAATGGATGGCTTGCAACAGAAGCTTAGCATTTGAGTCAAGATAACAGTCTGCAGGCTCCACAAAGGAGCGGTTGTTTCCTATGTGACTAGAGCCTGCAAGCAGTTTCCAGCTGCTTTTCTCCGAAGATACTGTCGTTCAGCGCCCGTGTCAAAGCACAGACCACAATGAGGGAAATCAGGAAACAGAAATCTGAATAAAACAGCCTCCCCACGGCTCCTGAAAACACCCAGCACTTCAGAGGAAAAGAAAAATGCTTGAAAGGATGTGGGAACTGCTCTCTCACTCAGGAAAGAAAAGCACCTACTCAACCTGAATTTTGAAGTCCCAGGAAAGAAAGGACCAAATTGTATTTTGTTTGCTTCCTATCTGAGCCTTAGTCCGAAGCTGGTGGAGGGAAAATTTACTACCTTTTAAACAGAATCTCTTTTCTCTGTCAAGTTGTAAATTGCTTCAAAGAGCTTTTCATGATTTTTAATTTCACCGACATGAAATTGGTAATTATTTATGTCTTATCATGCCTGAGACAAGATTTCTGGAGATACAAGCTAATTTAGAAGTGAGGTAATTTCTCTTGAAATGAAAGTTTACTTCTTAATCATGGGAAGATTTATCCTGGCTCTTTCTGGGTCTTGCATATAAAGTGAAAGTCCTGAAGAAGGTTTTCTCCATTCAAATTTTAAGAAAACAGATGCATTCATAGTAAGGAGATTCTTTCTCTCTCTCTTAGATAGATGGACAGAAGATAGATAAATAGATAGAGGATAGATATGTAGAGAGTAGATAGATAAGTAGGTATAGACTAGTTTGTTTATAAATCACAGGTCAACTGTATAAATCATTGGTTCACTCAGAAAATGAACGTACCTTATACCTAGGAGCTGGACTTAACCTTGTGCCCAGACAGGAGGATCCAAAACCCTGGGCCTCTGGTACAGTTCAGGTTATGTGTTTTATTTAAAACCAGTGATTAGTGTAAATTAAAGAAGAAATAAGCAGGGAGACTGGTGGCTCAGTTGGTTGAGCATCTGACTCTTGATTTGGGCTCAGGTCATGATCTCATAGTTTGTGAGTTTGAGCCCTGTGTCGGGCTCTGTGCTGACAACGTGGGGCCTACTTGGGATTCTCTGTCTGCTCCTCCCTGGCTCGTTCTCTCTCTCTCTCACTCTGCCTCTCAAAATGTTTTTTAAAAAGAAGAAGAAATAAGCTACTAAGCATAGCATTTTATTTCTGCCTGGCAAAGTGGCTGGATCTTACTATGAAATTAGTTGTCACCATGGGCCTGAGCTGGGTAACTGTTAATGAATGTCACACAGGGCACTGTGTTCCTTCCTGCTGGTCAAGGGGTGGCTCTCCACACAACAAGACTTGTTTATGGAAAGCCGAAACCCATGCATACATGCCATTCAAAAACACAGAATCGTGGGGCGCCTGGGAGCTCAGTCGGTTGAGCGTCCGACTTGGGCTCAGGTCATGATCTCACGGTTCGTGGGTTCAAGCCCCACGTCATGCTCTGCACTGACAGCTGGAAGCCTGGAGCCTGCTTCAGATTCTGTGTCTCCTTCTCTCTCTGTCCCTCCCCTGCTCGTGCTCTGTCTGTCTGTCTCTGTCTCTGCCTCTTCCTCTCTCTCTCAAAAATAAATACACGTTAAAAAAAAGTAACCTCTGGCCAGGACACCTGGGAAATTCAGAAAAAGGGCAGCGGGGAGAAGGGTCTGAATTATGTAATATAGAGGGTCCTAGAAACCGCACTGGGTGACTTCCATGAAGCGGCCAAAGTCACCACTCAGTGGCTCACTAGCCACTGCTGTAGGGAGGCCCTAGTAAGTGCACCTGATTGAAGATGTAAGGCAGGACGCAATCTCACACGGTGCTGAGAATAGAGACAGGTGTGTGGGAGGGATGCCGTGGAAGCCAGAGCAGAGCCAGAGACGTTCTCTCCCAGAGACCAGAGAGACTCCCTTGCAATCACATCTTACAACTTGTGCTGTCACCGAGAGGCAGTTCTCATCCCTTCTGCGGTGAAAATGGGAGCGGCCAGGAAGCGCTTCCTGGTTGCAGGGGACTCTCCATCACTAGGAGGCTCCTTGTATTAGAACTGGTGCCTTTGATTCCTTTAGCCAGTAGGAGGCTGTTGCTCCTTCTTGCGAGTCCCTGTGCCCCATAAACACCGTCACCTACCCAGAGCCACACAGTCAGTGTGTGGTAGGTAGCACTGCTGGGATTTGAGCTGACATGTGTCTCCGAAATCCACATTCTGTCCATGAGCCAGCCCTGGGGAGGGGGTGCGACTGCTGTGAAAGGCCAGAAGAGTGAATAGAAATGCGCGGTGCCGTTCTCACCAAAATAGAATCCTTATTGATCAGTATGGATTGCCATTCAGAGTCTGAGCAACACGTCTTCAAGCCCCAGGGAGCTTAATAGGAGTAACTTTGGGCCAAGCTTCGCTACGTGCGTATCTCATTTTGATTGTCTCTTCAGTATTTGCTTCGAGTTTTATTAAAACTACTTCCTTGGGGCGCCTGGGGGGCTCAGTCGGTTGAGTGTCCGACTTCGGCTCAGGTCATGATCTCGTGGTTTGTGAGTTCGAGCCCGGCGTCGGGATCTCTGCTGTCAGCATAGACCCCTCTTTGTTTTTTTTTTTTTTGTTTGTTTGTTTTTTTTTAATTTTTTTTTTTAACGTTTATTTTTATTTTTGGGACAGAGAGAGACAGAGCATGAGTGGGGGAGGGGCAGAGAGAGAGGGAGACACAGAATCAGAAGCAGGCTCCAGGCTCTGAGCCATCGGCCCAGAGCCCGACGCGGGGCTCGAACCCACGAACCGCGAGATCGTGACCTGAGCCGAAGTCGGACGCTCAACCGACTGAGCCACCCAGGCGCCCCTACCCTCTTTGGATCCTCTGTCTCTCTCTCTCTTTCTGCCCTTCTCCCACTCTCACTATCTCTCTCAAGAATAAATATTTTTTTTTTTAAAGTGGTTTAGCAGAAATGCATTTATTAGCACATTTAAAAATATTCCACAGTGGAGGGGCACCTGGGTGGCTCAGTTGGTTAAGCATCCCACTTCGGCTGAAATCATGTTCTTGCAGTCTGTGGGTTCAAGCCCCGTGTCGAGCTCTGTGCTGACAGCTTGGAGCTGGCAGCCTGCTTCAGATTCTCTCTCTCTCTCTCTCTCTCTCTCTCTCTCTCTCTCTCTCTTTCTCTCACTCTCTCTGTCTGCCCCTCCCCTGCTCATACTCTGTCTCTGTCTCTCAAAAATAAATAAAATGCTAAAAAAATGTTTTAATAAAATTAAATATTAGTGGAGAACAGTAAGTCACCTGTAGCCCCACCTTCCTTTTGTGACCCATGCTATCAGTTTCGTGTCACTGCCTTCTTTTTCCTCTTCCCTACTTTTTCAGTTAGGTTATAGTGACTTTAGATATTTTATTTTTGTCCCTGCTTTTGTCTATTAATATTATAGTCCAAGTATTTTTTTCCCATAACCAGATAATTTTCAAAGTCATTTTTTAAGGACTATAAAAATATATATCAAGTGAATGTGTCATAATTGCTTACTAAATCCTCCACTTGCTAGCAGTTAGGTTATTTCTATTTCTATACTACAAATGTTATAAATATCTTCATCTATACAGATAATTTTTCCATATTTCGGTTTTCTTTCTTTAGAATATGAAACTAGAAATTGAGAGACAGGGTTCAAAGGCAAAAACACTTTGATGCCTCTCGATATCACTGACAATGTTGGGTGCACAAATAACTTGGGAAAGCTCATGGGGGCTAGGATAAATTGTCTGCAAGCCTCATAGGGAGAGAAGGAATGTGCTTGGCTATAGGAACACAGGGTGTTCACTGCTGTATTATACATAAAGGCCGAATTGTACTGAGCTGTCTTCTGCAATATGTTAAAGTTATAAATACTGCAAAAGGATTAAAGTCTTACATAAGAATCCTAACAGATACATAATACTAAATTGCTTTCCTAAAGTGTTCTGCCAATGTACAACACCTCCAGAAATGAATAATGGTGACACAATTTCAGCACCGATACAAGAATTACATCGTATCCATTTTTAAGCCTTTGATAATTTACTGGGAAAACTTTGTTCTCATTTGCATCGATTTGATAGGTCAGCTGCACCTTTAACTATACATGGTTTCCGGAAGGCATGTTTATCGGTATTCTGCCATTGATTTTCTCTAGGCACCTTTCCTTTGGTCTCCCCCGAATTATAGAACTCTTATTTCTACCTCTCAAGGGACATACTGTGTTCCCTGATGGTGTTTACATTGCATTTACATTGTCACCTCCTCACAGCATGAATCTTTTCTCTGGTGTTTTATGTTTTGCAAACAGCTGGGTGACGCTTGTGGTACTCTATAAATAATAAATAATAAAAGTCCTGTAGTCCTCTGCCAGAGCCTTTGATCAAGGGCAGTTTTCAACTGACTTCATATGGGTAGACATAAAGAAGAAAAAGAAGGAACTTTCTGGAAAGCGTGGCTATTTACCTGCAGTGATCAGCCAGGTTGTTGATAGGGGGGTGTCAAAAACACATCCGAGACCAGCTTACAGAGAGACGTCATTTCCCAGTGAGGGTCAGGGCAGAACTCTGCACATGCACAGCAGCTTCTGGGAGATCTCACCTGAGTGGGTTCCAAGGTAGGGAGATTCAGTGCCCCTTAGTCTTTCCTCTTTATTTGGAGACCCCAAATGTGTCGATGTGCCTCGTCTCAGCTGGTGTAGGCAGAAAGGGGGCTGGAATAGTGTTTTGGTCTTAATGTCAACTTTTCCACAATAAAATTGGAGCCAAGAAGCTCAAACTGCCCTGTGAGCCACATATAACCCGATCACTCAGTGCTAAGACCACACTGAGTGACCACACCGCCTGTGAACTCCGTTAATGCTTTGGTCTCAGAAGAACTCTCCTCAAACCATTGACAGCCGATAAAACGGACTGCAGATCTTGTGCCCAGTGTTGTAGAGGGTGTTCTCTTTCAAACTGGGAGGAAAGCATTCGATTCACCTACTTTCCAAACGTCCATTACACCAAAAACATAAAACGTTGATCCATCACGTTCACCAATTTAGAAAGAGAAAAACAATTTTTCAGTTCAGTGTCATGGCCAGTTGTTAAAGGGATCAGGGGAGAAAAAAGTAGAGCAGAGAAAGAAAGGAACGGAGAACAGTGTGGAAAACGAAGAAAAGAGGAGGGAGAAGTGCGGGTGGGGAGAGATGAGGTGGATGTAACAGAGAACAAAAGAATTTTGTTGAAGAGGGAGAAGGAGAAAGAGACCCTGGGAAGGAAACGGATATGGAACAGGATCCAGACAAAGGGAGAGAGACTCGGGAACTTTGGAGGACAGGAATTGACCTTGAGTATAAGAACGCATCAAATGTACACAAAAGTAGAAAGATTAGTATAACAAAAGCCATGATTTAGCTGCAACAGTTACCAATATAGGTCTCCATCTGAGACACCTCTGTCCTTACGCACTCTTACACTACTGCATTGTTTTCATGCAGACTCCAGACATCATACCATTTCAAATATCTAAAGCATAATGTATTTATATACATGTATCAGCATAATACCATCATTGCATCTAAACGATAACACTAATTCCTAATAATAACAAAGCATCTGTGCTCAAATTCCCAATCATCTTACTCGTGTCCGCGTTTAATTTTGTTGTTTATTTTTGGTGGTTTCTATTTCTTGAATAGATATCTAAATAAGACCCATGGAGGTTGATGATCTGCCGTTTAAGTCTCTTGTAACCTGTGGGTTCTCCTCACTTTTTATTTTCCTGGCAGTCTGTTGCTGAAGGAACCTCTCATTTCTCCTGAGAATTCCCTACACCTTGGGTTTTACTCCTTACATCTCCTTTGTGTTTATTTCTCACGTTGGTACTTGGAGGTAGAGAGGCGATCAAATCCAGACTTGATTTTGGGGGTCAGTGGCATTTCATCGGCTCTGCGTCATGATCAGCCAGGTATGGATTAATTGCATAATCCCAACTTCTGTAAAGAGAAACGATTTCACCACCTTTTTGGTGACGTGGTAGGATAGTCCTGATGGAAATGGTACGATATACACCTTATTTTTTACCTAATGTGTCAGGTTTCAAAATAATGATTTGGTTCTCACATCTCTCAACAGTGATCAATGGGAATGATTTTTAAAATATCGTTATGAACTAATTCGTGGATTTTATCGTAATTGCTATGTTTCCATCATTTGAGTTCTTACCCTTAAAGATGTTCAAGTGTCCCCACCTTTAGCCCAAAGAGACCTATTCAAGTTCCCTCCTTAATGCTTTGGACAGGGCTTTACAGCCTTTGATAGTTTTCTTGCTTCTTGGTAATGACGAGACGTTCCAAGCCCATCTTGTGCATTTTCTGCCCCAAACCTGAAATCTGTCAGTTCTCCAGGACTCCCTGGTTTCTCGTAGTGGGGATTGGCATGTGAATACCACAGCCTGGGATTAGGGATAGTATCATTACTGAGTAGTCATTGCTTCAGTGCCTTTTCAGGAAGCACAGCTACAAAACAAGCATCACATATATGCAAGTTAACACAAATCGCGAGTTCATCCTCATACCTCTAATTAAATTGAGGAGCACACTGGGCACCTGGGTGGCTCAATCGGTTGAGCGTCCTACTTGAGCTCAGGTCATGATCTCACTGTTTGTGAGTTCAAGCCCCACATCAGGCTCTGTGCTGACAGCTCAGAGCCTGGAGCCTGCTTAGGATTCTGTGTCTTCCTCTCTCTCTCTGTCCCTCCCCTGCTCGCTCTCTGTCTCTCCCTGTCAGAAAATACACTTAAAAAAATAATAAAAACAAATGGAGGACCACAGAGATTTTACTTAATTTCTTATACCTTCCATTTATGTCTCGTCCGTCCACACAATGCATTTCAGTTCTTAAAAACACAGAGAATGAGAAAAGGAGAACAGCACATAAGTACTCATTTGTTTTGTTTTAGACTATACCGGTGACTATCTCAGAAGAGCAACACAAACACTACCACCAAAAATACAGTTACTGTAAACACTTGAGTTGTTTTCTCAGTGTATTTTATCTGTAGGTTGTATCCCACCAGGAAATGCATTCAAATAATGTGCTACAAGGGTCAGTTGGAATAGTTCCCTGTGGGGCCACACCACCAACTGAGTGCATACTTACTTTACATTTTTAGAGATTTATTGTTTCTAAAATTTCATTTCGTAACTATGCAAAATATAGTATTGGTTTCCAAGCCAGAACTATATTACCATGTATTCAACTAAGTCTAGCTTTTACCTTCAACTCTGTTCGCTTTCCCCTCTGTTGGTAACCTGCTTTTTATCGTTCATCCTTTCCTTGTTTTTGAAATAAAACCCACCCATATTCCCTTTTCCATCAGATTAATCATTCTATATAAGTGTTTATTTTTCTCCATGTAACCATCTAATCAGGAAAATACTTGACAGGGCATAAAGGTTTTTCTACTTCCTTTCCAGCTGTATAGAAGTCCAGCAGCTAGATGTACCAGGGTTTATTTGTCCCACCCCCACACCTTGATAGACATTTATGCTGTTCCCAGTCTTTTCCTATTACATGTTGTTCTGCAGTGACTAGCTTTGGTCATACGTCTTTTTATATTTTTGCCAGTACATCTTTGGAATGAGATTCTAGAAGTTCGGTTGCCTGGCTAAAGAGTAAGCACGTTATTTTGCGTGGTATTGACAGATTGCCCTCCACAGGGTGTGTAACATTCTCCATCTCCAATGCAGTGTGTGACAGTGTCCGTTTCCTCACAGCCTTGCCGAAAGATTGTTGTCTGACTTCTAAACGGTAGACGACCTCATAGGCGATCAATGGTATCTCGGTGCAGTTTTCGTTTGTACATATCTTATGAGAGATAAGGTTGATTATCTTTCATCTGGTTAAGAGAGATTTTCATGTCTTTTTCTTGAAACTCTGTAGTCCTTTCTCTAGACTTTTCTCTATTTTTAGAAATTCTTTTTTGACGTATTAGAGTTTTCTCTAGTTTTAGAAACTTTTTATGTTAAATATTTGAATCTGTGTGATATAAAATTGCAAATATTTTCCCCAATTTGTCATTTGTTTTTTTCCTTTGTTTACACTGTGTGTGTGTGTGTGTGTGTGTGTATAGCCATGCTAAATTTTTAATGTATAATTAAATTTATCTCTCTCTTCTCCTATTGCTACTAGATCTTGAATTATGGTAGAAATGTTTTCCGTATTTCTGGCTTGTGAAGAAATCCATTCATGTTTATTTCTAGTACTTGTATGGATTCTGTATTTTTTATCTCAAATTTCAGGTCCTTTTGTAATTTTTCCTGTTTAATAATATGAGAGATAGATTCAAATTTATCCTTTTCCCTATATGTATATAAATCCAATTATCTCAGCACTTTTTTTTAGGTCTTCTTTTTTTTCCCCTTCTTTTTCTTAAGTATATTTTTGGTGTTTAAGAGAGTTTATATTTTTGTCCCAATGGTTAGTGTTTTTTGTTTGTTTTTTAAATAGGCTCCACACCCAGCATGGAGCCCAATGTGGGATTCGAACTCACAACCCTGAGATCAAGACCTGAGCTGCAGTCAAGAGTCTGAGTCTTAACCAACTGAGCCACCCAGATGCCCCCCAGAGGTTAGTTTTATGCCAATATTTTCACTCACCATCTTAAGCCCTCTTTTTTTGTTATTGTCTAGTGACTCCCCACTATCAAAGTATTGAAGTTGGGCTATAACCCATTCTTTTCCTTCCCCTCTTTCTTTCCCAGCAACTGGTTTGAAAAACTGTCCTTTTGCTGTTATTTAACAACTTTAAAGCAGTCAACAGTCATATTCTACTTCTCCTATGCCCTCCCCATCCTCCTTCCCCGCACCACTTTTGTACTGGTTCTTTCCAAATGGTCTCTCCTAGCATCTCTGTCTGCTTTTATGGGTGAATTTATAGAGGTTCAGAAGTGAGGCTGCTCACTGCCGTTTTCCCACATTTCTCCCCTGTTTATTCTTTTTTGGGTGACTCTTTCTTTCCTTCTTTCTTTCTTTCTTTCTTTCTCTCTCTCTCTCTCTCTCTCTCTCTCTCTCTCTTTATTTTGCTTCTCTAAATCAGTATTTCTCAAAGGGATCAGTTCTGGACATTCATGGAGATGCTTTGGTTGTCACAGTTATTAAGGAGCCCTACAGGCATTTCGTAGACTGAAGCTGGGGGTGCTAGACAGTCGGCAAGGCATCGAACAGTCCCATACAACAAGGCACTATCCCATTTCCCACTTTTGCCCATTTCCATGGCTTTTGAATGTCTTTTTGGATATTCACAGAAGTAAAAAAACACAAGTTGATAATTTTTAAGCTTATAATCTAACTCTGTATACTGTGTGAATTCAAAGTATTTTTTGTAGTTTCATTTCAACTTATGGTGAATTTCCAGCAACAACCATGTGCCTTGAAAGAAGACTATGCTTTGTTTTGTTTGGAACTGTATCAAGAGTTTCTCCTCACTTGAGAAAATGGGGTCACTGATGGCAATGCTACTCACCATGTTTGAATAGCCAGTGCAGCCAACCTGTATCCAAGTACGTTTGTAGCTGCTGTGTATTCACAACAATTTTTCATGCAAGTGCATCTGACTACCTCATTTTGTTTTCTGGTAGTTATTTTCCCATATTTATATATTGAAACACAGAATCTTTAGAATATATTACTTAACGGTATTTGCTTTTATTTCTCCTTTTAGTTCCCTTTTAACTGGGGTATATTATTGATTTTTTAAAATTATGAATGAAATTGCATTTCAAGATAGTCAATATTACAAAATATGTGCGTCAGCATACATCAGGCAGAAAGTCATAGAGTGTTGAGAACTAGGGATTCAGATGGTCCTAAAAGCCAAAGAACAGTAAGGAGGTAGCACCGTTGGACCACAGCATTGACATCCACAGATGCAAGACCCACATGTAGAAACTGTGCAGAACCCTGTGAGAGAGCTTCCTGTCCTTTTCTTGGCAGAGACAAATCCCTTTATTATTTTTTAAAATTTTTTAAATATTTATTTATTTTTGAAAGAGAGACACAGTGCAAGTCGGGGAGGGGCAGAGAGAGACACACACATAGAATCCAAGGCAGGCTCCAGGCTCTGAGGTGTCAGCACAGAGCCCGACACGGGGCTTGAACTCACTAACAGTGAGATTATGACCTGAGCCAAAGTCAGATGCTGAACAAACTGAGTCACCCAGGGGCCCCGAGACAAAGCCCTTTAAAGAGTGGCGCTCACAGGAAAACTTCCTCTCAACCCACCGCCTGTGGAGGGGTGAGGAGAGATGAAATAACAACATAGAAAATGGTAAGGAACCATTGTAAACTACATAAACTTAGATTACCCACCAGCTGGATGATCATTGGCCAACTGATGTCACGTTTTCATTTATGGAATGCCATGAGCCACACTTCATTCACCCATTAAAGCTAACGGTCTTTATCGAACACCTGGTTGTACATGGCATGTGTTATATACCATATAAGAAAAATGAAATGGACAGAATTACCTTTGCACCAGCCAAGTTTCTGCAAGGTTTGAATTCTACTAGTGTTTAGCTGATAACATAATGTTTCTTGTTCTGTAATCCTGGATTGCATGAGAGCAAGACAGCAATGCCAAGTTAACCTGATTTCAACCCGTTGGCTTCCAGACTGATGTAGCTCGGTATTGGCCACCCTCTCTGGGTCACATCTCCAACCCAGTGAGATAGTGGGAACATTTGAGTATGAAAAAAGCTGTAAGGTTTGAGTCACAGGTGGTTCCTAAGTAGAGTGTGATGTTGTTGGTAAATGGAGACACCAATGATGGATTACCAGTTTGCATTTACTGTGTGATTCCAGTTGGTGGATCCCCAAAGACAACCCATTTTCTTTCTTCCTTTCTTTTTAATTAACTTATTTTTTAATTTACATCCAGGTTGGTTGGCATATAGTGCAACAATGATTTCAGGAGTAGATTCCTTAATGCCCCCTACCCATTTAGCCCATCCCCCCTCCCACAACCCCTCCAGCAACCCTCTGTTCTTTATATTTAAGACTCTCTTATGTTTTGTCCCCTTCCCTGTTTTTATATTATTTTTGCTTCCTTTCCCTTATACTCATCTGTTTTGTATCTTAAAGTCTTCATATGAGTGAAGTCCTATGATATTTGTCTCTAACTAATTTCGCTTAGCATAAAATACCCTCCAGTTCCACCCACATAGTTGCAAATGGCAAGATTTCATTCTTTTTGATTGTTGAGTAATACTCCAGTGTGTGTGTGTGTGTGTGTGTGTGTGTGTGTACACCACATCTTCTTTATCCATTCATCCATCGATGGACATTTGGAGGACAGCCCATTTTCAATAGGATTTTGCCCTCGGTAGCAACACAGTCCTTTCACTTTATGATCTCCTCATAGTTTCCTGACAGCTAAAATTGAAATACATGCCTCCTTGTACACTCCTTGAGATACATGCCTAACTCACATTCAGAAAAAAATGTTTCCAGTGGTTTCCAGTGAAGTAGTCCTCCATTCTTGGAATGATGTTTTTAGTTATAATATGTGGGATATCTACTGTGTGTGTGTGTGTGTGTGTGTGTGTGTGTGTGTGTCTGTCTGTCTTTAGGACAATTAGCTTCTTGAGGGAAGGAGTTTGTATTTATTTCTGTATTCTTATCACTTCGTATTGCAGATGTTGACTAAATATCTAGAATTGAATTAAATGTAGAATTAATTTGTAAGTTGAAAGAGATAAAGTCTATAGAAAACATTAGCAACATGGGCAGACATAGTACCTTGAACCAATTATATTGAACAAATATCTATTTAGGACTGGCTTCTGTCTTGTTTAATTCACTTTCATCTGGAGATTCCTAGTTGTAGATGACAAAATGTATCCTCACAAATACAGATTTACATGTCAAACATTATGGTCATATGCATTGTTATTTATACCATCACAATTATCTAGTAAGAGAAGCAATTTCATATTACCCCTGAATTGCCTAGAAAGAAAAAGTGATTTACCTAAGTTTCTAGTGTCTGTGTGAGCTTAGACAAATCCAGTTCCCCTGATTCTTTCTTTCCCTTGGAAAAAGAAATTCTATATCCTTTTATCACCCTCTCTGGGGTCAAGATCTCTTGACTTCTCAACTCTGCATCTGTATCTTTGGCTTGTCCAGCTACCTCATTCTACTGCCAGCCCCACCCTCTGTGAAGAAGCACTTGGCTCCCACAGAGTCATATGTGCTTGTTTGCAATACAAACTGAAAGGTCTAGTTAAAGATAGGCTTTCTTTTTTTTTTTTTTTAATCCAGAGATCTTAACATATGTGTAGAACCAAAGTATTAAGTGGGAACATCAATGAAGCAATCATTGGAGCCTGTAGGGGAGAGGCATCCACCGTCACTACACCAGGTAGTTTATAAAGGGCATCCCATTTTGTGTTCAATTCAACCCCAGAAGAGGAAACTATAGCTGCCATATTACAAATGAGAAAAAAAGTGGGTTAAGATTCTTAAGATCACAGAATGACAAATTGATAGACCCAGAATTTGACCTTTCATCTGGCTGGATCCATTTCACCGTCCTTCCTGTGTGACGCCTTATCATAAAAAAGAGAGGGGCTACTTCCAAACATAGTCAATGTCTTATTTTCTTCCTCTTTTATTGCTTTCTTTTTGCTCACTCTTAACTTTGAATATTTAGCCTTTCTTAATCTTTAAAATGTTTGTGAATTTGTCAAGGGAAAGTGACCCAATAGAATATTCAATAGAATTGGAATAAATGCTAATAAACAAGAAAATATTTGATTTCCCCCACAACCCCCGCCCACACATACACATTTCCTGTGTTGAAATATCATCTCCAGGCATAGTAACTTTGAAAGGCCCTACATCTGCATATAGACCTTCTTTTTATGTTCTTCTCCCACCCCTACCTTCCATCTTCCTGATTTAGAATTCCTCTGCCATTGCTTTGGCCTGTTTCTTATCTACAATATTCTGATAAGGACCCAGACTCACCTAATGTATAAAATTTAGGTAGCCTGGCTGTTCCAGTGAAAAATCCAGAAAGTCTGTAACTTGACTTGGCAGGACTATGAAGCATGGTTATCAGAAAGTCAAGGTAACTCCCTGGAATAGGAAGGTTACAAAGACATCCCCTATTGTATTTCCATTATGAGTAAGGAGACCAGTGGGAAGGTGGGAAGTATGGAAAGCATACCAGTTCAGGAGCTGCAAGGTCCAGGATTAGGTGGCACCTGTTGAGTGGGAAACTAAATTTGGATTGGCTCTCAGAGTCCAGCCCTTTCTGGATCCCCCTGGGGGCCTTCTGAGGGGATTTCATGTTGTTTATTCAATGCATGATATTTGACTGTCCATAGCAGTCGCCGTCAATGTCACCGTACCCAGAGAGCTCATTAAGATTCCAGACCCCTGCGTCCCATGGGTTGGGATGCACCCACCTCCTGAGACGTTCCTCTTCTCAGCTGATTCACACCAAAATGTCTGCCTTCCAAGGTCACGTCTCCTTGGTCTCAGTAGAAAAACCAAATGTAAATACAATATCCAGCCAACCTGATACAATATGAAATTCACATCACCTAGAGCTGCCAAGTATTTCTAGCCTTTTAGAGTCATCCTTACCTTTAATCATAAAATGTAAATGGTTAAAATCTCCCCTCTAAGCAGAATTGGGGAACTGCTGTCTGCCCCATCACTTCCCCCAATGTTGTCAGGAGTGTCTGTTTCAAAGTGCCTGGATTTCGATCCGTCACCTCCTGGGCTGGTTTCTTGTTTCCCTTTACCTCACTTCACTTGCATCTCAGTCCTGTGGGGGTCTTCTTTTGCTTGTCTGCTGTGACCCAAATGTGGGAAAACCTCCTGTGATTTCCCTAAATATCACTATGACAAAGCAGACGTGTGCATAAGAATTCTACCGGACTTTGGGGAAACCGGGGGAATCGGTAGACAGCATCTTTAAGCTACCAGGTGGCAAGGTTTCTAACTATCCAAAGACAGCCTTTCTCAGTCACCCTACCACCTGCGTCAGGGCCTGAGGCAAAAGGAAAACACATAGTAATGCTGATCCTGTGCTTATTTACAATTTTGATATTTTGCTCTTTGTGGACTTTTTCTTGCATCAATTTCAATTTTTAAAAATATCTCATTAAAACAGTATTCATCTTGATTACTGACTTTTTTGGTGACCCTTTAGATTTCTCACTTACCTCCTCCTTATTCTGGCACTGTCCATCACCATTCTCCTCCTACACCAGCATGCTCAAACTTTGGATATGTGGAAGGGGTGGCGGAGACTGCAGGATGAAGGGCAGGGGGTCATTCGGTAGGTCTGAGATGGAGCTTAGGGATCTGAATTTATAATGATCATTGTTGTGAGTTGAATTGCATCCTCAAAAAAAATTATGTTCAAGTCCTAATTTCTGCTACCTGTGAATGTAATCTTGCTTGGAAATAGGGTCTTTGCAGATGTAATCAAGATATAAGTTAAAACGAAGTCATACAGGACCATAATCCAGTATGACTGGTCTCCTTGTAAGAAGAGGAGGAGAGACACAGATATAAACACACACACACACACACACACACACACACACACACACACACACACATATAAGAGAATACCACAATCACCCAGAGATAAGGCCCACGTGATGACCAAAGTAGAGATTGGAGTCATAAGCTGCAAGCGAAGGAATGCCAAAGATCCCTGGTGACCAGGGACTAGAAGAGAGAGCATGACTCCACTGACACCTTAATGTCAGACTTCCAGACTCCAGACGGTGGAAAAATATATTTCTATTGTTTCAAGCCACTCAGTTTGTGGAACTTTGTCATGGCAGCCCTAGACAGTGAATACAACCACATAGGTAAGTCTCCATCAGTAATTCTGATGTGAATGGTACAGAGGCTAGAGTTTGATCTTACTCAAACTTTTTGTCCTACTCTGTCTCTGGAAATGTACTGTTCTCCCGTTTTATTAGTTGAGCAGAGAAATTGAATGTCCCCGGTCTTATTTCTCTACCCAAGCATAAGTGGCCGTTCGGTCGTGAGTAAGACCATAATCCAAGCCTGTTTTTCCCAACAAAATTAGTTCAGGAAGATCTCTGTATTGGCTGGGTTGCGATTTGAACACTGGTGCTCCTGTCTCTTTATTTCCTTTCTGCTACACCAGACTGTCTTGCTTTCCCTTGTCTGTGTGAGAGACCTCCCTAAAAGCATGCTGAAAGGATTTGTCCTGTTTAGAAAGAATTTTCACAGGCTCTTCATAGCTTTCTGCAGGCTCCTTGTGTTGAATTGCCACAAGGCAAGGAAATTATTCCAATAGGAATAAAAACAGCCAAAGATTATCCCTTCTCAAAGTAAACAAACATAATTCTAAATATAGTTTCAGAGACTGTGACTGCTACCAAAAAATGCTCCACATTAACCACACCATTAAAACTTTTTCTTTTCATGAATTTCTAGGAAATAAGGCATCTGCAGAGGTTAATTTGTATCAGTTAAGGCATCCAAAGGTGGATGCCTTTCCCCTGAAAATTTCTGCAAGGGGGGCTGCAGAGTTGTGGACAAGGCAGAAGTGAAGACGTGTTAGCACAAGGATGTGGGTTGAGGTATAATTAGCGAACACCATCACATCCACCCCACATTCACCTGCCAGGGATCAGGGAACAGTTAAAGGCATCAGGGAACGTAGCTCCCCTGAGCTCAGCACGCCTTATGAACTCACATTCGTGCAGGGGTCAGGAAGACGGGCTCCTGCTTTTTCTTAGCCTTCCATGGAACACCAGGAAAATGTTACACAACATTCTCTTCTCCTTCAGAGGAATGAAGAAGAAAAATAAAATTGAGGTCAGTGACCTCTGTATTCAATCCCAAACCATTCATGCATCCCCAAATCATTGCTGTACATGAGGAACTCTGACGAGGACCTGCACATGAGAACATAAAGTCCTTTCTCTCATGTTTCTGACATCCACGTGGGGGAAATAGCCACACACATAGCTGATAGAAGTGCTATTTACTGTAAAAGAGATGTAAGAAAAATGCAGTGGGAGGTAGCTTGCAGAAAGGCACCAGAGAAGGCATCACAAAAGGGGTGACTTTTGAATGAAAACCTGAAAACGAATAAGACTCTGAAGGGCCCATAAGTTGAGGAATGGGAGGAAATAGAGGCACTTTAAAGCCAGACATCCCATGGAACTTTCTCTGATGATGAAAATGCTCTTTATTTGAACTATTCGGTACGTATGACTAGAGGGCACTTGGAAATGTAGACAGTGTGACCAAGGAGCTGCACGCTCAATTTTATTAATCTTAATCAGTTTGTAATTAAGCATAAATTACTAGTGGCTACCTTGCTGAACAGCATGGCCTTAGATAATAGAAAAAGTATTGCAAAAGCACAGAAATCTGAAGGCATGGCTTATTGTCAAAGAGTAGCAGGTGTTTAAGGGGACAGGTTCCTGGATTTCAACAGAAACAGTGGAAAATGGGAGGCAGTGAGGCTGGAAACATGGGTTGAGACTGAATTATAAATGACCTTATGTACCAGTAACATATCAAAGCTGTTAGACTTTATCCTTCAGGTCATTGATATCCTAGAAACATTTTTTTTTTTTAATTTTTTTTTTCAACGTTTTTTTATTTATTTTTGGGACAGAGAGAGACAGAGCATGAACGGGGGAGGGGCAGAGAGAGAGGGAGACACAGAATCGGAAACAGGCTCCAGGCTCCGAGCTGTCAGCACAGAGCCTGACGCGGGGCTCGAACTCACGGACCGCGAGATCGTGACCTGGCTGAAGTCGGACGCTTAACCGACTGCGCCACCCAGGCGCCCCTAGAAACATTTTTGAACAAGAAAACGATATGGCACAATCTCATTGTAGGCAATTGCCCTGGCTTTGGTTGGCATTTATAAGTATTTAGTATTTGGAGTCATATTGACTAATGTAGAGTAAGAGGGGAGCTGAGGTCCACCTGCCTTCTGGGTGTTTCTTCCTCCCCTGTGACAGATCTGGGATTTCAAAAAGAATAGTGACATTTATGAGTAATATTTTTGCCCTCCGGTACTTCTCCCAGTGTTCTTGTAGGCTCTTAAACAATTACAGTATGTGGTAAAAACCTCAAGCAAGTGTTTTCCTAGGATATAAATCTCTTAAGAACATAGTAGGCATAGATTTCTTCATAGAGCAGACTGTTCTACCCTTGGTTTTGACTCTAGCCCTTACACAGCGCCTGGCGCCCAAGTACTCAATGTGTGTTCATACTAAATATGGTTTGTTTTGTGGATTATGAAAAGAATATCTTAAATTAATAGCCATTCTTCTCCCTTCCAAAATTAGTCTCTTCCTGGCCTTCTCCTGGATATATTTTCTAGCTCTCTGCTTAAAAGAACAAGTTATGGCTATGAAATGAAGTAGCAAACATGATTTGAAATAAATTTGTCACATCCAGAAGCTTTATGGCGGTGCCCAAGGCTGAGACTCTGGAGCCAGGCTGCTCCAGGCTGATTCACATCCCAGTCTGCCGCCTCCTGGTGACGCACACATTGGTCAGTTATGCAACCGTTCTCTGCCCCAGCTTTCCGAGATGGAGATAACTGTACTTACATGGCTATTCCAACAACTCTATGAGTTAACACACAAAGAGTTAGTTTTGCTCCTGGCTCATGGTAAATGCTTAATACATGCTACCCATTGTTATTATAAATCCGGATTTTCTTTGGTGCCCTGTGTGATCATGATCTCCAAGAAACCCTGGGTTTGTCGTTACAATGAAAAGGTCATTTGGGCCATCTTCTTTTTCTGTTCCAGGAAAAGAACATGAGTGTAAAGCACAGTGTGCACACTAAGGTTAGGTGTGCACACTCCCTTTAAAGGGAGATCCCCCTGACAGTGATGATTTTTCAGTTGTTTAATGTTTAAATGACTTTCTGAGAAACAACACAGTCACTACTTCCTACAACAAATCTTAAAAAGGATGGGGCAGCTGGTTGGCTCAGTCAGTTAAGCTTGTGACTTCAGTTCAGGTCATGATCCTGTGGTCCGTGAGGTCAAGCCCCGCGTCGGGCTCTGTGCTGACAGCATGGAGCCTGGAGCCTGCTTCGGAGTCTGTGTCTCCCTCGCTCTCTGCCCCTCCCCTGCTCGTGCTCTGTCTGTCTCTCTCTCTCAAAAATACATAAAACGCTTAAAAATTTTTAAAAAATTAAAATGAACTGAAATTTTATAGGTCAGAATCTTCCAGAATGAAGTGCCATATGATCTTTTGGGGTTTTCTTTTGGAAGAAGAAAGATTCCTGGTTGGTTTATTTGTATGTAGATAGAGACGGGCTGCCCATGGTGAGAAGGACTTGTTCTGTGTCTGTGTTCCCACTGTACTTCAGGTTGGGTTTGACACATCACCTAACAAGCAAGCAGAGAAGCCTAAAATACTTCCATGAATCCTTTATAAGGAAAATCCATGAACTAATAATGAATTTGATGTGTTTTAAAAGTGGGGGCGGGGCACGAAAGAGTCAAATCTGAAACTGAACTTTCTGCGTAGGCAACCATGTGGTATCATTCACAGAGATAAAATACACTTTAATCATTCAACAAAGAGTTAAGGAGTGCCCACTACATTCCCACCCCTGTTGGGATGAAGACAAAGCGAGAGTGAGTGTTTCAAAGACCTCACTGTCCTTAAGCTCGCATGCAAGGTAGGAAAACAGATCACAAATGAGTTCAGTTTGGGACACGTTGAGTTGAAGGTACCTGTTAAATCTCAAAGTGGAAATGTCCAGGTGGTTTAGAGTTGGAAGAGAGATCCGGGTTGTAGACAGAGGTTGGCAATCATCAGCACATGAATGGTTGCTGAGGTGATGGGAGAAAGATTCCCCAGGGAGGCAATGTATGGATGGAACTCTGAGGAACACCAGCGGGTGCAGGGAGAGAAATCTCTGAAGGAAATGAGGGAAGATAAAGCCAGAGAAGTAGATGCGAAGTGAAGAGTGCAGGGTACCCTGGAGGTCCAGTAAAAAAAGGGTCTTAAAAGAGGGGAATAGCCAGTGGTATCAGGTGCAACTGAGAAATCAAGGACTAGGAAATTGTGGGCTCTGTCAGTTGGAAAGGGAGGAAGCCAGGCTGCTTTGGGAGGAAGGGTGGCTGGGAAGTAAGTTGGAGAACACCACACATGTAGACATCTCTCCCAGAAAACATGGTTTTGAAGTGGAGAAAACACAGAGCTGCACATGAAGGTTAGATACACGAGAACACTTAGGTGTCCTGAGGAGGGTAGGTGAGAACTAGGTGAGAGTAGGTGAGAAAAGAGAAATGGAAGTACTGGACAGAAAAGGAATGGCTGATAGGCAAAGATTCAGAGGAGAACAGGTCTCACAGCAGAGAGTGAGGCACCGGTCCTGGACATGGCAAAAGAAACATGTTCATTGTAAGAGAACAGAAGGAGGCAGGACGTAGGTTTCACGTGTGGCAGAGAATGAAAGACAAATCTGGCGAGGTAGCAAGAGGACCTTTGCTCTGTGCTCTGTTTGGACTCGATCTGGTAGGAGATGAGGATCCCCTGAAGACGTTGAGTAGGAAGGCAGACTTGTCTCTTACTTGGAGTCATCTCGTGGCCGAATGAAGAATGAGTTTGGGGGGACCAAGACTTGAAATGAAATTCGGGTGGACTCCGTAGTCGTCTGAGAAGTGCAAAGATCCCGAGGCAAGGTGTCACGGTAAGGGGTGGGAAAGAGTGTTCAGAGTCAAAGTGAAATTGGTCGAGTTAATGGTTAATGGGGCGTCACGAATAGAAGAGACGGAAATCAAGAATGATCCTCAGATATCTGGCAGGTTCATGATAGAGTCATTCGCAACTGACAGAATTCACAAAGAGAAGGTGTGAGGAGACCATGGATTGCATAGCGGACACGGTGAGTGATGGGCACATAACATATCCAGTGGAGATGTCCAGCACGCAGATAGATAGATGAATCTGAGGCTCTGGAGAGGGGACTGGGCCGGAGGAATATTTGCTACTAGTAATACTTGCTAATATTTATTTAGACTTGACTCTGTGCAGGTGCTTTACTCTGTCTTACTCTTCCATCAAGCCCATAATATAGCCCAAGTGCTATTATAATTCCCACTGTATAGGTAAGGCATCTTTTCTTGAATCACTGAGGTAGTGAGTGGCAGAATCATGATTCAAGACCTACTGAGAAGTCATCAGTGCCTAGGTACTAAATGAAGCCACAGGCATACAGAAGATTGCCCAAGGACAGTGCATAGAGTAAGCAAAGGGAGCGAGCATTCCCGAGTGACTAATAAATTTCAGAGTGAATGAAAGAAGAGACTAAGCCAGTAACAAAGAAAGACTGCCTGTTTCCTGGAATATGGCAGACAATTTCGTACCCTGCTCTGCTTGCGACACCACCACCCTAACCAATGTTTTCATGTACAGACATCCCGCCCATATCCAAACCGCACAGATCCTTGGATGCAGCAGAAGTAAATTTTATACATTAATTGAAAATGGGCCACGCAACTTTGGGGTGACAAGATACACCTTTGCCTCAGAGAACCAGCTGAGAACCAGAGCTTTTCTCTGCCTGCGTTTGGACCTTCGACGTGGCCGCTGGTTCCATGTCGTCCTGGCACACTGCCAGGCTCCAAGAGCTGGGTGCATATTTGCATTTCAACACTGCTTCACTAGACTCCTAATTGCGTTCTGTCTGTTCTGTCACACCAGCAAAGAGACCTGTCCCATAACTACCCTTTTTCTGAGCAGCTACAGCCACAAGGAACAGCTCAGCCGTTCTTTCCAGTGATTTCCTTCATCATTGCATTAGCCTTCCTTGCAATTAGAAAGGTTCTTGCTGTTACGTCTTGTGCTCTGTAAGAGTATTCACTGCCATCCCTGAATTATAATCAGTTGTCGGGAACAGGGCTAGAAGCACTTCTCTGCCGCCCTTTCCTGGCGAGAAGGCTGTAACACACCACGTGAATATGAATGAGTTTGAGCTCTGGTGGGTTTCCTTTGGATAAGTAGAGGTTGGCACCAAATGATAACTCAAGAATTGCTGGGAATATCCCAGAATTCCAGTCTGGTCCTACCTGACTGTCGAAACAGGGCTGATTGATAGTTTTACCTGCAAAGCAGCTTAGCAGTTTCATGAGACTTGTTCAAGACACAAACAGCATCAAACCTTGTGACTTTGTGTTCTGTGGACCTGGAATGGCTTCATCAATCAGGCATGCTTGTTTCCAATAGCTCTCAGCAAAGGGAAAAAAAGGGGGGGGGGAACACATTATAGGTATATTTGGGCAAGGCTGTGCTCTAAGCGTCTCAGAACTGTAGCAGTATCCTTTTGAAACATACACACTCATGTGCACAGACTACCAAACATAAAAAAGAAAGCAGGGTTATTTCCTTCCTTCCTTCCTTCCTTCCTTCCTTCCTTCCTTCCTTCCTTCCTGAACAAGATGGACTTTTTATTTCAGTGTGATCTCTCTCCCCCCATTCTTTTGTGATTAAGCACAGAAAAAGAGATCTTCTTAAGTTACTTACTTCCACAAGCTTAGCCCTGTGGCCTGCACATAGTGAGAATTCAAGCCAGTCGGGCAGCACCCTGGACAGAGATCCAGAAAGGCACGCGTGCAGTCACCCTGGCATGAGGCTGGGCCACAGCTGTACGATTCAGCTGCAATGACATGAATGTGAAATGGCTGACAGCCATCACTTAAATGGGCTTTAACTGATTGGCAAGTTGAAAATCCTTTAGGACAGAGTGAGTTTTATGACATGATTGCTATCTGATTGTAGTTTTACTTTCTTGGTACATCAAGTGCAATGCCACTAAGGCAGACATATTTAACTCAGGAAAACTTTGAAGAGCCCCTCTCCTCTCCTTATTGATGTCACTTTAAACCTACTGAGGAAGAAAGGCTGAAAAATTAGTCTTGACTGAGCCTTCTACCCTAGACATCCCCTGTCTTTTCTCTTGTGAACATTCAAATGACCATGCCCACAGATCCGTCAGGGGCCCATTTCTAAACTTGTAAATCTTAGTCTCTCTGCCACCCTTTTCTGAATATCAAACACCTTAAGAAATTGCTTATTTCCCTGTGGTTTTATTTACTTGTATCAATGTGCATAGTATTTTCAAGAGAAATTGTATAGCAGATTGTGTTAATGGGAACATGTATATACACAAAACATAGGTATGTGTGCATGTATATATAAAATAGACACATATGCGTTTATAGAAAAGCCCATTAACTTTAAAAGACATTAGAACTTACTGATTCTGTTCATTTTACCACTGTAAGGTTAGAATGGTAATGTCGTCTTGAATTACATGACTGGAGAGTGCTTATGCTATGTTATGTCTGTATGATACAAAAATACTCAACCAGTTCAGAAAGAACATATATATGTGTGTGTGTGTGTGTGTGTGTGTGTGTGTGTGTGTGTGTGTGTGTTTCCTGATTTTTTTTATTGTGTAGAACAAAAAAATGTTTGATGCCATTTTTCACTTTTCAACTGTTCAATATCTTAATGTAATTTAAAGTAAAAATTAGTTATGTTACGGTTCAGGGCTCAATAAACCTGCCTAAGGAGAATGCCATTCCCCTATGAACCTACACAAAGGGGCTGGTGATACATCATGTAATTGTCCCCAGGTTGCTAACATATCCCCCTGAGAAATTTGTCTCCCCAGAAAGAATGTGAAAAGAGACAAAGGGTAGGTTTATTTAACATGACTAGGAAGGCATGTTTCCCCATGTGGAAGGGAAAAATTCAAGTTCATTTCACGGTATCCTTCATTTATTGAATAATTATTTATTAAGTTCCTACTATATGCCAGGCACTATTAAATACAGAGATAGACAAGATGTGCCTCTGCCTTCAAGGAGCTACAGTTGTCTGCCTAAATATCTGTGAACTAAGTAGAAATATACAGTAGACTACCAGCCTCCCAGAAACTTGAACTAGGATTGAGTAACATGACAAGAGCTTGAATGACAGTGTCAAAGGCCCCTGGTGTAGACCACAAGTGCTAAAGCAGATCAGAGAAAGTCCAGGTGGATGGGGAATGGAGCTATGAGCAATATGTCACCGGGAGATGTGATTTGAGATGGACTTTGAGAGTGGGCATTGTTTGCATAGAGAAGAGAGGGAAGGTCACTTGAGGCCAGGAAAAAGCAGCTGTAAGGACACTGAGCCAGGAACAAACATTGTTGGGAGGATAGGAAGGAGGTGAAGGGGCTGAAATCGAGGATGGGGAGTCAGATGAGGTTGGATGGGCAAGGCGGTACCAAAAGAGAGGGCTTGGTGCTGGGCGCAGGTGTACAGATGTGAACATAGGACATGAACAATGGGCCACTGCTCGGCTTTGATCTGAATGGAGGCTTCATGAATGCTCTACAGTTTTCCCTGGTTTGTGAAAACTACCTAAGTAATGGTTTCAAACTAAAGTAGAGAAGGCATTAAAAAAATAAATCAGGGACACCCGGGTGGCTCAGTCGGCTGAGCGTCCGACTTCAACTCAGGTCATGATCTCACGGCTGGTGAGTTCAAGCCCCGCATCCGAGCTCTGTGCTGACAGTTCAGAGCCTGGAGCCTGCTTCAGATTCTGTGTCTCCCTCTCTCTCTGCCCCTAACCCACCCGCATTCTGTCTCTGTCTCTCTCAAAAATAAATAAACATTAAAAAATTTTTTTTTAATTAAATCAATCATTTACTTTGCTATGAAGAGGGAAATGTCTTATGACAATGGCTCTTGACGTGGATTCTCTCTCTCTTGTGTTCATTAATCGTTGTTTTTATAAATAGGTGGGCACAATTCAACCAGAAAATAATTACAAGCTTCTGTAGGAAGAGCATAGAATGCCATTTGATTAAATTCCCATCCACCACCACTCCCCACTCTTCTAATAATGACTTCTGAACTCCTCCACACAGATGTCTCTCGGTACAGAAGGAAAGCAGAAATTAAATACTAGAGTTTGAACACAAAAAAATTTGGGGCGCCTGGGTGGCTCAGTCGGTTAAGTGTCCAACTTCACCTTAGGTCATCATCTCACAGCTCATGAGTTTAAGCCCTGAGTCGAGCTCTGTGCTGACAACTCAGAGCCTGGCTCCTGCTTCAGATTCTTTGTCTCCCTCTCTGTCTGCCCTTCCCCGCTCATACTCTGTCTTTCAAAAATGAATAAATGTTAAAAAAAATTTTAAATGAATACAAAAAGATTTGAACTTCCTGAAATTAGTACTCTAGGCAAGTCCTAGAATGTGAGTTTGAGCACTTTATTATCAAAACTAGCAATGTGATTCTTTTGGAGGGAGCAATCTAGGGGGATGAGGGCGGTTTTCTGATGGCTGGAAAAATATTTGCTTTTTTACTAATTTGTTGTTGTGTTTTCTCACTTAATTCTGATACTTTACACAAGCTCTTTGATACTTTACACAAGCTCGATAAAAGTTGCATTAAACCCAACTTGGTAGAATTATGCCATGTTGCTATGGTTGGTGGTTGATAATAATGATGTTAACATTAATGACAGCTACTCTTTATTGAAAGTTCAGCAAGGACACAGCCATCCTAGGAAACCATACTTTCCTTTCACTTACAGAGAGACTAATGTTGACAGAGCTTACATATATGCAGTCACCACTTTGTAACTAGTTTGGGGCCATGAAAATGACACTCTTAATCTTAATAATCGATGGGAACCATTGCTATTGTTTTGTGACTTTTAAAAATTCCTCTCAAAACATTATGAATTCTATAACTGTTCTAATTATACAGGGAAGTGAAAAAGGGTAGAACCAATATTTTCTTAGTACGCTGTAATTTAAGAGAATTAAAGTGTGTTCTTTCTCCGAAAAAAAAGTATCAAGAGTAGTTTGAACAGTGATTGCCATCTTCTTGTCATATAGCTTATGATACATACTCTTTTCCATGTTTGGGTGAACTCCCAACATTTCATCTTTTGTTCTTTCTAATGGTGTGAAATATCTCTTGAGCGTTGTTTTAACATGAAGTGAATTGCCGACACCACTTCTTCTGGGACATCTTCATCCTTTACATCACAGGTACTTTCCTCATTTCTGTCCAGATATTCACCTTCACTAGGTTCCACAGGCTGTGTACCTGGAGTATCTTGAATAGCGAGTGTCCGTATTCCCAAGGTCAACTATTTCTTCTACAAACTCCATATATGCTCAGTTCCAATTTCACTTCCAGCGATAATCACTTTTGTTTATTTGCTGCACTTCCATCTTTGTCGGTCACTTTCCTCCTGCGACTATTCACTTTTGTAAAGCTCATGTTAGTTTATCACCGGGGCACAAGAAGGCAACACAACTACACTCTTTGCTGCCTGTGTGCGAATGGAAAGGAGACGCGTGTTGTGAGTGATCACCCACAGGCTTTGAAAGAAGTGATAGGATTGTTCACTGGTCATGACGTCCATCTGTTATCTCTGATGTGATCTGTGGGCTGAGAAGCTAGCAGGGAGGTTTTTGAAGCTATACAATTACTCACAGTCAGTGCAGTGTGGTAACTTAAATCTGAACCATGTTGTTGAAGGACTTGGATTTTTTAACTAAATTGTGGTAACTTAAACTTATGCATGTCCGAACCATGCCACGTAAGGACTTCATGCAATTTCTTATGTTGATACAACTAAGGGTGGTGATAAGGCCAAGATCTGAATTCAGGTCTGCTTAGCTCCTAAGCACATGCTTTGACTAACACCTTGCCATTGATTTAGGATGTATGTCTCTCAAGAGAGAGTAAACATTTCTTTTTCTGGAGGTGGCATGGGTGAAGATGAGATGGAGGAAGGGAGAAGAAAGAAAGAAGGAAGGAGAGGGAAGGGAGAATAGCAAATGGGGAGGGAAAGAGAGAAAAGTGGGAAGGAGGGAGAAAGAGAGCGAGAAAGAGAAAGCAAGCCAAAGAGGATTCAAGAAGAAGAGGACAAATGGAACAGGGAAGAGCAAAAGAGTGTGACAAAAAAGAGAAGAAATAGGAACAAAAAGGGAACAGAATTCAGTTTCCCAGCACAGGGATTCAGTGGTCAGTGTGAAATACCAAATTTTGCCATTTATGGACTGTTCCCTGACCTCTTTCCTTGCCTAAACTCTGAGCTCCTTAATGACTAAGATAACGTCATTTTCATTTTTCATTTCCTTGGGACTAGAGCACTACCCAACTCAACAATGCATGTTATTGAATAAGCTTCAAAAATATCATACTGCCAAACAGGGCATTTTAAATAATCTTGTGCTATTTAATAACTGATATAAGAATATAAGTGTGTGATGTAAAATACTCATCTCACCCATTTACCAACATAAATTCTCCATGATTGACAAGGCAAATATAAAATTCTAATCGAAGAAAACCAACAGACTGTAGGATTTAAAAAATTATATCCATCTTTAAAAGAATGACAACTGTAAAGACGAAATCATCAACATTTCAATTGTGTAAGTATTGAAAGCTCAGGTATAATAAAAAGTAATATAACTAAAATGCAAAAAACCCCAAAAGACTAAGAAAATATTTGCAGCAAACCTGAAGGCTCTTAGAAGTTGGCAAGAAAATTATCTAGACCCAAAAGGGAAATAAACAAGGGATCTGAAAAGAAAATTCACACAAGGGGAAAAAAAATGTCAAACAAGCATTTAGGAAAATAGTCTCTGGAACCACTCACCAGAAACAGGGTGATTGCCACAGGCTACATTAACAAGCATTTAAAGTGAAAAATTCATAATCCTGTTGAAAATATTTTTAAACTGGTACCTGATATACTGACGGGGACAATTTAAATTTGTTCAGCCCTCTTGAAAAGTAATTTGGAAATGTATTTTATGAGATTAAAAAAACATTCAGACAATTTGACCTGGTAAAATTACTTATAGGGATACCTTAAAGAAAGAATAAGGCGTATGAAGAACCCATAAGAATGAATATCCCCGTTGCAGTATTCTTTACAAGGTGCAAATGGAAGTGACAACTATAGAATTGTATGAAATAGTATGTAGCCATGATAAAATTAATTTAAAAACAAAAATTTGATAAATGATAAGAGAATAAAACAAAATAGAAAATTTCATGAGTGCCATTCTCAACATATATTCTAAGCATAGATAGCATGCTAAGTATGTAGGCATAGAAATAGAAACCAGAAGACAACATGGCAAAATGAGAGCAGTTGATGGTAGGTGGATAGAATTTAGATTTTTTTTCTTTTAAAGCTCCCATAATTTGTATAATTATTTCGTGCAGTGCATTGATAATTATGTACTTTGACATCATACATCTTGGTGAGATCAGTCTTGCCAGAAGCTGACAAAAACCTCTTCTTGAGTAAAATGAACTGAAAAAAGTGATCAAGCAAAAAATGTTTGTCAGGTAAAAGCATAGCCACAGAGTATAATCCAAAATAAAAAAGATCTTCTTTCCTATGCCGTATCATAATATTCGGAATATCAAAAGACAAGGACCTAAGTTAGACTCCAGACAAAAACCAAGGAGGCTCTCTTTTTGAAACTTGCTAAGAGGAAACAGTATTAAAAATACCCCAAAAGAATATTGTTTTTAATGACCATATTTAAACCCTTTGAAGCCCCAGCGTTATGCCTTTCATCAGTGAGTTGATCCTCTCCAACATTTTTTTTTCATTTTTGCCTCAAATTAAACTCTGTTGCTAACAACCAATGAAACTATTTCCCCCAGATAATCATAGAAGTACCAAATAAAAACGGTTATATAGCTTGATGATGTGATGCTCAAATCACCTGCTTGCTGGCTTAGTAATGAATGGAAATGAAATGCGTGGAACTACAACATAAAAATATTCTAAGACACGTTATGCTCACAATCAATTGTTTTATTATCCCCGGTGCCTTTGAGTTTCGTGTTATTAATACCAATATATTTTCATCAGTTGAATCAATAAGGACGTGCTATAATGAATGTTTCATGCTCAGTCTTGAGGATAATAGAAAAACTGACAGACTAAAAAACGACTTGAGTTCCTTCTGCTCTAAGTCATTAGGGTAGCTGCAGGGTTGTTATCCAAGCAGCACTCCCCTCCCTTCACAGCTGGGTGGCATTTACTACTCCCTGAAACTTTGCGGGCTCCCTCATGACAGTCACTGCAGGATGGTAGACTAGAATCCAGCTTTTCTGGGGGTTGGAAGGCTGGGCCCCATCAAGGAGTCCTGTAAGCCACACAAGAAGGAGACTGTGAGGGCAGCTCTTCCTGTTTTATGGAGAAGGAAAGGTAACGTCTCCTCCTAGCAGCAGAGAGATGGAGATCTCATGGTCTCTTCCTGGGGAAATGGCTCAGAGACAGGTACAGTCAAGCACGAGGAAGCCTGGTTTTCAGGATACCCAGCTGGAGGAACAGAAAACTGCTGAACAGTGGGCATAGTGGGCACTGTGATAGGAGTGTAACGGGTATTTTATGAGCGCATAGAAACAGTACTTAGAACTGTCCTAGGGAAGGTTTCCCAAGGAAGTGAAAATAAACTGGTATTTTCAGAATAAGAAGGAGTTGGCCAGAAGAAAAATTAGAGAAAGGGAAGGTCCGGGGAGAGGTGAAACTATGCACAAATCATCCATACAGTGGTGGATAAAGTAAATAAATTCCTTACCCACATAGATACTAGCTAAGAGCAAGTGGGTAAGAGAAATATTTATATATGTATATAACATTTAAGAAATATGTGTTATATATATGTGTGTATGTATATGTGTAAAAGAAATAACGTATTTTTGATAAGCACTATGATAAAAAATAAAGCAGCTACAGGGGAGAGAAGATAGAGACTGATATTTTAGGTAAAATCATCATGGAAGACTGCTCTGAGGAAGTGACATTTGAACGAAGTGAATGGGGAAGACATGTGAATTGGCTTAGGAATTAATGGAAATGAAATGCACGGAGCCACCACATTAAAATATTCTGGGCGAAGACTGTTCCAGAATGAGGGAACAGGAAGCGCTGTTCCGAGCCAGCAGCATGCTGGGCGTGCTGAAAGAATGGCTTGAAGACCAACATGGTGGAGATGGGAGTAGGAAAAGTAGCCTGGGTCTGGCTCTCATAGGGTCTTAGAGGCGTTGGTTAAAACTTTTTTGAAATATAGCTTTGGCTTCTGTGTGAAGCAAAAGGATATGGTGTGGGAGCCATAGGAGAAAATGAGAAGGCAGGCTTGGAGGTGACTGTCCAATGGAGAAGGTGGTGGTGTAGACTGAGGTGGCAGCAGGGAGGTCAGATTCTGGGTGTGTTCGGAAGGTGCCAATGATAGGATTTGCTGCTGAGGTGAAAGGGAAAGGCCAAGAGGATGGTGATGACAATGCCAAGGTTTGTAACCTAACCAAACTGAATGAACACCAATATCACTTTGCTGAGGTAAACACAGAAGGACAAACAGGATTGGTAGCACTAGGAATCACGGGTTCAGTTCTAGGTAAGTGAATTTGGAGATGTTGATTGGATCTCCAAAGTTTGGCTACTTTCTAGAATATACTTATTTGGAATTCAAGAGAAGAGTCAAGTGATGAGAATAAATTTGGAAGCTGTCAGTATTTAGAGAAATGGATGTTATCACTTAGGAAGTAAGAGCAGACAAAGAGAGATCAGAGGACAGAACCCCAACCCACCCAACCACACCTGGAAGTTGGGAGGAGGAGAAGATTTCAACAAAGGAACTTGGAAAGGAGTAGAAACCAAAGAGCATGACCTAGAAACCAGACAAAGAAAGTGTTTCTGAAAGGAGGGAATTTATCCATTGAGTCTCATGTCTCTATGATGGGGATTGAGAATTGACCATTGGATTTAGCAACATGGAGATCTTTGGCACTCTTTGGACCTGTGATAAGGCGGTGGAGGCTAAAGCTTGACTAGACCAGAAAAATGGGAGGAAAGGAAGTGGACACTTTAAATACAGACAATTTAGTGAAAAATGTTGCAACCAAGAAGAGTAGAGAAATGAAGTGATAGCTAGAGGGGGCGTTTGGTCCAGAAAAGATTTTTTTTTTAAGATAGGAAATATCCCAAAATAATTTGATGGCTAATAGAAATGAATAAGTCATCAAGGGAAATTGATGGCCCAAAAGAGAGGGGAGAGTTGAAGATGCAAGGCCTTTGTGAAGATGAGAGAGCATGGGATCTAGGGCACAAGAAGACAGGCTGACCCAAGGTCTGGGCAAGTCTCCTTCTTCCGTACCCCCTGGAGAAGAGTGGGCAGATGCAGGCACAGGTGCACAGAGGCTGGTAGAGCAGAAGCCAGTGCATTGGAGGAACAGAAAACAGTTCGGCTGGAGCCCAGACGTAAGAAGGATGGTTGTCAAATAAACGCATGATGCCTTTGGTTCATCCGTTCAAGAGGGGTTGTGAGACGCTGATTTTATATGATCATGGCTTGGATTGGAAAGAACAGCTTAGAAGAATTTCCCGGTGTGTTTCGTGCCAAAGTAGCAGAAGAGGGGATAACTGCACAGCCTCCAAACATGCCTAAATAATAACAATAATGTCAGGGCAACTGGGTGACTCAGTCAGTTAAGTGTCAGACTCTTGATTTCAGCTCAGGTCATGATCTCATGGTTTCGTGAATGATCTCACGGTTTTGTGAGTTTGAGCCCTGCGTCAGCTCTGTGCTGACAGCATGGAGCCTGTTTCAGATTCTCTCTCTTCCTCTCTCTCTCTCTCTCTGCCCCTCCCCGACTTGTGCTGCCTCTGTGTCTTTCAAAATAAACAAATAAAACTTAAAAAAAAAGAGACTAAATAACTTGTGTAAGGTCACACAGGTGGCAAATAAATGGCAGAGCTGGGACTTCTACCCAGAGCATCTGATATAAGAGGCCCCGCTCTCAGTCGTTTGCAGGACTTCCCTCTGATCAGCAATCCTTTCAAAGTTCAAGTTTCATTACATTTCTTTTTTAAAAGTCATACTCCTACTTCATGGTTCCTTTGCCGCAGAACCTGCGCAAGGCTTGTGTTCAAAGCGTGGCCGGGAGGCGGGCAAGAGTGGAGTGACCTGAGGGAGAGAACCTGCCCGTCTGGCCGTGCGCCGCCTCCCTCCCCTGGTCTGGGGAAGCGGGGTCTGATCTGGCCAGTCTGTGGCCTGGCTCCTGCAGGGCCCACGCTCTCACCCACTCGGCCTCATGGCCTCCCTTCGTCCTCGAACAACTACCCGGTGGCAGTACACTGCGGTAACCCATGGCAGGACCTCACCCTCCCAGCTTCCATGGCCAGCTGTCAGGGCAACTGGCCAAGCCTCCAGATGCAGCTGGCAGACGCAAGGGTGCTGGAAAATCCAGTACTCACTGAGTGCTCTGTACGTTCCGTTCATCTTCCCAGATGTCCACGCGGCTAAGGTGAGTTCTGGACCATGGGCTCTGAGTAGAAGTGATGGTGGCATCTGTCAATCCCAACCCAAGGCGATTAATTAGGAGTCACCCTGCCTTCTCCATCTCACTCTGTTCGCATCTCGGCGACCAGAGTTCTCTTGTTCCAGATGATGTAGCTGTTCAGTGGAGGAAGGCCTCCTGACCCACATCGGATGTTACGTGAATGAAAAATAAGCTTTTGGTGAGAAAAGCTACAAAGTTTTAGTTGACTCTCTGTTGTGGCAGTTGTCATTAATTACCATGATTAATAAAGTGGGCAAGTGACTCTCAGTCACCACCTTTGTCCAGAGGGGGCCCAGCTGCTGTCTCCTCGGGAGATGGTGATAAAAAGAAAGATGGAAGAAAGGCTGAGCCCAGAAGGCACCCAAGGCAGCCCGGGCAGCATAAAGAAGAAAAGGGCTTTGGTCACAGTTTGTTGTGTTGAGAGAAACACAGGTTATCTCACGGTAATTTGAAGTAAAAGGGGATGTTATTTTAACAGTAGTATTTCTCAGGACTATCTAAAGGTGAAGTGTATCAGGGCCAGACAAGGACAGACTGAAGGCTCCCTGTCCTGCCTTCTCTCCAGCTCCCTTTCTACTTTCCTTGTCCGGCTTCATCTACTTCCTACAACCCCCGGTAGGGACAGCAGTCCTGACGTCACCATCACCTGGTCTGTCATGAGTGATTGCTGGCTTCCAGTTGGCTCAGTGTCTGATCACTTCCAAAATCCTCTGAGAGAGAGTTGTATTGGTTCATCCAAACTACCTGTGGGTCCCCTTGAACTCCCCGGCATGGTCCTCGGTGCAGTTGGTCCTGGCCAGAAGCATTGAGTCTCCTGGCCTCAGAAGCAGCTGCGGGTGGGGCGGCGTCAAATCAGGGACTGGCAGGTGCCTTACAATGGGTTTGCCACAGAAGAGAATTTCTGTGGGGCCTAATGACAAAATCGTTAAAATATCTAAGAGTTTACGGAAAACATTACTAATTATGGAGGGAAAAGACAAAGTACAAATAGAAAGACAAAGAGCGTCAGGCCAGAAGGAGGAACAAATGCACAGGTGAGCCCCAGGGTGAAGTTAGAGCCAGACTCACGAGGCAGACAGTGCCGACCTATCGTGGACGGTAAAGCATGGTCAAAATAGATCGGATATATGGGGCCGGTGGATTCAGCCTTCCACACATGACATCCCACATAACCAGGGAAATGTAAATTGGTTCCACTGCTGCTGATCTTGGCAATGCCCTTGAAAGAGGTTTGAAACAGTACTCCCTGCCAGGGCTTACATGTCTCTGTCGAGCATTTCTGCACATTGAATAAAGCAACTTCTCCCCAAAACCAGCCCATGAACAATTGCTAACCCTCCGAATCAGCAACTTGTGAACACAGTATCATTCATGACATAGAAAGATTTAGCAAAAACAAATGGTTTATTTTCATACACATTTCACATCTCTAATATGTCTCCCAAGGAAGGCACATCTGCTTCAGGAAATCACAAATGAAAGCTGAGAGAACAGAACTATAGAAAAGAGGTTTTTTTTACAGCATTGTTTTCACAACATTGACTCTGTCTTTGCCCAGGGGGAAATGATTTAGTAAGTGAATTTGTTTTGGGATAAAATATATGTTAATCGAAAATCAGTTTATCCTTACCTTTATTAAATGTTTAGAGAATATTGGTTTTTAAGGATGCCAAAATATGGGCCTGTCTGGGGAATGTATCTCGATTCAGCTCTGGCTGGGGCTGTCCACAAACAGGAAGTAGTCAACATCTCATCCTCTGCGATCGCGCAGATAATGATGGGAAATCAGACTCCCCCAGGAGAGGATGGCAAGAAAACAATGGTAGGTTGTCATTGCTACACTGTATAGTAGAAAATGTCAATCCGCAACCTGCCCCAAAGGCTCCTGCAGAAGTAATAGGGGACACTGTTACCGAATTAATAATTTAATCCTGTAGTCATACTTATTATTGGTTTAAAGGCAAATTTTCTGAGTGAGGAAAGAATACCCATTCAAGAGACTCTCTTTATTGTCACATCCACACATGGTAAACCAGATCAAAAACTTCTCTGCACTATATGAACAAACTAACTTCTACAAGACATTTAAGTTAGAGTTTCTTGTCAGTGTAGTAAGTTTAAATTTCCCACTCTTTTCTCTTTCCTTCTCGAATCTTCGATAGCCCTTACCTAAGTGTTATCCCGAGGCAATAAACACCAGCTTTAATTCAATTTGCTGACAATGTGCTTAATTAAGTCAAACTGTTTATAGAGAATCCTACTACATGTGGGACAGTGTGCCAGACATTATAGAGACTACAATGCCCAACAAGAGAATATCCCCTCTCAGTGGTGGCTGGGAGAGGGACCAGGAGGAGTCATGATTTGGAAATAGACAAACGCACCTAATGGGAGAGACCCATTTGCAGGCTCTGGGATGAAGCCTAGGGCAACAAGAAGATGGGAGCCTAGGGGAGGCACTGGACAACTGGTGCTTGTCAGCCCCAGGATGAGGAAGGGGCAGGAGGATGACAAATGTCCCGCAAGACAGAGGGGAGGAAGCACAAAGGAATTCCAAAGCAGGTAGAGGTCAGACATTGGGAAAGTCAGGAGCAGGGACTGGGAAGTAGGGCCCTGACCTTCAGGGCAGAGGCCAATGGTAACCACAGGCAGAGATGCTCCGGACTGTGGGTGCCCATGTGCCAGCCAGAGGAGAGAAGTCCTGGAAGGCTGGGACAGAGACTTGGAGAATGCTGTCCTAATGCTAGAAGGTTAAGAACAAGGAAATTCATACAGCAGAGGCACTGAAGAAGACCTCAAGATGTTGTGGCATCACAAAAACCAACTGGAAGAGAGAGTTTTAATGAGGATGCATTGGTCACCAGAAAGGGCAAGGCTATCAGAGAATGAACCATTGTGTTTGGATCTGGAGGGTGCTAGAGACCCGGAGAGCCCGGGTGAGGACTGGCTAAAACAGTTGCCTGACCAGGTTTTTGTTCCTATGTTTGACAATCCTGGCAGATTTGCAGGAAGGGCATCTTCATGACCAAAGCCACCCTCATCTAAGATGAATCACGTTTTCTTCCTGAGAGTAAGCATCCACGACTCCCAAATGGTATGAACATAAGTCATTTTCAATTTTGGCAGAAATTGGACTTTGTTTCCAAACAGAAGGGGAATTTTTTTCTAACCTTGCTATGCAGTAACTCGCTGAATTTAATTCCTTCCCGTTATCAATTGTTTTATGACAGGGAGATGTCTGAATTTCCATTTGGATCGACTCCAAACATGAGACTTACAGAACAATGACTGTCAGCTGGGGCCCATGTGCAATCAGAGACGGGCTGTGGGCTGACCGCTGTGGTGGATGAGCGACATAACTATGATGTCATTTGGTCTCAGCTCCTAGACCCTGTAGATCCTGTAGACACAGCCCAAGGATGGCCTGTGGGTAAATAGTGGGGGGACCAAGAGCACAGAATGTCCGAGGACACACCCACATGATAAAGAGTGAGCATCACCCCCTGCCTTGGGCCTTTTCAAGTGGGAGTTCAAAGATGTTTTTTAAGAAAGGCCAGTCTTTGTTGATCACAATTCATGCTATACCTATATAATTTAAAAGTTGGACTTAGAAGCTCTGAGTTTAAAACCTTGCCCCGGGGTGTCTGGGTGGCTTAGTCGGTTAAGCGTCCTACTCTTAGTTTAGGCTCAGGTCATGATCTCATGGTTCTTGAGTTCAAGCCCACCACATAGGGTTCTGCGCTGACAGCACAGAGCCTGCATGGGATTCTCATTTTCTCTTCTTCTCTCTCTGCCCCTGCTCATGCTCTCATTCTCTCTCTCTCTCAAAACAAATAAAAATAAACTTCAAAAAATAAATAAATAAACCTTGCCCCATTACTCTCTAGCTATGTAGTTTTACGTAAATCTATTTATCTGTTCTTGAGCCTTAGTTTCGTCATTCGTTTATTTATTTTTTTAAATTTTTTTAAGGTTTATTTCAGAGACAGAGAGAGACAGAGCATGAAGGAGGGAGGGGCAGAGAGAGAGGGAGACACAGAATCCGAAGCAGGCTCCAGGCTCCAAGCTGTCAGCACAGAGCCCGATGCGGAGCTCGATCTCACAAACTGTGAGATTGTGACCTGAGCTGAAGTTGGATGCTTAACCGACTGAGCTACGCAGACACCCCTCAGTTTCATCATTTATAAATAGGGATAAGAAAAGCTCATCTTGCAGTGAGGGCTTAGAGCTCCCACATGTAAAATATCCAGCACAAGCACAGACTCAGTAAGTGGAAGTATTGCCATTCTTACTAACAAACAGATCTCTATCCCTCCAGCCTCAGCAAATACAGGATTCTAATGTAGGAGAGCCCTGTGGACTAACAGAAACAGGGGATTTCATGCTTGGCTCTTGGATGCATTTTGTGCAGACACCTTTAAGGTCAAACACGTCCAGACAATGCAGGTGTGAATTGTGTCGCACATGTCCTGCTTGTCTAGGTAAGGTATGAGTTTCAGGGGCATAACTTGCTGAAAAAGCGAGAGAAAATTATGGTTTTTGAAAGCTGATCATGCACCCAGTCTGTTGACATTTGCTCCAGGATTTTATATACCACCAGCTGAGAACCTTGAGTATTTTTCACTATAAATGCCTGAGTGGATGTACTATGTCTCCTGGCCCTGGAGGCCAGACAACCAGCTTAAATTACCCAGGCCTTAGAGGGGAGCCCAGGGTAGAGAACAGCACTCAGCTGAATTGAAAAAGTCTTGCTTGGAGTTTACAATCCCTTTTAGCCTTAGGGCTGTTGGCTGAAACATCTCTGGGCAAAACTCCTTTGCCAGTGGAGGAAAAATCTAAGAAGAAAAACAAGGAGGAGAAAGGGAATATAGAAGACATTAGTCAAGTGATTTGGCTGCAAGTAAAAAAAAAAAGAAAAAAAAGAAAAAGGAAAAAGAAACCTCTCTGGGAGAGACTGAATCAACAAAAGCCTTGGAATAACTGTGGGGAGCAAATACAGCCCAAGGCACTCCCCCACACCAGGGTCATCATATCGCGGGATGGACAGTACTGTGGCAGGTGTATGTGGACCTTTCTGCCAGAGGGGACCAGTGTCTGTGCATTTCAGTTTTAATAGGCCACAATCCGCTCAAGTGTTGATCTAGTTGGGGAGTGGGGGAGGGGAACAGATATGCTGAGAAGAAGCAGTGGGTTATCAGGGACCTTCCCTGAGGGTGAACAGTTCTCAGTGAACAGGGATCAAACTGCTGCCCAGTGCTTGTCCGCCCTGTAGAAGAATGGAGAAGGACAGGCCAGAGAACAAGGAATCCTCCACTGACAAACTGTCTCTAGCAACTGCTGATTACTTACGGCACAGACTTTTCATCTAAAATGGTGTTTAAGAGACTAGGACATTAGAAATGCTCCAGATGTCCATCGAAACATGGATGCATCAACCAAATATGGTGTGTACATGCAGTAGAACATTATTCAGCCTTTCTTGCTTAAAAGCAAGAAAATTCTCATACGTATTACAACACGGATGAACCTTGCAAACATTGCTAAGCAAAATAAGCCAGACACAAAAGGAGAACTCTTGTAGGATTCTCCTTACATGGGGTAGCTAGAGCAGTCACATTCATAGAGACAGAAGGCAGAGGAGTGGCCTCCAGAGACTGGAAGGTGGGGTGGGGATGGGGGGGAATTACTGAGGAGGAGTTAGTGTTCAAAGGACTTAGAATTTAAGTTTGGAAAAATGAAAAAGTTCTGGGGACAGATTCTTGTGATGGTTGCACAACAGTGTGAATGTACTTAATGACCCTGAACTGTGTACCTAAAAATGGTTAAAATGGTAAATTTTATGTTATGTATACATTACTATAATTTAAAAGAGAGAGAGAGAGAGAGAGAGAGAGAGAGAAGGAAACCAATGTCCATGTTATGGTGGAGAGAGATGTCAAATAAAGAGAAAGCAAATGTACATCCAAAATATTTCTTTAGAACTTTTTCAGCAACAAGCAGGTGAATTTCTTCCTAGCTCTACAGAAACCTGACACCACGGGCTTTGCTTAAAGCCAGACACCAGTCGTTCAGTGTTTGCATATGCCATTCATTTCCTTGTTTTCTTGGTTTTTCTTTGGTCCCCTGAAGCCACTACAAAGCACCCACAAGAGACAAGACCAGCGCTCGAGTGTCCACTATGCAGAAAGCCCCAACACTAGATAACTAGCTACTCCCTAACCTTTCCCCTTTCCCATCCTCTCATCAGTCACCGTTCTGAAGAAGTCAGAAGCCACGGCCCAGACAGGTTTCTAAAGACTGGCCAGGCCTGATCCGGAAGAGGGGCAGTGCGTCACAATTGTAGAGAAATTAAAATGTCCATATAAGAGTAGGCCTGACTTCTTAAGATGAGCCTGTTTCTCAGTGCCAGGAAGTGGCAAGAATAGCTATAACATGTGCCCGAACCATCACTGAGTGGAGGGAAAGGGAGTCTCATCAGACCGGATTTCAAAGAGCATGTTGATGGAAGACGTTTCTGCTTCCTACTTGCATTCTACTAAATGCAGCTTGCGCAAAAGCTGACTTTAGCCCACGTTTGATCTTTATAGCAATCTTTAAGAGACAGAGATTGTTATACCCTTTACACAGAAGGAACCCAAGGTTCAAGGAAGTTCATTAATGTACCCAGGGTCTCCTAAAGATGTTAGAGGGCCAGTGTCTAAAGCCTGTACGTTTTCCATCTTGGGATGCTACCTAGATGAATGTACTCAGTGTCTAAAAATACTCCTGATAAACCGGTAGATGAGTACGCAAGAGGCAAGAATGCTGTGACACTTCCTTCTGGGATGTTTTCTGTAAAAGAAGCCTGGCACTGAGTGTGGGCAACACAGTGCTGCAGAGGAGACTGGATTGGCTTTAAGAATGAGGTTTTCTGGAATGCAGGGTCTCCAGGGCTGTCACCATTAAGCAGAGACTCGGATGGCACCGCAAATATTTATAAGGTCTGTCTTTGAATCCCATCCTCATTTGTGGGTGAGTTGAGTAACTGCTGGTGCGTCGTAAGCTCGTGTGGCGTAAAGCGATGGGTGGCCTGAATTGAAGGTCGGCTGCATCCATTCATTAACCTTGAACTCCATATTTTCCAGGCTCGACTCTGAGCTTAGGTATTTTAAATAAGTGACAGATTCCCCTTGTTCTCCAAACTGCCATATTCATAGCCCTCGGCTCCCCAAATCCTCACTTTCCCTTCTTTTGATGTCACTTGATAGTTTCATCCTACCCCAAAAAATCCTGCTGGAGGAGGTGGTCAGAAAATGAGGCCATTATGGCTTTGTTTGTGTGTGTGTGTGTGTGTGTGTGTGTGTGTGTGTGTGTCCTTCACCTGCCTCCTCTGTGTCATTCTGCATGTGCAGTGGGATATGTCATGCCATCCACCGATTCTCCTGTTACATTCAGATTTCTTAAAGCCTCAGCTTCCAAATGGCCCGTAGATGTCGGGTCCTTCCCTCCACGCGTGTCACCTCTGTCTTAGTAACTGTTCAGTTCTATTTCCTTCCCATGAGTGGCTAGTAAAAGATCCAAGAAGCAAGAAATATTTTGAAAGATAAGCTGCTCCATCCATGTGAGCTGTACTTGGCTCTCGGTACTTTGCCACAGGTTGGCATGAGGAACCCACGTTTCTTCTGTCCTGCTACAAGAAAGACCAGCAGTCCTTGATCCTGACTGCATGCTCGAGTCACCGGGGAAGTGCTAAAACGTACCTGATGCCGCCCCAAAGCCACCGAAACAGAATCTCTGGATAAGTTCCTTGAGCGTTACTAGATCATAAAGCCTCCCAGGTGCTTCTAGTATTCAGCCAGCATTGCAAACCACTTTTCAAGGCCATGGCTGCTCGAAAGTAGAGAGACCAAGGCTGGTCAGCGAGACTGTTAACCGTATGAGACCAGAAGAAACTTATCCCAGCATCAGGGTTGTCATTACCCACTTTGGTTCAGCTGGTGTTTTCTTTGTAGCACGACTGCCTCAAAGAAAGAAATGGTTCACCCATCTACCTCATCTTATCGCCCATCTATAGCAAAAAACTGGAAAGCTGGTTTCTTTGAATAGCACTCCTCGAGACCTGTCCAGCATATCCAGAACTCTTTGGAATTCTTCCTTTTATGCAGCCTCTTTTGAGCCTGGGCATTTAATCGAAACATTTATTGTTATAGTTCTGAATACCGTGTGCCAAGCAGATTATTGAACATTCTAGCATCACTTTACTATGTTTGAACCTCTTCTGCCATTTAAGTGCATATTGTTGTCAGGTCGTTGAGATGCGCAAATTACCAACTGCTGGGTCCAGGAAGCATGGGGAGTAGGCAAGGGCTTTGAAGTGATTCCAGCTCAATGGCATAAGTGGGCTCTGCCCTCTCTTCCCCTCACCCATTCTCTCTCCTCTTGTTTTCTACCAGCCAGTTTTAGGAGTGTAAAGGAAAGTCACTGACTAGTATAGAAAAATATGAGGAAGCTCAAGACAGACCCTAAACCCCCAAACAAGAACCATTGCTCTGAGAAAAAAAAAAATGTTCTTTCTTCTGGATCTTGAGAACTTTTTTGGAGTAAAAGGTGTATGTTTCCAGTTTCCAGGTAAGGCTGAAAATATTTCTGGAACGCGTTAAACCTAATGAGCTGCCAATTTAAGTAAAAGAAGAGTGTAAAATCCTGTAGGAACTGGAGTCAAGACAGGCATTTTGTAGGGAAAGGAGAGACTGCAAATTGACAGTTAGGAGGCCTCTTGAAAGTGGCATGAGAAAAAGATCTCTGCATTTGGAACGGGACCTCATTTTGTGTCCTGGATTGCTCTCTTTATATTCATTTGCCAGTGATTCTTAACATATCCACGCCTCAGTGTCCACATTTGTAAATGGATCACAGAACATTTGCCACAGATTGTGGTAAAGTTTAAATGAGATAATGTAGGGTCACCTGGGTGGCTTAGTCAATTCAGTGACTCCTGATTTCTGCTCAGGTCATGATCCCAGGGTCATAGGAGTGAGCCCCGCTTTGAGCTCAGCACTGAGTGTGGAGCCTGCATAAGATTCTTTCTCTCTTTCCCTCTGCCCCTCTCCCCTGCACGCTCTTTCTCTTTCTCTCTCTAAAAATAAAATAAAATAAAATAAAATAAAATAAAATAAAATAAAATAAAATAAAACAAAACAAAACACAAGGTGTACAAAAGCACTTAGCACAGTGCCTGACACCAAGTTAGTCTCTCTTCATTCGGTCAACAAAAATCTCTTGTCAGGCACGGTACAAGGCACCAAGCACGGTGGGGGCACCACAGTGTGACCTCATGGAGCTTGGAGTCTCTTAGGGGAGACAGAGAAAAAACCTGTAATCACAGATGGAAGTGTATAAATAAATCTATCATCACAGATGGAGATAAGGAGAATGAGCAAACATAACAGAGATGCCTTACCTTATTTGGAGGATTAGGAAGCGTTTCCCTGCAGAAGTAACGTCTAGGCCAAGGGCTGAAGGAATTAACTTGGTGTGAGATGAGGGAGGGGAGGAAGATTCCCTCTCGTGAAGGACTCTTAGTTGTGATATTAACTCAATTTAAATTAGCCTCAGTCAAAAAGGAACATAAACACTCATGTGAGCGGGAGAGCCAGGATCTGGCGCTGGCTTCCAGCCCTGGCCCAAACAAATGTCACCACTCACCTGTCTCTTCATCTCTTAACTTGCTTGTCTCCTGCATGAGCTGCTTTCTCAGCCATGCTTTCTCCTCATGTCGAAAAGACCAACCCTGGAGACAGACTTCAAAGCTCTTATCTCAGAAGATGAGAGGCCTTCATTATCCCAGGATTCATATTAATTGCCAGAATAGGGCTGCCACTGACCCCTCCTGTGGAGATAATGCCCAATTCTGAGCCAGTCACTGAAGTACTCTTACGTGCCGGGTTGGGTCTCATGCTCTTCCTATGTGGGGAAGATGGAGCTAAGTGGTAGGTAGCTCACCAGATTGGAGAGGGATTTCTGCAAGTAAGAGGGGAGTGGGTGGGGGAGGTAACAGATACCCACTGCAGGGAGTGGATAAACATTTTGGTCTTACCGTAAGAGCAGTGGAAACTACTTAAGCATTCTAAACAATGAGGTAAAATAATGAGACCTGTACTTTGTTACAAATCACCCTAAAGGCAATGTGAATGATAAACCGGAGAGGACACAGTAGATGTGGGTAGACCAGTTAGGCTCTTTGAGACTGGGGATGATGATAACTTGGACTAAGGTTGCAAAAGCATAGCTGTAAATAAGGGGGTAGAATGAAAATATTTCGAGGGTAAAATCAACAGTAGTTAAAGGTTAAGGCAAGGGTGGGAAAGAGAAAGGGGGGAAGGAAGAGAACCAACTTAAGAGGAAGACCATGACTCTGATCTAGAGTATGTTGGGGTTGGGGTACCTTGGAGACACCCAAGTAGAAAAGATGGACAGGAAGTTGGCATTCTATGTATAGAGTTCATGGAAGCTGAATGGGCTGGGGTATAATTTTTGAAGATATTAATCAATTGCTGGTAGTCAAAGCTATGAGTATGGATGAGATTCACTCGAATGATAGAGGAAACACAATGCAATAAATACATGTTTACATGGTTTGGGCCAGGGTCAGACTGATCCTACTCATTTACTCAGATTCCTATTTTTCTCTTTTTAGTTACACATCCTCCTTTTGTTCTATACACTCACCCACAGCGTGCTTCCTAATATGACCCTTTTAATGGGAATGTTTTCACAGATTATTTTAAATTGCTACATGAACAACAAATTACAAAGATTGAATATACACGTTTAGAGGTATATTAGGTATTGTTGTAATCAAACAAAGCCTGCAACAGAGTTAACCAGGTGCATGTTTTAATGTTATGCATAATTTTTATTATGTTGCATACAAATCAGTCTAAAAGGTAAACAGTTCACAACAATGACTGTAATCACTATTACTCTTACAGCCAAACTAAATCACATTTTTAGTTTATCTCTCTTTTACTTGATTATTTCTTGATTATTTGTCATCTTTGTTACTGTTGACCTTTTTTCCTGTGCAGTGTTCTACCTCACATTTGTGTATGCATGTGCACACACTCAGACACACACACACCCTAAATATCATTTGTCATTGGCTAGAATTACTCTATTCCTGACATTCTCTTATCACAGCAGAACAGGTTAGGCTAGACTGAGGCAAGATAAAAACCCCAAAATCATAGTGGCTCACAATGATAAAAGCTTATTAATTGATTGTTAGATAGGTAGATGATACATAGATAGATAGATAGATAGATAGATATAGATAGATAGATGGATAGACAGATAGATCTACTGTGTAGCTCTCCTCCCTGATGTCTCTGCCTTAGGACTCAGGCACGTGGAGTAGTCTCTATTATGGATCAGTATGGTCACTGTGGCACATGGAACAGAGGGATAACATGGACTATGACACACTATCCCCTAGGGCTTCTTCTCTGAAGGGACACCAACACTTGCACTCACTTCATCAGCTGCTACAGGTTGCATGGCTAGGCAGTTGGGCAGGGCAGAGAATGCTTTCGCAAGAAGGGCAGCAAACACTTTGAACAATGACACTTTGTATTATTGTCCCCCTTCTGTGACAACTCTTCTGAGCTCAACTCTGAGGGCACTCTGCTCTCACACTTATCATCACCTCACTAGATGGCTTCTAAAGCAACTATTCCCTGCTCCCTAAGTCTGCTGGGTGTCCTGGCCACCATGTGGTTTGTGTGGCATAAATTCTGGGCCATGAGGCAATGGGTTAGCCATCCAGCAGCCACCGTGATGTGGTAGTGATAACAGTGACCGCAATGGTGAATCAAATGGAAGAATATAGAGCAGTAAAGACATAGGTAAGGGGAGAGAATACAGTGAGGTCATGGTTGATTTTTGGGGTCAGTGCAAAGTGTCAACAGGGAAATTATTCCTTTGGATAGCCTAAAATAGCTAAAATATTTATTTTTAGGACATCTCTAGGTATGAGATGAGTTTAGGGTCTAGCACAATGTTTCCCATATTTCATGTAGTTTACCAATATTAGAAGCAGTGTTCAAACCCATATTAGTTTACATTGGATAACCTTGGTTCTGTTCTGCACTGTGCCCCTTTTCCCAATGTCCACCTTCTCCAGCAAGAGATCCGTTTCTTCAGCTGTGGCCCTCCTGGATGGCGCCAATGGCCCATAGATAACCATCCCATGGGATAAAGCATCCTTCCCAAAGAAAAGTGTGTTGAGTATGGAGATGGGTGGTTTACATCTCTTCTCATACCAATGAGTAGATTTCTGTCAAAGGATAATAGTGGTATAGACCAGTGCTTGCTTTTCTTGGGAGAAGACTCAGAAAGCAATGAAGTCTTGGGACCCAAGAGTGGAAAAGAATACTCATGAAGATCAAGAGTCAGGAAGAAAAGCTAAGTAAATAATTATTTTGGTAATGTGACCATTTTTCTATCATATTCCTGGCCATTGCTGGTTAGTGTGTGTGTGTGTGTGTGTGTGTGTAGGGGAGGAGAATGTTTTATGCGTGTAAGGGGGGCAGTGTTGCATGTAATAGACTAGGATGCAAAGCATAAGCTCTGAGCCTCACAGACAAGGATTAGCAGGACTCTGAACGCCAGAGTGGCCCCAGAGTATCAGATACTCTGTTCTTTGGCCAGTTTCTTATGGGTTTGTCAGGTCCAGCTTATGACTGACCTTAATTCTCAAATCCCTTGGCAGTTTCTGTTCATGCCAGTGTGGCTTACTTGGAGCTCTTGCCTGACCCTGTAAGGATTTTTTTTCAGGGGTTTCTTCTTCCTGTAGATCCTGGTGTATACAGGATAATTATTGAAGGGGACTGGCTTTTGACAGCCTAATTTGTGGCTTCTGTATGATGCTGACAATTCTCAGACTTGTCTGGTATTTCTGTCTGAGGCTGTTAGACCGCTGACCAATTGTCTTTTTCATGTGCATAGTTAGAGACCTGAATTTTCATGTAATTGGATCCCTGAGATAGTGAAATTTTATAGATCAATTTTAGACATTTGTTGGCTATGTCTCCTCCCGAGATTAGTTCATAAAAATACTATCTAGTTTTTAAAAAGTACAATTCAGCCACTTTCAAATTAGGAAACCTTGGAATTACTGTGTCACAATACTCCCATACATTAAAGCCACTTCCATCAATACCAAATCCTATTTCTTGCCATTTCTGTAATACTGTCCAATTAAGAACAATGTAAAAGAAGAAGTGCTCAGAGATGCTGATTCTGATTCTCACCAGGAGCAAAGGTCAGTGCTGGTTTCATCTAAACTCCCCTTCTCTGGGTCTGAAACCTGATGTTGCTATGCAATTGAGCAATCGAGTTATACAAATGCATTTCCTTGGCCATAAAAATCTGAAATGATCGATGGTGGGTTTCACATTAATTTTTCAAGTGCTTTGGTTGCTCTAAGTTATTAAAACATTGTGTCAAGTCATATTTTTTGAGACAGACATTACCCTTCTAATTTCCCATTGATTTTTAATCTGTCCATCAGCTGATCTGTTGGTTTATTTTAGAAAATCAGTAGGTAGAGAGCAGAGGCGTTCTCAATTAAGTATCTGTCAATTTTATTTCATACTGCTATTCAAATGGTCAAACTCATTTCTCCATCTGACTGAATCTGACTGGAGGCTGGTCTATTTTCAGAGGTGCTAGTAAAGTCCTCTGAATAACCAGAGGCATGGAATGATGAGAAAGTCACCTTTGAAAGCATACTGGTGCCATCCTGAATAAAGTTTGCCCCAAACAATTAGACTGTGGCATTTTATATTGTCAAAAAACTGAGACAAGACAGCAGGAATCTGGTTAGAGTGTAGACAACGATTTCTTTGGGGGTGAGGGGCTTAAGGCTTAAACAGCAGACACTGTCTCCTAGTTCTGGGGGCTGGAAGCCTCACATCAAGGTGTGGGCAGGGCTGGTTCCTTCCAAGGGCTTGGAGGGAGAACCTGCTCCTGTCTCCTCTCTCCTTGACTTGTAGATGCCTCACCCCGATCTCTGACTTCATATTCATGCTGATTTCTCCCTGTGGGAGTGTCTGTTTCTTTGTGTGACTGCCTTTCCTTCGTGTGTCCATGTTCCTGCTTTCTCTTATAATGACCACAGTCATTGGATTAGGACCCATGCTACTCCAACATGATCGCATCTTAACTCATTACACGTGCAATGGCTGAATTTCCAAATAAGGTCTCATCCTGAGGTATGAGGGTTTAGAACCTCAGCATAGGAACTTTCTTTCCCAAATGGGGAATCATACATGTTTTACTCTACAACTTACATTTTCATATATATGTACATATATGTGCATATGTAAATGTATATATATGTATATGTGTCATGTATATGTATGCACATCTTTCTTCTAAACCATGCATACTCTGAATGGCTATGTGCTATCCCATCATCACCAAGATACCTATTAATGAATATCTAGGCTTTTTTACTTTTTCACTTACAAATACCATCCCAGTTACCATCCTGGAGGATAAATCTTTATATAATCTTGGTATTTTTTTTCTGTAGAATACAAATGTAGGATTGTTAAGTGAAAAGATATATTCCTTTGTGTTTACTGTTTATAGTTTTAATTCCCTGTTTTATCAAACATTGAATAGCTTTAAAATATATGTTGCTAATACTGAGTATTAAAAAGTTATATGAGGGGCATCTGGGTGGCTCAATTGGTTAAGCATCCGACTCTTGGTTTTGCCTCAGGTCATGATCTCATGGTTTGTGAGTTCCAGCCCCACATCAGGCTCTGTGCTGACAGCACAGAGCCTGCTTGGGATTCTCTCTCTCCCTCTCTCTCTCTCTGCCCCACCCTGCTCACTTGTTCTCTCTCTCCCTCTCTCAAAATAAACTTTAAAAATATTTATAAAAAATAGTTACACGAAATACCCAGATACAATTGTTTTTCAATTTTGCACAATTTTATTGTTGTTACTATAAAATCGGTTTAATAAAGTTAGTTTCCCAATTATAAGCTTTTTTCACTTGTTTATTTTATTGCCTTTTTATCATTTTATTATTTTTCATCATTATCAATATATTCTTTTTTTATTTTATTTATTTTTTTATTATATGAAATTTATTGTCAAATTAGTTTCCATACAACACCCAGTGCTCATCCCAAAGGATGCCCTCTTCAATGCCAATCACCTACCCTCCCCTCCCTCCCACCCCCCATCAATCCTCAGATTGTTCTCAGTGTTTAAGAGTCTCTTATGCTTTGGCTCTCTTTCCCACTCTAACCTCTTTTTTTTCTTTTTTTTTTCCTTCCCCTCCCCCATGGGTTTCTGTTAAGTTTCTCAGGATCCACATAAGAGTGAAAACATATGGTATCTGTCTTTCTCTGTATGGTTTTTTTCACTTAGGATAAGACTCTCCAGTTCCATCCACGTTGCTACAAAGGGCCATATTTCATTCTTTCTCATTGCCACATAGTACTCCATTGTGTACATAAACCACAATTTCTTTATCCATTCATCAGTTGATGGACATTTAGGCTCTTTCCATAATTTGGCTATTGTTGAGAGTGCTGCTATAAACATTGGGGTACAAGGGCCCCTATGCATCAGTAATCCTGTATCCCTTGGGTAAATTCCCAGCAGTGCTATTGCTGGGTCATAGGGTAGGTCTATTTTTAATTTTTTGAGGAACCTCCACACTGTTTTCCAGAGTGGCTGCACCAGTTTGCATTCCCACCAACAGTGCAAGAGGGTTCCCGTTTCTCCACACCCTTGCCAGCATCTATAGTCTCCTGATTTGTTCATTTTGGCCACTCTGACTAGCATGAGGTGATATCTGAGTGTGGTTTTGATTTGTATTTCCCTGATGAGGAGCGACATTGAGCATCTTTTCATGTGCCTGTTGGCCATCTGGATGTCCTCTTTAGAAAAGTGTCTATTCATGTTTTCTACCCATTTCTTCACTGGATTGTTTGTTTTTTGGGTGTGGAGTTTGGTGAGCCCTTTATAGATTTTAGATACTAGCTCTTTGTCCGATATGTCATTTGCAAATATCTTTTCCCTTTCCGTTGGTTGCCTTTTAGTTTTGTTGATTGTTTCCTTTGCTGTGCAGAAGCTTTTTATCTTCATGAGGTCCCAATAGTTCATTTTTGCTTTTAATTCCCTTGCCTTTGAGGATGTGTCAAGTAAGAAATTGCTGCGGCTGAGGTCACAGAGGTCTTTTCCTGCCTTCTCCTCTAGTGTTTTGATAGTTTCCTGTCTCACATTCAAGTCCTTTATCCATTTTGAGTTAATTTTTGTGAATGGTGTGAGAAAGTGGTCTAGTTTCATTCTTCTGCATGTTGCTGTCCAGTTCTCCCAGCACCATTTGTTAAAGAGACTGTCTTTTTTCCATTGGATATTCTTTCCGGCTTTGTCAAAGATGAGTTGGCCATACGTTAGTGGGTCTAGTTCTGGGGTTTCTATTCTATTCCATTGGTCTATGTGTCTGTTTTTATGCCAACACCATGCTGTCTTGATGATTACAGCTTTGTGGTAGAGGCTAAAGTCTGGGATTGTGATGCCTCCTGCTTTGGTCTTCTTCTTCAAAATTACTTTGACTATTTGGGGCCTTTTGTGGTTCCATATGAATTTTAGGATTGCTTCTTCTGGCTTCGAGAAGAATGCTGGTGCAATTTTGATTGGGATTGCATTGAATGTGTAGATAGCTTTGGGCATTATTGACATTTTAACAATATTTATTCTTCCAACCCATGAGCATGGAATGTTTTTCCATTTCTTTATATCTTCTTCAATTTCCTTCATAAGCTTTCTATAGTTTTCAGCATACAGATCTTGTACATCTTTGGTTAGATTTATCCCAAGGTATTTTATGCTTCTTGGTGCAGTTGTGAATGGGATCAGTTTCTTTATTTGTCTTTCTTTTGCTTCATTATTAGTGTATAAGAATGCAACTGATTTCTGTACATTGATTTTATATCCTGCAATTTTGCTGAATTCACGTTATCAGTTCTAGCAGACTTTTGGTGGAGTCTATCAGATTTTCCATGGATAATATCATGTCATCTGCAAAAAGTGAAAGCTTGACTTCATCTTTGCCAATTTTGATGCCTTTGATTTCCTTTTGTTGTCTAATTGCTGATGCTAACACTTCCAACACTATGTGAAACAACAGCGGTGAGAGTGGACATCCCTGTCGTGTTCCTGATCTCAGGGGGAAAGCTCTCAGTTTTTCCCCATTGAGGATGATGTTAGCTGTGGGCTTTTCATAAATGGCTTTTATGATGTTTAAGTATGTTCCTTCTACCCCGACTTTCTCGAGGGTTTTTATTAAGAAAGGTTGCTGAATTTTGTCAAAGGCCTTTTCTGCATCGATTGACAGGATCATATGGTTCTTATCTTTTCTTTTATTAATGTGACGTATCACATTGATTGATTTGCGAATGTTGAACCAGCCCTGCATCCCATCCCACTTGATCATGGTGAATAATTCTTTTTATATGCTGTTGAATTCAATTTGCTAGTATCTTGTTGAGAATTTTTGCATCCATATTCATCAGGGATATTGGCCTATAGTTCTCTTTTTTTACTGGGTCTCTGTCTGGTTTAGGAATCAAAGTAATACTGGCTTCATAGAATGAGTCTGGAAGTTTTCCTTCCCTTTCTATTTTTTGGAACAGCTTGAGAAGGATAGGTATTATTTCTGCTTTAAACGTCTGGTAGAATTCCCCAGGGAAGCCATCTGGTCCTGGACTCTTATTTGTCGGGAGATTTTTGATAACTGATTCAATTTCTTCACTTCTTATGGGTCTGTTCAAGCTTTCTATTTCTTCCTCTTTGAGTTTTGGAAGTGTGTGGGTGCTTAGGAATTTGTCCATTTCTTCCAGGTTGTCTAGTTTGTTGGCATATAATTTTTCATAGTATTCCCTGATAATTGCTTGTATTTCTGAGGGATTGGTTGTAATAATTCCATTTTCATTCATGATTTTCTCTATTTGGGTCATCTCCCTTTTCTTTTTGAGAAGCCTGGCTAGAGGTTTATCAATTTTGTTTATTTTTTTCAAAAAACCAACTCTTGGTTTCATTGATCTGCTCTACTGTTTTCTAGATTCTATATTGTTTATTTCTTTTCTGATCTTTATTATTTCCCTTCTTCCGCTGGGTTTGGGGTGTCTTTGCTGTTCTGCTTTTATTTCCTTTAGGTGTGCTGTTAGATTTTGTATTGTATTTTCTTGTTTCTTGAGGTAGGCCTGGATTGCAATATATTTTCCTCTCAGGACTGCCTTCGCTGCATCCCAAAGCTTTTGGATTGTTTTATTTTCATTTTTGTTTGTTTCCATATATTTTTTAATTTCTTCTCTAATTGCCTGGTTGACCCATTCATTCTTTAGTAGGGTGTTCTTTAACCTCCATGCTTTTGGAGGTTTTCCAGACTTTTTCCTGTGGTTGATTTCAAGCTTCATAGCATTGTGGTCTGAAAGTATGCATGGTATGATCTCAATTCTTGCATACTTATGAAGGGCTGTTTTGTGACCCAGTATGTAATCTATCTTGGAGAATGTTCCATCTGCACTCGAGAAGAAAGAATATCCTGTTTCTTTGGGATGCAGAGTTCTTAATATCTCTGTCAAGTCCATCTGATCCAATGTATCATTCAGGGCTCTTGTTTCTTTATTGACCATGTGTCTAGATGATCTATCCATTGCTGTGAGTGGGGTGTTAAAGTCCCCTGCAATTACCACATTCTTGTCAATAAGGTTGCTTATGTTTGTGAGTAATTGTTTTATATATTTGGGGGCTCCCATATTCGGCACATAGACATTTATAATTGTTAGCTCTTCTTGATGGATAGACCCTGTTATTATTATATAATGCCCTTCTTCATCTCTTGCTACAGCCTTTAATTTAAAGTCTAGTTTGTCTGATATAAGTATGGCTACTCCAGCTTTCTTTTGACTTCCAGTAGCATGATAAATAGTTCTCCATCCCCTCACTTTCAATCTGAAGGTGTCCTCATGCCTAAAATGAGTCTCTTGTAGACAGCAAATAGATGGGTCTTGTTTTTTTATCCATTCTGATACCCTGTGTCTTTTGGTTGGCACATTTAGTCCATTTACATTCAGTGTTATTATAAAAAGATATGGGTTTAGAGTCATTGTGATGTCTGTAGGTTTCATGCTTGTAGCAATGTCTCTGGTACTTTGTCTCACAGGATCCCCCTTAGGATCTCTTGTAGAGCTGGTCTAGTGGTGACGAATTCCTTCAGTTTTTGTTTGTTTGGGAAGACCTTTATCTCCCCTTCTATTCTAAATGAGACTTGCTGGATAAAGGATTCTCGGCTGCATATTTTTTTTCTGTTCAACACATTGAAGATCTCCTGCCATTCCTTTCTGGCCTGCCAAGTTTCAGTAGAGAGATCGGTCACGAGTCTTATAGGTCTCCCTTTATATGTTAGAGAATGTTTATCCCTAGCTGCTTTCAGAATTTTTTCTTTATCCTTGTATTTTGCCAGTTTCACTATGATATGTCATGCAGAAGATCGATTCAAGTTACGTCTGAAGGGAGTTCTCTGTGCCTCTTGGATTTCAATGCCTTTTTCCTTCCCCAGATCCAGGAAGTTCTCAGCTATTATTTCTTCAAGTACACCTTCAGCACCTTTCCCTCTCTCTTCCTCCTCTGGAATACCAATTATGCGTATATTATTTCTCTTTAGTGCATCACTTAGTTCTCTAATTTTCCCCTCATACTCCCGGATTTTTTTTATCTCTCTTTTTCTCAGCTTCCTCTTTTTCCATAACTTTATCTTATAGTTCACCTATTCTCTCCTCTGCCTCTTCAATTCGAACTGTGGTCGTCTCCATTATATTTTGCAGCTCATTAATAGCATTTTTTAGCTCCTCCTGGCTGTTCCTTAGTCCCTTGATCTCTGTAGCAAGAGATTCTCTGCTGTCCTCTATACTGTTTTCAAGCCCAGTGATTAATTTTATGACTATTATTCTAAATTCACTTTCTGTTATATTGTTAAATCGTTTTTGATCAGTTCGTTAGCTGTCGTTATTTCCTGGATGTTTTTTTGAGGGGAATTCTTCCATTTGGTCATTTTGGGTAGTCCCTGGAGTGGTGCGGAACTGCGGGGCACTTCCCCTGTGCTGTCTTGAATAACTTGCATTGGTGGGCGGGGCCGTAGTCAGACCCGATATCTGCCCCCAGCCCACCGCTGGGGCCACAGTCAGACTGGTGTGTGCCTTCTCTTCCCCTGTCCTAGGGGCGGGATTCACTGTGGGGTGGGGTGGCCCGTGTGGGCTACTTGCACACTGCCAGGCTTGTGGTGCTGGGGATCTGGCATATTAGCTGGGGTGGATCTGCAAGGTGCAGGGGGGCAGAAGGGGCAGGCTCAGCTCGCTTATTCTTTGGTGATCCACTTCGGGAGGGGCCCTGTGGCACCGGGAGGGAGTCAGACCCGCCGGAGGGATTGATCCGCAGAAGCACAGCGTTAGGTGTTTGCGTGGTGCAAACCAGTTTCCTGGCAGGAACCGGTTCCCTTTGGGATTTTGGCTGGGGGATGCGCAAGGGAGATGGCGCTGGTGAGCCACCTTTGTTCCCCTCCCCCAGGCTGCACTCTGTCCTCCGGGGCTCAACAACTCTCCCTCCCGTTGTCCTCCAGCCCTCCCGCTCTCCGAGCAGAGCTGTTAACTTATAACCTCTCAGATGTTAAGTCCTGCTTACTGTCTGAACACACTCCGTCTGGCCCCTCTGCTTTTGCCAGCCAGACTCGGGGGCTCTGCTTGGCCGGCGGGCTGCCCCTCCAGTCCGGCTCCTTCCCGCCAGTCCGTGGAGTGCGCAACACCTCTCTGCCCTTCCTACCCTCTTCCGTGGGCCTCTCATCTGCGCTTGGCTCCGGAGAATCCATTCTGCTAGTCCTCTGGCGATTTTCTGGGTTATTTAGGCAGGCGTGGGTGGAATCTAAGTGATCCGCAGGACGTGGTGAGCTCAGCATCCTCCTACACCGCCATCTTCCCAGAAGCCTCAATATACTCTTTAATCCCCATCTCCACCCACCTCCTCTCTGATAACTATCAGTATGTTCTCTATAGTTAAGAGTCTCTTTCTTGGCTTGTCTCTTCCTCTCTCTCTCTTTTTTACCTTTGCTTATTTGTTTTGTTTCTTAAAGTCCACATAATAGTGAAATCATGCTATATTTGTCTTCCTCGGACTTATTCCACTTAGCATTATACCCTCTAGGTCCATCCATGTCATGGCAAGTGGCAACATTTCATTCTTTTATATGGATAATATTCCAGTATCCATAGATGTAGATATAGATGATATAAATATATATAGATATGGATATAGATATAGATAGATATAAATGTAGGTAGTATAGATAAAGATATCACAACTCTTTTTATTTAGATGTACCTGGATTCAGAAAATTCCTAGGGAACAACATCCACATTTTATCCATGGATAACATGGGAGTGATGATAGCTGGGCCGCTGACTTTTCACTGGAAGTATTTTTAGGAGGCTCGTTCCAGTCTGGCCATTTCCCAAATGTTGAAGCTAAAGCCAGCAAGGTCGAGGTCATGCAACTCCAGACCCATGAGGAAGGATAAAGTGTCAGTTGCAACATCGCTTGATTTAAATTCCAGCTTAGCATTTATGAGTTGTAGAATATTCGGCCAATTGATTGGCCACCTTGAATGTGCTCTCTAGTTTTTGGAGTAACATGAAAAACTTTGTAAAACATCTGGCACTTTGGAGGTGCTTAGTAAATGTTATTTCTCTTCTTTTTCCCTCTCTCCTAGGTGCCACGGGAAATATAAAAAAGAACATCCCTATTTTCTTTGAGTTGGAAATCTTAAGTTTCTCTTTCACCTTTTTATCTTTGCCCTATTTCATATGCTTTTTTAAGGAGGCTGTATCAAGCAGAGGAACAGTAATAAGAAAATATAAATTTAATTAATTAATTATGGTTCAAACTATTATTTTCCCGGGAACTATCCTATGTCCTATTAAATTTCAAACCCCTCAGAAGAGGAAGGTGTTGTTACTCCTATAAAGGGCAGGTGTGAATGAACCCTGATCTCTCCCCTTCTGCTAGTCCCTCATAATGTCCCTGAGATAAAACTAGACAGAATTAAGGGGGAAGCAGAGAGAGGGGCTAGAAGTTCCATAAGTTTGGAGAATCTCTGAGTGGGATTTAAACTTGCAACCTTAAACTCCCAAGAAGGATTTAAGTTTTAAACTCCAGGTGGCTATAGGTTGCTGGGTTGGAATGGATGGCTTGAGTGTGATATTATAAACTTTAATGGCAAAGACAGACTAGTCTTGGAAGAATGAACTACAGACTAGTCATGTAGGATCTAGGAAGTTGTCTCTGAGAATAGAGAGAGAAAAAGATGGGTTTCTGGGGCATAGGCCAAAAAAATAGCAGATCACCTGCAGGAACAGCAGGGCAGACTCAAAGTTCTAAGTAAAGGGTGGCATAAGGCCCGGGAGGAAAGAAGCTGTTCCTTGAATAATCAAAGGGGGCTCAGGGGAAGTACATACCCAACCTGGACTTAGAAGGTGGGAGATCCTTAAAGTCACAGACCAATTGTTACTGACCTTTGTATCTTCAGACCTGCCACAAACTAGCTATTCACTAATTGTTGAATGAACGAATAAATGAATGGAAAAATAGCCGTGAGGCCCATGGCTTGACTCTGTGTGAGTGTGAGTGTGTGTGTGTGTGTGTGTGTGTGTGTGTGTGTAGGAGAAGAGGTAGGCAGTGTTTAGGAGCTCTAGAAAAATCCCTATCACCTAGGCCAAACAAAGCTTATAATATATTTGCCACAAAAAAAAAAAAAAAAAAAAAAAAAAAAAAAAAAAAACATGTTGTATAGTATGTTCCTACGGTAAATTTGGACAGTTGACGCATTGCTGTGCTGGGCTGCAGGGGAAAAGGTGGCCATTTCCACTCTAAGGAGGCAAACTTATCCCTAGCCCTTGACAAGCCTAGAAACTCTACTTCACTTCTGATTCTCTCATCATGCTCCCACTTCAGCATTTTATGGAATGTGGGGGAAAGCTCCAAACTACAGCTGACCTTTCTGGGACTCAGGAGGTTGTTTTATCTCAACCTGCCTGAGCCCCTCCTTTCCAGTGCACCTTGCACACCTGTGAAACACACACACAAGGCTTAAGAAAAGTAACCATGGATTCCAGCCTTCTGCTCAAGGCCTGTTCCACATTCTCCCAAGCCCTGACTCTGCACCCTGTGGGTCTGTGTCAGCACTCCATCCATGGGCTTCCACCCACCTCTGGCTGCGTTTGCCCATTTCCCTTTTGCCATTGGACCCATTACATTTGACAGCTAGTTTTGGCCCCCCTCACCAGCTCAGGCATTGGCCCCATTAGGACCCTGCTTCTGGAATCTCCTATTGGTTTCAGTACTAAAATCGTGCCCTGTTTTCCACTTTTATCCCCTTACCCACGACCTGGATAGCAGTTTAAATAGTTCCTGTGAGCTCATGCCATTGAAAGAAGTAAACTACACCCTGCACCCCAAGACAAGTGCACATCCATTGCAGGGCTTTTTCTCTGTGCCCTCCAAACACTACATCTTTCCAAGTTCAGACAGATTTACATACTTTACATAAGTATATAGATTATGTCATTTAACTTTCCACTCGAAGTTTACCTCCTCAGAAAGGCATTCCTTGGCACCAGCTTTTAAAAATAGCACACCCTTCGCTCATACTCTGTCCCCTTACTCTGTCTCATTTTCTTCATAGCATTTATCCTGATCTGGAGCTATATGACATATGTATCTGTTTGTTCTTCGTTTCTTGTTTTTCATAAGGGCTAGACAGTTAAGTTCTGCGGGAGCAGTGACTTGGTTTATTTGGGTCATCATCATATCCCTGGCACCTAGAACAGCCTGCTATATAATGAGCATTAAACAACTAGTTGTTTAATAAATGAATGAACCTCCCTTCAGTCCATACAGGAGCGATCCATGACTATGCAGTTGGGAAACCCAGAGGGAGCTCACTGACTCGATTTGATGATGGCCAGAGTAGACTATGTGTTTGTAGAACTTAAATACAGATAATAAACCTTAATCATAAGTAAAGAGAGTGTAGGCTTGGGGTGCCTGGGTGGCTCAGTCAGTTAAGTGTCCGACTTCGGCTTAGGTCATGATCTCGCAGTTCGTGGGTTCGAGCCCACATCGGACTCTGTGCTGACAGCTCAGAGTCTGAAGTCTGCTTCAGATTCTGTGTCTCCCTCTCTCTCTGCCCCTTCCCCACTTGCACTCTGTCTCTCTTTCTCTCAAAAGTAAATATTAAAAACAAATTTTAAAAAAGAGAGAGTGTAGGGCCTCTTTAATGATTCTTATAAACAGATATTAAAAAGTGTCCTAGTAGTCTGTTTTCAATTTATCCTTCCTCAGTGGGGAAATCCTGATGACAAAATTAAATTAGCTTTTTTCTACTATTTACCTGGCGTAAGCCATCATCTGCTGTAGGCAAGTAGAATTCTGGTTCCTTTGCTGGATGCATTAAATTCTGGCTCATCAGTTCTAATGAGTAATAATAAACATACATATTTGTTGTATGGAATATCAAGATTTATAGTTTCTTGGAGTCAGTATTGACTGCTGCTCTCTTTAATCATATTGCTTTTCTTTAGTCAGTGTATTTAGAGAATTGTCATACCAGTCACCAAAATCGGCTTTCATTGGGAGTCAGAATTAAAAACTATGGATCTGTCTCCTCATGGCTTCTGGAGAGTATAAAGAAATACATCCTATCAAGGTAGATGCTCTTGCCCTGGAGGAAGGCACCGTCCTGGCATGGCCATGTGGGAAGGCACGGAGGCCCAGTTACAGACGCATCAATCCTTCGTCCTTGTGGGCATTTACTTCTTGACATAAATTGTCTTCATGTGCTCAAAAAAAATGTATAAGTCATTGTTAATATAATGCATAGTTAATCATTGCAATTAGAGAACAGCAGCAAATGACATCTATAATAGAAACTGTAAACATCGTGCTACACACACAACCTGAGGTTAATCTTTCAACATTGTAAAACAGCCAGCAAATCTATTAAATCAGGGCTCTGGATGCACACCTTTTGTGAAAAGTCTGTGATTAATTTAAGTGAGGTACATAAAAATTAGAAGTGTCATCCTATAAATGAAGGCTAAATCAATTCTCTCTTTTGGTTGTATAATCTCATTTACTCACCATAATTATTTCTATCTAGGTGAAAAGTTTTGAGTTGAAACAACCAATTGGTTCTTGCCATCAAGAGTACAATGTGAAATTAATTGGACATTGCCCCATGAAAAATGGGAAGAGAGCAGATTATTAAGTGAAGCATGGCATTCTTAATAGTTACGCCATGCAGCAACCACAGAACCATCACATTCAGGATTCTGGAAGATACATATGCCAAGGGAAAAACAGTAGCAACCCTTCAGAAGGAAAGCTAGCATTGATTTCCTGGCAAAAATACAAAATAGGCTGCAAGGACTTGGAAGGTTTTATTTACATGCATATGTTCGTATGTCCACACCTTTCAAGACTTGGTGAGAAAAAAAAATCTCCTTTAATCTTTATTTATTTAATTTTGTTTTTTTATTTTTAAAAATTTATATCCAAATTAGTTAGCATATAGTGCAACAATGATTTCAGGAGTAGATTCCTTAATGGCCCTTACCCACTTAGCGCATCCCCCCTCCCACAACCCCTCCAGTAACCCTCAGTTTGTTCTCCATATTTATGAGTCTCTTCTGTTTTGTCCCCCTCCCTGTTTATATATATATATAAATTATGTATAATTTAATGTATTTATAATTATGTATAATGTAAAATTATATAAATTATGTATATTATGTATACACACACACACACATATACAATGGAGTATTACTCAGCAATCAAAAAGAATGAAATCTTGCCATTTGCAACTATGTGGATGGAACTGGAGCGTATTATGCTAAGTGAAATTAATCAGTCAGAGAAAGACAAAAATCATATGACTTCACTCATATGAGGACTTTAAGACACAGAACAGATGAACACAAGGGAAGGGAAACAAAAAATCTCCTTTAAAGGGATCATTTACTCTGGGGAAGAGACTTCACAGAGTTTTACCTGACTATCAGTTTAGGAATCCATTCTAGGATGGCTGATATTCATAAAGTATTTTGAAGCAATTATTTAAACTGTATATGGACAGGAATTAAATATTCGGGAACAGAAAAGTTAACGAATTATGAGTTGCCTGTATTCTCACATTTGCTGTTTAAAATGAAACGTACAGAGGCAGGAAGAATTTCAATTGTACCATTGCAAGAGTGAATTTGAAATGTGTGAAAGCTGTTGCCTCTTTCTGGGGCCCGTGTTGAGACGCGTCCCTGAAGACTAGAGTGCCACTTCACATGCTAGAGACTCTAGACAAGAGGATGTCTGTCCTTAAGGACAGTCACTAAAGCAGCTCTATGTTCCAGGCATGGTCATCACTGGAAGGCATCGCCAATGGCTGGACCACCTTCTCTTTTGTCCGGAAGCAGAAAACACAAACACAGGATTTGGAGAGAGCTCTCTGCTGTGAGGACCCGAGTTCCCCGTTCCCCACTTGCTGGGCTGCTGTCAGAAGGTAAGCATAGGTTATGTTGTGTTTTGTACTAAAACCTTCCACAGCACCCCCCGCCCACCTTGAGGGATTAGGACCCGGGGGGGCAGAGTGTTTCCTGCTATGAGTCTGGAGCAGATGCTCTCCTCAGATCTCACTGTTCCTCTTGTACCTACCCCTTGTTCTTTGGCTTCTGGAGAGCAATAAAAGGTTAGCTCCCCTCAAGGCAAAGGAGCTTATAGGGGAAAATAAGAGCCTATCCCCCTGGCCTCCACATGGGACACCCCTGCATGTGTCTCCAGAATCCTCAGGGAACAGGCCTGTTCCTGGAAAACCTGTCCAGAGTCAAAAACATGGCTTCCAGGTACTTGGACAGACGAGAGCAGAATGACAGGATCCAAAGTAGAGGGATAAATGTTTCCAGGGTTTCCAGGGTCAAATCTAGCTGCTGAGGGTCGACCTGACTGGAACCAAACGGGCAATGGCACCCACACCCTGCGTCTCCCACACCCTGCGTCTGACTCTTCGCAAGGCCGTAAGCACAATCAGTTGGGTGAAAAAGACTGGGACTCGGAATTTTAGATGTGCCTCTCTTCCCTTGCCACATCCAGGAAGCGCAAAAGGACATAGAGATCAAGTATATAAATTGCTTTTTTATTCTGTAGGCAGTGAAGGCAATAGAAGATGAAGATATGCGCAGTGATTCTGTATTTTCATTGTGTGGAACAGAGAATCAGGGTAATCTCTGAAATCAGATCTGAGGTGGGAGGGATGAACCTGAAATTTCTAATTAATTATATTCATGCAGATGTGTCAGGGCTGGTGTCTACAGCTGTGGACAGAGGCAGAGTGATGTAGGGGGTGGATTCGGTCAGGAGACCCTGTGAAATGCCCAACAGCACCCTGCTCTCCCCCTTTCCAGCCTATAAACATCTCATTTACTATTTGAAATAGTTTATCTTCTCTTCCTAAGCATCAGCTCTATGATAGCAAGAAATAGGTGTTCTGCTCATTAAAATCTATTTTACCCCCGGGACGCTTGGGTGGCTCCGTCGGTTAGGCGTACGACTTCAGCTCAGGTCATGATCTCACAGCTCATGGGTTCGAGTCCCACATCGGGCTCTGTGCCGACAGCTCAGAGCCTGGAGCCTGCTTCGGGTTCTGTGTCTCCCTCTCTCTCTGCCCCTCCCCCCACTAGCACTCTGTCTCTCTCTCTCTCAAAAATAAGTAAAATGTTAAAAACAAAAAACATTTTAAATCTACTTGACCCCCTCACCCCAGATTTTATGACTTATCATCAGTATAGCTTTGTGGTTTACTTGCTCCCATCATTGGAGTTAGAAGACCAAGCTCTACTCCCAGCTAGCTGTGTGAACTTGACTGAGCTGCTCTACCTCTCTGAGCCTCAGTTTCCTAATAAGTAAAATGGGGACAATGATAGTGCCTGTGTATAGTAAAAATGGGATGAAGCGAAGGCTGTAAGGCCCTTAGCACAGTGCCTGAAATATCACAAGCACTCAATAAATGGTTGCTATTATTATAATTTTCATTATTATCATATTACCACATCGAGTCTGTTATTCACCACACTGAACTGGAAGAAACACTGAGCTTGAATTCTCACGTACAACCATAGAGTCACATGTTGTTCAAAAAGAGACAGTAGGCCCAAAATGGAGTCGCTTGTGCTAAGTCCCACACCAGGAAACCAAGACAATACCTCAGTGTAATTTCAGCCTCTCCCAGGGGTGTTAATGTGTCACCATTCAGTCTAGAATTACCTGGTCAGTGCTAACAAGGCAATCCTCCCTGTAGATCCCTTCCGGCCCCCATAGGGAGGATGGAAACCATCTACTCTTTCCTCATTCTTGTCTATAAAAGCCTCCCATTTTGTACATCTTCTCAGAGCTACTTTCTGGCTGCTTAGATGGGATGCTGTCCAGTTCATGAATTACTGAATTAAGCCAACAAGATCTTTAAATTTTACTCAGTTGAATTTCGTTCTTTAACAACATATATACGAATATCCTTCACCACACTCCCCCGTCACCTCTTCCTTCTCCTTTAATAACGCTTTTACTGCCTCAGACCAGAATCTTCCCACTTAATTTGGATGATTAATTTTTCTTTCCAAATACAATCCTTATTTCTCTGGCACCCACACCTCCAAGTAACAAGATTTGTGGAGGTCATCTGAGTGGGCAGCTCTCAGTGCAATATACGAGAGCCCATTAGCAGACCCAGTGGCCCCAAGGCCACTCTGGCTTGTGATTTACAAGGTGTAGCCTGGAAGGCAGGGACTGCAGCCGGGGGGAACCGTATGCAGTAGAGCTTGAAGCAGAGCCTGGCTCTCACCTCCTTACCCTCCGATGGGATTGTGCCTCTCTCTGCAGCGTTCTCTCCCTCCACCTACCGTGTTCATTCATCTCCTAACGGAGCCACTGCAGCTCTGCCCAGTGCTAAAGGGGTACTAAAGGGGTGCCCAGTGCTAAAGGGGCAGACCTAAGACCGTGGGTTTGGCAGAGGCAGCAGCTGCCCGCCCATCTGCAGAACACAGCGAATGCCGGCAGCCTCGGGGCGAGCACGTTCCTTTTGAGGTCGGGCTCACTCACCAAGCCCGATTGTAATATTTTTGGCTGTGAGCTTTTTGCACTGCAGCCTCCATTGTCCTTTTCATTATCGGTGAAGATTTCCTGAGAAAACTCATTAAATATTGAGCTAGAGGTCTGCTATCAATTTGGTGCCACAGGAACACCAGCAAAGCAGAAGAATTTCTAGGCTGATTTGATTATTAGTGGTCTGAAAACATATGTCATTGCATACATTTTGTAGCATACGTGGGCAGGTTGCATAGCCATTAATCCTGCATTATTCGGGATAGGCTCTCTGAGGCAGAACTTCTTTATCACAGCTTTGATTGGGAATGTGCTATACTATCCCTGCAAAAGATTACCAGGAGATGAATATATTAACTACTTAATTGAACAGAGCATTACCCTATGCCAAGGGTATATAGCATTTTTCAACAAAGTTTTTGAGAACGTCAACGCATTTGGAATGTAAGCCTCCTAAAATATAAAGTGGTATATGCCAATCACTGGAAAACTTTTATTTTCCTTTAGTGCCTCCTATTTGGAAAACGGCCACGAGACAGCTTTTATGTCACGCTCATGACTAAATAGAAACATTAATGAAGCCACAATGATATTGGCCACATGCACGGAGGATCTCATGAAAAACTCAAGACTGGGGTCTTATTCTCGTTTTATACATGCAGAAAGTGCAAGTAATGAACTTTTCCTGGTCTTAAATAGATCAGTAAAATCCCAACCATTTTTACCATGCTAATTTGGGTGATTTTTGTCACCAGGTCGGAATTGTAATCATTCCTAACGGGCCCTAATGTAACCTTTTCCAAAGGGGCTTCCTGGGTGTCTGGATGGCTCCGTTGGTTAAACATCCAACTCTGATTTTGGCTCACTAGCCCTATGTCAGGCTCTGCCCTGGGTGTGGAACCTGCTTGGGATTCTCTCTCCGCCCCCACCCCTGTCTGCCCCTCCCTCTCCCAAAACCAAAACCAAAACCAAAACCAAAACCAAAACCAAAACCAAACAAAAAACAAAGGGGTTTCTGCAAAACATGAGTCTAACATATACCCCTGCTCCCTCTTCCGCCAAATACTCCAGATAAAAAGTGCTACTTCCTTAAATAAGCTTTGGGAATGCCATATTTTATATGCTGTGCTTGGATATCCATAATTTATATCATCAAGACCGTGAGATCCTTTCATGAAGAGACCTGTTTAATTTTAGATTGTCCAAACGTATTTGACAAGACACCTTTTATTGAGTTACACGTCTAATGTACTACAAATCGAACTTCAAGAAAGCTCTTCTAGGGCATATGCTCATCATTTACTTTAATGTGAAATCATCATCTCTCTTTTCAACATTCATGGGAAACATTTGAAGCATCACTGAGTGATTAACACTAATATCAACAAGTGAGTACTTAATCTTTCTTGGACAAAAAGATAAAGAATGAAGGCATTTTTTTTTTTTCAGTTCAGTCTTACGTGGTGCCAGTGATGTGTCCTTATCCTCCTTGTCCGCACAGACCGCAGGAACCGTCTGCTGGGCTTGGTGGTGACCCCGTCCATCCTCACTTCCTCCCCCAAGTGATGTGTGGTCCAGGGTGTGACTTCTCGGAGCACGTCTGTAGTTACCATGGCTACCCCTGAGCCAGTACTGCACGCACCTGGTGCCGTTCCATGGCCCCACAGCCAGCCCCGTAGATCCCAAATGTCTTCAATGGCTTTCCCCTTCCAGCCATATAATTGGATCCATTGCTCATCTGTCATGACCAAAGTGGAAACAGACAACAGGCCATCTGTTCCATTTTTCCGAGTTCTTCTTTCTCAGCATGCGGCACCATCTCTGCTGTTCGTTGTTACCATGGTAAGGTGCCCCCATGGTAACCATGAACTCTGTGGCCTCGGAGCTGCCCACTCAGCTGCCTGAGGGACACTGACTCAGCGTCATTTCCTTCATCAGTTAGAGGGGTTCTTCTTACCCGGATCGGAGAATGAAGAGCTCAGGCAGAGGCTGGGCGCTCAGTTAGTGCATTTTATGGCCCCTGTATCCTCTGCAAGTGGCTAGATCTGTTTTGCTCAAGTGTGAAGAATAATTAAGATCATTCGAAGTCAAATGAAGTGTTGAGACGCATTGGCAGAGGATCTCCAGACACTGTAAACGTCTCGTTACCTCTGACACTGCGTAATGGGGTGTGTTGTCCCCGGAACACATTTCTTCTGGAATGTCCACGCTGCAGTGTATCCTCCCACACCTCTGCTTTTCTGGGCATCAGGAAGCCACCACACTCCTGTGGTCAGGGGTCCTAGAAGGAAGGTGTCCTAAGGAAGAGACTGGTGCTCGGATGATGCCCAGCAAAGCTGAATTACCCATCTCCCTCCTCCCTGGGAGAATTTGCTGCAGAAGCGGCCCTCTCCACACAGCTGAAACCAGTGGATTCTAACTTGAAAATAGTCGTCGTAAATATGTATGAACTGACAGTTAATGATCCCTTAATGCTTGCCAGGCGCTACGTTGATGCCTTACACTTATTGTCAAAGTTTATCTTAACAGTGACTCATTCTGGAGGTTGCTATCGTCCTGGTTTATATTTGAGAAAATTCAGACTTAGAGACTTTGAGTTACCCCACACCGTACAGCCTTTGATTGGTAAAACCAAAATGCAAACCTTTGTCTTTGCGACCCGCCCAGGCCTTGTTAGTAACTTCTTTGCTGTGCTGCATGGCTCTGTACTGCCTGTCCCACAGTCTACATATTTCCAGATACCCCATCACTCAGTTGCTATACCCATGGACTCCGTGTTCTGTCTGCCAAAATATTCCCTGACTTATCCCCTCACTCCTGTGGCTTCCCCCACACTTGTCACAAATCCTTCCCAGGCCTTCAGCCCTTCCTGTCTGCTCCAGCCTGTTATTGTCAACCAGATCACGTCTAGTCAACCCCCCCCCCCACCCCCCATTTACCAAGAAGCTATACTTGAGATGGAAAAAAAACAGGATGCTTGAGAAGCTGTACACGGGATACTGTGGGCCACTGCCCATAAGGTCATGGCTCAGGTCATGATCGTGAGTTCGTGAGTTCAAGCCCCGCGCTGAGCTCTGTGCTGATGGCACGGAGGCTGCTTGGGATTCTGTCTCTCTCTCTGCCCCTCCCCTACTTGCTCTCTACAAAAATAAATAAATAAACAGTAAAAAAAAAAAAAAAAAAAAAAAGGAATCACTGCTTACTTTTTGTGTAGCACTTTACAATCGGGAAAGCAACGTAGCATATTACCTCACTGAAAATGAATGAGTAGTTCAAGATTCAGAGAGCAAAATGACTGCAAGAGAACCGGCCGGTCTGTGTACAAACTGGCCCTTGGGATGTTCTCCAGTCCAGGAGGGAAGTGTTTGCACCACTGACAAAGAACATTCAAATACATCTCTGAAAGTAGTTAGTGGGTTTTTTCTTCGTTTAATTCAAAGTTTATTTTTATTCATTGATTGATTATATAGAGACTTATACGAATTCAAGTATGCGGTAGGAACAGTTGGCAAATTCATTAAACTTCATGATATTTCTACTGCTCTTTCCCAAAAGTAACCAATTGTTTGAGAAAATAGCAACCTTAATTACTGCCAATTGTTAACTGCAAACACATTTGCACCTTCACAAAGCAGCATGTTTGCGTTTCACACATCTCCTGTTTTATAACCTGGGGCAAGTCTCTATTAACATTTGTTTTTAACAGTGGTTAGGAAAGGCAGTGGTTTAGCAAATAAGCAAATACTTGCCTTTGGTTAAAAGTCCTCTTTTCCTGTCCTGTTTGAAGATGTGCTGTTATTCTTTCCTACAGTGAACATTAACCTCCAAATCACCTTCAGCTACACCATTAGTAAACTGTGCAGACTGCTTGTTTGTCTGTGTCCATGCCAATGCACATCTAAGCAGCCTCTCAGATCCCAGGCCATCCTGGTCAGGCCCTCTGCCAGTTCTGACAGGTTGGTCCTCACTCGCCCCCACTCACAGCATCTTTCCAACATCCTTTCTGTTTTCCTGATGGCTGATTCAACTGTGGAATGATTTTTGAATGCCTCTTCTTGCCATTTGGAAGATTTGTTGGGGGTCCCTAAGACCATCTTCGAGGTCAGTGATTCACTAGAAAGACTCCGAGAACTCAGAAAAGCTGTTCTATACTAATGTTGATGGATTTTACGACAGTTAATGGATACAGATTAAAATCACCAGTGGCAAAGGCACATCAGGAGGAATCCAGAAGAAACCAGCACGTGCTTTCAGGGGCTCTCTGCCAATAGAGTCACAGGACTGTCCTTCATCCTCCCAGCCTGCTGAGTGAACTCTTTACTTCACTTATTGGACAAAAAAATGTTTAAAATATCCATTTACACTACTCCAGTTGGCTTTATGCTGATTATTTTCATTAACCCAAGAATGCAGTGGGGCTGTGGCAGCTTCAGAAGCTACAGATAACCTCTGTCTCTCAAAAATGAATCAGTGATAAACAAAAAAATTAAAGAAGCTATGGATATGAAGATGGGAAAATTGTGGTAGATCTAGGAATTTTAAAACCCCCGTTAATGGCCCTTTTAAATTGGTGGGGGAGGGAACACTAGGGAATTCTTATTGGATGGCTAGCTATTAAGTTATAGAGCGCATTAATACATTTATCCTAGACCGATGTCATTGTTTTACAACCAGGAATGATTTTATGTGTGTCGCAGACACTTTATAGAACAAAGAGGCCCTTGAATAATAAATGTGGGCCATACAACTGTAGCTGATTTGATTGAACTCTGGTGAAAGAGGCAGCAAGATGGAACAGAAGGAGCACAGCATCAGGGCTTCTGGATCTGCCACTTAATAGCTATGACTCTGTTGGCAAAATTCACATCGTTGGATTCTGTTTTCCTAGTCCATAAAACTAATGCCTGGATTGTGTGGTTCTAAAGATTTTGTGGAAGCATGTGCTGGTGCTGTTCACCAGAAGGTCCTGATTCTCTGCTTTCTGGGGGTCTGGGAGGGCTTCACCCCCTTGAAGTTTTCCTTTGGTCAGTGAAATATGAGTGGAAGTGAAGCCTTAAGAGCTAGTATGTTAGGGGCACCTGGGTGACTCAGTTGGTTGAGTATGTTCTTTCGGCTCAGGTCATGGTCTTGTGGTTCGTGAATTCAAGCTCCCCATCAGGCTCAGCTTGCTGCTGTCAGCGCAGAGGGTTGCTTTGAATCCTCTGCCCCCTCTCTCATCACCCTCCCCTATTCTCTTTCTCTCTCTCTCTCTCAAAAATGAATACACATTGAGAGAGCCAGTATGTGATTTGTTGTGTATCCTATCCTGTGCTGTGGGGACTATGGGAGCGCCTTTTAATTCGGAGGGCCCACCATCCTGATACCCTGATGAGCCAAGACTTCTGCTGAGCTATGTTGGACATATGGCTCAAACACAAGATAAACACATGCCATTAAAAACTCCTATGATTTGAGGCTGTTGCCACAACACAGCATAAAAGTTAACCTGTCCTCATCGATAGATGTCTTCCATCCCCATCCCTACCCCCATTGTTCATAAAAGGCAAATATCATCTGAAATCAGCCTGCTGTCCACCCTCACCCAACTCTCTTAAACCTAACGGAATCCTAACAAAGTTTGTAGTTGGCTTTTAACCCTGTTACGTAGTTTCGACATCTCCATTTTGAAGAGCTGAAGTCCTCAAGGACTTCTTCATGCACCAAGACACAAGACTCCCATTTCTACATTAGTTTCAGATGTCTTGGGTTTTCTCTGAGCTCCAGATCCTGACTCCTAGGAGGGGAACCCTAGGCATGGACCCTATCCAGTTGGGCTGGTTGTAGGAGTTTGCTATTACTGCTGCAGCAAAACATCACAGACTGAGTAGCTTAAGGACAGACATTGATTGCCTCAGTTCAGGAAGCCAGAAGTCCGAGATCAAGGTGTTGGCAGAATTGGTTCCTTCTGAAGACTCTGAGGGAGAATCTGTTTTCCTAGCTTGTAGTGATTTGCCAGCAATCTTTGACATTTCTTGGCCTGTAGAAATGATGAGGGAGCTTGAGGCAGGCTGAGGGCAAAATACAAGCTAGCACCTGCCCCCCACCCCCCACCCCAGGGTGGGATGTGTGTGATTTTCCTCAAGCTCTCCTGGCTGCCCAAGGACAAAGGAGGGGAAAGAAAACAAAAGGCCAGCTGATAGAGATCTCAGTCATACAGGACAAGAGTCTCCACGAGTTTACAAATGTCCTGGTAAATTACGAGCAAAAACAAAAACAATCTTACCCGTAGCCTAGTCTCCAGAAACCTATAGACTCCGATTCCCAGAGCCCCAACATCACCCCTCAACAGTGATATGGGGAACAAAGGCAAGAAGGAAATGGCAGGTAGAACTAAGTTCCCTCATAACCTGCAGCCCATTGACAAATACTTGAAGCAAATATAGAGTAGAACATTTCTCCAGGAACCCCCTACCATCCTGGAGTTAATACCTACTAGAGGGAACACAACCTTAGCTTGACAACAGCCAGGCCTCAGGTATCTTAGGAGTCCTCTTTAGCATATCAAAGCCCCTCTGGAGGCTTCCCTTTTGACTTTACCTCCCCAACTCCATAGTATAAAATCCGCCATTCTTCACAACCCCAGTGCAGCTCTTTCTGCCCCTGGGTCCTCTCTTCTGTTTTAATAAAATCACCTTTGTGCACCAAAGACGTTTTCAAGAATTCTTTCTTGGCCGTCCACTCCGGACCTCCCCAACATCACCCCAAAACGTCACCAGAAGCTTCACCCTCATGTCTTCCTTAACAGTCACACGCCACTCTCCCGTTACACTTGTCTCTGTGTCCAAATTTCCTCTTCTGATAAGGGCACCAGTTATATGGGATTGGAGGCCTCCCATACTTCCGGTGTGACCTCATCTTCACTAATAATATCTGCAGTGACCTTACTTCCAAAGAGTCACATTCTGAGGTACTGGGGGTTAGGATTTTAACGTATGATTTTCTTTTTTTTTTTTTTTGAGCAGGGGATAGAATTCAACCCATAATACCCACAGTTCTACAGATCAACTGGAAGGAAATACCTTTTCTTGAATGACCAAGCTTTATATCTGAGAACCCTATCATTATAACCCTCCACTTCCAAAGTCATAGCTTCATCCTACTACCAGATTCATATTCCTCCTCGGATCTTGCATCTTACTGAAATTAGAGTATTTTATAATTTATAATAAGATGTAACATTCGTGGTCATAGAATTGGTTTGTTTTTCCAACAGATGTTTATTTTAGTGCCTACCTTTTTTAAATTTTTTTTTTCTTTTTGAGACAGAGAGGGACAGAGTATGAGCAGGGGAGGGGCAGAGAGAGAGGGAGACACAGAATCTGAAGCAGGAGTCAGGCCCTGAGTTGTCAGCACAGAGCACAACGCGGGGCTCTAACTCACAAACCACGAGATCATGACCTGAGCCGAAGCCAGACACTCAACCGACTGAGCCACCCAGGCGCCCCAAGTGCCTACTTTTTAAATCTACTGGGTATTAAATGCATTCCCTGTTCCTTAGGAGCTCACAGTTTAAATGAGGAGTAACTCTGTGTACAATTAAGAAAGAGACTTTGCCATGTTAATTTCATGTGAGCTTCCACAACCCTGTCAGAAGGTCATTATCACTAGCAAATAAATGTAGGAAGGGACATTCAGTAAAAAGTACTGGGATGTCATTGTGATTCTGTCCAGAAGCAAGAATTCCTGTCCCTTTCCAGGTCCTACTAGCCAGGCTAAGAACCACATTGACGCAAAACAGATTAATAGGAGAAAATCAAATGTAATTTTGTGGATAAAGGGAATCCACACAGACATGAAAATTCCAAAGGCATTCAAGCACAATGAGGTATATATGTCATCCTGAACTAAGGAGAAGGGGGTAGGGGTCTGGGACTTCAGGGGAAAGACACACAATTTTCAAGAAGATGAAGAAGAGTAAATGTTCAGTAAACAAACGTTTTCTGGGTCATTTGGAAAGGGCCATGGGACATGGAAAGAATTTATATATTTAATTAATTTTTTAAATGTTATTTTTTAATGCTTATTTCGTTTTTTGAGAGAAACAGTGTGAGTGGGGCAGGGGCACAGAGGGAGGGGGACACAGAAAAAGAAACGGACTCCAGGCTCTGAGCTGTCAGCACAGAGCCCAACGTGGGGCTCGAGCTCATGAGCTATGAGATCATGACCTGAGCAGATGTCAACTGAGCCGCCCAGGCACTCCAGGAATTTTATTTTATTTTATTTTATTTTACTTTATTTATTATTATTATTATTTTAATTTTATTGAAATCCAAGCAAGTTAACATATAGTGTAGTAATGGTTTCAGAAGTAGAATTTAGTGCTTCATCACTTACGTGTAACACCCAGTACGCATTCCCAACAGATGCCCTCCTTAATGTCCAACACCCATCTAGCCCATCCCCCACCCACATCCCTCCAGCAATGCTCGGTTTGTTGTCTGGAATTTTAACATGCTGCTGAATTCCTCCCAGGCTACCACCCCTAGTCCATATCATACTCTAGATATTTGTGGTGCTGTCTCTCTCCCTGGAACAGGTCCTCTATCTAAATTCTTTTTAGTCAGTTTTGGGGCTGTGTAAAGACCTTTTCGTGAGTCTGCTGGGTCTTGTTTGCTTGTAACTCAAAACAATCTTTATGCCAAAGTGACTCCTCCTGGGGCAGCCTGCCCTTGGTCCCTACAATCCAAAAAAAAAAAAAAAAAAAAAAAAAAAAAAATCAGAAAGCACAAAAGAAAGGGTTAGAAAGTAAGAGAAAACATAGAAAAGGTAAAAATCCAAGCTGGACCTTTCACCAGCTGGAGAAAATGGTGGAAAAATTTAGTACCGAAAATACTGTGTCAGAAATGCAACCCCCAGATTATAACATTGTCTTTACTGAAAAGAAAAAAATCCACCTTAAGACATTCTGGGGACATTGTGAAGATTTCCAGAAACACGGCATGGTCTATACTTGCAATCATTTCTTTAGCCAGTACCAGTAAAAGAAAAACCTCCCCATAAGAATGCTTGTTTTTGAAGTAGAAGTAAATGAACTAATGGGCATCTTTATTTTGTATGGTGTAACACACTGAATTACGTCCTTTCTAAAAACTTAGTCTGTTGAAATCCTAACCCCCAGTATCTCAAATGTGACCATTTTCTGAGACAGGGTTTTTACTGAGGTAATTAAAGTAAAATGAGGCCACTAGGGTGAGCCCTAATCCGGTATGACTGGTGTCCTAATAAGAAGAGGAGAGGTGGACACAGATCCGTGCAGAGGGATGATGACGTGAAGACCCAGGGAGAAGAGAGTGATTGGCCGGCAGAAGATTCTTCCCTCCTGGCCCTCTCTCAAAACCAACCCTGGGAACACCTATTTCTCGGGCCTCCAGCCTCCAGAACCATGAGGAAACACATTTCTGTTGTTCAAGCCCCTGGTCTGTGGTACTTTGTTATGGCAGCCCCAGCTAATGAATACATGTGGTTCATTCATTTTATTTTTTATTTTTATTTATTTTTATTTTTGAGAGAGAGAGAGCACAAACAGGGGAGGAGCAATGGCAGAGGGATAGAGAGAATCCCAAGCAGGCTCCACCCTCCAGATGGCGCCCTATGCGGGGCTCAGTCTCACGACTATGAGATCATGACCTGGGCAGAAATCAAGAGTTGGACGCATAACCAACGGAGCCACCCAGGTGCCCCTAATTCTTTGTATTTAAAAAAAATAATAAGAGATTAGAATTTAAAAGCAATGCAAAACAAAGAACAAGAAAACTCCCCCCTCTTTTTTCTAAGAAAATTTCCACTAATAGTTTCATACTCAGACACACACACATGCACACACTATAGCATAGAGCGAAAAATAATACACAGTTTATAATAAATGTATGTCTGGTCTTCATCCAAGTTTGTGGCATCCTTGGAATTTCTTAAGTGATAAAATTGAGAAAGTGTCTTTTGTTATGTTAATGAAGTGACCTTCTGGAAGCCTAGCCCAAGGTTGGAGGCTAGTTGCCAGGGGAACCAACCAGTGATCAGAGGGTTGGAACTTTCATCCCCTCTCTCCCTCCACTCCTGATCCCTGGGGAGAGGAGCTGATGACTGAGATCAATAACCAATGGCCCGGAAGGACTGGGTTCGAATTGCTTCCAGCTTGGTGAACCAGAATGTGTTCATGTGCCTCCGTGCAGGGCCCCAAACTGCTCTGAGACAGAAACTCTTGTTCTTGGGACCTCGTCCTATGTATCTTTTCATCTGGCTATTGATTCCTATCCTTTACAAAGGATTACAATATCCTTTGTAATAAACTGGTAATCAAGTGAATAAGCTGGTTTCCTGAATCCTGTGAGCCGCTCTAGCAAACTCACCAAAACCAAGAAGGGGATCGTGAGAAGCTGTCATTTACAACCACCGTGTCTGAAGTACAGTGAACATGCTGGCTTTGAGACTGGCATCTAAAGTGGGGACAGCTTATGGGAGCAAGCCCTCAACCTTTGGGATCTGATGCTATCTCCAGAGAAACAGTATCAAGATTGAGTTGAATTGTAGGACACCCAGGTGGTGTAGACGAGTTGCTTGTTGTGGAGAAAGAACCCACAAATTGAAATGGGGGTCAGAGTCGGTCTAAATATCAGTGACCTATTTGACATAACACTCCCAGGTATACGAGAGTGACCCCTAAAGAGGTAAATTGGTTTGTTACTTCTTTTCCAGGAAGAAGAGTAGTTTGTGCTACAGCATTTAGCAATAGGAAGGCATGTTGGCTGAGAGAATGAAAGAAATCGGTGAGAAAATAGAAAGAAGAAAGAAATTGAGGATCCACAAGGAAAGGAAGAAATCACCTAGAAGTGAAAGGAGCTTAAAAGGCCAGGAATATGAAGATGGCATCCATCATTCTAATGAAGGACCTTGACCTCTCTGTGGTGTGGACTGAGGTAATTTTAGAAAATGGAAATATTCTGCCGTGTCTGTACGTCATGCCAGTTTGTCTTCCTAGCTTGTGAAATTTTAATGAAACCATTACAGAGGTGATCGTTAATCTTAATTTAGGCGAGAAGGTAACATGCTAGCAACATAAGATCATAAGAATGCAATGGGTTTGGTCATCAAAGAACTGTGGTTACAGATAGACAATCTATAGATTGTATCTCCCTATCTTCCTAGAGCTGTGTGACCTTGACCACATTGTTTAACTTCCCTGTGCCTCAGTTTCCTCATCTTCAAGATAAAGAAACAATGTTACCTCACCCATAGAGTTGCTAAGATCAAGTGAGTTAATAAAACATAAAGCTCTGAGAACAGTGCCCGGAAAATAGTGAGAACCCTGTAAATGTTTATCATCGTCATCATTATCACCAACATGAATTGCACAGAAATTAGTAACCATCAGACAATTGCCATGTGTATCAATTCTTTTCTGGATGTTACCCTGGGTCTTCCTAATGCCTAAAGCATTTAAAGGGAGCAGATTGTGTGGGAAGATGAAATTGAAATTCAAAGATGAAATTGAAAGAATACAATTGAAGGAAAGCTTCAGAAAGAAAGATCAGTAGAACGAAGTTAATAAATGTTAGGAGGAATGACCTGGAATATCTTCCAGCCCCACGGTCTGAAACACCTGCTTTCGAAAAACTTTTCTTTCTAATTCTTCTTCAGTGTTTTAAAATGAGAATCAATCATTTTGTGCCTGGATTTCAAAAAGGAAGAGATGAGTTCTCATTTTTTTAGCCTACAATTCTCTTTCCATTTGAAACGATTTTTCCCTGTCTTAGAATGACATTACAAATGTCACAGAGATTTTGCCCATTTTAAGCAACAAGCCCAAGTATTTAGCCTTTGTTCTGGGTGGGGACTGGTTGCTACTCCTCGCGTTGACTCGACAGGAAGGAGGCATTGCTGTCATGATGGCGGCCTATGGGTCACATTGAGATCCAAGCTTGGGCATCCATTTGCTGTGGGCCTGTCAACACCCAGAGTAATATAAGCCACAAAAAGCTACGAATACTAAGCGAGAGTACTAAGTGGGGAATGATACTGGCAGAAAGGGAGGTAGAGCCACCAGAGCCTCATCTCTAGACCTTGTGTGCTGACTGTGCTGGGGACAAGGAAAGATCCAGTCTCGGGAGAAACACTTCGTTGTTCTCCAATAATATAATAATAATAACTAAAAATGCAGTTTTTCTATGTGCCACGTAAATGGAAAATTAACTCATTAACATGCATTATCTCCTTTATGGCTCCAGCAGGTAAATACTACTCCCACATCATTGTAAAGAATTGATTGTCTTAGAAATTTGAATAAATACTAAGAGGGAGAGGCAAGAGTTGAAACCAGGTGTATCTGACGCCAAAGCCTAGGTTCTTGACCGCTGATCTACCCTCTCCTTCCTCCCCTGTCACTACCATTTACCCCCAGGGCTGCCTTTCCTCCACCCTGCGGCCAGTTTTCACTCTAACATCTAGCTTCAACCATGTTAGACCTTTGCATAATACATAGCCACCTGCTGCTGCCTCCCAAATTCCCAAGCCTGGCCACCAAAGCATCCTGATTTCCCTCTCCAAAGTCATCTGAAGGATCTGGTTCCAAGCAAAGCACATTTGCTGTTCTCGGTCATTATACACATCTCCCCCTCTCTGGCTCGTCCTCACTTCACTCTTGGCCAAGGCTGCTCCATCATCTCCCCTTATTCAACACCCACAACCACGATGGCCACCTTTTATTGAGCCCTCACCCTGTACCAACTGTTATGACCCTCCATCTGCCCCATGAGGTGGATACTATTATTATTTCACTTGTATAAATGGGGAAATTCAAGCTCAGCAATGCCAGGTCCAAAGTCCCACAGTCAGTAAGTCGCCTGGGGAGGACATCAGCCCACTTGGCTGATACCAGAATCTGAGTTTCCAGCCACTACACCGCACAGGTGGACGATGCCATGCCCAGACTTTGGAGCCTCACACCTCTGCCCACCACTTTGCTCCTCATTCCTAAACCCTAGCAAGAAACAGCCCTTAGCTCCTGCTTCCCACAGGGGCCCACATCGTGTGCCTCTGTTAACAAAAATTACTCCATTCTGTTTCCCTCTGGCTGTGTCTTTTGCCCACAAGATGTGCCCTGCTTGAGGCCATGCCATTTATCTGGTGTCCTTCGTGAACCTAGTGCGGTATCTGAAGCTCAGCAGACACTCACTTGATGTGTGCTGGAGTCAGTCGATGGCTGGTTATTGAACTCCTGCATCAATGATCTCACCCCTGTGCACACACTCCCCGGTGCAATTGTTTTTATCCTTTTTTGGCTCCTACCCCCCTTGGAGAATCTGATAGAAGCCACGCATCTTTACAACAGAGAAATACAAAAACCAATAAAATTTTACATGCTACCTTAGGTAGTTCATGCATTCTGGGTTCAGAGTCTAATTGACTTGAATTCAATTATTAGTGAATTGAATTGTTCTTGTTATTTCCTCTTTCTGTGTTATAGAAATGCAACAAAAGCTAGCTTAGACACATGGAGTGGGTTTGTTTGTTTATTTGTTTGCCTAAAGAGTCCAGGAAGTGGTTACATTAGGGGAAAAAGACCAAAAAAATAATTGTGGGCATGGATTTTGGAATTAATGGAATCAGAGACTCCAGTATTACCAGAATGTGCTTCCCTTTGTAGATCAGGGTTAGTCTCTCAAGTTCATTTCCTCCACAAATTGGAGAATGAGTTTGCTGGCAGGTCCTGGGCCTCCCATCTTATCACCAGAGAGCAGTTGCCCCTTTTCCCTTTTAGTCATTAAAAACAACAACAACAACAACAACAACAACAACAACAACAAATCTCAAGGAAGTATTCTGATATTGGCCAACTTAAATGACATGTCAGCTCCCAGACAGTTGGTCATTGGAGGAAGAAAAGCTCCACAAAACAGTGCTCTCAGAATAAGTACAACATAGAGACTCCCCACAGCTTTCTCACCACCAACCCCAGAGCCTTTGCTTCTGCCACGCAGCCCCGCCATCCTCAACACCCTCCCAAGCAGTACTTGAAGCCCCCAAACTCCTTTGTTTTCCTACCTTCCTTTCAGCACCGTCAGAACATACCTGCTCTGTGCCACATCCCAGCCCAGTTCCTTGCTTTCCTAGGGAATAACTAACAAATCCAGTGGATTGATCTGAGCCAGACTATTGAGGGGAAAACACAAAACAAAATAAAAACAATCATGGCGCCCCCTTTCCACCCTGGATAAGCTGTTTTATCAGTGTCCATCTATAGTGATCACTTTAATCAACAGTAGGGCAGTTTTGCTTAATTTTACAATTCCCAGACTCAAACACCACTTACTTACAGAACTAGGAGAGTCCCTTGAGATCATCTGGTCCAAAACTTCATTTTACAGATGAGAAAACTAAGGATTAGAGAGTCGTTTATTTAGGCCACATGGCAAACTGGTGTCAGACTCTGAAAGCCAGAGCTTCTGGTTCCTAATGCCCCGACCAGTTCTTGTTCCTTCACCATGATGCACCAAGGGAAAGATCTGGGGGCTTACCAGTCACTGAACACCTGTTGCTTCCTCATGGAGACAAGGGTTGATTTCATCATGTTCGTTAAAACATATAGAATTGGTTGGTTTTATGGTTGGGATGCGTTCTGTGTGTCTGGAGCCAGGCTGCTTGTGCTCAGACCTCAGCCTCACACCTACCTGCTTGGACAGGTTAGTTAACATTTTGAGCCTCGGTGTCCTTATCTGCAAAACAAGTCCTATGGTTCTTCTAAAGCAAAAACCCCACTCAGTGTTTGCTGTTTCTCGCGGTTTATGTTAATCCATGAGTCAGCAGGTCACACCAAATAGATGTCCCATAGCAGGACCCACCCCAGTGGGTTTTAGAAGAATAAGTTCATTCATGGGAATCACTTAGAACAGTGTCTGATGCAATGTAAGTATTCCGTGAATGTAACAAATATAATTTGTCATAGACTCTGGGTCTAAAGTTCTCTCTAACAAAAGAGCGGGACGCAGGATTGAAAGTGAGAGATGGCTAATGTCCAGCAAAAGACAAGAGCCCCGAAGAAGGGCCCTTGCCCCGCTTTTATTAGGATCAGAAGGCTTACAAACATGGCGATGGACATGCACAAAGGGACAATGAATCTGTGAACATTAACTTGTGGACGTGAGGGAAAGGGGGTCTTAAGGATATTCGTGGTTAGGGGTTTGGGTTAATATAAAACAAAATCCGGGTGCCGGGAAGTCGGGAGGAGGGTTGTTTACAGCGGACTGGAGACAGCACCACTGTTTACCTTAACTAGCCTCAGGGATGAGACAGGGGGAAATAACCTCAGGGTTGACAAGGAACCTTTTCTGTTGTTAGCCATCTCTGCTCTGGGCTGCTTTGCCTGCAACACAGCAGCCCATAGTCCAGTTCACCAATTTACCTAACCTGGCCCTATTCTCCGGTGAAAGCAGCTTTTCTGCTATAGGTACTAAATTGGGGGTGCTTCCACCCTGAACATCTAATCTTGTCTATTTCATACACCTATATATTGGGCACCTTTGCGCCATACCTATTTTAGGCCTTTGCCTCTCCCTCTCTATTCTGGGGGCTCTGCACCCCCTCTCTGTTTTGGGGTGCCTTTGCACCTCCCTATTTCTGGCACCTTTGTGCCTCCCTATTCTCGGGGTGCTTTTGCACCCCCTATTCTTGGGGTGCCAATCTGGTTTACCCAAACTCGGGTGTGAGCATTTTATGGCTTTGTATTTATTTATGCCTTGTTAACCCCTTGGTGTAAGCGTGGGGGATTCCTATGCTTATCCCCCACAATAATTAAAGGGAAGTTGTCAGGGGGAAAAAAGGGAGCATTTTAAGGGCAGAGTTAACAAAATATAATTTATCAGATATCAAGTAATTCAAACCCTTAGTTAGCTAGACTTTTTTTCTGCCACACCCTTTCATAAGAACAACATAAATAAAAACTGTTACCAGGAATTCAGGTTAAAAATAGTAAGATAATCCACTATAAATAAACCTAAGAGATTCCTAAACTCAGCTCAATCAGTAAGCAGACAGGCTACCTGGATCAGCTGCCCTTTGCAATCAAAACTGACATTCAGAGTAATGATTTATGTGTCCTTAAATCCTGAGTCCTCAAGTCAATTATAATAATTGTGATCCTTGGAGAACTGCTTGCCAAGCAGGCATTGTGTTAAGTGCTTAACACACATTATACGCCATGTAAACACACACACACACACACACACACACACACACACACACACACACACACACAGAGGCACCCATTCATTTAATCTTCTTAACAACTTTGGGAGTACAGGTTTACACAATTGGTAAGTGTAGCTAGGAGCCTTCTGACTCAAGAGCCAGCACTCTTAACAATTCTTTATGTTCGTAAGGCTCCAGTTACCAAGCAGAGCATGGCCAATCTTCTTGTATTTCAAACGAAAAACAACAGAGGTTTCTGCATGGTTCTTCATTAACTAGAAATGGCAGTGACTTAGAAAACTTCATCATCAGTCTGAGAATTTGTCTATTTCCCAGTGTTTTTTTATTATCCTTCCCCCTGCCCTCAGCAGGAAACACCAAGAATCAACTGTAGACCATGGATTTTTAATTCCATAAGCATAGCGCTGCATTTTTTTCATTTTTCTTTCCTCAACAGAACAAAGAACAATATAGTGCATGGTTAACTGAGGAAATACAAGCATTTAAGGGGAAAAAAACCAATGGTAAATATTTTCTTAATACTGCTTAAGTTCCTTTTCCAAAGAAGGCATTCAGATGGCCAACAGACAGATGAAAAGGTGCTGAACATCACTCAACATCAGGAAAATGTGACTCAAACCACAATGAGATATCATCTCACACCTGTCAGAATGGCTAAACTTGAAAATACAAGAAATAACAAGTGTTGGCAAGGATGAGGAGGAATAGGAACCTTCTTGCCCTGTTGGTGGGAATGCAAACTGGTACAGCCACTGTGGAAATCAGTATGGAGTTTCCTGAAACAATTAAAAATAGAACTACCTTGTGATCCAGCAATCAAACTACTGGGTATTTACCCAAAAAATACAGAAACACTAATTCAAAGGGATACATGCACCCCTATGTTTATTGCAGCATTATCTACAATAGCCAGATTATGGAAACAACCTAAGTATTCATCAATAGATGAGCAGATAAAGAAAATGTGATTGATGCGCGTGCGCGCGCACACACACACACACACACACACACACACACACAGGAATATTACTCAGCCATAAAAAAGGATGAAATCTTGCCATTTGCAGCAACATGGATGGAGCTAGAGAGCATAATACTAAGCAAAATAAATCAGTCAGAGAAAGACAAATGCTATATGATTCTGTTCATATGTGGAATTGAAGAAACGAAACAAATGAACAAGGGAAAAAAGAGAGAGAAACCAAAAAACAAACCCTTAGCTATAGAGAACACACTGATGGTTACCAGAGGGAAGGTGGGTAGGGGGATGGGTGAAATAGATGAAGGGATTAAGAGCACACTTATCTTGATGAGCACTGAGTAATGTATAGAATTGTTGACTCACTATATTGTATCTGAAACTAATATTAAACCGTATCTTAACTACACTGGAATTTTTTAAAAAGGCCTGAGGAAATGGATAGGTCAGATACATTGAACAAATAAGGGGTATATTAAAGCAATGTAACAAGGTTATTCTTATGGATTGAACTGGTCAACATGAAATCACTGATAGAAAAGTTGAAAGTAGGCTAACTGGTTTTACAGTGAGTATTCATTGTGCAGACCCCGTCCTCAAGGGACTTAAATTCTTAGCAGCACGACAGCTTACTGAATAAAGCATGGGCCTATCATAAAAAAAAAGAAAAAAACCAAATTTTAAAGTAACAAAAAATAGCTATTTCTTTAAAGTTAATTCCAAAAATTATAGCAGTTCAGAGGGGCAGGGGTGTTTAGTTCTATTACAAGATGCAAATTTTCCTACCAAATTCTCAAACAAAACAAAACAAAATAAACCTCCCCCAAAACAAAAACTTCCTCCAAATAAAAATTTAAAAAAAACTTATTTCAAACAAAAATTCAGCAAAGCAAAAAAATAATGTTTGTTGAACAAGCAAATGAGTAAATAAATATGCTTATCAGCCTCTTCAGCAAGGAACTATGTTTGAAAGAGAAAACATACTCTCTCTGGAAAGACAGACTATAATGGGTAGCAGTGCCCACCCCAATGCTTACTATCTACGTGATCTTAAACAAGTGATGTTAACTCTGATTTGGAAATTGAATGAGTGATCGCGTATCACTTTATTCCCACTGTTGGAAGGCCTAAATGTGCTGAAAATTTCTAAAATGCGTGGTATGTAGTGGCCACTCAAAAATATATTTCATTTTCCCTCCTTCCCTATTTTTCTTTTTTCATTTCCACCATAAGCCTACCATTCCCTTGAACTTACATCATTGATAAAGAAAATCTGTCACGTGCGAAATCCTTTGCAATTTACAAAGAACATCACCTTATCTTTTTTGAGCATCGCAGTAACCCTGACAGATAACAGGACAGAGTAAGCTCATTCCACCTCCAGTGACAGAGTACAAAACCTATTCTTTCCTTGTTAGTGAGTCAATCATAGTGCCAAGACTCAAATCTGGATCCACTGACATGCCTCCCGTGCTTTTCTCAGTACTTCAAATTACTTGGGAAGAACACAAGACAAACAAAATCTTAGATCTTTCCAATTAACTAGTATGTGTGTTCTGAATGCAGAATTACATGAAATCATAACGTGTAACCTATAATACCCTTCCTTATAGAAATAACTTCAATTGGTTCACATCACCAATTATGGCAGTGTTTACCAGGCATTGCTGTAAATGTTAATGCCGGATAATGGCAGGACCGCAGCTTATAATAATAGCCGTAAGTAAAATTCAGTTAGTCAACTGATAGGTAAAGCCTCCAGCTTTTGTTCTGTGGAGTAAAGAGGTCAGGTATATTAAATTAATTAGGACTGCTTTTAATAAAATTCTTTTTACACACTGTTCAAAAGAATTTTAGTCTTCTTTCTGACCTTTGAAATTGTAAGGGAAAAAATGGGGAGAAATGACTATATGCTATAACTGAAGGGTTATTTTTGTGTGCTTTGTCAAAGTGCAAAATGTTTTTGTGCAATTATTAAATTATTCACCGCTCCGCATCTTTCTGGGGTGGCATTGTACAGCCAAATAGATCTCTCTGTGCAGAAAGAAAAACAAGTCAATTCTGAGTCACTTCAGGAAACCAACGTTTTTAATAACAGCACATTACCATTATTTGACATCTATTAAACATCAAGAGATGCTTCAGAGTGTCTTTTATTTAGTGGGACTTTCAAAGAACGCTGTGTTATGCTAATCCCCATTTAAAGAAGACTCAGGATCTAAATCTGACTGAAAAGGACAGAGACTGGAAAAGAACAAAAAGGATTTGTGGGCAGAGACAGCGGTGGTGGCTGATGTCTTCTTGGCTCTGGCGTCCAGTGTGTAGTCCCTCCACGGTCATATTGTCTTCTCTTTCAGCTTTATTAATCTTAAGAGAAATTGTCCTCTCAGGATGAGACACCGAGGTGTGGAGTGACAAGGAGTCTGATTGTCACATGGCTGGGGGCACCAGTTAGTTGCCTGAGTGACCAGCTCAGGGGGAAAATCAATTCCCTGAGATGATTTCAAACTCTCCCACGTTCTTCTGACCCCTTCCACCCCAGGCCCCAGAAGGAGTTCACCTGGAGAAAGCCCTGTGTCCTCCCCACCCCAAATTCGATTTTCCTGTCCCCTTCAGAAGTACAGGGCATCCTCATGTTCCATTCAAACCAGTAGTTCCGTGACCCCAAGCATTCAGGCAAACGCCAACAGGAATGAAAGCTGAGAGTTGACGTGTCGTTAATTTTTGCCTCTGGTTCCTGGCGTGAGGAGAATCATAGCGGTTCTGTGTATCAGAGAAGTTAGTTTTCAAATAAACAGAGTCGGGCTTCCCTCCCGCGTGCCTCTGTGGGCCACAGGGTCCTGCAGCTGCGGTGCTGAGGCTTTGATGGCAATGGTTGCTCATGGCTGAAGGCTCACCTGAAGTGACTCAAACAGCCTGCAAAATCATCTGCCAGAGCCAATGAACAGGAAAATGGAAGCCGATGGAGGGAGTTCACAGTCGTATTTCCAGACAAATTATACCAGATCTCATTCATTAAGGCATGCATCCACAACCACCAGCTGAGATTTGTATCAACCTAATTTAGCCTCAAACCCAGCTCATGGGAATAATAAAGCTTGTAGAAAAGGTAATGCTGTGGGTACAGTGCAAGAGGCTTGAATTGTAAGCCACGTAAATAGCCACCCCAGCGCTCTCACCAGAGGCTCCTTCTGCCATCAGACTTCTCTCTAAATAAGCCAGGCGCCCTTATGCCTGAAATTCCCTGATTTGAGACCTCGTTCTATAGGTTAGGCGTGGTGTCCACAAACACCATTCTCTTTTCAAACGCAAGAAACCCTGGAAGTGAAGAGCATGAAGTCAATAGAACACCGGTGTGAATGCACGTAAGAAATCATTTTGTTTGTTGACAGAGGAACTTGAATGTGCCTCAGAAGCACTGGGCACCGTGGAGGTGAGGGGACCCAAAAGGAATGAGGGAGAGGAAAACAAAAGTCGGGCAGCTCTTGACCCGAACGGATTCGATCACACCACAGGATACCCATTTTTCTAATTCTTGACAGAATCCAAAAGATGAGGTTAGCAATAAATAGTACAGGTACTTAGATACAAATAACAAGGTATGTGTTTGCTAAAAATATCAAGATGTGGTCGTGTTTACAAATAATGTATTATATCAATATTAAAGTGCTTCTCCTTATGGCCTTTTGTGGCAGAAGAAATATATACTTTTTCCACATAGATGGGGGCAACTTTAAAAATAAAACTCTAAGTTATTTCGCCAGCAAAAATGGGCTTATTCAGGAATAGCAGAGAATTGCAATTCAGGACTTGCAAGCTATGGTGAAACCATAAGCTAGTCTGGAAAACAAAGGAGAGGATTGCTATTTTTGCCATTTTGTAGTGAAAAAGGGAGTTGGAAGAGGCTTTTGTACACAAAAAGTCCAGGGGCGCTTGCATAGCTTGGTTGGTTGAGTGTCTGACTTTGGCTCAGGTTGTGATCTGACGGTTCGTGAGTTCAAGCCCCATGTTGGGCTCTGTGCTGACAGCTCAGCGCCTGGAGCCTGCCTTAGATTCTGTGTCTCCCCCTCTCTCTGCCCCTCTCCCGCTCACCCTCTGCCTCTCTCTCTGTCTCTCAAAAATAAACATTTAAAAAACTTCAAAAAAATAAAAAAATAATAAAAAAATAAAAAATTAAAATTAAAATTTTCCTCCTTCCATTGGAGGAAACTGGGAGTTTGAAGTGTACTGGCTTTTCCTTGGCTGAGCTGAGACAGTCTCTCACTGGCTCGGCTGGTACTGCAGAAGAAAATCTTTCTTCCTTCTGCTTGGATAGTGCAGTGTAGGCTTCTTCCTGTGGGCATGCAAGGGCGTGTGCAAGGTAGTCTCCCCCGACGTGGGTCTGCAATTGACGGTGAGTGGTAGGTTTGTGAAAGTTCCCACGTCTAGCCTCCAGGCTCCATTTTATGAGGTTTTCTTTATTCTGTGTCACAGAGATGATTTCACCATGTTCCTTTTTTTTTTGTAAACATAACGGCATGGTTGCAAATTCTCATGTTTGCCTCCTGTAAAAACGTTCCAACCTTACTTTATAATTCCACTTGAAAGCATTGGAGAGAACATCTGACAGTCCCCCAGAGGCCTCTCTGGAATCATCCATTTCCATTTGTTCCTCTTCTTGGGGCTTTTGTTGTTAGTGCTTCGGTGCCCGCAGTCTTGTGGCTGAGTAAAGCTCATGTCACCCCCAGCCCCCACCGCTCTGACTTCCCCACCTCAAACATCAGGCTGCCATCCTGGCCAGCTTCAGAGATGGCTCTGTGCGTGGTTCCAAAGCAGTCTGTCTGAGGGGAGCCCAAGGCTGAGCCATCATCAAGGTGTCGGTGCCGGCCTCTTAGTTATCAGTCTATCAGATGAAAGCGATCGAATTCCTCAGCTGCCCCTTCTGTCTGGAATATGCCGAGCATCTGGTGTTTGATTGTGTATTGCCATGTAAGAACACAATAATCCTCCAACATTTTGATCATGAGTACGTTTGTGCGTGAAGAAAAATGTCTCCCTGCTGGTAAATGTCTTCTTAGCTTTGATAAAAGGTGTGGAAGACATCATGCAGCACCTCAAACTGTCAAGGAAAGCAAAGGCCCCCAGACTCTTTGGAGTTTGGGGAAGCCTGTGAGATCATCACATTCAATTCCCGATCTAGTTGACCTCTTTAAATTTCCCATTGAAGAAGTTGGTGCCTGGAGGGAAAGCAAGTTCCCCAGTCACTTCTTTTGGTGAAGGGAGGGGCTGGGGGAGGGGCCAGCAGGGCCAGAATCAAAATTCGGAGGCTGTTCACTGAAGGCCAGAGTGGTCTCGCCCATGGCTCCCACGGAGGCAGAGCCTTGAATGCCCCCACAGATCCAGCGAGAAGGTGAGGAACAGAGGGGAGTGAAGGGAGGTCGGTCTTGGTTTTTGTCTGAGGGCACCACCAGTTAGTGTGACTGGATATTCCCACCAGTTAGCGGACTGGCATTCCAGATGGGTGTCCAGTAACTCTTAGTTTCTTGTTTAAATCAGCATGGCCCGTCTGGAATAGTAAGAAAGAAAGCGAGGTGTGAATTGGAAAACTGTTCAGGCAAGAGAAGCAATCCTAACTAAAACTGAAGTGGGGAAGCCTTAGGAAGGATGATTTAGTTGCCAAGTTGTTGACTAGTTTTTCCCCAAAGACTCAGCACTAACCTAGCAGAGGAGCATCTCCTAGGGCACCCCCTGGGGTGGAGCTGCAGGCTTCTTGTTTAAGCATTTCCTCCCCAACAGCCAGCCACAGAAACTGTCGGCCACCAAGCGTTCTAGCTCCTTCTCCTGAAAGCACAGGTCCCAGACGTGGTGTGGTTGGGCTGGAACATCTGTTAATCCAAGAGTAGCTAACTTTCACCAATGAAAGCTCAGAGGGAATCGAATGGGGGAAAAGTAGGATGTGGTGATGTGGGGTGTATGAGAGGAGGAAAAAAGAAATATTGCGCCTTCATCCCATACTACGTGCCAGCCACGTGCTAAAGGCTTCGCATACACTATTTTATTTAAGCCCTGTGATAATCCGTGAGGTAGTACCAACTGTTTTTTCCGAGGAAAATGAGACTCGTGGACGTCCATTAATTGCACAAATTCACAGAGATAATTAACTGTTCATTAACGGTTGTGCTCCCCAATGTAAAAAAGCGCAGTGGCTATGGAAAACGACATGCCAGGTTCTCAAAAGGTTAAAAATAAAATTACCATATGATCCAACAATCCCCCTTCTAGGTATATACCCAGAAGAATTGGAAGTAAGTACTCCAAGGGGTACTTGTGTATCTGTGTTCATAGTCCCATTAACCACAATCGCCAAAAGATGAAAATGACCCAAGTGTCCGTTGTCAGATGCGTGGATGAATAAAATGTCGTGTCTGCATACGGTGGAATGTTATTCAGCCTTAAAAAGAAATGAAATTCTGATACCTGCTACAACACAGATGAATCCTGAACACGTCGTGCTAAGTAAAATAAGGCAGACACAAGACGAAAAATATCCCATGGTTTTACTTGTGTGAGGTACCTAAAGTAGTCAGGTTCATAGACACAGAAAGTCAAATGGTGGTTTCCAGGGTCTGGGGGAGAGGGGGGACAGGAAACTATTTAATGGGTACAGAGCTCCAGTTTTGGACAATGAAAAAGTTTGGAAGGTGGGTGGCAGTGATGGGCGCCACAGTATAAATATACATAATGCCCCTGAGATGTACGCTTAAGATGCATTAAAAAAGTGGTAACTTTTATAATTTATATGTTTTACTACAATAAAAACAATTGTGTTCCCCCTTACATACTATAGCTTTACATACTATATTCCTTGGGGAGTGGGTGCCCAGCCAGTAACTACATTTCCTAGCTCCCCTTGCCTCCCGGTGGACCCTATGAATAGTTGTCACCAATGGAATGTGTGTGGAAGGAATGTACCAGTTGCTTCTGGACCGAGGCAGTTAGGAAGCACAGCCTCCTATAATTTGTGGGCTATCGCCAGACAGTGCAGGGGAATCTGAAGGAGGGAGGAGCTACACGGTAGGAGGAGCCTCGCTCCCTGAATCACCCTATGTATGGTAGAGAATTGCATGGGACTTAGGAGAGTATGAAATATAATCTTATTGTAAGTTACTATACTTTTGGAGTTTATTTTTACAGAGGCTAGCATTTCCCTAAGCAATACATAGAGGGGTTTGGTAATGGAAGGTAGACCCAAAGCTTGAGCACCTCTAAAACGTCTACAAGGCCAAGGAACACTGCCATGAGAGGCGTAGAATCAGCATGAGCACTGGCAGCCAATGCACACAAGGGTGGTCATGGAGCTTGGATTTTGAACTGGAGTAAGGGGCAGTCTAATCCATTTTGATACAACAGACCTTGTTCTTTAAAGATGGGACCAAAGTAAAAATTGATAAGGGGAGCCTAGGTGGCTCAGTCATTTAAGCGTCTGACTTCGTCTGGGGTCATGATCTTGTGGTTTGTGAGTTCCAGCCCCGTGTGGGGCTCTGTGCTGACAGCTCAGAGCCTGGAGCCTGCTTGGGATTCTGTGTCTCCCTCTCTCTCGTGCTCTCTTTCTCTCTCTCTCTGCCCCTCCCCCATTCATGCTTTGTCTCTCTCTCTCTGTTTCTCAAAAATAAATAAACATTAAAAATTTTTTAAAAATTTGATAAGAATTTATGACCTAAGGAAAATGATAAGAATTAACTTCTGAATTACAAGAAAGCAGGTGATGCTGACCCACCCCCCAAGAAATGGATTTTTTAATCATCAATGCTACCATAAAAACAATTTCAACATTCTTAAGACTGTGGTCCTCACTTAGTTATACAGAATTTTCACTTATTATTTAGAAGTTGCTTCCTGACCAAGATCAACTGCCCTGAGTTGGGCCACAGGGAGTGTGGGAACACAAAAGAATTGGTGAACACTGAATTTCACGCAATTTTAAGAAGTCAAAGTTTATGCTGCAATTCTCACAGAATATTATAGCTGATCCTCAAGCTAGGGAGTATTTATGGACCACAAAGCTTCTGCCAATAAGTAATATAGTTATTCATTTATTTGTGAGCCACATATAGGAAGTATCTTTCTTCTGAAAGAGCTTGTGTTTTTACTTATTTTTTTCAAAATTTTCCAATGTTTATTTTTGAAAAAGAGAGAGAGTGTGTGCATGCAAGAGCATGCTCAAGCAGGGGAGAGGCAGAGAGAGAGGGAGGCACAGAATCTAAAGCCAGGTTCCAGGCTCTGAGCCATCAGCACAGAGCCCAGTGTGGGGCTCAAACTCACAAACCGTGAGATCATGACCAGAGCTAAAGTCAGACGCTTAACCGACTCTGCCACCCAGGTGCCCCAAGAGCTTGTGTTTCTAACTTGAAATAACAAATAGAGCATTTAAGTAAAGCAGAATCACTGAAGGGAGTTCTTGGATTAAAAAGTAGAGAATAAAACATGGGTGGTGCTATCATGCCCCCAAAAAGGTTCTAGTGTCTTTCCCAGCGCTTGTCTGCAGTGGTCCCTGGGGAGGAAGCTAACAAAGCAGACAAGAAGATGCCATCCCATTCAAGGCAGCAAACCAGGGGTGCTTGCGAAGGTGGAAATTATGAAATAGATGATTTTTCCAGGATTCCTCCCTCCAGAACCTGGAGGGAGCAGAGGGTCAGAGATAAAGGAGCCCACGGCGTCCAAGTAAGTGTTCTCTTCCCAGGCTTATAGTAGAATGAGCGGGGTCTGAATGTAGAACTAGGTTCCGATCCCACATCAGATGCAGACTTGCACCTAAAGCGAGTTGTAGTCAACACCTGTGCTTAGTAATACTCTAGGTGTAAAGGACTCAGTAAGGTTACCGGTGCCCTGAGGCTCAGGTATGTCAGCATGTGCTGCTAGAGATACTCACTCCACTGACATGCATCCTCATCACAATGACACAGGAACCCCACTGGTAGCAACTGCACAAGCCCTGCCCATAATAAAGGCTCAGGCTTATATATACACATATGTAATGGCTTTGGGGAATTAACCAAAAGAATCCCAACTTTCAGGAAGGAACAGTGCACCTCAGAATGGGTACTACCAGGTAGGAAGACCCTAGTCAGCAATCATGGCTGAGAGGAAAGGCAGCCGTATTTCTAGAAGCAGTATGAAGCTCTTCTTGAACCTGCTTTGATCTATCCTTCTAGGAAATGCCCAGGCATCCTGGGGAAGAGGGAGCTCAAAGAACCCTACCTTGAGACATCCTACATAAAAACAATCTCCCCTGGACCTGAGAAGGCAGGCAGAAAGGTAAGCGGTTAAGAGGTGGTGGTTCAAGGAATGTTTGAGGCTGTCTCTAGATCAAGGCTGCCATATGGATGCCTAGAGCTAATCCAGTGGACAACCCAGAATCACTTCTGGGTGGGAATAAGGAGTGACAGGAACAATTAAGAGTCAAACACAGAACGATCTAGGTCAGCAATTCACAAACTTTGAGGTCTCAGGGCCCCTTTGTTGTCTTAGAATTTTTTTAGTTCCCCAAAGAAAGGTTGTTTATGTTGGTTGTATATTGATATCTACTATGTTAGAAACTAAAATAGATTCTTTAAAAATATTTATTCATGGGGCGCCTGGGTGGCTCAGTCGGTTAAGCGTCTGACTTTGGCTCAGGTCATAATCTCATAGTTTGTGAGTTTGAGCCCCACATCAGGCTCTGTGCTGACAGCTCAGAGCCTGGAGCCTGGTTCAGATTCTGTGTCTCCCTCTCTCTCTTCCTATCCCCTCCTTGCACTCTGTCTCTCAAAAATACATAAATGTTAAAAAAAAATAGAAAAAAAATTACCAGTTGTTTTCCTTGTAGGTAAAGAATTACTTTGCTCATTTTTGAGGAAATGTCTACCAAATACCCAGGTCTAAATAACCATAATTTGCCCAGTAGCCTTAATTTCAAGTAAAAAATACAGTACTTTCTCTTTCCCCCACCTCCGCAAAAAAAGGCAAGTTTAGCTTACAACGCAAACAATTACACAAGTACTCTTTTTTAAGACAAGCATGCAGAAGTGCTTTATGCATACATTCCATTTTGTTACCCAGAATATAAAAATAATGTATATCCAAGGTTCAAGTTTCAGTAAAATTAATACGTTACACTGCTTCATTGAGAATATTCTCAAATCAAACTGATTTTTTTTAACGTGAGTATGTGACAGTGAAAATACATCTCTATAAAATTTGGTGCCACTGCCTTGATTCATACTAAGACACCAGTGCATTTACCCACCAATGGTTATATACCATCATCACCCATGTCAACACAGTGGGGGAAAAAAAACCCTAATGTTTTGATATTATTATGAAAGTAGTTTGTACCTCATGGACCCCCTCTAGAGACCTTCCTGGGGTCCATGGAATTCACTGAGAGTTGCTGATCTAGGTCAGTTGTTCTCAAACTTGACTGCTCATGAAAATGGTTGAGAAGATTTTTAAAATCCTGATGCCAAGCCATACCTTTGACTAGTTAAATCAGAATTGTGGGGGGTAGGGCTCAGGCATCAGTATTTTTTAAATCTCCTCCAGTGATTCCAGTGTATGTCCAAATTTGAGAACCAGCGATCTAAGTTCACTTCAGTTCAGTTCCTTTTGGGATAGCAAATGAAGAGATGTGGGAGCTCTGAGCCCCCAGGAAGTACCAGCAAGCTCAGCCATCTACCAGACACTGTAGGTATAGGCTGGTGTATTCATATGAAGTCCCAGAAAATAATTTGTGATGCCTGATTCCCAGACTGTGACCCATGTGTCATCACTATTGCTAAATACAGTAGTACATGATATTCAAGAATGCATATAAGTACTGGCCAAGGACTCCAGACTAGTATTCTAAACCTCTGATCCTTATTCACTTTGTGTCTTGGCCAAAATGCTAGCTTCTTTGTTTCCTTGCATGTAAAGTGGTGATGATAATAATACCTATCTCAGTGGGTTGGTGACAGAATTGAATGAGCACATACATGGTAATTCTTAGAACAGCTTCTTGCACATTGGAAGCATTATTTTAAGTGTTGGCTATTAATATTATATTCTAAAATGTTTCATTTCTGTCTTTTTGTTCAATGACATCAAAATGCCTATTAGGTAATATTTCTTGAATAAATCTATCTAGAGGCAGCACACTAGAATAAAAGAGATAGTGTAAAGTGTGGCTTCATCACTCATTGTGTCAGCTTGCATGAGTTACTTAGACTTCCTAAGTCCAAGCCTTATCCATAAAGTATGGATTGTGCATTCAAGATATATGCACGTGAAGTACCTGGTACATAGTAGATGATCACTAAACTATAGCTTTTATAATTTTAAAATCTTATGTAAGTCATCCTATTTGGGCTTTAGATTCTAAATGGGAAAGTGGGCATAATGGCTTCCATTAAACCCATTTTGAATGGTGAATATGCTAATCTCATCATTCAGCATATGCAGCAATCTTTACCATTGTGCTATAGAAATGAGGGCACACATTCTCTATGTGTTCAGTGTCCTAGAGACCTTTCCCACTGGCCCGCCACAAAGCCTAACCCTTTCACCACTTAAGACATTTTTCCACTTTAAAGAAATGTGTTTCTGGAAGGTCCTTGTTAAGATGTGCATAGAAAGGATGATGGGTACACCTTAGCTTTTAGTTACTGCAGTATGTAACCAAATAAATGATGGGCTTAATGAATTCAGTGAAGTCCAGAATTCAGATTTTAGAAGTTCTTTAGTGTTTCCTAGTTGAATACCCAGAGACAGAAAACGATAGTAAAAAGAAGGAAGAGAAGAAGAGGAAGAAACATGCTAATGTGCTGAATCTGTCTCTCTCATCTTCAGGCTAGTGTTAGCTATTATTACTTCCATTTTATAGGTAAGAAAATGGAGGACTTGAAGAGTTTTGTGACCTAACATTTACAGATAAGTGATAAGAACTGAGACTCAAATCACATCTGACTCCAAACACATGCTTTTAAGGGCTAAAGCCTATTATTAAATATATATATATATATATATATATATATATATATATATATATATATATATATATAGCAGAGGACAAGAGGCAGAGTGAGTGTTGCAGGAGGCATGAGAACCCCTAACCTTGGGACTAGTGTTCCTTATAAAAGTGACCCCCAGAGCGCTCCCCCACCTGTTCCTCTATGGAAGACACAGTGAAAAGACAGTGGTCTACGAATCAGGAAGCAGACCCTCACCAGACACTGAATTTGCCAGTATCTTGATCTTGGACTTCCCAGAACTGTGAGAAATAAATTTCTACTGTTTATAAGCCCCCATCAACTATTGCTTTCTGTTATAGCAGCCCAAATGGACTAAAAAAAAAGAGAGAGAGAGAAATGATAATAATGAGGGACTTGCTGAGTACTTTGACAAAAAAAGCCCACCAACAGCATTGAAGTTCTGCTTTAAAATAATCCAAAAACAGGGGCACCTGGGTGGCTCAGTTGGTTAGATATCCAACTCTTGCTTCTGGCTCAGGTTATGATCTCACAGTTCGTGGGACTGAGCCCTGCATCAGGCTCTGTGCTGATGGTGTGGAGCCTGCTGTGGGATTCTCTACCTCCCCGTCTCTCTGCCCTTCCTGTGTCTGTCTCTCTCTCTCAAAATAAATAAATAAACTTTAAAAATAAAATAATCCAAAACAAAGCTAACACAATCACATGTGCATGTTGTAGCTGTTGCAGATTTTAGAAAATACTTTGGTTCTGAATTTTCTGTGCAATTTCATCTTCCATCACTAAAAAGCACCAGCCCACCAAATCAGACCTTCCTTTCTTATTCATATTGCCCACTCTGCCTGAAATACTCTTTTCTCTCTCCCTACCCAGAGTTTGTGTTTCCTCTCAAAGCTCAAATCCGGTCTTAATCCTCTATAAAATTCCCACGTGTTTTCCTGTCTTCTCAACTCGTGTTGCCACACATCTCATGACTTATGGTATTTGTGCACAGTATTGTCTCATATTCTTCATTCATTGTGTTTGAATTCTAACTGGATTCTCATAGGGTGTGTATTCTCTTAATTCTTTTTTTTCAGAATGAAAAGACTTTTTTTCTTTTTTCATTTTTTTATTTTTTTTATTTATTTTTTTTTTTTTTTGAGAGAGCAAGCTAGCGGAGGGGCAGAGGGAGAGAAAGAGAGGACCCCATGCTCAGTGCAGAGCCCAGTGCAGGGCTTCAACTCACCACCTGGAGATCATGACCTGAGCCAAAACAAAGAGTCAGGCACTTACCTGACTGAGCCACCCAGGTGCACCTCTTTTTCCTCTTTTAGAGTGAAAGTCTTATTGTATAATTTGTAGTAAAATTTATAAATAAAGTATGAAGAAGGAAACAAATACATACAAAGTCCCACCAACCAGGGAAGTAACCATACTAACCTTTTGATTAATAAGCTTGTAAGCAATCCACTCTTTACACACACACACACACACACACACACACACACGGGCCTACACATGCCTACAGAAAATTTTATAAAAATTAAAAGCTGATTTAACTTTCTTTTCATTGACTAATTCTTTATGGATATCTTTTTATATTGATAAATATAGAATATCATCATTTATAATGACCACAAGGTTTATAATTGTATGGGTGCATCCTCAATGACGTTTGATGATGAATGACGCCATTCTGTAATTGATGGGCATTAAATTGCTTCTCACTTTTGTTATCATAAACAATGCCGAGGAAACAACTTTGTACAAATGCCCTTTCATAATTTGCCAATAATCTCATTGAAATAAATTCCTAGAATTATCATTGTTTGTTGGGATTCTTGTTTTCTTCACTTCTGTTCCCTCTAACATATGATACAGAACTACGTGCAAAGAAAATACAAGCCAGATAGCCCGGGGGTAATTCAGCCTGGCGGATACAGGAAGTCTCCACCATACACTGAATAACAAATAGAAATGTAGATACATTTCTCTGAGAAGAACATACTCAGCCTAACTCCAAACACCCTGTATCTTCCCAGGAAAATGGCTTTTGATTTTTACTCAAGAGAAAGTTGTTAATGCTGATGAAGAGACAGAGCAAGTTAACAATCTGCTGTTAAGGAAAAAATAAAAATAAATACATGGATGGAATGCCTGTCAACTAAAATAGCTGTCAGAAACATAACAGAAACCAAGAAAGGAAGATGGTTGCTTTAGATTATAATTCAGAACCTGAACGCAAGTTCTTTTAGTAGCACCAATGACTAGTTCAAATACCAGTTTCCAAAAGTATATTTAAAATAAAATGTACCTAAGTATGTTCGTAATACAATGTCATTGATACAGAGCCAAACCAACTGCATTATTTCTATGCAATATAGAAATATATGGAAAATATATCCTACATCACATCTACCTAAATTTGGTTAAATATAACCAAATCATAAGCTGGGGGTCTGCTGGTACAAGTCTATATATCGTTTACTTTGGCCAAATGTCTGTCACTGGTGCTTTGTGTTGAAGAATCTTCACAGCCTGAGCCTCAGTATCCTCATCATAAAACAAGAGTGGCCAAAAATAAACTCAAATGCACCTTCTAGTAATGAAATTCTAAGATCCTATCAATCCTTGAGAAGCAGACTTCCTGGAGAGAACTACTCATTGAAGAATATTTATTTTTTGTTGGGACCCGATTAGACTAAGTGATAATAGATTTAAAATGACTTGAGAGGAACCCTGTGTAACACTAATTGCTAATTACATTTTTATGCTAATCGTAATTATTAAAATGTAGAAAGGAAGAATTACTTATCTGTAATGAAATAGAATTTGAAAAGGCAATGCTTGTAAATATTTTCAAATTATTTGAAATAATTATAAATTATTTGATAATAATAATTATAAAATAATTATAAAATTATATAAATAATAATTTTATATATAAAATAATAATTATAAAATTATTTGACAAGACTCCCACCACCAACCAAGAGGGAAAAGCAAGGGCTAGATTTGCCCTACCCCAAGAAATAATTTAAAAATTGGAGAAAATATATGGAAAGATAATTTTCAAAATGTCGGATATCAGAAAACAAAGGATAGTGATCTTTAAGAGTCAGGAAACCAAAGTGAGCCCTATGATTACACCAACATACTACCTAGAGAGAATTCACATGCAGTAGCACAGGGAAAGGGAAATTAGGAAGATTCCATTAAACTCTCTGAGCTGAAAAGACAGAGCCAGGACAATGGGAAAACACAGGAGACTGGACTTCACAAAATAGTGTATTGGAGAGTAGAGAGCTGCAGAGAATCTTCTTTGAGTCTTCAGCTGAGAGTACATATCAGATCATGTGTGACAAGACACTGCCCAAGGCTAGGAACTAATACATCCTAAGAGATTTATTATATGAACTGGCTCACACAATTTTGGAGACAGAGAAGTCCCATCATCTGCAGTTTGCAAAATGCAGAACCAAGAAAGCCAGTGGTGTTATTTATTCCAAGTCCAAAGGCTGGAGAATTGGGGGATCAATGGTATAAGTCACAGTCCAAGTGTGAAGGCCCAAGGACCAGGAGCAATGGTGTCCAAGGGCAAGAGAAGGCAGATATCCCAGCTCAAGCAAAAAGAGCAGATGTGCCCTTCTTCCACCATTTTGTTCTATTCACGCTTTCAACAGATTGGATGAGGCCCACTCACATTGTCCAAAGTAATCTTCTTTACTCAGTCTACCAATGCAAATGCTTATCTCTTTCAGAAACACCCTCACAGGCACCCCCAGAAATAATGTTTTACCAGCTATATGGGCAACCCCTTGTCTAGTCAAGCAAAAAAGATTTTGCATCAGTAATAAAGAAAATTAGCCCTAGATTAAATGTGTTCTGTCCCGCCTAACAAGTTTATAATCCCAGAAAGGACTGACCTGTTTCAAAGAAAATTAACCATATCACTAACCACAACAAGAATATTCATAGGAATAACTTCAAATGACCTAATAGGGTGTAGCTGGAATCTCTGAAGGAGGCAAAGGAGAGGAGGAGACAGAAAGAAATATTGATTAAATACATCTTGAAAATACAAATGACAGGATAGTATCCTACATTCTTTAAAATATCTAATATTGAAAAGCATTTTAAGTATAAATTTAAAAAAAGTTTTGGGGCACCTGGGTGGCTCAGTTGGTTAAGTGTCCGACTTCGGCTCAGGTAATGATCTCACGGTTCATGGGTTCGAGTCCCACGTTGGGCTCTGTGCTGACAGCTCAGCCTGGAACCTGCTTCGGATTCTGTGTCTCCCTCTCTCTTTGTCCCTGCCCTGCTCACACTCTGTGTCTCTCTCTCCCTTGAGAATAAACATAAAAACATTTTAAAAAAGAAAATCTTAAAAAGAAATATGTAAGATTTTCAGATGTGAATAAAATATAGATTATGGCATGCCGCCATTCCTGTGCAAGAAAGAAACAACCCAGACAATTTGAAAAATATATATATATTGAAAATATTTAAATATTTATATATACAAATAAATATAAATAATATAAATATGAATATAAGTATTCAAGCGCTAGAGCAGCAAAGAATATTCAATAAGCTAAAATTCCAAGAGGGAAGAGTCCTTCTAATTAGAACAGTCCTTCATCAGCCATTTCTTTCCTAGGATATATTTGCTGATTCTAGGTATGAGTTGAGAATCAGCTTTAGGAAGAAGAAAAATGAGTCAGCAAATCTTTTAGTCATCATGGACTTGGAAGCTTCAGGAACTCTAAATACCCAGCTTGTTTCTCCAGAATATGTTAACTAAGTTTTGAGTCTATTTGGAGGGTTTTCAGGATCTGTAAGGAATATTCAGATCTCCTACAGTGGCACATTCTTTAGGAAACAAAGTTCCACTTAAGGAAGGATTCCTGCTTTAAACACACAGCTGTCTGCTCCTCAAGACCGTCGCTAAAGCTGGAAGTGGCATTGGATGGGGAGTCAAAGAGCCAAGATGAAATGCTCTGAAGGGGAGACAGTCTCTCCCACTGTTCTCAGATCTGCATGAATAGAAAATTACCAGGTTCTCGATCAAAAACCAAAGACGACACACTCTGGGTAAAGGGAAGAACCAAAGATAGAGTTAGTCTCTGTCAACCTGCAAACCAGCCTTCGCTCACCTAGGTCACTGATTAGATTAAGGAATCAGCTGCTGATGCCTACACCATAGTGGAGGAAAGGGGCTGCTGTCCTGGCAGGAAATGCCACCGGGGCCCCCCTGCAGGTACTTTACCTCCAAGGTACAGCATACAGCTTGGGAAGCATAAGCATAAGACGAAGAAGGAAAATGTAATCAATATTCATGAGGAAAAAAGTAAGAAGCAGACTCACAGTTACTTCTGATAATAAAGTTAGTCGATAAGGACCTCAAACTGGGTATATCTCATATCTTAAAGAAGTTTGAAGAAAATATGGGCAAATTTGATGAAAAGACGAAGAACCTCCACAAAGAATGGAAACCGCAGAAAGGGATAGAGTGGATACTCTTGAACTATAAAATAATATATCTGAAATGAAAACTCATTGGACATGTGTATAAGCAAAATACGTAATGTGTGGACTTAAAGGCAGCTCAATCCAAACTGAAGCACAGAGAAGGAAAAAATGGGAGTAAAGAGTATGATGTAGGAGGTATGCGAGACACCATGGGTAAAAATTGTGACAAGTAAGTAAAGGGATTTCCAGAAGGACAGGAGAGAAAACCGAGTATTGGTGGGGGAACACTATTTGCATGGATAATGATAATGCTTTTTTCCCAAAATCCATGAAAAATTTCAGCCCCCAAATTTAGAAATCTCAGGGAATTTCAAGCCACATAAATGCAAAGAGAAACATACCTAAGCACATAGTAGTCGTGCTGCTACATTTAAAGCAAAGTGAAAAATTTTGAAGAATACAGAAGAAAAAAAAAAACCCAGCAATCCTCAAAAAAGCAACAATAAGATTTATCATTGACTTTGAAACAGAAACCATGAAATCCAGGAGACAACTGTATAACAATTTTAAAGTGCTGGGGTGGGGGAGAAGCTGACTATCTAGATAGCTTTAAAAATGAAGGAAAAATCTAGATATTTTCAGATGAACAGAAGCTGAAAGAATTTATTGCATATCCACATTTTGGTAAATACTGTGGGAAGTTCTTCAAGGTGAGGATAAAGGAAAGAAAATGGAAGCTCAGATCTGTAGGAAAGAATTAAGAGCAGTAGAAAGGGTAAATGTGGATAGTTATAAAATTATATTGGTTTTTTTATAACAAGATATATCTATGACATAATACAAAAAGAAGAAGACACATGGAGTTAAATTGTAAGATTGTTGGATTGCTCAGGAAATGATAAAAGTGCTCATTTAAGGTAACAGTAAAAAGTTAAAAATTCATGTTATAACCTCTAGGATACATATCAAAAGAATTTGTTCTAAGGAGCTCATAGAAGCAAAGCAAATAATAACACAAATATTTGATTAGTCAATAAAATACAAAAAAAAAAAAAAGTGGGGGGGACGTCTGGGTGGCTCAGTCAGTTAAAACAACCCATCTCCGGTCACGTCCTGATCTCACATCGGGCTCGGAGCCTGAAGCCTGCTTCGGATTCTGTGTCTCCCTCTCTCTCTGCCCCTCTGTTCATGCTCTTTCTCTGTCTCTCTGTCTCTGCCTCTCTCTCTCTCTCTCTCTCTCTCTCTCTCAAAAACAAATAAGCATTAAAAAAATTAATGCAAAAGGATTATAAGAAAAAGAAAAAATGGGACAAAAGAAAAACAAATAGCAAAACGGTATACTTAAGTTCAGTTATATCAGTAATTACATTAAATGTAGGCAAACTATTCATTTTAACTAAACGACAAATGGGGCACTTGGGTGGCTCAGTCAGTTAAGTGTCTGAGTCTTGATTTTAGCTCAGGTCATGATCTCACAGTTTGTGAGATTGGGCCCTACATTGGGCTCATCGCCTTGCAAGAAGCTGGCTTGGGATTCTCTCTCTGTGTGTCCCTCTGCCCCTCCCCAACTCACGTGGGTGCACACTTGTGCACATTCTCTCTCTTCCTCTTCCTTTCCCTCTCCCTCTCCCTTCCTCCCTCAGAAAAAGAAAAAAAACGACAATTGTTGGATTGGGATTAAAAAAATAGAACCATATGATATTTACAGCATATATACCTTACATGTAAGGACACATAACAAATTGAAAGTAAAGAATGTAAATCAGATATACCATGCAAACACTAGCCAAAGGAAGGCTGGTATTGGTATATTAAAATCAAACAAAACAGACTTCAAGTTAAGAAATATAATGAGAAATAAAGCAGTATATTTCATAATGAGGAACAGATCAATTCATTAGCAATAGATAGCATTAGTGAATTTGTGCTTTGCTGATGACATAGTTTCAAGATTTACAAAGCAAAATTGACAGCTTGAAAGAGGAAATAGAAAAATATATATTCATTTTTGTGGGTTTTCCTGTATTTCTCTCAGTTACTGATAAAAGGAAGAAAACAAAAAAATCAGTAAGGATATAGACAGTCTAAAGAGCTCAGCTAAGTAAAATGACAGTCTTTTCGAGTGATTAGGAAACATTTATCACAATAGCTTGAAATAAGTTTTGACCATAGTTCTAAACCTATAAACTATAAAATTTTTAGCAAAAACAATAGGAGGAAATCTTCAGGTTATCAGACTTGGGTAAGAATCTTAGACTTGACCTCAAAATCGCAGTTCATTAAAGGAGGAATCAACAAGTTGTACCTCATCAAAATTAGGATTTTTTTCTCTGCAAAATATTGAGTTATGAGGAAGAAAAGATGAGCTGTAGACTGTGAGAAAGTATTTGCAAGCCATATACCTGATAAAGGACTTGTATCTAGAATATATCAACAACTATCAAAACTCAACAGTATATATATATATATACATATATATACATACATACATATATATATATATATATATATATATACACATTAGAAAATGACAAAGACATGAATGGACATCTCAATGAAGAGAATATGCCAATGGAAAATAAACACATTAAAAGATATCTGACATCATTAGCCATTAAAGAACCACAAATTAAAACCATGAGATATCACTACAAAACTGTCATAATGGCTAAAATAAAAAAAATAGTTGGAACACCAAAAGCTGGTGAATGTGCACAAAACTGGATGACTCATACATTTCTGGTAGAAATACAAATATAGATGATATTTGGAAAACAATTGGCCAGAATTTACACTCTTAGGCATTTATTCCAGTGAAAGAAAAACTTAGTTTCCTACAAAACCTGCAAATGAATGTTTATCGCAGCTGTTTATAATAACCAAAACTTGAAAGCAACCCAAATGCCCTTCAATGGCTGAATGGTTAAACTAATTGTGGTACATCCATATCATGGAGTATTACTCAACAACAAAAGGAAATAAACTATTGATTCCTAGAACTTATGTTCTATGGTGGATCCCAAGGAAATTATGCTGGATGAAAAAAACCATTCTCAAAAGGTTATGTACTATATGATTCCATTTATTTAATATTCTTGAAATAACATAATCATAGAGATGGAAGGGAGACTGGTTGCCAGGGGCTAGAGATTAGGAGGGAGAAGGTAGTATGGCTATAAAGGAGTAACACCAGGGAGCCCTTTGTGGTGGTATGGCTCACTCTTTCATTTGTAGAGGTAGTTACGCAAAGTGACACATGTGATAACATTACGTAGAACTCAAAAAAAAAAAAAAAAAGTTAAGAACATGGCCCCGTTCTACACAGGGGACACTAGGAGATGTGGAGTTTTTAAAACATGTATGAAAATTATCTGATACCTTCCCATCCAAAATACGAAATCTAACCTCCCCCAAATATGGGCCGAGATAACAGATTCACTTCTAACAGAATACGACTTCAGCACTATATACATATATGTGTGACTATATGCCGTTTATATTCATACCTAAGTACTATATATATATCACTTATAATAGATTTGAAAATGTGATATACCTCCCACCTGGCATGGTGTTTCATTCTCCCTCTCCCTCTCTCCATGTTACCCATCACCATACCTTGGGAAATAGATTTGGGGCAGCCTCAACAAGGAATTGGTGATAAATCATAGTTGTTTATACTAGGCAAAATTGTTTACAACTTTAGTTTTAGTTTATTAGAAATGTGAATTACTTTTCTTTGGCTGCATTAACAAATTGCTACAAACAAATAGTACCTAATTCTTATCATAAAATACCTGTAGGTCAGAAGTCCAGGTACAGCATATCTCGGTTTTCTGCTCAGGGTCTCACATGGCTGAAATCGAGGGGTCACATAGACTAAATCCCCATCTGGAGATAAAAGTCTTCTTCCAAATACACTCATGTTTTTGGCAGAATTCATTCCCTTGACATTTTAGGACTCTGACCCCCATTTTCTTCATCGCTATTAGCTGGGGGTTGCTTTCAACAGCTAGAAAGTATTCTCTGGTGCTCCCCACATGGTCCTTGTGATAAGCAGGTCCTTGTGATAGGCGTTTACTTTCTTCCCTGAAGCTAGCTGGACAGTCTGACACTTTTGCTTTATTTTAAAAGGCTCACCCAGTTAGGTCAGGCCCACCCAGATAAGCCGCCTTTGGATTAATGAAAAGTCAACTAACTGGTTACAAAACTAAGCATGAGAAATCTCATCACTTTTACAGATTCCACATACTCCAGGTGAGGACATTATCAGGGCATGTATATCGGGGTGGGGGAGGGAGGCTGGAATCGTAGAGACTAACTTAGAATTCTGCCTACCACAGCTCCCCTCTTTCTGAATGCAGGATCCATCGTTGTTCATGTAAACAATGAGGTGTGGCTAAATGCTAATAAGTTGTTTTTTCCACCTAGTGTGCTCATTTATTTGTTTATTTAGGAATTGATTTTCTAGGACTGCAAAAAATTATTTGAGACAGATTATATTTAGATTAATAGCACTGAAAAGTGGAAAGATAAAAGGCACATAACAAAAGAAAGTTGGTATTAGGAAAGTTCTCCTTTGAACATAAAGCTCAGCTCTGCTTCTTAGCTTCTAAGACAGAGATGGAAATAAGATGAGGTCTTGTTCGTATAAATCGTGCTTGCTAGAGAGGAAACCTGCAATTCATAGGAAAGACAGACTTTTTTTTTTTTATCTTGAGATCAGAACTAGTGATCTAGGACACTCTAGTGTCCTAGAGTTCCCAGGACACTCTAACATTCTTCACAAAAGGAAATTTAAATGAAAATGTCTTCCGTGCAGTTTCTGTCTTATAAAAATCTGTATTTTTCAAATACAGCTTTTACCCTTCTGTGAAAGCCTTGAGTGTGGAGAACAGCAGTCCCAAAATGTAACTCTGTTCCAGACTTTGCAAGCATTTACATGAATGCTTCATAATAACCATATGATGTGGGTATTACTATAATTATTCTTATTAATAGAAGAACCTGAGTCTTATACAGGTTAGGTAATTTCCCCATAGATTAACTGGATAAAGGGATGAATTTTGGAAAACAACGAGGAGCTAATAGTTAACCAGTCTCTTGGACATTGTCAAATATCCCCTGCCTCCATCAAGGTTTGGACGAGAGCTGAATGTCATCCAATTCATAATTGACACCAACAGCATTTAAGAGCTGAGTGGTCTCTGCTGTTGATTGAATGGAAATGCATGTGCTCTGTCATCTAGAGAGAAGACACAGCAAGGTTGATGTGTAAGTGGAAAAATTGAAAAGTAGCCTTATATTATTGCCTTATTGGAAGGCAGCTCCATTTCCGGGTGGAGGTGAGGGAATGGGTGAGCTGCTAATTGAGAACAGATGGAAGAAAAAGTAAATTTCTGGATGTTTGAGTGCAATAAGGTGTGGATGAAGCACAGGGGTAACCCCGGACCTCTTTTCAGAAGAGTGACTTGATAGGAAAGGAAGAGAAAGAACAGGGAAGAGTAGGACCAAGGGGGGAATGAAGTAAAGGTGTAGAAGCAACAACAAAAGTTGTGGGGCTCCTGTGTCTCACTGGACCGGGAGACAAATATTCAGGTCCTGACTGTGTTGCAAAGTTGTTAGGGTCCTTGAGCAAGCACATCCAACCAGCCTGAACTTCACTTTCCTCTTCACTAAAATGGAGATTTTAATAATTCTGCTGTTACTTCCCAGAGGTTTATTGGTATCATTCATTCATTAATAAGACCTTACCTGATACATTTTATGCATCAAGAGCTGTTCTAAGTGGTGGGGATAAAAGATAAAAGACCTGATATTTACCCTCATAGCCTTAAGTCCCTTTCAGAAGAAGGCAGGAATGGAGAAAGAAAGGTCGGAAAAATGATATATGTATATGAACTATCTCCGTCCTCGAGATATTCACAGTCTTAGAGGGTAACAGGAGATGTGATGAAAGCCTTTTAGAGGCTTTTAGAGGCACATAAAGTAGATTGTGACATGTTGAGTGTGTATTCGAAAAGGATGTCTTGGAGAAGCTATTCCCAGCTTCAGTACCGGAAGTGGGAACTGACAAGTCTTGAGCAGAGAAATAGGAGGGAGTGTGGTTGGGTGTGGATGTGGAGAAAAGGCTGAAACAATAGTGAAAAGAGCAAAGCTTTGGAATTGGTAAGCCCTGGATGCAAATGTCAGGTGTATTGTTTACTGCCTGAGTAATGACAGGTTCTTCACAGGATTACCAGGAGGATTGCAGGAAATTTTTAGAAAACAGCAAAAACTCAGTACATGATAGCTGGTATAATGATGCTTATTTCAGTTAGTGAGAACTCGTGCAAAGGCATAAGGTCATGAGGAAGTATTAGCATGGATGGGAGAAGTGGACCTCAAGGTGAGATTATCAGGATTCCAGGTAGGAAAGGTTGAAGGCTCATCTTAGGCAGTGACAGGAAGATTGGAGACATGGGGGAGGACAGGAAAGGGTGGAGTGTCTAGGAAATGGTGAGGGGACATCTGCTTAGGCGTGGCTCCTCGTTATGTGTCAGTGCTCTTCATGGAGGTGGGAAATAAGATGAAGAAACAAGTCTGCCAGTGAGGCATGGTGTGGAGGACTGGAGCGAGGGACAGAGATGAAGAATTTGCATTTGTGCCTGTTGAATTTGAGGTGTCTCTGGGCCACCCAAGAGGAGGCATTCAGGAATGAGCATGTGAACTGGGGATTTAGTTTTGAGAGGCTGTAACATATGGATAGCAGCAGAAACTCCTGGTGTGGATGAGATCACCATGGGAGGAGGGGAGGATCAGGGACAGAGCCCTGAATAACAGCAGTCTGGGTGGGTTGAGAAGGAGAAGCTTCCCCAGGAGGAAAGGACAGTGCGCGTGTAATGACTTAATGTATTCCCAGGAGCTGATTCGTGGCCCTTCCTCTTTCCCTCCCTGGATCCCTGTCTCCTGTCTTAGACTCTCAGACTTCCTGAGTTGTTCTACAATGCTACTTCCAGGGGTACATCTCCCCTTCCCCCCCCCGCCCCCCCCCCCACATACACACAGGTTTTAGCTTATCTGGTAAAATTAAATCAGAAGAAACCCCAAAGAAACATAACCGGTGGTATAACAGAGGCACCTGCGGTGAGCGGGCTGGTAGCAATCTGTGCTCCGCTGACTGCCCTTCCCAGGACACCTAAAATCTCATCATTTACATCTCCCATGTACATCCCCAGTCCTTGATAAAGGCATATGAAAAAGCAAAGATGGAAAGAACAGAAAGCAGCAAACGGAATATAAAACAGTGCTCCCACCCCCATTCCGCCCCCTCTTCAAGCAGGAGGAAAAAAACCTGAGGAGAAATGAGGAGGTGGGAAGACACTTTCAGGCAGCAGATGATTCTTCAGACATAGGGAGCCTGGTGTTCCATTGTTCCCTCCTTGGTCTACAGCACCATGCTGTTCCTCATGCAGAGCAGTAAGAGTTTTTCACATATTATCACCAGCAGGACCTACCAAGCCATATGGATGCGTGGGGCACTCAAGATTCTCAGGTAGAGCTATGCTGATATGAAACACATCTACATATTCATAAGTACCGGGATTTGAGATGTAGACTCCAGATTGTACCAGGTGTTCTGGCTACTGAATCAGAAAGTTTATTTAGTGCCTTATTCCGAAAATAGGGGAACAGAACGTCACCACTAGAATTCTCAGGGGATGGCTTGCTCTCCCACTCAGATGGGGGCCCATGATCTTTTTTGTATCTCACTCATGTTCTTCAAGACTGTCTAGTGTGAGAGTGTACAACCAGCACATGGACAGGCAACCTGTGGTCTGTTTCATCTGTGGGTCTCTTGTACCTACAGCAGCTTCTCATCTGTTGGTCCCCCTTGCGAATGTGACTTCAAATCACTTCCTGGATGAGATAAGAACTGTGTGGACTCTTCTTTCTCCAAATGCTCCCCCACACCTCTAAGCCTCCAGATGTATATCAGGAAGCTGGCTCCGTGCTGGCATGTAGCATACACTTGATAGATGGTAACTACCACCATGCATTCCTGTAGCATATATTTCAAACACAGAATTCTCTTCTCCCCTAAACTCTTATTTCATAAGCCTTGCATGCATGTAGGGCATATAGATTCTCAATAATCTACATGGACTATTGAGATGTGTAAGCACCACCAGGGATGATGTTTGAACATGACCAAAGCTTGCTGATGGTTATTGCTTCTTCCAATCATCATAGGGATCCTGACTCCCACTCATGGAGGCTGTTGCTGGAAATGTCATTAAAGCAATTATGTCTCAGCTCTGAGAAGGAGCAACTAAGACTACAAGGCTGTTGGCATCCATGTCATCTAGATTCCATTCGTTCTAGGACTGCACGTGCAGGTGACTAAGTACATATTTGGAAAACTAGGAATGGGAAGAGAGTATCAGCTACTTAATACCTTCCTAGAAGTTCTTCTTCATTCTTTTCTTCCTTCCTTCCTTCCTTCCTTCCTTCCTTCTTTTCTTCCCTCCTTCCTACATTTCTTCTTTCCTTTTCTTCCTTCCTCCCTCCCTTCCTTTCTTCCTTCTTTCCTTCTTTCCAACAATAGTTACCATGTACCTTGTATGCACCAGGCTGTCATTATTCTAGGTATTGGGGATATGAGAGTGAACAACACAGACTAGACCCTGTTTTCCAAGGAACTTATATTCTGCGTAGGAGATAACAACAAACAATTGTATCAAAAAAAAGCCAATTTCAGAGGGCAGTGTGTGCAATTGAAAACAACAAAACAGATAAAGAGGCATAAGCAACTAGAGTAGATGGGGGAGGAGGGAAAGCTTCTCTGAAGATCTAACATTTGCACTGAAACCTAGATAACAAGAAGCTTGCTCACGTGGTGGGAAAGAACCCTGCTGCTGGTCAACATTGGCAAGAACTTTGGATTCGTTCTAATTAGAAGCCGCTAAAAGGCCTTGAGGAAAGGAATGAAATCATCTCATCTGTGTTATTTAAGATAAATTCTTGCAGGTGGATAGAGAATGGAGTGAAACAAATCATTCTCATCCCTTCATAATCACTCCTATTATTGGATTTAAAAGTAATTCAGCAGAACCTCCAATCAGTCACTTGGCTATTGCCAAGGCTCTTTGTCAACTGCACACTACAATATTTGGTCCCCACAGCAGACGTTTAAGAGAATGTGAAGTAGGTCTGAAGACAATGCGAAGAGAAATTTGACTGTGTGTATTCTGGCACACAAGTTCTCCTTTGTGGCCTCACCTACATTTTAACTCCCACAATGCAGACAGTCTCAACCCTACACCTCTGTCTGCTGCTCAATCTTGACTGTAAACTAGAATTTCCCAGGGAGCCTTTAAAGATGGATGCCCAGGCCACCCTCAACCAGACCCATTAAATCAGAATCTCAAGGGTGAGTCCCAGGCTTTGGTGTTTTTCTTAAATCTCCTCAGGAGATCCCTCTGGGCAGCAAAGGCAACCACTGCCTCACAAAAACGAGCATTTTAGAGCATCAGATGTGATGACAAGTGGCATGAGACCACAAGAAATGTGCCGTCCTGCTGCTGTGTCCCTGAAGGGCCCAAGAAAACAGCAACCATGTGTTTCCAGCTGCTGGGCAGAGCATTCTGAAGCCTGACGAGTGCATACAAGCTCAAGCAGGGGGCCACTGTACGGTCGACAGCATATGTTGCTCTGCAGTGGGGTGCCCAGATTTGCAAATGAGCCTGGAGGACATAATGCCTCTTCAGAAGGAACTTTGGGGACCTTGACACACTCTACTTAAAAAGAATAAATGAAACAAAGGATGATTTCATCCAAATAGGGTGCCTGTGCAAGTAGCACCATAAAGATAGATACCACCCCTGCTCTGAAGTGCCTAACATCCTACAGAGCTCAAAATGTGAAAGCTAATGCATCTTGTCAAGCTCTAAAATAAGGGAGGCAGCTTTCCCACTTTCCTATTTCGTTTTTCTACATTTGTGATGCTTAGTTGCTAGGTTAAAACAAAAAGGAAAAGAGAAAAGAGAGGGAAAAAAAGTGCTAGCAAAATGAGGGATGGCAGTTTAGTGAGTTGGCATGGTCCAATGAGGCAAGTTTTCACTAGTGTCTGTGGTGGTGGTTTGTTTTGGTTTACTTTTTGATGATACAGGACAGTGGCCAGAGGGAAAAGCTATAGGATCCTAAAACACTCTATTATAGTCTAACATGCATTAGCACTTAATTATATTCTGCCTTATATGGTTTGATGTTATTTCAGATGTGTTGATCGTGTCAAATCTGGTAAGTTTCTTGAGAGCAAATTTCTTCTGTGACTTCACAGCACCTGTTCACAGGAATGCGTTGCCTAGTGATCATGATTGTGTATTGAACAGGTCAGGTAACACGTATATTTTTTTGTTTTACTTATTTCCTCCCTACACACAACCCTTGACTCGTGTGTGTGTGTGTGTGTGTGTGTGTGTGTGTGTGTGTGTGTGAGAGAGAGAGAGAGAGAGAGAGAGAGAGAGATGTTAAGTCTCCAAAGAAAGCTCAAGGCTCTGTATACACACACTCTAGTATCCAGGGAATTTAGGTGTAGGTTGCCGGGGGTCTTAGTAAATAAGGGCACTATTTTTGAGTGTTCTCACAGTGATATGCTAAGTAGCTTACAGATAGGTTACCTGAGTTACAACCCAGGCATCTGCAAGAAGGAGAATGGATCCTATATCAAGGGATGCTTGATAGGTCAGTACCCTAACCCACAATGGACCATAAAGCTCCTGGAGAAACAAGTCATCAAAGTCAAGGCTGAATTCCCCCCACACAGTTTTTGAGTACTGATCTAGGTCCCTCAGTCGGAGTAATTATAATCTGAAAAAGAGCCAGGCAATCTTCAGAGGGCAAAAAGTGTTGTACTGGTTCATAGCCTAGGGATGGGGAGTGGGGGAAGTAGGCATCACTGCTCCAATACATTGAAGAAGAGATTCTTCAAACCTCTCAAGAGACAGTATAAATGGTGTTCCTATGGTTGTCCAGCAGAGATGCCCTCCCCAGGACCTTCTAAGAAGGGATGGGACCACGGTATTGCATCCTTCCTGATTATACACATATGTATGGAAGACAAAGATAAAAATCCTTCACCAACTATGAGACTCACTGGACTCAAGAGCTTGGAATCCTTCTGAGTCCTGCAGCTTGGGAGTCCATAAACCTCAGTCTTTCACTATCCCTGCTGTCTAAGAAATAAGAATCATAGTCACTATCTTGACTAAAGAAGGAGATAGTTTCAGGAACATGAGGATTAAATGTATCAAGAGTTATAGTTCTTTCCCCAAGCTTTCCTGGAGTTGTGATGCCCTAGTCAGGGTGATGATCAAAATCACTTGAGAGACTTATTAACAACAATATAATTTCTGGGTCCACTCTGTAACCATCAGAATTTCCAAAGGAGGGGGCTTGGAAGCCTTATTTATATATGGTTACCCAGATGATCCTGTTGGTATTTGACTAGTTTGGAAACCAAAATTTTATATTTACAAAAAAAATAGGTTTTATCCAGCCAACTAGCACATATTTGCCCTTGACTATTTCATAACTAATAAGAAAGTCCTCTGTCATTAATCGGAAGGCTTTGGCATCATTGTCAGGAAAAACAGAGTCTGTTAGTGAGGAATATCTAATTTTCTGTAGGACAAGAGCTCCTTGGTAAAGGAGGAACAGAGCTGGTATGTTCTGTTCTGCACTGAATTTGCCAGCAAGGATCCCATACTGATACCATGTCTGAGATGCAGATGAATGTAATTAAGGCAATCCAGCTCTTGTCTCAAATGGGTGATAAAATAATAGGCAACGTTAGCTACTTCTAAATGATTTTCCCTTTAAATATCTTTGTACAGAACCAAACCCTACCGCCATCTTCTAAACATTCTACAAACTATATGTAGGAACTGGCAATCTGTATAAGCCTTCTGGAAAGAGTAATAAGGGTTGGGGCTAAAAAGTAAAGAAAGGAGACCAATGGAGAGTTGCGTACCAACAGGGTAGGAAAGGTTGGTAGTAGGAGGCCAGGAAAAACCAAAATCAGTACCGACAAGGTATGTGAAATGGATTGTGCTTTGCAAAAGTGGGAACAGGAATCTGGTGGAGGCCCCTGGCTACACTTTGTTCCTCTCTCCTTAGATAGCACCTTGTCCACAGCTCTGTTATGACACTTCTTTTTTTTTTTTAATGTTTATTTATGTATCTGAGAGATAATGCACACACATGTGTGTGGAGGAGAGGCAGAGAGAGAGAGACAGAGAATCCCAAGCAGGCGCCATGCTCAGTGCAGAGCCTGACACAGGGCTCAATCCCACGACAGTGGGATTGTGACCTGATCCCAAAATCCAGAGCTGGACACCTAAGCAACTGAGCCACCCAGGCACTCCTGTTACGACACTTCTAAGGTTGACTTACATGTCGTGTCTCTCTTCCTCAATTAGGTTGCAAACTTATTGAACTCAGGGAACATGTGTATTCATCTTAGGATCTCTGGTTTTTAGCATGATTCTTGGCATGTTGAAGGAAGGAATAAAGCAGCTGAGGCCTTGCAGGCATCATCCGTGGAATGGTCTTGCAGATGTTCTTTGAGTTAATAAAATGTTGAAAATACCCAACGTTTGTCCCTCAAATAAGGTCAGAGCCTTGGGCAGTCTCTGGAATAGGTGTTTGTAGTTTATCCATAAGAGTTCATTAAGCTATGTGTTCCTAATCTTGTTGGTTTGTTTTGTCTTTTAGTAAAGCTGTGCCTTTTCATGGGCACTTAAGACACTGTGCCATAGCTTCTCACTATAGCCATACTTTGCAGGTTTAGACTTGGCTCATGATCTCACTGCTATGCATTTACAAGATGTAGGGTAAAAGGTTGCATCCCATGGGTGTTTGTGATTGGTTCTACTAATAAATGTTTTCCTTTTCTCATTAGTGTTTGAAATTTTAGAAGCCAAACACTGCTTCATACTCTTGTACTAGACTGGGACAGAGGTTTAGAACAAAGATAAAGTGAAAATGGAAAAAAGCTGAAATGATTCAGCAAAGATGATAACTTTAGCTCATTCACCTGCCAACATCTAGAAATTATAGGACAATCACTTACTCATAGAGATAAAGAGAATGGTATAAAGAGCCAGGGAGAGAGCAGACCTGCCCCAGATATGTTGTACATTCCACAACTAGTAGGTTGTCCTTTGTCAGGTGTCATTTGGCACTGTATCAGTCAGCTACTGCTGCGTAATAAAGAACCACTAAATTCCAGTGGCATACAATGTTAAGGTGTTGGTTTCACTCACATGTTGCCTGATATAGGCTGGGCTTGGCCACATTGCTGTACGCTGCCCTTTGGGCCCTGTGTGTCTGCAAGTCTCATCATCCTTACACTAAAGTCTCCCCAGGGGAAACTTTATTCATGGCAATGATAGAGGAACAAGAGGGACCACCCAGCCAGGTAAGAACATTGCAACTCCTGCTTATGAAATTGACTAACATCATTGGCCAAAGCAGATCACATGGCCACACCCAAACTGGAAGGATGGGGAAGTATATCCTTTCCATGGAAGTGGCAGAGGAGGAAATACGTAATTTTTGAGTGACAGTTAAATGTCCACAAGCAGAGCCCTAGTTGGATGCATTTCATGAGTAGTGGAGATAATCATGCCATGGAGGTCAAGGGTAGGTGATGCTTGTATCATTAAATCCCATGTGTCTTTATTTCCATACACTGCTGATAGGACAGTGAATTAATACAACCTTTCTACAATATACATTAGTGTTTCTTACCTATTGACTTTTAAGAATTTTCCTGAGAAGTGTAGACATATTTTTGCAAACAGTCTTGCATCTCACTTCCATATCGGTGAAATGCTAGAAACAACTACAGGGGATTGGTTGAGTAAAATATGGCACATTCACAAGATAGAATATCTGTGCTACATCACCATGATGCTACAGAAGAATACCTAATGACATGAGTTAGTATTACCAACATATTTGCTTAATGAAAAAATCATGTGACAAACCGTGGCTATAATATGATCTTAATTCTGTTTTTAGATCATGTATGTATAGGTATTCACGTTAAGATTCTGAAGATTCTATTTCTGAAGAAATAGAAAAAAGAATATAATAATAGTTATTTTGGTTGGAGACAGTTTTCCTCTGAAATCCATTCTACCCTTCCTCCTGAGAACTAGAGGAAAAATAGGTTATCCAGGATCTACAGTTGCCGGTGCCTAAGAGGGGCTATTTGACTTAGTTCTTGCAAATAGAATGTACATAGAAGTAATATTTGTCCAGAAATTCTCGCACAAATGTTCTTTTCTCTCTTCCTGAGGACCGGAGTGGCGATGGCTAGAATAAACTTGGAGGCCACATTAAAGATGACAGAACTACTAACCCTCCTTGAAATGTTCTCCCACAGAGTTCTTACATGAGGGGGAAATTAGTTTTTACAATCTGTAATTCATTCAAGTTGAGGATAACTTCATACAGCAACAAGCATAAACTCTGATACTGTAGACTTACTAATGATTTCTCCTCTACATGCTCTTCTCCATTTTCTAAAATTTCTTCTTGGATAAACCTGGATGTCTCACCCTAAGACTTCCTCAAAATAACAAATGGAAAATGTTTTGAACAGGTAGCATTTTTTTTTTCCTTTTTCATTCTGGTTAAATTTACAGGGCAGGAAAGCAACAGTGATTTCTACTGCTGTAGAGGTCATTTGGAAGCAGAATGTAGATTTTGGGGTGGAGGCCAAACTGGACTTGAAATTCCTCCTGAGGCTTGGGGAAGTTACCTGACCTCTCTGAGTCTCAGTTTTTCTGCTCTGCCAAGTTTGCAAGATTGTTGTGAGGATTGAATGTGTGTGTGAGGGAAGAAAAACCACCCCCAGGTGGAGCACATCATTCTGAAAGCTCTCATGAGATGGAAGTTTCCTTTACTTCATTTCTTCCATTTACAAAAATTTGACAACTTGGACCAAACACTTGATATTGAGAAATGTGTGAAACATACAATTTTGTCTTCTCAAGCTTGCGCTTTGACCTCTCCTCCAAAATTTCACACTCCTCTGGAAGGGAGAATTACAGCATTACATGACTGAATATGTGGCTGAGCGCCTCTCCCCTGCTCCTTTTCCCATTAGGCAGCTGGCCAGTCGAGTTATGGAGGGAGCGTGCTGACAGGCTCTCAAGGTTAGCACAATTTCCCTTCACCCCCCTCTGGAGCTTATATTTTGTAAAATATCGCTGAGGCAGAGAATCGTGTTGCTCTAGGCAGAAATTAGAGCCTACTTTGTGTAAACACAATTAAAAAGTAAGGTGGAGGGGGAGACGCAAACAGGAAAAAGCCTCAGTCTGCAAAAGCACTGTATGGAAATTTCATTGCATATGTTTTCTGAAACGACTAGAAATAACAACATGCATAATCATGAAGCTCAAATTAAACTCACTAACTCCTACAGCCACTCGTAACCTTTCCTTCATGCTGTACCTCTCCTCTCTCTCATTAAATTAGAATGTTAAATCTACTTTAAATCTTATATTTGATATCCATGGGCAAAAAACAGAGAGAGAAACACACACATGCAAAATACTTTTAGGTGGTGAATCTTTAATAAAATATTTAAAGACAGCAGCTCCTTTTCCTGTTTTTCTCCTCCCTTTTCAGCAGGAATTGTCCTGCTCTTCCCTCCCTCTTTCCCTCCTTCTTTCCCTCCCTTTCTCTACCCTCCCTCTCCCCCTCCCCCCTCTCCTTCCCCCCCTCCCTCAGTGTCTCTCCCTCTGCTATCTGTCATTCCCACTTTCCCTCCCTTCCTCTCCCCTCCCTCTCTCTTCTCTGCCTCCTTCTGTCCCTTTCTCCCTCTCTCTGTCCCTCCTTCCCTCCCTCTCTCTTCCTCCCTCCCTCTCCCCCCCACCTCCTACTCCTTTTCCCTCTCTTCTCTTGCTCTCCTTCCCTCTCTCTCCCTCTATCTCTCCCTCTTTCCCTACTTCCTCCTCAGGTATGGCCTTTTCTTCACTTCTCTTGACCTCATCCCCTCCCAACCACTAAGCTTCTTTGGTCTTTTCTTCTTCCTAATATTTTCTTATGATGTACATCCCACATTTCATATATCCCACATTTCTGATCTTATCAAAAGGAACATGATGATGTTGTCAGAACAGATGTGTTCACTCACTGTTCTCTTAAACTGCCATGCTGCATTGTAACAGTCAGTTGCATAAATGTGACCCTTAAGTCAACTCCCCCAAAATAGCTCTGACTGAAGAAACAAAATCAGGATCTGAGGAGTATATGGTTTTATGTATATGTATTTGCTAATATCTGGCTTGTAGCAATAATTATACTTCTCATTGGGATGCTTTTCTTTCGGGAAGCATTTCAGCTCTTGTACCAGATAGAAGACACTGGAAGCAGTACAATGAGACTAAAACAGTACCTTCCACTCCATGGCTTTGGACTCAATTTGATTCACTGCACTATTTGCAAAGCCACAGTTCCCTGAAGCAAATGGAGTAGTCAGAGATGGAATCTGGGAACCAAGTGTCTGACTAGAATTTCACCAAGGTTCGAGATCAGGAACTATAAAAGACATTCACACAAAGACACCCCACTGTTATTCCATGGTGGGAAAATGAAGGGAAGCCAGAACACTAGTCAGTTCTTGGAAAGAGGAGTAAGCATTGGAATTGAGACACCTCACATGGATGTGGAAGTGTCTGGCACTTCAGTAGGGTCTACCTGGGCTTCTGAGGTACAGTCAGTGGTTTTATGATACTGAGATTAGAGGACCTGCAGACTCCTGTCACTTGCAGAGAAATGCTAGGGAGGAATCAGGAGAATAAGACTGCCCTCAGACTCTGAGTGGAGAAGAAAACGAAACAAAACAAAAAAGACCAAAAGCAACAAGGACTAGAAAGGACCAGAGAACATCACCAGAAACACCAACTCTACAGGCAACACAGTGGCACTAAATTCATATCGTTCAATAATCACTCTAAATGTAAATGGACTAAATGCTCCAATCAAAAGACATAGGGTATCAAAATGGATTAAACAAAAACAACAAGACCTGTCTATATGCTGCGTATAAGAGACTCATTTTAGACCTAAAGACACCTTCAGACTGAAAGTGAGGGGATGGAGAATCTTTTACCACACTAGGGAACTTCAAAAGAAAGCTGGAGGAGCCATACTTATATCAGACAAACTAGATTTTATTTTCTTTAAATTTTTATTTATTCATTTTTGAGAGAGCAGGAAAGGGGCAGAGAGAGAGAGAGGGACAGAGAGAGCATCCCAAGCAGGCTCCATCCTGTAAGGGCAGATCCCAACACAGGGCTTGAAATCATGAACCTGTGAGATCACGACCTGAGCTGAAATCAGCAGTTGAATGCTTAACTGACTGAGCCACCCAGGTGCCCCAGAAAAACTACATTTTAAAACAAAGACTGTAACAAGAGATAAAGAAGGGCATTATATCATAATCAAGGTGTCTATACACCAAGAAGATATAACAATTGTAAATATTTATGCCCCTAACTTGAGAGCACTCAAATATATAAATCAATCACAAACATAAAGAAACTCATTGCTAATAATACCATAATAATAGGTGACTTTAACACCCCCCACTTACAGCAATGGGCAGATCATCTAAGCAGACAGTCCACAAGGAAACATTGGCTCTGAATGACACATTGGACCAGATGGACTTAACAGATATATTGAAAACATTTCATCCTAAAGCAGTAGAATGCACTTTCTTCTTAAGTGTGCATGGAACGTTCTCCAGAATAGGCCACATACTGGGTCACAAATCAGCCCTCAACAAGGACAAAAAGATTGAGATCATACCGTGCATATTTATAGACCACAATACTATGAAACTTGAAATCAACCACAAGAAAAAATTTGAAAAGACCATGAATACTTGGAGATTAAAGAACATCCTACTAAAGGATGAATGGGTTAACCAAGAAGTTAAAGAGGAAATTAAAAAATACAATGAATCCAGTGAAAATGAAAACATGACAGTCCAAAACCTCTGGGATGCAGCAAAGATGGTCATAAAAGGGAAGTATATAGCAATCCAAGCCTTCCTCAAGAAGGAAGAAAGGTCTCAGATACACTACCTGGCCTTATGCCTCAGGGAGCTGGAAAAAGGACAGCAAATAAAGCCCAAAACCAACAGAAGAAGTGAAATAATAGATGAGAGCAGAAATCAATGCTTTCAAAAAAAAAAAAAAAATAGATCAGATGAATGAAACCGCCAACTGGTTCTTTGAAAGAATTTAAAAAATTGATAAACCCCTAACCAGAATGATAAAAAAAAAAAGGAAGGGACCCAAATAAATAAAATCATGAATGAAAGAGAAGAGATCGCAACCAATGCCACAGAAATGCAAATAATAAGAAGAAAATATTATGAGTGATTATATGCCAACAAATTGGGCAATCTGGAAGAAATGGACAAATTCCTAGAAATGTATAAACTACCAAACTGAAACAGGAAGAAGTTGAAAATATGAACAGATTCATAACCAGTAAAGAAATTGAGTCAGTAATAAAAAATCTCCCAATGAACAAGAATCCAGGGCTAGATGGCTTTCCAGGGGAATTCTACCAAAAATTTAAAGAAGAGTTAATACCTATTCTTTTTAAGTTGTTCCAAAAAATAGAAATGGAAGGAAAATTTCCAAACACGTTCTATGAGGCCAGCATTACCTTGATTCCAAAACTAGACAAAGACCCTACTAAAAAAAGAACTACAGACCAATCTCCCTGATGAACACGGATGCAAAAACTCTCAACAAGATACTACCAAACCAAATACAAGAGTACATTAAAAGAATTATTCACCATAATCAAGTGGGATTTTTTTCCTGGGATGCTGGGGCGGTTCAATATCCACAATCAATCAACATGATACATCACATTAATAAAATAAAGGATAAGAACCACATGATCCTCTCAATAGATGCAGAAAAAAAAAAACACTTGATAGAATATAGCATCCTTTCTTAATAAAAACCCTCAAGAAAGGAGAAATGAAAGGAACATACCTCAACATCATAAAGGCCATATACAAAAGACCCACCGCTAATATCATCCTCATTGGGGAAAACTAAGAGTTTCCCCCAAGGTCAGAAACACGACAGAGATGGCCACTATCACCACTGTTGTTTAACGTAGTGTTGGAAGTCCTAGCCTCAGCAATCAGACAACAAAAAGAAATAAATGGGATCCAAATTGGCAAGCAGAAGTCAAACTTTCACTCCTCACAGATGACATGATACTCTACATGGAAAACCCAAAAGATTCCACCAAACACTTCTAGAACTAATACATGAATTCAGCAAACTTGCAGGATATAAAATCAATGTATATAAATCAGTTGCATTTCTATACACCAATAATGAAGCAGCAGAAAGAGAAATCAAGGAATCTATCTCATTTACTATTGCACCAAAAACCATAAAATACCTAGGAATAACCCTAGCCAAGAGGTAAAAAATCAGTCTGCTGAACACTGTAAAACACTTATGAAAGAAATTGAAGAATACACAAAGAAATGGAAAAACATTCCATGCTCATGGATCAGAAAAACAAATATTGTTAAAATATTGATACTACCCAAAGTAATCTACGTATTCAATGCAGTCCCTAACAAAGTAACACCAGAATTCTTCACAGAGCTAGAACAAACAATTCTAAAATTTGTATGGAACCAGAAAAGACCCCAAATAGCCAAAACAATTCTGAAAGAGAAAACCAAAGCTTGAGGCATCACAATTCCAGACTTTAATATGTATTACAAAGCTGTAATCATCAAGACAGTATGGGACTGGCCCCAAAACAGACATATAAGTCAATGGAACAGAAGAAAGAACCCAGAAATGTACCCACAAATGTATGGCCAATAAATCTTTGGCCAAGAAGGAAAGAATATCCAATTGAAAAAGACAGTCTTTTCAGCAATTGGTGTTGGGAAAACTGGACAGTGACATGCCAAAGAAGAACCTGGACCACTTTCTTACACCATACATAAAAATAAACTCAAAATGGAAAGACCTAAATGTAAGACAGGAAACCATCAAAATCCTAGAAGAGAAAACAGGGAGCAACCTCTTTGATCTTGGCTGCAGCAACTTCTTACTAGACATATCTACAGAGGCAAGAGAAACAAATGCAAAAATGAACTATTGGAAGCTCATCAAGATAAAAAGTTTCTGCACAGCAAAGGAAAAAATCAACAAAACTAAAAGGCAACTGTTGGAATGGGGGAAGATATTTGTAAATGACATATCGGATAAAGGGTTAGCATCCAAAATCTATAAAGATCTTATCAAACTCAACACACAAAAAAAAATCCGGTGATAAATGGTCAAGAGACATGAACAGACACTTTTCCAAAGAAGACATCCAGATGGCAAATAGACACATGAGAAGATGCTCAACATCGCTCATCATCAGGGAAACACAAATCAAAACGTCAATGAGATACCACCTCACACCTGTGAGAATGGGTAAAATTATCAACTCAGGCAACAACAGATGTTAGCGAGGATGCAGAGAAAGGGGAACCCTTTTGCACTGCTGGTGGGAATGCAAACTGCTGCAGGCACTCTGGAAAACAGTGTGGAGGTTCCTCAAAAAATTAAAAATATAGCTACCCTACAACCAAGCAATAGCACTAGTAGGTATTTATGCAAAGGATACAGAAGTGCTGTTTCAAAGGGGCACATGCACCCCAATGGTTATAGCAGCACTATCAACAATAGCCAAAGTATGGAAGTATGGAAAGAGCCCAAATGTCCATGGATAAAGAAGATGTGGTCTATCTATCTATCTATCTACCTACCTACCTATCTGTATAGATCTACCTCTAGGTAGAAAGAAAGAAAGGAAGAAAGAAAGAAAGAAAGAAAGAAAGAAAGAAAGAAAGAAAGAAAGTGAAAGAAGAAAGAAGAAAGAAAGAAAGACAATGGAATATTATTCAGCAATCAAAAAGAAATTAAAGAAGTGAAATTTTGCATTTGCAACAACATAGATGGAACTAGAATGCATTATGCTAAGCAAAATAAGTCGGAGAAAGATAAATATCATGTGATTTCACTCATGTGGAATTTAAGAAACAAAACAGATGAACATAGCAGAAGACAAGGAAAAATAAGATAAAAACAGGAAGGCAAACCATCATAAGAGAGTCTTAAATACAGAGAACAAATCGAGTTTGCTGGAGGGTTGTTGGGTGGGGGGATGGGGTAAATGGGTGATGGGCATTAAGGAGGGCACTTGTTGGGATGAGCACTGGGTGTCATATTAAGTGATGAATCACTAAATTTTACTCCTGAAACCATTATTACACCATATGTTAACTAACTTGGATTGAAATGAAAATTTTTAAAAAAGGAAAATTTAAAAAAATACTGTCCCTAAAAGGAAACAAAGCACTGAAAAGTGGATGGTAACGATAATTAATAATATCTCTACCAGTATGGTGAGCTTACCTCAGCTATGCATTATCCTGAATGTGTGTCATATGTTCATTTAAATGTAGGAAGAATCATCTGCCCATCAGAGAAAAGCAATGAAGATTAAAAATTAGAATTCTAGTGAATCCTGAGAGAAACCAGACCAAAGACCGCCCCCCCCCCCACCCCAGCCAGGAATTACAGTAATGCACTTTTAGCAGCTAAAACTAAACTATTAGATACAGATGCTTTTTCTTTGGGCCAGTTCTTTCTCGACTGAATACATATGCAAGAATACATATGCAAGTTACAAACGATTGCACACTTACAGGATCGGCACTGGGCTAAGCAGTGCACGTGCCTCAGCACTTTCCACCTTCACAGGAAGTTTGGGGTGCACATATCTCACAAGGAAACTGGGGTCTCAAAAATTGGGGGGAACATCCCCATGATGATGTAGCTTGGAAATGGCTGAAGTAGAATTTAAAGCCGTAACAACACTCCCTGCAACCTCTGCCCTTTAATCGTTGTAATATATGATCTCTGGTCTTTTCCATTCCCAGATGGAGCCTCACATTTGGCCATAATTCCCCTTCACCCTCATCAACAAATCTAACCATGTTCCTAAGTATAACTGTCCCAGAACCCATGAAATAAATATTCATTTATTTTCATTAGGACAGAATTCACTAAGCTCTTCTCCTAAGGCACAATTTGACACCACCTTAAACACGGAATAAGCACATAACAGTCTTTTACCAATTTATCACACTTCAGATCAAACTCCCTTGATGCCAAATGCTTCGTGCAAACTGCGATAGCTCAGCTTTGTGTCATAACATCAGCTTGCATTTTTTTTTTTTTTTAGCACCTGTCACCCCCATGGATAGCATAGCAAATTACTTCCATGGACTTACACATATAGGTGTCTCTTCACCCCCCTGGGGACACAGTTTCTCAAAGTCTTGAAGAATTGTCTGACGGTTCTAAAGGAGAATGAAGAAAGCAGAATATACCCATTCAAATCAGAATATCCATTGTACTGCATATCCATTTAAAACAATAAATCTGAATCTAGAAAATTTTATAGCTCTATACAGAATCTGTAATGTTGTGAGGGTGCAATGTAGCATTTACCATTACGTTCTTGAGGCGAAAAAAATAGTTTCCTTTGGAAAGCGGCACTGTGCTAGCTAGCAGCTACATTCATTCTCTTTTCTATATTAAAAGCTCAGATGTTCATTTGCTTAATGGAAGTTGTGTCTCTCTGCTGTCCTGAATACCACATGTTCCTTTAGAAATATGATCATGGTGTCCATCACAGACTAAAGGAAAAAAAAGTCTTCCCACCTAGGATATTCATTAATTTTTAAATTACAAATAATTAAACACACATGAAGCCCTATTTTAGACACCCTTCTGGGGGATGCAATGTAAGGAGGAGGAGGAAGAGGAGTAAGAGATGAATCATCTCTCCTTCCTGCTCTCAAGGATCTCGCAAGGCTGTGGGGAGACTAGACGCAGACCACCTTTACACATATTAAATATATTTACAATTTTTACCAAGTATTGTGGGGCACAAAAGAGGAAGCAGTGAATTCTCGCTGGAGGAATAGGGAATAGCCAACGGAGGCATCCTCTTTTCTGGCAATAACACTGTTGGGGAGAAAGGTCCCCCCGTGAGTCTGCACAACCTGTGAGGCACTGCCCTTTTGTCCCAGACCGTCCTTCCAATGGTGTTTGTATAGCAGGCACCCTTGGAAGACAGAGCTACCATCTGGCTCCTAGGCAAAGGGCAGAGTTTATACTTCCCAGTATAATGAAGACGCTGTCTGCTTTGGAGCAAAGAGCAGGCATGCTCGCAGCCCATTAGAAAAGACACAGGGACGCCTGGGTGGCTCAGTTGGTTAAGCATCAGACTCTGGATTTCTGCTCAGGTGATGAGATCATGATTCATGAGGTCAAGCCCCGTGTTGGGCTCCGTGCTGACAGAGTGGAGTCTGCTTGGGATTCTGTCGCTCTCTTTCTCTCTCTCTGCCCCTCCCCCTGCTCAGGTTCTCTCTCTCTTTCTTTCAAAATAAATTAACTTTAAAAAAAAAAAAGGCATATTCCCTAAGCCCAGGTTGGGGGTGGGGAGGAGGTTCAGCTATGACGTGACAACTGAGTAACATCAACCTGGGTCCCTTGACATCAGCCCCATTGGACTGGTGCAGCGTGGGGGGTAGTGATAAACGTGACACTCATGTCTTTGCTCTGCTGTGAGTATTATAGTTCTTTGCGACACAGGAGCCTTGTGTCTTCTGGCAGCATCTGTGAAATAGGAGCGGGCTAACTTGTTAGCTGGTGAGGAAGGTCAGTCTCAGACTCTTCTCACTTCCTTGCAAATAGCCTTTGCTACAGTTGGATACTTGCCAAAGCCCTGGATGTAGGTACAACAATGCTCTGATGTAGGTACCAGCGGTATCATCCCTGTGTTACAAGCAAAGAGACAAAAACACCAGGAAATGACCTAAGCAACAGAGATGGCATCAGAATCTGCACAGTCCAGATGCAGAGTCTACAGACTGAACTATTGGATGTCACCACCTCCAGGCTCGGAGCTCCGTGCTGGAGCCGGGCAAGACCTCCCAGTTTGGCTCCTTCCTAAGAAGGGTCTGTTCACATTGCAAGGAATTATGCGAGAGCCTTTGGAGAGTAGGAACCAGTGTCCGTACTGTGCACACAGCCGTGGCAATGGGATGCAGTCATCTGCAGAGAGTTCAGGTGGAGGGGAGCAGCCAATAATGAAACCGCCAAGGGGAAGCCTGTAGAGCTGAGGACACAGGGTGTGTGTGGTGTTACAATGGCCCAGATGGAAAACGCTTCAAGGCGAGGTGATGTGCGAGTCTCCAAAAGCACCCCTTGCATTCAGCAACAGAAAGGCTTCTGTGACGTCTAGGAAATCAGTGCTGGTGGCATGATGAAAACAGAAGAGCTAGAGCAGAAAAGAGAAAGGGAAATTAGTTGTATAGGAAACTTTTTCTAGAAGTGTGGGCTGAATGTGTTTTTTTTAATGAAATTATTGTCAAATTGGTTTCCATACAACAGCCAGTGCTCACCCCAACAGGTGCCTTCCTCAATACCCATCACCTACTTTCCCCTGCCCCCCACCCCCCATCCACCCTCAGTTTATTCTCAGTATTTAAGAGTCTCCCATGGTTTACCTCCTTCCCTCTCTGTAACTTTTCCCCCCTTCCCCTCCCCCCTGGTCTTCTGTTGAGTTTCTCAGAATCCACATATGAGTGAAAACATAGAGTATCTGTCTTTCTCTGACTGACTTACTCACTTAGCATAATACCTTCCAGTTCCATCTGTGTCGCTGCAGATGGCATGATTTCATTCATTCTCATCGCCAAGTGGTATTCCATTGTACATATAAACCATATCTTCTTGATCCATTCTTCAGTTGATGGACCTTTGGGCTCTTTCCATAATTTGGCTATTGTTGAGAGTGCTGCTATAAACATTGGGGTACAAGTGCCCCTATGCATCAGCACTCCTGTATCCCATGGGTAAATTCCTAGCAGTGCTATTGCTGGGTCATAGGGTAGATCTATTTTTAATTTTTTTTCAATATATGAAATTTATTGTCAAATTGGTTTCCATACAACACCCAGTGCTCATCCCAAAAGGTGCCCTCCTCAATACCCATCACCCACCCTGCCCTCCCTCCCACCTCCCATCAACCCTCAGTTTGTTCTCAGGTTTTAAGTCTCTTATGCTTTGGCTCTCTCCTACTCTAACCTTTTTTTTTCCTTCCCGTCCCCCATGGGTTTCTGTTAAGTTTCTCAGGATCCACATAAGAGTGAAAACATGGTATCTGTCTTTCTCTGTATGGCTTATTTCACTTAGCATCATGCTCTCCAGTTCCATCCACGTTGCTACAAAGGGCCATATTTCATTCTTTCTCATTGCCATGTAGTACTCCATTGTGTATATAAACCACAATTTCTTTATCCATTCATCAGTTGATGGACATTTAGGCTTTTTCCACAATTTGGCTACTGTTGAGAGTGCTGCTATAAACATTGGGGTACAAGTGCCCCTATGCATCAGTACTCCTGTATCCCTTGGGTAAATTCCTAGCAGTGCTATTGCTGGGTCATAGGGTAGGTCTATTTTTAATTTTCTGAGGAAGCTACACACTGTTTTCCAGATCAGCTGCCCTGGTTTGCATTTCCGCCAGCAGTGCAAGAGGGTTCCCGTTTCTCCACATCCTCTCCAGCATCTATAGTCTCCCGATTTGTTCATTTTAGCCACTCTGACCGGCATGAGGTGGTATCTCAGTGTGGTTTTGATTTCTATTTCCCTGATGAGGAGTGACGTTGAGCATCTTTTCATGTGCCTGTTGGCCATCTGGATGTCTTCTTTAGAAAAGTGTCTATTCATGTTTTCTGCCCATTTCTTCCCTAGATTATTTGTTTTTCGGGTGTGGAGTTTGGTGAGTTCTTTATAGATTTTGGATACTAGCCCTTTATCCAATATGTCATTTGCAAACATCTTTTCCCATTCCAGCAGTTGCCTTTTAGTTTTGTTGATTGTTTCCTTTGCAGTGCAGAACTATTTATCTTGATGAGGTCCTAATGGTTCATTTCTTCTTTTAATTCCCTTGCCTTTGGAGATGTGTCAAGTAACAAATTGCTGCAGCTGAGGTCAGGGAGGTTTTTTCCTGCTTTCTCCTCTAGGGTTTTGATGGTTTCCTGTCTCACATTGAGGTCCTTTCTCCATTTTGAGTTTATTTTTGTGAATGGTATAAAAAAGCGATCTAGTTTCATTCTTCTGCATGTTGCTGTCCAGTTCTCCCAGCACCATTTGTTAAAGAGACTGTCTTTTTTCCATTGGATATTCTTTCCTGCTTTGTCAAAGATTAGTTGGCCATACTTTTGTGGGTCCAATTCTGGAGCCTCTATTCTATTCCATTGGTCTATGTGTCTGTTTTTGTGCCAATACCATGATGTCTTGATGATCACAGCTTTGTAGTAGGGGCTAAAATCTGGGATTGTGATGCCTCCTGCTTTGGTTTTCTTCTTCAATATTACTTTGGCTATTCGGGGTCTTTTGTGGTTTCCATACAAATTTGAGGATTGCTTGTTCTAGCTTTGAGAAGAATGCTAGTGCAATTTTGATTGGGATTGCATTGAATGTGTAGATAGTTTTGCGTAGTATTGACATTTTAACAATATTTATTCTTCCAATCCATGAGCACAGAATGTTTTTCCTTTCCTTTTATCTTCTTCAGTTTCCTTCACAAGCTTTCTGTAGTTTTCAGCATGCAGATCTTTTACATCTTTGGTAGGTTTATTCCTAAGTATTTTATGATTTTTGGTGCATTTATGAATGGGATCAGTTTCTTTATTTGTCTTTCTGTTGCTTCATTATTAGTGTATAAGAATGCAACCGATTTCTGTACATTAATTTTGTATCCTGCAACTTTGCTGAATTCATGTATCAGTTCTAGCAGACTTTTGGTGGAGTCTGTTGGGTTTTCCGTGTATAGTATCATGTCATCTGCATGTCATCTGACTTCATCTTTGTCGATTTTGATGCATTTGATTTCCTTTTGTTGTCTGATTGCTGATGCTAGAACTTCCAACACTATGTTAAACAACAGCAGTGAGAGTGGACATCCCTGTCGTGTTCCTGATCTCAGGGGGAAAGTTCTCTGTTTTTCTCCATTGAGGATGATATTAGCTGCGGGCTTTTCATAAATGGCTTTTATGATGTTTAAGTATGTTCCTTCTATCCTGACTTTCTTGAGGGTTTTTAGTAAAAAACGATGCTTAATTTTGTCAAATGCTTTTTCTGCATCGATTGACAGGATCATATGGTCCTTATCTTTTCTTTTATTAATGTGATGTATCACATTGATTGATTTGCGAATATTGAACCAGCCCTGCATCCCAGGAATGAATCCCACTTGATCATGGTGAATAATTCATCTTATATGCTGTTGAATTCGATTTGCTAGTATCTTGTTGAGAATTTTTGCATCCATATTCATCAGGGGTATTGGCCTATGGTTCTCTTTTTTTTGCTGGGTCTCTGTCTGGTTTGGGAATCAAAGTAATGCTGGCATCATAGAATAAGTCTGGAATTTTTCCTTCTCTTTCTATTTTTTGGAACAGCTTGAGAAGGAAAGGTATTATCTCTGCTTTAAATGTCTGGTAGTGGATGGCCAACAGGCACATGAAAAGATGTTCAACGTCGCTCCTTATCAGGGAAATACAAATCAAAACCACACTCAGATACCACCTCACGCCAGTCAGAGTGGCCAAAATGAAGAAATCAGGAGACTATAGATGCTGGAGAGGATGTGGAGAAACAGGAACCCTCTTGCACTGTTGGTGGGAATGCAAATTGGTGCAGCCGCTCTGGAAAGCAGTGTGGAGGTTCCTCAGAAAATTAAAAATAGACCTACCCTATGACCCAGCAATAGCACTGCTAGGAATTTATCCAAGGGATACAGGAGTACTGATGCATAGGGGCACCTGTACCCCAATGTTTATAGCGGCACTCTCAACAATAGCCAAATTATGGAAAGAGCCTAAATGTCCATCAACTGATGAATGGATAAAGAAATTGTGGTTTATATACACAATGGAATACTACGTGGCAATGAGAAAAAATGAAATATGGCCTTTTGTAGCAACATGGATGGAACTGGAGAGTGTGATGCTAAGTGAAATAAGCCATACAGAGAAAGACAGATACCATATGGTTTCACTCTTATGTGGATCCTGAGAAACATAACAGAAACCCATGGGGGAGGGGAAGGAAAAAAAAAAAAAAAAAAAAAAAAGAGGTTAGAGTGGGAGAGAGCCAAAGCATTAGAGACTGTTAAAAACTGAGAACAAACTGAGGGTTGATGGGGGGTGGGAGGGAGGGCAGGGTGGGTGATGGGTATTGAGGAGGGCACCTTTTGGGATGAGCACTGGGTGTTGTATGGAAACCAATTTGACAGTAAATTTCATATATTAAAAAATAAAAAAAAAAAAAAAAAAAAAAATGTCTGGTAGAATTCCCCAGGGAAGCCATCTGGTCCTGGACTCTTATTTGTTGGGAGATTTTTGATAACTGATTCAATTTCTTGGTTATGGGTCTGTTCAAGTTTCCTATGTCTTCCTGTTTGAGTTTTGGATGTGTGTGGGTGCTTAGGAATTTGTCCATTTCTTCCAGGTTGTCTAGTTTGTTGGCATATAATTTTTCATAGTATTCCCTGATAATTGCTTGTATTTCTGAGGGATTGGTTGTAATAATTCCATTTTCATTCATGATTTTATCTATTTGGGTCATCTCCCTTTTCTTTTTGAGAAGCCTGGCTAGAGGTTTATCAATTTTGTTTATTTTTTCAAAAAACCAACTCTTGGTTTCATTGATCTGCTCTACAGTTTTTTTAGATTCTATATTGTTTATTTCTGCTCTGATCTTTATTATTTCTCTTCTTCCGCTGGGTTTGGGGTGTCTTTGCTGCTCTGCTTCTATTTCCTTTAGGTGTGCTGTTAGATTTTGTATTTGGGATTTTTCTTGTTTCTTGAGATAGGCCTGGATTGCAATATATTTTCCTCTCAGGACTGCCTTCGCTGCATCTCAAAGCTTTTGGATTGTTGTATTTTCATTTTTGTTTGTTTCCATATATTTTTTAATTTCTTCTCTAATTGCCTGGTTGACCCATTCATTCTTTAGTAGGGTATTCGTTAGCCTCCATGCTTTTGGAGGTTTTCCAGACTTTTTCCTGTGGTTGATTTCAAGTTTCATGGCATTGTGGTCTGAAAGTGTGCATGGTATGATCTTAATTCTTTTATACTTATGAAGGGCTGTTTTGTGACCCAGTATGTGATCTATCTTGGAGAATGTTCCATGTGCACTTGAGAAGAAAGTATATTCTGTTGTTTTGGGATGCAGAGTTCTAAATGTATCTGTCAAGTCCTTCTGATCCAATGTATCATTCAGGGCCCTTGTTTCTTTATTTATTCTCTGTCTAGATGTTCTATCCATTGTTGTAAGTGTGGTATTAAAGTCTCCTGCAATTACCACATTCTTATCAATAAGGTTGCTTATGTTTGTGATTAATTGTTTTATATATTTGGGGGCTTTCAAATTTGGTGCATAGACATTTATAATTGTTAGCTCTTCCTGATGGATAGGCCCTGTAATTATTATATAATGCCCTTCTTCATCTCTTGTTACAACCTTTAATTTAAAGTCTAGTTTGTCTGATAGAAGTGTGGCTATTCCAGCTTTCTTTTGACTTCCAGTAGCATGATAGATAGTTCTCAATTCCCTCAGTTTCAATCTGAAGGTGTCCTCAGGTCTAAAATGAGTCTCTCGTAGACAGCAAATAGATGGGTCTTGTTTCTTTATTCTGATACCCTATGTCTTTTGGTTGGAGCATTTAGTCCACTTACATTCAGTGTTATTATTGAAAGATGTGGGTTTAGAGTGACTGTGATATCTGTAGGTTTTGTGTTTGTAGTGGTGTCTCTGGTACTTTGTGGTCCTTGCAACATTTCACTCACAGAGTCCCCCTTAGGATCTCTTGTAGGGCTGGTTTAGTGATGATGAATTCCTTCAGTTTTTGTTTGTTTGGGAAAACTTTGATCTCTCCTTCTGTTCTGAATGACAGACTTACTGGGTAAAGGATTCTTGACTGCATATTTTTTTTTCGGTTCATCACATTTAATATTTCCTGCCATTCCTTTCTGGCCTGCTAAGTTTCAGTAGATAGGTCTGCTACTACCCTTATGTGTCGACCTTTGTATGTTAAGGCCCATTTATCCCTAGCTGCTTTCAGAATTCTCTCTTTATCTTTGTATTTTTCCAGTTTCACTATGATATGTTGTGCAGAAGATCAATGCAAGTTACATCTGAAGGGAATTTTCTGTGCCTCCTGGATTTCAGTGTTTGTTTCCTTCCCCAGATCAGGGAAGTTGTCAGCTATGGTTTGTTCAAGTACACCTTCAGCCCCTTTCTCTCTCTCTTCTTCTTCTGGAATTCCTATGATATGGATATTGTTCTGTTTGACTGCATCATTTAGTTCTCTAATTCTCCCCTTGTACTCCTGAATTGTTTTTATCTCTCTTTTTCTCAGCTTCCTCTTTTTCCATGATTTTGTCTTCTAATCTATTCTCTCCTCTGCGTCTTCAGTCTGTGCTGTGGCCGCCTCCATTTTATTTTGCACCTCATTTATAGCATTTTTTAATTCATCATGACTATTTTTTAGTCTCTTGATCTCTGTAGCAATAGATTCTCTGCTGTCTTCTATGCTTTTTTCAAGCCCAGTGATTAATTTTATGACTATTATTCTAAATTCTTGTTCCATTATATTGCTTAAATTGGTTTTGATCAATTCATTAGCTGTCATTACTTCCTGGAATTTCTTTTGAGGAGAATTCTTCCGTTTCATCATTTTGGCTAGTTTTCTGTCCCTTATGCATTTTAAAAGCTTGTGTGCTCTGCACCTGTGAGCACTGCTATATTAAAGGAGGTTCATACACTGTCCAGGGCCTGGCGTTTTAGGAGGTGTTTTTTTCAGGGATTGTTACTTGCTCTCTGTTGTGACTTTGCTTATTTTATTACCCTACTCATAGTAATATTTTGGACCCTCCACCAGGTGTGCTTTGGTTTGTTCCTTGGAGTAGCCCTATCTTTTTTCCAGCTTCCCATTTTCTTTCTAGTAGATTCAGTCTCTTTTCCTCCCTGGCTCTGGTGTTCAAGTCCTTTGGCTTCTACACTTCTTTGAGATACACAGGAAGTATGGATTACCCCTACTTCTCCGTGATGTTGGCCGAGTTCTTGAACTTTAAAATGGTAGAAGTTTCTTAGTAGAAGAACTGAAGATAAAGTTGAAAAACTTTTAAAAAAAGGAGAGAAGAAAGGTAAAATGAAAACTAAGAGAGAACCAATAGAGGACCAGTTTGGAAAATTCAACAGTGGAATAATAGAAGCACAGATAGAGTAGAGAAAATGGAGGAAAAGCTGACTGTTTGTTAATTAGAGGGATATGAGGACATAGTAAGCTTTCCTTTTATTTTTTAAATTAAGATGAGGGAGCCTGAGTGGCTCAGTCAGTTAAGCGCCCACTCTTGGTTTCAGCTCAGGTCATGATCTCAGGTTCCTGAGTTTGAGCCCCACATTGGGCTCTGTGCTAACACTGTAGAGCCTGCTTCAGATTCTCTCTCTCCCTCTCTCTTTGCTCCTCCCCCACTTTCCTCTGTCTCTGTCTCTCTCTCTCTCTCAATATAAATGAATAAACTTCAAAAAAATACTTTAAGATGGATAATATCAGAACACATGGGAATGGAACTATGAAGATAGATCAATTATGTTTGAAAAAAGATAACTGAAGTAGAAAAATTCTTCAAAAAGTGAAAGATGATATGATTTTAAAAAATGGCTACAGAGAAAACTCACCCCAAAACTCTACTAGTTCATGGCAGTAAAGGGATTAAAACTCAGGCTGTACTTTTATTTTTTTTCCTCAACAATAATTTTTTTCAAATGCCTTTCGATGCTGGAGTTCCATCCCAACGTTCACCAAAGAGGCAAAGAGAAAGAAGCAGTGTGGTTTTGTGACAATGACATTGCTCAAATTAGATTTCACTGGTAGAACACAGTTTTTCAGAGAGTACTCTTTGAAAAACATAAATCTAATTAAGGGAAGAGATGCTGTCCATGCCACAGATTACTATAATTTGACATGAGTCTTTTAATTCCTGCATTTGCATAGTTTAGTGATTCAGATGAGCTGAGCCAAGAGTGGCTTTACCTTGATGGTCAGGCCTCTTCTGCCTGACACAATCTTCCAACAAATGAATCCCCAGGAAGCTAGAAACCTCAGTTGTTTTGCATTTTTTGCTATAGACATCCCTTCCCACTTATGAGGCCTTTCTCAGCTTGGTGCCTAATCTTCCCACCTCTGCCTCTGGCTTGTACTTAAAATTAGGAGACCACCACCAGGGAATAAGGAATGTGGAAGGCAGCAACCATCTTACCCAGGAGCACTGATAAAAGTACCAGCCACACTGTTTTTCATGTAATTTTATTGAGCATATTATCATGCAACAAACTCTTATTGCGTGTGAATTCTGGGCCACAAACTAAGCCTTCACTCTAGATCTCCAAGTTATGTTTTAGTGAGAGAACAGAAGCAAGCCCAACAATAAAGACAGAGCATCTTACGAGGCAGGATGATCTCCGTTCATTTATTCTGACAAGTGTGATGGAGCTTTAATTGCAAAGATACTTCACAGCACACCGATAAACTTACTGTTGTACATCATGTAAAATTAATGAAATAATTATAGTGAGGGCACTCACTGAGACTGCTGGCGGCTTAATCCTTGTAATTTTTATAAAGAGAGAGACACCCTCAGGTAGGGGTGTGTGTGTGTGTGTGTGTGTGTGCGCGCGCACATGCACGTGTTTATGTGCATAATACCATAAAATTATGCATATATATACATATATATATATATATATATATATATATGCATTTAGGTTTTCAGTTTTTACTGTGTGTGTATGTATGTGGTTTTGCAGGTAGTACATAGACTCCCCCATTTTGTCTCTTCAAGGAGGTAGTACTTTCTTGATGGCAAGAAATCTGGTTTTATTAATGTGTTACTTCCCTCATAACCACCTCTTGGAACGTGTTCCACTCAAATCCAGCCAGTGCCACTGCTGAAGCTGGAGCCAGGGTCTGGGATGAGAGCAGAGGCAAAGGTAGAAAGGCCACTGTTGACATGCACACAAGTCAGCTGCATACAACAAAGGGCCAGCATGGGTAGCACCACCCTAATGCTCATGGGGAAGAACTACATGCATTTATATTGGGGGCACAAGAACGATCAAGACTCTCCAGATTAGAGAATTAGGGATCATGTTTAGAGGTTGTCCAAAGACTGAAATAATTAAGCATGGCTTCTTGGATTTTTTTTTTGGTGGAGGCTCCAGAAAGGTTTTTGGAAGGTAATATATATTCTGAAACATATTTTTAGACTAGTTACTGAATTAAATGGTGTTCTTTAAAGTCTTTGGCATTTGCTTAGTGTGACTTTTCCCAGAGACATAAGAAATTGGGATGATTAATCCACAAGAATAGACATCACCCTGGCAAGTTAAAATTCTCCTAAAAGGAAGGAAAATTACATACTGCCTCAAGCCAATGCAAAGCTTTGTCCAGAGTTAAAGAGAAATTCAATAAGATTGTAGTGGTCCTAGAATTTGGGTCCAAATCTAAATTATATTATAAATATTGACTGTATTAATCTGTGGCTCAGAGGTTGGTGGTTTTGATTCTCTATTGTCTGTATTTCTAGAGCAGCATCTGTTCATCCATTGGAACCAGAATAATTGCATTGAGGAAGTCATCACTGCAGAATAAACCCTACATTTTTCAGTTATCAAATACTGAAAGTGAGGGGAAAATTGGACATGATCGGCACTTTATCGTGCTGTTTTAATAGGATCGGCTCCAATTATGGCAGTTAGCAATATCATCTCCAGTTCATAAAAGATGCCCATGCCTCTTCCCCATTACTGATTTCTACATGCAACTTTGTCTAGTAATGATTTTACTAAGTAATTTACTCCAGCAAGGGGCAATAAACAGGTACAAGTCACCTGAGCTTAAAACAAACCTTGCCACATTACCCCAGAGGCAATCTCTCTAACCTAGAAACCAAGCAGGATTTAAACCTCCCACATCTTACCTAATTTGGCCTTTAAACGAATCCAGCATTATTCCAAATATTTTAAATTTTGGAAGAAAAATGAAGCAGACATAATTAAATATGTATACCTGGGCCGCACATGATTTTTCAAAAGGTCTCTGGGAAAGCTCTTCAGAATTTTGGGCCTCCTGGAGTTTATTTCTGAAGCCATACTCAGATTTTATTCTCTCAATAGGAAAAAATATATGTGTATGTGTACATATATATGTGTATGTGTATATATATATGTGTATGTGTACATATATACGTGTGTGTGTACATATATATGTACATGTATATGTGTATGTGTACATATATATATGTATATGTGTACACATACACATATACATACACAAACAAGGCATTTTGTGCTAGTGACTTTGCTGCTAAATTTAAGTCAATTTTTCAAAAGTCACTAAAATGTCAACAAATTAGTGTCTGTTTGCAAATCTTTGTGACTTGTTCTAATGAATTTGACATCCCATAACACATACAGCACAACATCGGCATGCTGCAAAGAGGTCATTCATAAAATTGAAAAATGGAAAGTGTCTGGGCATTGATCATAATATTCCCATGAGGAGCACTTTGCAAGCAAGATATTACTTCCTCTCACACAGAATAAGTAGATAACTTGCAGGCTGCCATCCGCTCACAATTATATCATAAATAATTAAATATCCAGTGAATCTTATCTTAAATAAAAATGCAAGAATACTTTGTACTTTGCCAGAGAAGGCAAATAAGTTTCATCTTAGGTACAAATGCCAGTCAATTGACAGTGATTGGCAAATTGGAGTATTGTGTTGAGGACGATTCTGAGGTCACATCTAGGTTCCAGAGGAAAGCATGCTTTGATGGACTGTTGACATCCACAGTGGACACAGAGGGGTCACGTGTCAGGAACTCATTATCCCTGGATAAACCCTCAGAGGAGATTACAATGGCATGTGTTAAGTGATTACAAGCAGTTTCCAAGCCAGCAAAGCAAAACCAGAAGGAGACATTATTGGCAGTTTTTTTGAATAAACAATCAACTGAAAATTGATTATTGGTATCCATACTGACTGCTAGACTAGATCCACATGTATCTGGGAATATACAAACCTCCAATCTGCTGCATAAGCAAGTAATAGAAAAAGGAATAAATCACCATTTTTTAATCTTTCGTCCCTGGGATTTATGTGATATTTGCTTAGGCCGTCAGTTGTGTTTGATCTAAAAATTAAATAAACCTGTCTTCAAAATTTTGCTATAAGGTCTACACCAGGCTAATGTGTGCCATGAATATATGTTCATGTAAGAGAGAATGAATAGATAGATAAGCTCCAAATGCAGAAATCACTGCAAGTGTGTGTGTGTGTGTGTGTGTGTGTGTGTGTGTGTGTGCACGCACACGCACATGCCCCCAAGAAAGACATAGAAGAAACCATCCTAAAATTTATGAAGTAAATATGATTTCTTAAATTTTCTATTTCTTGAGAAAAATTCAGAATATGACAGATCTTAGTGGACAAACTCAAATTTGGTCATACTATTTTTAATAGATGTAAATACATTAAAAATGTGGAATACAGATCTCCACTGATGTATCAGAGTTATTTCTCATGACTCAGGACAATTTATCTGAGTTTTTTAGTTTCTCTCACTTCTAGAGAACAGTGTACCTTCTGCTACATGAGATTTGTCGAAAGGTATCAGGATGAAACATTTTACTACTTCTATTTATGATATGGGTTTCATTCTTTGCTCACCTATATATTCTAACAGGTTCTCAGGAACAGCTTTTCCTATATGGGCAAATGTGTCTGTAATCTCATTAGACTATCATATACTCCATCAAAAACAAACACTGCTATGTTCTTAATAAATTGCACTTCTGTTTTCTCCATACAGTATCCTATATCAGGAACATGTCACTGTTGCTAGACTCTTTTCCACCTTGCTGTCTGCTCTCCAGCTCCAGGTTAACAGGATTTGGAGACAGTGATGATCTGTCCGCAGCATGTGAGTCTGTGAACTCGGCAAGAATTGTAGTGTGCTTTCAAAATCTTCTAATTTATCGTACTCTGATCTCAATTCCGATGAATCCACAGCTATGATTTAATCTGTCTTTTATTTTAGTTTTATTGAAATTTCACATATCATGGCATGTGACACAGGTGATTAGTAAGATAAAGCCAGTCTGTGGCCAAAGATCTCACAAGCTGCCATTTATCGATAGAGTTCGGTGAAACCAGATTTTGTTGGCTCACCGAGACTATAGAGCCATTGATCAACTCTGTGTGTGTATGTGTATGTGAATCTTTTCAACGTTTCTCTAAATAAGATAACATGTTATTTTTTAGGATTCTACTTACTAAATTACAACTCCAGGCTCTCTTTACCTTTACAGAGGATTTCTCCATTCTATGGATAATCCTATCCTTTGTGTATGAATATTGTTAACCTGCTTTTCAAAGGATGCTATTTTCCTCTCTTCCAAATACCCAAACAGCTTCATGTATTTCTTGGATTAACTAGATTCATACTGTTTTGCCCTGGCAAACAAGAAAAATAGTATCTTTCTGTATACAGATGATAGGTTTCATCTTCCCAAAGCTTTTGCTAATAAGATGAAAAGAGTGAACACATGAGGATCTGCTGAAAGCAGCTGAACAGAATCCCAGCGTGCCGTCCTTGCCAGAGACTTTAACCTTGAGCTGACTGCTCTCCAAGTCCCATGCAAGGCCTGACTGACAGACATAACATCCTATAAGCAAGTGGATTGTGTACTTGACTGCACTAAGCAGAGCTTTTTTTGCTCGGAAGGCAAGGTTGTAGTGGCTGTAACTGGGAACTCGAGGCCCATTGGCTCAGCTGTGAAATTAGGTTTGAAGTAAAGATGACACACTTTTTTCCTAGGATTCTGATGCCAGAGCTGGTGGGGAAGTACAGAGGAAAGGAGAAATGTGAGCCCACCGCTTAGCCTGTGTGGGCCATGTTAATTTCAGCCATCTAGGGGAGATCACCTTAGGAAATCGCATTTCTAATTTATTCTGATTTAATTCCCTATGCAGTTTCTTACCTTTCAACCTGATTCTAATTTTTATTTTTATGCCACACACCCTATTTTTATGTCCTATTTTAAAAAAAATTTTTAATGCTTATTCATTTTTGAGAGAGAGAGACAGAGAGACAGAGAGACAGAGAGACAGAGCCTGAGTGGGGGAGGGGCAGAGAGAGAGAGGGAGACACAGCATCCGAAGCAGGCTCCAGGCTCCTAGCTGTCAGCACAGAGCCTGACGCGGGGCTCGAACCCACAAACCATCAGGAGATCATGACCTGAGCCGAAGGTGGTGCTTAACCAACTGAGCCACCCAGGCGCCCCAATGTCCTATTACTTTAATTGCTTATGATCTTTTTATTTCATAGTTTCAAACCTGATTAGAGTTATTCTTGAGATCTTTTCCTGAGCATTCCTACAGTATTGGTCATTTTAAATTGTGCTTCTTTTATTTATTTTTTCATTTTAATATGTATCTTAAAGGTTTTTCTTTCTTTTAATTCTTACTTTTCTTTTGGTCATTTCACCTTAAACTTTTTTTTTCTGAAAGTGTAATTAAATTGATTTCCTTTCCCAACAACAAAGAGGGATATTGGGAGAAGCCCCCAACACAGACAAGGGGCTGAATGTCTTCCTTCCACCAGTTTTCTGTAAAAAGACTCTTTCAGCTACAGTCAAGCTGAGATTCTGGTGAGCTGGGTCACCTACGGGAGAATGATTGGTAGTGTTGTCGTGGGTACCACACAGAGCTCGTGACGGGGATAGAGATGGGCTGCTTTCAAATCTTTTGACCCCAAAGTGTTCCTCGTCTCCGATCGACTTCTCTCTACTCTACCGCCCAGCCTCCCCTTTACCTGCCGGATAATTAACCGTACTTCATAGTGTGTCAGTCATTACCTAAAGGCAAATTTTGCAATTACTCTAGCTTGAAAAGTTCACCGGAATTCTGTGAAGTTCTATTGGTGGTGAGGAGTTCCCTTGAGCTTTTTTTCTTTTGTTTTTTTAATAACTATGTTAGGAAATCAGTAATGACTGCTTATAATGTTTCTCAGCTAAGAGCGTTACAGTGTGAAACTTTAGGGCCCTGATCGTGTAAATTGTCCATGTTTGGGGGCAGATCCAGACTCTGTCTGGGAGAAAATTGTGGCCTGTCTGCAGTCATTCCCTCAGCCTCCTTCCCTTAGCTTATACAGTGGGGAGTAGTTGTTCAGGAATAGGTTAGGCTCCTTAATATTGATAACTCAACCCAGACTTTCAGTTGATTGTTAGAATATTATTAACTGGTTATATTGAGGGTTTAAAAAATCATTATTTTGCTTGCAAGTGACAGAAGCCCAGTTTGAGCTAACTTGAGGAAACATGGGATTTATAGAAGAATATTGTAGCAAATTGCGTGTTAGATCATCAGGGTCATCTTTATGGCTGCACTGATATATTTAGCCATTTCCACATGCTCATTTTACAGTGTGACTGACACTCTTCCCGTCAAGCAGAGGGATTATATATTTTAGTCTCTTGAATCTGAGCTGTAGCTTATGACTGACCCGGCCAACGGAGCATGGCAGAATACTATTTGACCTCTAACACTAGGTTAAAAAAAAAAAAAAAAGATACAGCTTCCTTCTGACATACTATTTATCTATCTCTTCAGGACCTGCCATTGGAATCCAGACATCATGTAGGGTGAATAACTTACAACTCATCCTGGCTTATAAGGGGCTTCTCGAGTTTTAGCATTGAGTGTCCCATTTCTTGGGAAACTCATGAGTTCCAAGGAAAACCATGATGGCTGGTCACCTTACATCACCATGTTGTGAGGAAGCCGGCAGTCGTGTGGAGAGGTCACATGAGGGTGTTCCAACAAACTGAACAACTTAATTAAGGTCTCACCCACTGGCGAGCACCAACCACTAGACAAGTGAGTGAATGAGATTTAGACAATCCCGGCTCCCAGGCTTTGAGTCTCCCAGCTTAGACACCAGGCATCATGGAGCAGATACAAGCCATTCCCGCTGCCATGTCTGAATTGCTGACCTGTAGACGTCTCCAGATATAATAAAGGAATAGTGGTGTTTTAGACTGTTAAGCAGCAGTTTTAAAAAAAAAAATTAATGTTTTACTTTATATTTGAGAGAGAGAGAGACAAAGAGCGAGTAAGATGAGGGACAGAGACAGAATCAGAAGCAGGCTCCAGGCTCCAGGCTCCAAGCTGTTAGCACAGAGCCTGACACGGGGCTCACACTCAAAAGCAGTAGATCCTGACCTGAGCCAAAGTCATGCACTCAACTGACTGAACCTCCCAGGCGCCCCTGTTAAGCAGCATTGTGATGCAGCAATTGCTAATACAGATTCTGAGTGGCAAGTGTAACTGAATTTCAGGAATTACTGGAATGAGAATACAGATACTATTGGGACTATTTTCATATCCTGTGTGGGCTTAATTTTTATCTCCTACTGACAACTCACTCCAATATTCTGTAAAACATTCTCACATTGTCTATCTAATGACATCAGCCAGGACGCTTGATTCTCTGGTCCTGAAGAACAGGTCTAATTAGCTTGACTTAGGTCAGAACAGCTCTTCTGGACCAATCAACTGTAGCTAGAGATGAGAAGAAGGAGCAGAAATAAGGTCATATTGTGGGAAATGGCTGTCCCTCAATAACCATGTGAGACAAGGAGAAGAAAAGAAGAATTTCCAAGAGACTGCAGAGTCTGAGTGGATCCTCTGATACTGAGAATATAAACATCTGAACTTCATGATCTTGATCAAACATGTATTTTAAAGCTTTTAGCTGAAGCTTACTTTTGAGAAAAACTATTCTTAAATGATTATCTGAAATAAGAGCAGATTGTTCACTTCTGTAGATCAGGTTAAAAATAAAGATTCTTGGACCTCACTTGAAATTTATAATTTCAGACCTCTGGGGATTGAACCCTAGAATCTGCATTATGAGACAGATGTTTATGTTTTCACACAATTTAATATTAGAAAACAATGAATCTTAATAATTTTTGTATCTTCAGGGGAAAAAAAAGACCCTCAGAATTCTTTTCTTTTTCTGAATTTGTTCTTTGAAGGTCGCGTATAATCAACTCTTGGAAAACCTACACACCCGACAGTTGATAACTCTGCCTCACAAACAACACTTTCCCATAAACTCTGGGCAAGTAACAATTTATGCCCAGGGTGCAGTAAAAAAAGGATTTCACTTATTTTATTACCTTCCTTTTTCTTAGACGAAGACAGGAGCACCTGCCATGTATTTTAAAACATGATACATTTTATTTTAGTATTTAAGTTATGCAACTGAATTAAAGTGATGTAGGACTCTTCTGAAGGTATCATAGCTATAGCAATAAATCTATAATATTTAACTTGTCTTCAAAGATCTCCTGTTTCTCCTTTATTGTTATGTGTTTCACATGGGTATAAGGGTCCCAAACGCTACAAACCCCTGCCTCCTTCCCTGGGTTTCCCTGCCCCTGCCTCTACCATATCTAAATTCCACAAAGCATTCACAGGGATCCTCTAAAAACTTAAGTCAGGCCATGTCACTCTCTTGCATAAGACCTGCCAACAGCCTCTGTTCACATTTAAAATCATGTTCAAATCACATTTCATACTCTAGCAAGACCTGGCTCCCTTCTGACCTTCTGATCCCATCTCCCATCCCTTTTATTCTTCTGTCCTCTTTGCTATTTCTGAAACATCCCAACAGGCTTCTGCCTCAGGACATTTGCGCCTGCTTTTCCCTTTTCTGAAACATGTTCCTTACATATTCCCATGACTTATTTTCTCACTTCATTTAGGTCTCTGCCAAAATAATGTTTCATCAAAGGTTTTTTCTCCATTTAAAATAACACACACCCCACCCAAGCCTCCTGTTACCTTCTTCCCTGTTACTATGTTATTTTTAATTCATAGTACTTAGTACCCCAGTGCCTGGCCCACAGAAGGGACTCATTAAATATTTCTCGAATGAATGAGTGGATGGATGGATGGATGGATGGATGGATGGATGGATGGATGGGTGGATGGATGGTTGGATGGATGGGTAGATGGATGGCTGGACTTATAAGTTAATGGCCAGTTTGCTTTGTTCTGGAGAACTCTTATTTGTACTATTTCTTAAGGCACGTTTTCTAATATGCTCCCTGAAAGGCAACACAGCTTCATGCCAAGGCAGAAGTTGATGTTATGAAGTTCAGTTTCCAAATGTTCTGGGAAATTGTGGTTGATGGAGTATGTTAGATTTTATAGTATTTCTACAAATCAAAATTTTCAAACCGATTTTCACTAATGAACTGTGGAATACTCCCTCAAGGAAGGGACCATACAAAGTCTTGGGCTTTGAAATTATTAGAATTCATGTCTGTGACAGACTATGAGGCAAGGACATTGACTTTCAAAACTGTAACATGAAGGTAAATTATGTGGCACAGCTCTTCAGAGACTGTGTTTGTGTTGCTTACATATCGGGAGTCTGCCTGATTATTAAGCCAAACTTTAGTGTTCACAAGTTCCCAACATGTGCATGTGCTTTGTTAATTATGCATCTGGCATTAGCATTTGTGATGATTATTGAGAAAGGTTGAAACATCTTCCGGGAAGGACCTGGAGTTTATGTCTCAGGAGGATATGCCTAACGTAATATTTACTTCTTAAAAACAGTCCCTAGATTTTCAAGGGTAGAGAGTTAATTCACTTTCTTGTACTCTGGTTCCCACTGGATGGCTAAACGGGGTGAAGCCTTGCCATTTGCACGCTTTGAATACTTCCTGATATGGTAGAAATCTAATTAGGCTACAGAAGCTAATGGAGAGACAGGTGGTGCTAATGACAATTTATTTGCACAACACACTGTGTTCAAGGCTACCTCCAACCAAAATCGGTAATTTTGCAAACTGGTACCACTGAAATATAGGTGCACATGAGCAGTTGAGTCAATCCCCCATATTTGACTTCTCAAAAGAGGCTGTTAATTCTTAATTCAGTTCAGTGAACCCAGCAATTTGAACACCATGCCCGGGGTCCACGAGGTCAGGTCCAATTATAATCCAGTCACTGTTAGCAGAGACCAGGCCACCACCTTGGTGCCAGTTGACAGATGAGATCATAGTGTGTTATGACTGATGTGTAGAGTCAGAGAGAAGTCCATGATGGCACAACTTCAGTGCCACCTGACAGTTCAATAGTGATGAAAATGGTATCGTCGTTACAACCGTGCACTTGTGCGCAAATGACATGAGAGCCCGAAGGCAGTCATTCCCAAACTTCAGAAGACCAGCTGGGTGTCAGTGACCCATGAGTGTTTTATAAAATACTTCCTCTGAGGTTCCAGCCTAGAGTTCCAAATTCAGATCCAAGTTAGATTCTAGAAGTATATATTCTTGTAAAGCTTTCTAGATGATCTGATACTGGGGCAAGCTTGATTTTAAACCCCAAGAAAAAGAAATACTATTTAAAGATAAAATTTTAATTTTGTTGTACTCTGTGGCTTAACTGTAAACAGTATTTCTGGTGTTATATATATAGAAAACCTGTTTTATATGTAATCACAAATTATGACATACCTAAATTAGAAGGTCAGGGTGGGGAGGGGAAATATGCATGTGTGGGAAGGTTCTCGGCAGGATAGAGAATAGAGAGCCAAAGCCCAAAATTGAAAAATCAAGGGGGTGCCTGGATGACTCATTCGGCTGGGCGCCTGACTCCCGACTTTGGCTCAGGTCATGATCTCACAGTTCGTGAGTTCGAGTTCCACATCGGGCTCTGTGCTGACAGTGTGGAGACTGGGATTCTCTCTCTCCCCCTACCTTGCTCATGCTCTCTCTCTCTCCCTCTCCCTCTCAAAAATAAATAAATGAACTTTAAAAATAAATTTAGAAAAAGAAAAATATTCAAAAAAGAAGTATAGGCATGCAAGTAGAAATATGGAGTTAAGTTCCAGAAGAAACAGCTCAAAACTTTTAAAGTAATTGATGCTAGGGGACAAGTATTGGGAGGTAGCAACTGTTATTTTTTTCATTGAAAACATTGTAATACGATCTGACTTATCAGTGTATATAATTTCTTGACTAAGAAGAAAAACCAGATTTACCTTGAAACAAACAAACAAGCAAACAAACAAAGACAAAATATATGAAACAACAGGTAGTAAAACACAGGCACTGAAGGACAGTAATCCCCAAGAGATGGGAAACAAACAAGGTAAACTCTAAAATTGCCCAAGCCTACTGCCTGGAGAGAGTTTATAGACAACAATGTAGGGAGGAGAGACCACTTAGAGTCCAGCAGAATCCTGGAGGTCAGGAGTCAGACTTGAGAGCCTGTGAAGACCAACACTAGACTTCTCAAAACTCAGTACAGAAGATGAGAGTTGCATGCAGAGGGGAACGTTGATGTCTAAAGAGGATCCCCCTTGAGAATTTCACTGAATACTGATCAGCATATGCATATGAAGAAACCACCCAAGGCTCGGGGAAGAACCATCTGAGGAATCAGAGGAAAACAGTGCTCTCTCTACTTGTATCCAACATTGTGCTGGAGGATATAATAGAGAGAGACAGACACAGACAGAGTTAGAGGGAGAGAAGGCAGGAGGGCGGAAGGAGGGGAGGAAGGAAGGGCATCCAAATTAGAAAGGAAGAAGTAAAACTGTCTTTACTGTTGTCTTTATTCACAACATGATAATCTATGTATAAAACCCAGTGTAATCTACAAAGAACTTCCTAGAACCCATGACTGGGAGTAGTAAGACTTCAACATACAAGGTCAATGTACAAAGATCAGTTGGATCTTGTCAGTAACAACAAACAATTAAAAACTGATATTTTAATGTACCATTTATAAGATTAAAACTATGAAATTCTTAGGAAGAAATCCAACAAAAGATGTGCCATAGATGTACACTGAGAAGTACAAGATATTGCTGAGAGAGATTAGGGAAATCCCAAATACATGAAGAGATATATCAGATTCACAGTTTGGAAGACACAACTGTCAAATGTCAGTTCTCCCGAAATTGATCTATATTCAATGTAATCAAAACTCCAAAAATTTTTGTTTAGAGATTACAGACATTCAGAAATTTGTACTGAAATACAAAGGATCTTAATTAGCCAATATCTTTGAAAATGAAAACTAAAGTTTCAGGATTAACACTATTACTACTTAAAGCGATAATAATCCAAACAGTCATCTTAGCATGCAGATAGAAAAATAAACCAACATAGTAGAGTAGAGAATCCAGGAAAAAGGACCTCATACATGGACAGATGTCTTTCAGGAAAGGTACAAATGTAATTCAATGAAGAAAGGATAGTCTTTTCAGCCAATGGTACTGGAAGAATGAGATTTTCTTATGCAAAAGATGAAAGAAGAACTTCGATTATAACTTGCACCATGAACAACTAAAAACTCAAAATATTATAGGTACTAAAACTATACATCGTAGGGAAGAAAACATAAAAAGAATTTTGCAGTTTGGGGTTAGGCAAATATTTTTTCTAAAACAACACCTAAGTCATAATGCATAAAAGAACAAACTGATAAACTGAACTTCATCAAATCAAAAAACTCTTCTCTGAAAAAGACACTGTAAAGAGATAAGCAAACCACAAGATGTGAGAAAATACTTGCAAATGATATATCCGATAAAATACGTGTACATAAAGGATGCTCAAAAATCAATAATAAAATAAACAGCCCAATAAAAATGACCGAAATATTTGAATTGACGCTTTCACCAAAGATGATGTGTAGCTGCCAAATAAGCATGTGAAAAGATGCATAGTATCATTAGTCATTAGGAAAATTCAGATTGAAACTAAAACAAGATACCACCACACACCTAGAGCGGACAAAATTAAAGACTGACCATACCAAGTGTTAGCAAGGTTCTACAAGAACTGAACCTTTCATGCACTGCTAGTAGGAATGTACAATGGTACACGAGCTCAGAGAAGAGTGTGGCCATTTCTGCAAATGTTAAAGATACACCTCCCATGTGATCCATCCATTCCGCGTCCAGGCAATTTACTCAAGAGAACTAAAAGTATATGCCCACACGAAGGCTTGTACGTAGCAGCTTTACTTACACGAGTTCAAAACTACAGATAGCCTGTATGTCCATCTTTTGTGATACATCTATACAATAGAAAACAGACAAAAACAGAGTACAGTACATGACGTGTGAATTCGTTGATATAAAACTCTAAGAAATGCAAACTAATGTATGGCGTCAGAAAGTGGATCAGTAGTTGCCCAGACACAGGGGCAAGGAGGAGAGGTGTGATTTTATCTGTCACCTGGACTGGGCCACAGGGGGCATGGACATTTGATCAAGCTTTGTTCTGGGTGTGTCTGTGAGGATGTTTCTGGATAAGATTAACATTTGCATAGGTAGACTGAGTGAAGCAGATTGCCCTCCCTAATGTGGGTGGGTCCCATCCAATCAATTGAAGACCTAAATGGAATAAAAAGGCTTGGTGAGAGGGAACCTCTCCTACCTGACCATTTGAGCTGGGTCGCCAGTCTTTTCCCGCCTTTGGACTCAAACTGAAAAATCAGCTCTTCTGGGCCTGGAGCCTGCCAGCCGTTGGACTAGAATTTATACCATTGGCTCTCCTGGTTCTCAGGCACATGGTCTCAGATGGGAACTACACCGTCGAATCTCCTGGGTCTTGGGACATCTTGGTCTCCACAATTGCATAAACCAACTTGTTACAACATACATCCTTTTGGTTCTGTTTCTCTGGAGAAACCTGACTGATACAAGGGATAAAGGGAGGGATTATAATGGTACACCAACGAACTATTGGAGGTGATGCATACGTTCACTATCTTGACCCTGATAATGGTTTCCTGAGCAAAAAATATGTCAAACTTACCAAATTATATGTTTTAAATATGTGCAGTTTATTGTGTGTCAGTTATACCTCATTGTACCTCAGTAAAGTTGTTTTAAAATAATTTTTGAAAATACTCAGTGTGTAATGAAGAACAAATCAGCCTAGGCCAGTGTTACAACAGAGTTTCATGTAAAGTTCTGTGGGATCCCGGAAGAGATAAAGTGGATACTGACTGAAGGTACTGAGAATGGCTCACAGAGAGGATGGAACCACAGTGTGTGGGCCTCTAATCCCCAAAATTTATATCCCAAGGTCTTCGTCTATTTTGCATATTCTTCCATCTTGCCTGTATCTGAATCCCTCTCCGTAGGATGCAGTGGTTTCGAGTTTGAGCTCTCAAGTCACATGGCCACTGACCAGTTAGATAACCATCATCCGACAGTTTGTACAATTCCAAGAACACAGCACTTAATAATGTTAGCTGCTTTTATTCATGCCTGGCCTTCCTTCACCATCAGCCCAAAAAACCTTTCCATCCAAATTACCAACATCCACTGTCTCTACCTTTCACCGTTTACTTTCTTAGTAACCACCTGCAGTGGTTAATTCACTTCTCGCTCTTTTTCTCTGTTGGGTTCTATGACACCTTCCCTTCTAAGTCCTATTTCCTACCCACAGCATTTGCAGTGAGAACTGATTAAAAGACATCTGAATTATTCAGTATTTGACAAACACATACAATTTGGAATCCTAATCTGGCTTTAAAATAAAAAGTGCCTGTGAGTAATTTATTGCTAAATTCAACGTTGGCCAGAGCTTGAATAGATAAATGTAAAATTACCCTTGATGATTCTTATGAAGACATATGTAAATACACGGATGGGCATAGCACACTTATTGAATAGTTTAAATTATTTTGCCCATTACTAATAAATGACTGGCCAGAATCACTTGCATACTCAAAATCAATAAATGAAGCATATTTCACTCTGAATTCCAGAATAAGCAAGGGATTTATTTCCTCACATTTCATGGTATGTCCTCAGAAACTTATTAAAGGATTTAGCAATATTGAATCTGAAAACTAACTGGGAAGAATAGAGAGAGAGAGAAACACATTCTCTCAAGCTCGACCTCAGGCCCTTGCCCAAATGGCAAGGTCAACTCCTGCAGACCTTCATAGTTGACAACATTTAATTGAGGGGTTCTGAGACTATTTTTTATATATCCACATCTCTCTAGTTCTTTCTTATTCCCTTCCTTCTCCCCTCAGAGTCTGGGAGTATATAAGCTATTAACTTTTCCTCTGGAAAAAAATCTGATGTTAGCCACTTAAATTTCAGTGTGAACAAGACTTAATGTATCCTTCCTAAGAGAATTTGCATTTTAACAAGAAAATCTTAAAAATGTGGAATTACAGAAGATTCATTGGCTACAAGAGAATTTGGGGAGAAGCATGAAGACTTTCTTTCTTTTCCAAAATCACAGTACTTCTTTTATTACTTATGTATGTAAGAATGTCCCTGTTTTTTTGAATTTTAAGCCACGCTTAAAATTGCTTGTTTTCACAGGCTGGTTTTCCTGAAAAATTATGACTTCTTCTTATGTCAAAGGAGAACGGTTTAAAATAACCTCAAGAGATTTCTTGGAGAACAAGGACACATAGATGATAGAAAGTCTAAAGTGAAAAATTGGGGTGCCTTGGGTGGCTCAGTCAGTTAAGCGTCCGACTTCGGCTTAGGTCATGATCTCGCGGTTCATGAGTTCGAGCCCCACATCGGGCTATGTGCTGACCTCTCAGAGCCTGGAGCCTGGTTCAGATTCTGTGTCTCCCTCTCTCTCTGCCCCTCCCCTGCTCTCTCTCTCTCTCTCTTTCTCTCTCTCTCTCTCTCAAAAGTAACCATTAAAAATTTTTTTAACTAAATAAAGTGAAAAATCAAAGGTATATTGCCATGTGTCATTTAAAACTGATCAAGATACATACCAGAGGTGAATTAGAAATATATAAATCTTGTGCCACAAAGTCCCACTGAATTTCATATTGTCCACTAAGACTGGTTGCCCAAAGTAATTTTAAATAGAATGGAATTCAACTTAAATGGAAAAATGTAACATACTTCTAACAAGGTGAAAATATAGCCACATGAAACAACTGTGGGTAGTTAATGTCATTAGAAGAAAAATATATTTTTATATAAATTAAACACACATGGCAGTATGACTTGGCCAAATGAGGTGAAGTTAAAAATCTGAATCTAAACCCACTTAATAATTCCTTATTCACTGATCTCAAGCATCTCAGGGCCTCACATGTGTCAGACACTGTGCTAGATGATGAACAGTCATTGGACAATTAGCCCCCACCTTCAAAGAGCCCACTGCCTGGTGGGGACACTGGGCAGGACAAGTTCCATGAGAAAGGAAAGCACAGGGCACTGTGGGGGCACAGAGTAAAAGTTCCTGGGTTCTACTCGGAGGAGTGAGCCATGGGTGGACTTGGAGAGAAGGGTCCAAAAGAAAACCCTAAGCCAGGAATTCAATTCACAAGGCCCAGATAAGAGAGAATTTGCAAGTGCTCTAAATATAATGTTCAAACTAGCTACACGATCTAGGATATCCATTGAAAATGAGGTAGAGCAGACAATGGCTGAGACCCATTGGACAAGAAGAAGCTGGGTGGGGGAGGGGATCAAGCAATGGGGGCCCAGGACTTGGTCTTGGGGAGATTTGAATGGGAACGTTCCCTTTGCCAGAAACAGTTTTCTCTTGGAATTGGAAAACATTTGTCCAATGTGAAGGAGCACACGCCTGCGTCACTCACAACTTACCATGGTTTCTTTTCTTTGCAGTGTTTGTCACTAGCTAAACTAACCTCATTTATTTACTGACGTACTTCTTTATTTTCAATTTCTCCCCTCTAGAATGTGAGTTTTATGAAGGCTTGGCTCATAAAAGGAATCTTGTAAACATTTGTTGATTGATTGTTAAGTGAAGAATGTTAGGATCCAGGGGCAAAGTAGGAAGATGCCAGTGAATTTGGAAGCCCACAAGGTTGTTAGGGCCAGTGGGACAAAGAATCTTCAATTCCAAAGTAATTGAAAATTGAATTAGATTAGCATGGGCTCAAATGCTCAAGACATCGGTCAGTTTTAAATGTTTTCATTCAGGTCTTTCTTACACAGAGCTGGATGTTTTTTAAAATTCATTCACATTTGTTATAGATCTTGAGTTTGACCTCTTTAATTGATGGTGGATCAATTCTGAAGCATCAGCTCACTAATACAAAATTAGTCATAAATTACGGTCTTTCTTCATACTCTCTTGTGCCATCAGTCTGAGATACTGCTATGTGCTTTGCATATGATGAGTTTCTTTTATCTCTTTCCAAGGTATGCATTTTAGAAGGTCACATTTGCTCTTTGATTCACTGACCTCCTCAGGAGAAAAAAACCTTCTGGTGTTGGCTGTCCTTTCTTATAATTTCAGGAGAAAGGCTTGTGTTCTCACGATGTCTGGGATAATTCCTCAGTCTAGAGAGTGACAGACTAGATTGAATTAGCTTTGGTTCTTTCATCGCTAATTAGGTGGCAAAGCTGACCTGCCTCAGGGCACACAGACATGGACTCTGTTACCATAATTAGCTTAATGAAGGGATGCTAGCCCTGGCAAGAGATGTCTTTGCATGATCTCCAGGTTCGGAATTCACATTAGAGGTGGGCTTCTCAAGGACAGGAACGTTGCCTCATTCTCTGTGTACTCCAGATAGGTAACACAGGGTAGTTTCCAACCACATGACAGAGTCCCAGCAAACATTTGTAGAACTTACTGTGTTTCTTTGAAGGAAGTTTCTAGAAATATATTACTGCATTCTGCCCTTAGCCTTGTTTTATTCACTATTTTTATCGGTGTCTTAAAGAGAGACATGCTCATCTATTTTTAAAAGGATACAGCTGGGAGAAATAAGTAATGTGATGGCTGATGAAGTAAAGCTTCAAAATTATCCCAACAGAGCAGAAAAATTGGCTATAGCCAACAGGATAAAATTTAATAATGATATGTGTGTATTCTTATATATAGGTGCAAAATATCAATTACACTGTTGCCAGAAGAAGCAAATATGATTAACAATAGTTTGTGTGGAAAAAGATCGGGACCTTCTTGTTAGTCATAACTTTAGGAGGTATTAACCATTTGAGGCATTTGCTGAAAAAAATAAATAAAAAATAAAGCAATGATAGGAGATTTAATACAAATATAATGTACATAGCCAGCGAAATAATCGCACAATATTTTGTGGTCCTTGGACCACGCTCGAAGGATTTAGGTAATTCTAGTTGCTGTGTTTTGAGACACATCGCAGCAAACTATAACAGTGCTTCTCAAACTTTGATGCTCATACAAACCATCTTGTTAGTAGGTTTGGCACGGGGTCTGAGAGTCTGCATTCATAACTAGCTCCCAGGGGATGCTGATGCCGCTAAGACACAGAACAGTTTTGGAATAGCAAGGAACCTGTGTCTTTCCAGGTGGAAGTCCACACCCAGAGGACTTAGGAACCTAAAAGCCGGGCCTTGATCTTTGCTGAAACAGCCGGACTGTTCAGCACAGAGAAGATTTGCATGGTAGGGACCTATTTTGTCCTTAAGTTTTGAATAGCTTTCCTATGAATAAAGAACAGACTTTTGCTTCCTTGTCACCAAAGGCAAAGGCAGAAGTGGAAGGAGTTACAGGAGGCAGATTTTGGCTAAATATAACGAAGTACATTCTAGCAGATGGAACCACTCGGTGATGGACAGCCCTGCCTCATCACCTCGACGCGTCCCTGCGTTAGGAATATGGGAGCAGGAGCCGACTATCGTCACATAGGCAGACCGAGATCATCCTTCTGCAGGAGGGAGACTGGATTTGATAAAATTTAAGATTCCCTCAAACTTAGGATGCTGTAACCCCACCCCTTATCTGTCCTCACTGGCTCGTTCCTTCTTCCTTTTGTCCCAGGCCCGTAAACTTCACTGCAGATCCTTTCTTATGAGAAACCGGGTATGAAAATGCACTAGAGAATAGAGCAGCATATAACATGCGAGTTTACGTTGATAATTTTGTATTACCCCCTTAATTTCCTGTCATTTCTATGTATCTGGCTGTCACCATAATGTGGAAGTCTCTTGGATCAAGGCAATATTCGGCGAGTGGGTGATTTCCTTCTAATGAAGACGGCAAAGGTTGTTAGAGAGTTGGCTGTGTTACAGAGCAGGTGTGGCACCTTAAGCATTTAGAAATTTAGAGTCGATTCTGACTCCTTTCAGATGGTTCTATCATAATCCACCATGGAAGCTGAGGGATGCATTAGTTGCTGTCTCAAGATCACTTTCAACCCTAGGGTTGGAGAAAATGCAAGCATATCCTTTACAATATCGACGTCACTTTTTCTTGTTTTCTGTTGTGTCTCTAAATTGATTGGGTTAGCTCCAGCGTTGCTTAAGCTTTACATTTCAGGGTGATTTTTAGAGAATTGGCACCCTGGAACACGGTGAAGGTACTTCATTAAGCCTATTACTGGAATTGAATCGATGCTTTTATGCCCTGAGGCAGGCCTGCTGTGCCATCTATTTAGTGATGGAAGAGCCAAAGCTAATTCAATCTAGACTGTCCCCCCTGGGACTGAAAAATTGCCCTGGACGTTCTGGGCACACAAGGTCTCTCTGAGGATTCTAGCAACAGCATCAGCCCAAGAAGGTCACTGATGTCAAACCATTAAGGCCCTTGCAGCGCCCCACCCCTGAAAAAAAAAAAAAAAAAAAACCAGCTTTCAATACAACATGGTTGATGGGAATGAATGTCAACCCAAGAGGCTTCCAAGGAAAATACAGCAGAAGCAGTGTATTCAAAATAATCCGTCACTTTTCTCTTGACGTGAAGTATCTGCTAGAGTCAACTGTTCTGGATTTGAGATTCAAAGATTGGCAAAGGAGACCCCATTTCCTCCCATAGGTAGCCAGGAAACAATGCTCTATATGGGTAGATTGATACAATAGTACAGTACAGGGGGAAAAAAATCACCTTTCACTTTCAGGAATCAATTGGTATTTTAAACAACGCATATAGAAGGTAATGAGGGTAGATAATCTCATTTCATTGATGAGGACACTGAATTTCAAAGATTCTAAGTGGCTTTCTCAATGTCAGAGAGATGCTAAATAATAGAGCCAGAACTCCTTTTAACTCCTAACTTAATTTCCTTTCCATTATTTTAGAAACAATTAAATGTCATATTTTCTTTGAGAACTAAAATAAGTCATTAGATTATGCCCATATATTGCTACAGTAGGAATATGTTTAAATATCTCTGCCATTAATATGTTTAATGGAGTTCTTTTGTTCTCTCCTGTAAGACGTAATTCAGACAATTCAGAAAATATGTTTTATAAATATCCACGGTAATTGAGTTCCTGCCATGTACCCTACATTTCACAGTGCCCTCTGCATGTGCTATTATTTTTTACTCCTCACTAAAACCTATGAAATAGACAATACTAGATCTATTTTTAAGATGAAGAAATGATTAGGAAACATTGAACAGAAGAGTGTCTCACAGTTAGCAAGTGGCAAATTTGCCCCCCCATCACGTCAACCCCCTCCACTTAGTACTGTGGATTTCAGTAACCAATTAATTTGACCAATAGTTATTGAATACATGTGTCTTCTAGTAGAACAAAAACTCAAACATGTAGCCGAAGGTCATTTGAAACAATTGACACTAATAGTGAAGTCATTATTTTCATGTTTGGCTTGGAATTTGCATCTTGTTGGATGTCATTAGTATTTTTTTTTTTTTTTTTTTACCACTTTTGTACTTGCAAGTACTGAGTTATAAACTTCTGAGAGTCTGGACCAAAGGATGACAAGGATGCCAGGAGGTAAAATCCATTGTGACTCCCATCTTCACTGTCCCCCTGCTTTGCATCAGGCACGGAAAGCCCATGATGAGGTTGGAGGTTGGAGGGTTGGAGGGGAAAGATGTATAACAATTACCCTCTCCTTTTGGGCATGCAGAAACCACACACTGAAAGTTGTTCGATGGTCTTGAGAAACAATTTCTCCGAGCCTCAGTCTCTTGACCTATAAAAAGAGAAGATCACCGTTATTTCTTCATTTCCTCTTGGGATTGCTCAGGACCACATGAAATGATGTCTGTAACCGGTTTTTTAAACCAATGCATATTACAAATAGAAGAAATCACATACTAGTATAAGGTATCACAGGTTTTGATTTTTTTTAAGTTTATTTATTTATTTTGAGAGAGAGAAAGAGCATGCGGGAGGGGCAGAGAGAGGGGGAAAGAGAGAGAATCCCAAGCAGGCTCTGCACTGCCAGCACAGAGCCTGGTGTGGGTTTGAACCCACAAACTGCGAGATAATGACCTGAACGGAAACCAAGAGTGGGGTGCTTAACTGACTGAGCCACCCAGGTGCCCCCATTCTGAATTTTATTGAGCATTTTCATTGACTTGACTCTGAATCACCTCCTTAACTGGCCTTCCTACATTTAAGTGCTGGTCTCAGTAGGGCTTCCTCACTAAAATGAAGGATGTGAATATAAATGAAGCAGTGGGAAAGATGAGGATTTGGGGCTAGGCCTACCAACCCATACCTGTGATATTATTATATCATAATAGCAATGTGACCCTAAGCAAGTTACTTAATTATCTTTCTCCCTCTCTGTAAATTGGGAAAATAGTACCTTCTTTGCATAAGCAGATTATGTATTTGAAGCACATAACCAAATTTAGGTCTCTTAGGATGTTTACCAATTGTTAATTCGTTTCCCATAGCCGTCTAAGGAACCATTTAGTTTTTTAAAGCTGATGTAACTTGATTCATAGCTCCCTTCTCACACACAGAGTAGGTGCACTTTTAATACAGGTCTCAGTCTGGTTTCAGTGCTTCCATACATAACAAATATGACAAAAACATTTCGTGCTATTTCTAACTCCAGGGTATATACCCAAAAAGGCCACAAGTGATTCTGAGATAGACCAATTCTCATCTCTGTTTCTAAACCAAGAGGCTGATATTATGTTAATTTATGCTTTTGCCAGGGAATGGACAGAAATGATTCGTAAAAGCTTTAATGGCCAGAATATACTAACCGCAACCAAATTAGTTAAACCGTATCAATACTGTTATAATCTCCAGTTATGTTAGTCATGCGTGTGATTGATATAAATCCATGGGAAAGTTTTGAAATTTATTCCTGATTTATTCCTCCCACCACAGCCCCCTCCCCTTGAATTGATGTCAGTTTTATTTTAGATGAAGTTTTTCTTTCCATTAAATACATACCACCAAAGAAAGCATTACTTTTTGAGAAGGGCTACAACCCTTAAATGCAATAAGCATTGATGCTTTCCAATCAATGTCCCTCATAGTGCATGCAGAAAAGCAGTATAGCTCTCTGTGGGGAAGAAATCAATATATCTTAAGGAGTTCACTTTAATAAGGACAGGTAAGTTAAGGAAATGGCATAGTTTGTATTGTTGTTGCTAGGGTGTTTTTTTTTTTTTCCTTGTTTCCTATAATCAGCTGACTGATTTTTACAACGGATGTGATCATCATTCTACCCAATGAGCCCTTTTAAATTTACTGTAATTCCATAACCTCCCACCAGGCGGAGACATAGCATTAGGAACGAGCAACCTGGCTAGAAAACGCATCCAAACGAGTGGGTTTTTTTTTTACTGGCTTCCAACATGTATAATTCCTGTTTTCAGTTATGGATATTTAAATATCCTCAAGTAGAGCAATGAAAATATATATTCATAGAGAGACAAACACTGGAAATCCATGTGTCTTGAAGAGGCTCAAACCACTGCAGTGCCTCAGTGTAAGACCTAACTTCCCTATAGCTCAGTCTTCATTGTTAACATCCTATCTGCCAAAGCCCAAAAGATGGTTGCTTATAGAATGGTTGGGCTCCCTAGTGAAAAATATGACATCTAAATAAACTCTTGCCCTTTATCATTTTCACTAGATCCTATTCTTTATTTAGGGTCATAACAAATCTTACTTCCAATATAATCTTCCCTGATAATATTCACATTTTCTGTCTCCTTATTTGGCATTTTATAAGAGGTATTGTGTACCTAGGAAATGACACAGAAAAACAATTAAAAATTCATCTTTGAAGTAAGATATACCTACCTTTCAACCCTAATTTTGACGGTCAGTAGTCCTGTGAAAGGAAGATAATGATATCTATTACCAAGATGGTTGTGAGTATTTAAAAACTGAATGCAGGTGAAATATTTAGCAGAGTGCCTAGAAATAATGGAAGCACTAAGTAAATAGAAATCAGTATTATATAATGCAAATTTAATTACATGACACAGGTTGTACCTTTTTCTCTGTACATGATGTCTCTGCTAAAGAGAAAGGAAGATTTCTGCTGCAAAGCTTTGCTATATGTTGCGTAATAGCTTGATGGTCTCAACTAACATGATATAAAGTCTGATGAATAGGTTTTTTAAAAAACAGTTGAGGGGCGCCTGGGTGGCTCAGTCGGTTGAATGTCCGACTTCGGCTCAGGTCATGATCTCGTGGTTTGTGAGTTCAAGCCCCGCGTCGGGCTCTGTGCTGATAGCTCAGAGCCTGGAGCCTGCTTCGGATTCTGTGTCCCCCCTCTCTCTCTGCCCCTCCCCCACTCATGCTCTGTCTCTCTCTGTCTCAGAAATAAACATTAAAAAAAAATTAAAAAAAAAACAAAACAGTTGAATGATTATTGAATGGAGAGGAACCTGACTTGGCATGTCTTTCAAAAACAACTAAAAGCATTTAGCTGACTGTTACTTCAATAAGTTAACAGTATAACATAGCTACCCCAAACATTAGAGATGTTATAAACGTTTCATTGTCTTCCACTCTCTGCTTATCTTTTAACTTTAAGTTGTTTTCTCTTGTCCGGGCAGTTTAAACTCATTCACCTCATCAACAGGTGGTATTCCTAATGTCAGAAGAAGTAGTTATAACACATCATATACAGTAGCAGTACAGACTAGCTAGCTGTCTCTCAAACTCAATTTCTCCCATTCCTAGGTACACTTCTTTGCGACTGGGTGTGACCGTGTGGTTTTATGACCCAAAGTATGCACACTGCTTCAGGCTAGGTCTGTAAAAATGCCCATATGCCCCATGCTCTTTTTTTCCCCCAGCTTGATGTAGTAAGCCTATTGACCCTTGAGGTCAGGTTTTGAAAATAGTCCGGAACTATAGGAAGCAATAAGTCTGGCACCCTAAATCAGTGCTTGGAAGAGAGTCACCCATCAATCAGGAAAGTCCACTTTAAACTCCTGTCAGTAAGACATAAACTTCCATTGTGTTTAATCGTTCATCATCTTTTGCTTTGTTGGCTACAAGAGCTAGCAAACCGTAAACACTTCAGCTGGTCCACATATGCCTATAATGTTTGTTTGGATTAGGGAGTCATATTTTAAGGAAGGTACTGACAAGTTTGAAAAGTTTTCAAAACAAGATACCAAGTTAAATAAGAACTTACAAATCAATCAGAGAGCTTTTCCTTTTCCTTTTTGTTTTTTAAGTTTGTTTATTTAAGCAATCTCTACCCCCAACCTGGGCTCGAACTCCTAACCCTAACATCAAGAGCTGCGTGCTCTACCAATTGAACCAGGTGCCCCTGGAGAGCCTTTTCAAACTGCATGCTTTTTAAAAATTCCCAGGTGATTCTGATGTGTATTCTGTGCTAAAAATCACTAGTTGAGAACCCTGGCATGGGGAGAATGATCAAATGAGTTGGGGATGGTTTTCCTAGAAAACAGAAATGCGATGATAGCGGTCTTCATGTATCTGAAGGGCTAACATGAGAAAGATTGACATTAACCTGGGGAGAAAGAGAGATTTATGCTTCTACTGGAAGATACTGATCAGAATCAATGGTCAGAAGTTACAAGAAGGAAGATTTTGGTTCAGTCAAAGGAAAATATTATAATAATTATAGTTTTGTTTTTTTTTTAAATGAAGCACTTGCTTTTAAAGCAGCGGGTTCTCCCATTCTTGTAATATCCAAGCAGAGATGATATGGAAGTATCATTACTATAATGTTCTTTGCAATCACTATTTCATTTAAACTCATAACCATTATGTGGGACAGGCTCCCTTTTTATACATGAGGAAACTGAAACCTGTAGTCATTAAACTGTCTGCCTCGTCACAGGGCCAGAAAACAACACAGGGGAAATATTAATCCCTGTCTTCAGACTCAGAAACTAGTTCTTTTTCCCACTGACCATATATATGTGAGCAGTCCCTCTCAGACATAAGATTCTGTGAAAAAGTTGGGGATTTGTTTTTTTGTATTTTTGTTTTTGTTTTTGTTTTTTAGAGAGAGAAAGAATGAGAGTGAGTGGGAGGCAGAGGGAGAGGGGAAGAGAGAGAATCTTAAGCAGGCTCCATGCCTAGTGCAGGGCCCAACTTGGGGCTCGATCTCACCCTGTGAAATCATGACCTGAGTCAAAACCAAAAGGCAGATACTCAACTGACGGAGTCACCCAGGCACCCCAGTTTGGGATCTCTTTAACGGCAGGGTTGTTATCTTTTCCTTGTTTTTATTTACATTTTCACTTTGCTAAGCACATGGTATGTGCTTCTAAATACATATTTAGCTGAATTTAATACCATTCTTCTAAAATAAAAATGTCCTAAAAAGTAGGTCTTTCTACTCTGTTTTCACATGTAGGGGAGCAAATATTGCCCTCCTAAGATATGCATCTTTGGCCTATTGATTATTCTAAGCTGGTCATTTTTAAGAAACAGCAGACACAGGAGGAACTCTCAAAACCCAGTAGAAGTTACCTTTTTGTAAGAGATATTTACATGTTAAGAAAAATTTCCATTTGTAAGGTATCTCCCTTAGTACCAGAAGAGGGAGATGACTCTAAGTCTCTAGAAACTATTATCAGTGGAGAAAGCATGGCCTTAAATCTACATTAACAACCTTATTCTTGCTTACTACACTTGTCCTGGTAACCTCCCATAAGGGACTCCCAACCCCCAACATCTTTTAGCTGGAGATGGTATTTAAGGTTACAGTTTCAGCCATTTATGGGACTTATTTCTGGGTCTGTCCGAGAAAAACTATATATACAGGAGGTATATGTGTTATTAAACTTTTGTTTGATTTTCTACCGTCAGTCTGTCTCATAGCACGTTAATTTTTGGTCCAAGTGGAAGAACCTTAAAAGGCGGAGTAAAATTCTTCCTCCCTAATGCACACATAACCACTGCCATCATAAATAACGTTGTGCACTATAGAAGCAATACAAAGAACATGGCCCGTGCCTTCCAGAGAAAACACAAAAGCAAGAGTTAGATACTTGAGTCACTAGTAACTACAAATATATTTGAATCACACTCAGCAATTACAGTAAGTTTTCAATGCTGGTCTGTCGTGTAGAGTGCACTGGAATAGATTCATGCAGATCTCAGCTCTGCCTTGAGCACTTGGCCAAATCACTTAACCTTTCCATGCTTCTGTGTCCTCATCTAGGAGTCAGGCAATGATTTCCCAGTGGCTGATGACACCATAAACAGTAAGGCCAGACTTTATATGCCTTCTGAATCTGATGAAGCCTCTGTATCGGACCACCAATTTTCATTAAAGACAGGCACATATCCTAAGAAATAAGGGATGCAATTACCAAAACCAGACTACAGGAGACTTTACAGGATTAGCATCCCAGTTTCTTTTTTAAAACACTTCAAAAGATAAGAGATGGACAGGATACATAGAAAAGACATAAATGGCATAACAACCAATTGCGATCTTATTCTGATCTCAATTTCAAATTGTAGGACAAAAAAAAAAAAATACCTGAAGCAAAAGAATGTAAATGGTGTGATTCTATCTATATAAAGTCTGAAAATAAACAAAACTAATCTGTGCTCCTAGAAGTCACTGTAACATTTTGTTTCTTTATCTTTGCTCTCATTCTGTGGGTACGTTCAGATGAGATTTAGTGACTTGTGGAGTGAAAGTGTGTGCACTTTTCCATATGTGATCATTCAATAAAAAGTGTTTTAAATGACATTAAGTCTGAGTCCCATAAAGGTAAATCTTAAGAAAGTTAATGAAAACAAATTATCAACTTCCTTTTAGGTTTGTCGAGGAAGGCTTCATGGAATGATGGAATTGTTTGAAATCATTGAAAAACAGAAGAATCTTGCTCAGTAAAGCTGGATGCAAAGGGCATAAGATTTCTATCGTATGTGAAAGCAGACATAAAGGCCAGGAAGTTGGGAAAATGAAGAAAAAGTAAATTTCAAGGGATATACGCACCAAGAAGGGAGGAATCAAAAATATAGTCTGTATCAACCTGGAAACTGAAGACAAAAACTGAAATTATCTATAATTATATCCATATCCATAGAGACATTATGCAAAATAATCTTATGTTACATAGGCACCGTTGCTCCCATGGAATAAGCTGTATTTTAAAGACGTGGTGACTTTAAGTGGCTCTCACAAGGACGTTGGCTGGAATGGAGCATTAAAACATCTGTGATCTTCTGGCTCTGCCCCTGTGTCTGTTTCATAAACTGGCCTTGTCAAGATGAAAAATGTCATGCCATCCACAACCTGAAGAGGCATGTCTGCGAAAGGACAATAGGAACAGAGTCTGTCACTTCCCCTCATTAGATATACAGATGGATTATTTCTAGTACTTCTGGCCAGATTGTTTTGTTTCAACTCTACCTGTGACTGAGCTATGGGTGCTGCTGAAAATTTTACACCCATAATACAAGCATTCCCCCTCACGCAACAAGTCAGCACACAGTTTATGGCAGATATTAATTACGGCGGTTTTCCTTTGTCATTGTACCTCTCTTTGACGTAAGTAAAGCCAGTGACTCAGAATTCTGGGCCCACATCATGGGGATGTGGCAGCACTAACAGAAAAATGAACAAGCCCGGAGATGGGAAAAATCTGTAAGAGGACTGATTTAAACAGGAGAAGCCATCTGTCACCAAAGACCTTTCTGCCCCCAGGCCCGCTGATATCAGTCAGAAAACAAGGTCACAAGGCTCCAGGACCAAGGTGAGTGAGACAATCATCAGGGTACAGAGTTTGCCAAAACTTCCGTGACAGAAATTCTCAGACTAGTCCTCAATAATTGAAATGGTCATGGGGCACCTGGGTGGCTCAGTCGGTTGGGCATCCGACTTCGGCTCAGGTCACGATCTCACAGTTCGTGAGTTTGAGCCCCACACGGGGCTCTGCACTGACAGCTCAGAACCTGGAGCCTGCTGTCTCCCTTTCTCTCTAACGGTCCCCCACTTGAGCTCTGTCTCTCTCTCTCTCTCTTTCAAAAATAAATAATAAACATTAAAATTTTTTAAACGTATTAGAATAGTCACCTTTCACACTGAAATACTCACCTTGAAAGAAAACACATTTTCAGAGGAAGGGGGAGGAAGAAAGGAATGAGGAGTTCGTATTTAATGGGGACAGAGTTCCTGTTGGGGAAGATGAGAAAGTTCTGGAGACAGATGGTGGTGATTGCACAACTATGTGTTTGTACTTGATGCCACTGAACTGTGTGCTTCAAACTGGTTAAAATGGTAAATTTTATGGCATGCATATTTTGCCACAGTAAAGAAAATTACAAAAAGAATCGTGAAACAAGAAATTGGCAGGTCATCAGGCCGATTTTTAAGAAGTCAGGAAGAAGTCAGGCTCCAGAATCAGACTGCCGGTTTCAAATCTGGGCTTCTAACCTCCAGCCTTCGTAGCCCCGGGACATTAGGCAGATCACATAGTTGCGCAGGCTCAGTTTCCTCATCTGTAACACAGTTTCATTATAGCATATAATTTGTCGGATTGCTGAGAGGAGTAAGTGAGGCAATCCACATCAACTTCCAGGTACAAAACAAGTGCTCAGAATCCCTTAACTATCATGTCAGCATCATTCCTACGTCGTCCTTCTTGTTGACAAGTAAACCACTACCCCGTGAGAGGCTTCCAGAAAGCCCTCAGGAGCTGTGAGTGTGACCACTACACATGTAAATCAACGGGAAATTTATTAAATGCCTGTTATAACGCAATGCTCTGCTAAGTACTGGGGAAATGAGAGCAAACCAAAAACACACCCTATGCTCTGAAGAAGCTTACAGTCTCACCGGGGAGACGAAGCCTTTACACGAAGCATTTCAACATTGCCGAGCAGGGAGCACTGTCCCAGCCTTCCTCTGGGGTCACACCCGAGCAGACAGAAAGCCCTTTCATGAGTGGCCCACGGGGGCCACCCCTGGGCTCTGAAGGGTCCATTCTGCTGGACCCTCACAGTCTTCTGGCTGGACTAAAAGTTAAATTTACATGAGACAGATTAACAGGAGAAAAAGTAAAATTTTATGATGTGTACACAGGGGAGGCCCGATTGTGACATTGAGACCTGAGGAAATGACCAAGGCAGATCATTGTCCTACATTTGAGACAAAGAGACCATAACTCTGTGAGGATTTGATAGGACAAAAACAAAACAAGACAGAACTTTGGGCGTTTGGATTAGTAAGGAATTCTGAATAGAATTTGGGTTGTGGTAGTAAATTAGTAAAAAGTAACAAGGGTGCATTGTTCATACGGCTCTCAATTTCCCATTTCTGGTGAAAAGGTTGTCTCCTCACCTCCTGGTAAAGAGAAAGTACCTGTTACATGGGAGTTTAATTTCCTGCTTTCAGGGGGACACAGGGGCCTGAGTGTTCGTGCACGGACTGTCTCTTAAGTAACTTTGATTCAAAATACTCAACATGCCAGCATGGCACGCTTTGGGACGGCTGCCTTGGTCCCCGCAGCCCACATCCGACGTCACCTCTTGCAAGTGCCCGAACCTCTCTGAGCCTCAGTTTCCCTGTAACTCAGATGGTGCTCAGATGGTGCTTTTGACAAAATTAATGAGAATTTAGGACAGGACTTAGCACAGATTAAGCCTTCAATACATATTACCTTATTTAATCAACAATCCAATGAGGCTTCCGTGTATTCTCTATCTAGGGCAAGAAGGGTGAAGTGAGTCAGTCAGAGTGCAGCTAGGACATGGCAGAGCCGGGATCCCAACCCCAGAGCAGCAGCCTCGGAAGCCTGTGGCCTTTCAATGGTACCATAGCTTCCCGTGTGGTGTTAGTGCCACAGCGTTCTAAGAGTAATTCCTGCAGCAGCTTACGTGGTGGTTAAGGTAACGTCAGTAGAGTAATAGAAAACGCTTTGTGAACGAGAGAAAGGTAGGATGTTATTCAAATCAGTTTTTGTCAGCGAGAGACAAATTTTGTCAGCGAGAGAAAGGTAGGATGTTATTCAAATCAGTATGTAATTGGGGATTAGCTGCCAGTCGGTTTAAACACTTAGCATGCCTCACATCCTTTCATCTTTACACCAACTCTGAGACATGTGTTATTAAGCCCATTTCACAGATGGTTAAACTGAAGCCTGGGGCGACCTAAAGGCTTGTGGAATGTCACGAGGTTAGTAAGAGAAAGGGTTGGGATTCGAACTCAGTTCTGTCTGCTGTGAAAACCACTGTCCTGAATCAAAGAGAAGAGCTGTCTAGATGAGGGGGAAACCATGAACTCCTCACCAATTTGTTGGACGAATAGCAGAGGCTGGGTCTGAAATAAGCAGAGCGAGCTCAGGAGTGTGGGTGGAACGCAGATAGAACACAGGTGGAGAGGAGACCAGGTAAACAGGACAGAAATGGGAAGCGAGAGTTCGGGCAGATGGAGAAGTGACAACCTAGGCATGACGAGCCTTTGTGTAGAGGAGCCTTTCACTGTCATCTTCCCTTTCTCCCTATGAGCCTGGGCAGGATAGTCCCTATTTTCAGACCTATTTCTTTTTTTCTAAGAATCCAATTGAACTTCTGTGACTAACTCCTGCCAGATAATGAATATCTGGGGTGATCCAGGAAGAGTTCATTCACCTCATCAAAGGAAATGGCTTCATCCTAAATCAAAATTGAACCTGACTCACTATAGAATCAATAATGGGCATGGCCAAAGCCATAATCATGTCCTTGAAGGCCAGAATCCCTGACACCACCCATTAACAGGACACTAGGGCAAAAGTTCAGGAATTTTACTAAGAGCCACTTTGAGAATATGCTTAAATAAAAGCCTCTATGAATATGTGATCTCATCTTTATAGACATAAGGCCTTTGAGAGAAAGTGAATAGCTTTTGAATACATTTAATTTTAATTAAATTGAATACCTAAATACAATTTATTGTAGAGTACAGGAAACATATGTATTTAAATGGAAATATTTGGAGATCTCTACTTTTTGGAAGAGCAAGTTATTAACCACTTATCTACAAGTCCTTCAAAGAAAAATCTTCCATTTGGCTAAGCTGTTTCAAAGGTTAGTCTCTGAACACACTTGAGGAGAAAGCAAAGTCCCCTCTTCTCATCCTGATACTGAGTAGTAAGACAGGCTCCCTCCAGGGACTGCTGGACATTTGACCTCAGAAGTAGACCATATTCTTCAGGTGAATTCAAAAGGAAGTGGTGAGTGCCAGAGGGCTTTTATTTTTTTCCCAGACTTAGTCTCATTCCCCTGCAGGAACCGCCCCAGGAAAACCCCCAGTCTCCAGAAGATATATCCCTCTACTGGATCTATCTCAGAGATCCCAGTTGTTAAATATCATCAGACAACTAGCCCTTTCCATACTGGCACATAAAAGATTGCCCCCTGTATAAGGACAAGTGACCCAGATGATTACCAGTGCTGAGAGGGTCAAAGCTTCCTTTGCCCACCCACGTGGTTGCCTTCAAAACAGTCAAATAATGTGTCCACCTGTTTCTTAGTTGTCTCTTCTGAGCAGTACATTAAAATAATGGACTTGCTGATAAAGGCACAGATCCAGAAGATCTGAATTGTGAATCCAGGGCTTTCTAAGTCTATCCAGTGTGATTACAGGACTTCAGGTCAGTAGGACCAGGCAGGAGCAATTCAGAGTTTTGGGTTTTGGGTCTAGAATTGTTTGGTTCTACAGTATGATCACAAAGCAAACTGTTGTTCAATGAAACCCTTGTTTTTCCTACCACTGTAAAGTTCTGTTATATAAGTTGAGGTTCTGCTCTTGGAATCTTGAATACGTGTCTTTGTATATGTTGGTTAAGTACATAAGCTAAATAACATAACATAACAAATGTTCCTTTTAGGAGACTTTTCTACATCATATGAATTGGCTGAGGCATCTTTAAATGTAATTTCAGTGGTATTTAAACTAAAGATGGTTATCTTTTCTTAGTTAATATCCCTGAGGCAAACATGAGCATTCTTCATATGTCCAAAAACCTCTTAACTATGCTCAAAGTTGGGTCATCATATATTTTTTAAAGAGTAACCACAATCTGTCCTATCCTGAGCCTATTCTGTACTTACATAACTGTTCTCAAACAATGCACCACACTGTACTGGGCATGAAATGTGTGTAAGAGAATATTGCTTTGGATATGCCATTAGTACCTAGGACCAAAACACAAAGACTGACCAAATAGGTTAGGTCTATGAATTTGGGCTTCAGTATTGTCCTAATCAATGTCATCAACATTGAAAACTATGTATGAAATATATACATATACGTGTGTGTATGGATGGATGGATGCATGTATAGTATGAAACCAAATTGTCAGTACAACCCATTTTTTTCATAGTGAGTTGAATCTTAGATACTTTGAAGAACCCCAATTTTTCAAAATCAAGAGGTATTTTTTTTCAAAAGTTGTTTTAAAAGTATGCAGAGGAAAAAATGTTTGATAAAATCAGGAACCCTAATGTGAGAATTTGTTCATTCATTGCATGCCTATTACATGCCCAAATACACTGCATGCTAGGAATATAAGATAAATGTGCTGCCCCTATTCTTGATGAGCTCTAAGACTAGATACACACACATCCCACACAGGCTGGTAGGTCCTAACACACAGTTATGGAGAAGCTATTCACTGGGAATGTGGAAGAAAAAGAAGAGGAGTAAACCACAGTGGGTTAGGAAGACATCTCAAACTGGTCTGGCATCATCAAAGTATATAGAAATGAATTATACCCTAACCAGAGGATGGCCCTGGAAATCAGAGAACACAGTGCATTGGCCAGAATGGTGAAGGAGCCTTGGAAATGTGTAAAGCCAGCACCTTCATGTTAGTACTCAGGCATGAAGAGGTTAACTCATTCAAGTTTATCTGAGTTAGAAATTTGGAGCATGTAGATGAGGTTCACCAAGAAATACAAGCAAATACATTTAACTGAGTTTAGGAGAGCCTTCACATTGGTATTTTATAAACAGGTCTGTCCACTACAGTGGGATCAAAGGCAAGAAAGAAGTAAGTCCAAAAGAGATCTTTCCTAACTAAAGAGACCTTGAGTCCCAAAGTACCAAAATCAAGGGCTGAGACTTGGCCCTGTGTCATCTATGTCTATGGTAAATTCAGGGTCTCCAGGGCTCTCACAAGGAAAACCGAAGTTAATGGATAAAAACAATATACATTTAGCCAAAAAAATGTATGTGGATCATTCAATTTTGCCTCAAACTATATAATCCCTAAAACACATTCATCAAAATTTAGCAATTAGCTTAGCTAATAAAAAGGTTAGTCTTTTTGGGGAGCCTGGGTGGTTCAGTCGGTTAAGCATCAGACTTCAGCTCAGGTCATGATCTTGCGGTCTGTGAGTTTGAGCCCTGCATTGGGTTCTGTGCTGACAGCTCAGAGCCTGGAGCCCGCTTCAGATTCTGTGTCCCCTCTCTCTCTGCCCCTCCCCTGCTCATGCTCTGTCTCTCTCTCTCTCTCTCTCTCTCTCTCTCTCTGTCTCTCTCAAAAATTAAAAAAAAACATAAAAAATTTAAAAAGGTTAGTCTTTTTAAACAATATTTTTTAAAGTTTATTTATTTGAGAGAGAGAGAGACAGACAGACAGAGAGAGCAGGGGAGGGACAGAGAGAGAGGGAGAGAGAATCCCAAAAAGGGATTCTCTGACAGTGCAGAGCCTGATGTGGGGCTCAATCCTAGGAACCTTGAGATCATTACCTGAGCTGAGATAAAGAGCCATATGCTTAACCGACTGAGCCACCCAGGTGCCCCTAAACAATATTATTTAGTTATATGATTGTGTTCATTCATAACTTGTGGTAGATTGTTTTTAAAAGAGCTTGTCTTCATATATATATATATATATAATATATATATAATATATATATATATATATAATCATTGAATAATGTGATATTCCCCTTCCCTTGACTATCTTTAGGGAAATTTGTATCATTGACTCATGCGGCCAGATGTCAGATGCTATTGTTTCCCTGGTAAAAGCTGTTTGAGATGTAGAGATACTATCTGAGATGAAATAAAACAGCCTGTGAAAGTCCAGGTCAAGGGTACAGGAACTTTCTCCTACAAATCTGGACTTAGAGCTTCTCTCGAAGACATGAAAGTTCTGAGAAGACCAGGTCCCCATTTCCAAATGGAAACAACTGGGAAGAGCTGCCCCCTCTCAATAATATGAGCATTCTGCAGACCAAGATGATCCTCTAAAATTAACATCACTGACCTGGCCCTGGAGACATTTGAGTTTGTGATGCCCGATAGAATCTTGTAGACTCTATTCCAGAGTTTCAGGAAGCATCGAAGATACTTAAGGTTCTTATTCTTTAGAGAGGAATTTATTTTTATTACTTTGGAATAGATTCCATTGCCTTTGTGAAATACTTTAGTTCTTTGAATTTTAACCGAAATTGGAATGCTGGCAGCTCTCATTTATATTAGCGAGTCGCTTTGTTCTGTTAATTTTACTTCGAACATACTGTAAAAAGTAGATTGGAGAAACTCTCATATCTGATTCCTAACACCAAATCCACAAATGTCTGCTTTCCCTTCTAGGATCATCAAGAAGGAAAGTTCACAGTGGCTTATTGACAAGATTGAAGAAAAACTCCTCAGAAATTAATAACAAGCACCTGACAGATATGCCTGCTGTCTCCAATGCAAGACATCCCATGACATTCAGTAATTAATGGTATGACCTACACATTATTGGGAAAATTAATGAGTACATATTTCAAGCGAAATCCATTTCGTAGATGAAAAATGTTTTGGTTCTACACCATTATCCTCAAATAGAGGTAAACCAAAACGTATGCATTGGTAGAGTCAGGAACAGGAGTAAGATTCACATAACTAAGTATGGAGACAGTTACAGCCATTGCCATAACATTGATGATGCCCTCCCACGTCAGTCGAAGTTTTTCATGCCTTTAAGTTTTCGGTAAAATTGAGATCCTTGGGCAGAAGGAGCCCCGAGTGTAGGGAGAAGCTCTAAGATTAAGAACCTCGAGCTCTCTGTCGTTTCTTTTCCTACCCGCATCTCAGAAAGAAAACGAACCAAAAAATCTTTGTATGGTAAGTGTTCTACTTAAAGGGTTATGAAATTTTGTTCACTTTTCCCCATTTGGAGACACCCCTCCTTCTCTGGGATGTGCTCGGAGACATTGAAAACACAAATACATGATCATGTAGTTCCTACGTAGAAATCCTTAAAAGACAACTCAAAAAAAGATGCTAACATACAAGAGGATTTGGACTCCTTGAATATGCTCATGTGAAGGCACTAGAAAATGGAAATGCTCCTCTTCTGAGATAATTCCTATGGCATTTTGAGGCCTGTAACCAGACGCACCTCCTACCTAAGTTTCTCTTAAACAGAGAGGAACTTAGTTCACTCAAGCATTTTAATGACCTCAAATGGATTGCAAGAGCCTAGGGGATTTTTCTGAGTCATAAGAAAACTGCTCTTGGGCAAGAGAACCCTGCAAAATGATCAACCGTGAGATGAAGGCAACACCGAGTGAGAGAACTTCTCACTATTTTCCAAGGTAGCAGCCTTTTATTGTCTGCACTTCAAAAGTTCATTTTGTGACTACAGAACCTATCAATTATAGGGGTCATTTAAACTCCAAAGAGAGAAAAAGAATTGCACCTTGCTAGACAATTCCAAGGCCCAGAACTCTGATCACACATCAGGAAAGAACCAGCCTCACCTTTATTGGAGGCACCAGAGTCACCTGGCAATAAGGGCAATTGTGTGCTCCAAGGTATCTCAGAGGGTCTTCGGGCTCCAAAAGTCCAGGTAGCTGGGCGCTCCCTCCTTTCCTGCATCTAGGAGAAGAAGGAGCAGATCAGAAAACTATCATTCGGCACTGAAAACAAGAGTTGAAACAGAATTTCAAAAGGGAAAGGAGATACTGACTTAAGCAGACACTCCCAGAACCAAAAGGATGGGACGACTTTGTGTGGTAGGTGAACGGTTTCTGTAGCAGTCAAGTCTGGGAGTGATCAGTCATGTGTGTACCCTCGTGTGTACCCTCAACAGTCAAGGGCCAAGACACTCAGCAGTTACTCAGTTGCTACCGAGGAAGTGTAGTACATTGGAAAGAATCCAAGCTTTAGAGTCCGGAATACTTAAATCTAAATCCTGACCCTGCTGCATCATCTCTGGCTTTATGCTTGGACTTTGTTTCTCCACATCTCACCTTTCTCTTCTCTACCTGTCTGCTAATAATGTTTCTCTTTTAGGATTGTTATAAGGGTTAGTGAGATAGTGTTGCCCAAAGTGCCAGGCACATAGTCATCGCTCCATGGATGGTAACTATTACCAGGATTATTTTTCCTGCTAGTGAGGAAATGAGTCTCCTTGGTCTTTCTCCCTGTAGCATCCTTCTTGTAAAGTTCTCTACTTTCTTTGGGTTTCTTTTTCCATCAAAGTCAAGCTCTGTTGTATCTCATGATAGCGGCGGAACAAAAGACCAGGAAGTCTTAGGCAGTCTAAAAGTATACACATCTAATTGGGGGAGGCAAGTACCTAAAACATGGGTCTCACTATGTATAATCAGATGATTTTCTTTTTCTTTAAAAGAAATGTCATTCTTTCTGAGATACAAAATGGGGCAGGCTCTGTTTGGATCACAAGGCAAGAGAAGGATTTCTTGTACTCTCAGGATCAGAACTTGGGGTTTAGGGAAGAGCCTGATCCCAGGCAGGACAGGAGTCCGCTTAAGACTTCTTAGGAACTCACCCCTTTGATAGGTCTGGGGGGAAGCGCGCACAGGTCTGCATCCGGGTGGATATGCGGGCCTAGGGGGAAGCACGCACAGGTCTGCATCCGGGTGGATACATGCATGAATTAACCAGCCAGCTCCCACAGAGCCCAGGCCCACATTGGTGAGCAGTGACAGCAGCTCAGAGGAACTGGGAGGGCTGGACTTCCTCTTCCAGCCCTTCACCCAGAGCGGGCAGCCACATTGCCCTGTTCCTGAAGCATCTTTGTTCACTGGATAACTGGATGGACCCAGGCTCCTGAATTTCCCTGTATCAGTGGTGGCACCTCACTACTTCAGCAGCCCTCTTGCAAGCAGACAAGGGCAGCACCAGCTTCCAGGCTTTCAATATTTCAACAGTGACACCATGTGGCAGGTGGCGACAACCCAGGACTCCCCAGTGGACCGAATAGATTTCTGGGTTTCCTTTCTTGATGTAAATCTTAGGATTGAGTAGGACCCTGAGATTCTTGTGATCATGGGACAAGGATCCCCAAGGTGAAAGAAACATCTCTCATCAAAGGCAAGACGGGGGCTCAGTCGCTTAATGTGGATAGGAAAAGAAACTGTGACCATATGTTGTTCTCCAAACTGGACATGTTACTTTGACAGGTAATGGTGGGTCCTCGGGGCTGCAGGACAGGTCCTTGCAGAGCATGGTGACAGAAGACAGGCTGTACTTCCTACAGGCATCACGGAATTGTGGTGAGGAGTGATAGTAGGCGAGGACACGAGGTGCCCTGAAAACAGATGCTGGCAAGTGACTGTGGCAGGCAGACCAGCAGGCAGCGGCGGAGAGCCCCAGTGGGGAGAAGACGGCTGCCCCCAGCTCCCCAGACATTGCAGTGCTGGGTAGCACGAAAGGACAGTGACAAGAGAAAACAAGCCCAAGTCATCAAGGGCCGGGGGCAGGGCATACTGTTAAGATGAGGATCTCAGACACAGAGTCTGAATCGGGGACACACATTACAACAAGCCCAGGTCCTGGTTCTGGGAATAGAAAATGAGAGACATTCATTCATTTATTCACTCAGCAAATATGTACTGAGACCTGCTCTATGCCAGATGCTATTCTAGACACCAGGCCTATAGCAGCAGACGAAATCCCTGCTCCCTGTGCATTTGCATTCTATCAGGGGTGATAGACTATAAATACGATAAATAAAGTATATAGCAGATGGTGATTAATGCAACGGAGAATGAGAAGGCAGGGAAGACAAGATAGGGTAGGATGGGGGCAAGAGGAGGTGTTAGATGGGATGGCGGGGGAAGGCTAGAAGGAACCGGGCCTGGGAGCAACGAGGTGAAGAAGTGAGCTGTGTGGATATTGGGGAGCAAGGGCTCCAGAGTGCGGGGACAGAGCGAGCAAGGCACAGAGGCAAGAGCAAAGTCAGTGTGTCCGCGCAAGAGCGGAGAGGCCGGTGTGGCTGGAGTGGAGCAGAGGTGTCACGTTCTGGGGGGATCTTCCTTGCACACCGTATCAGGGACTTGGCTTTCACTGTGAGTGGGGTGGGGGCCGCTGGAGGGCTCTGGGCAGAGGCGTTGAGTGAGGCTGTGGGGGAGAAGCAGAAGACAGGCTGGCAGTGGGGAGGACGCGTGTGTTCGCCACGAAGTGGGTGAAAAGTGGCGAGGTTCTGCATGTATCTGAAGGTGGCACTGCCACGTGTCCGGATCAGTTGGTTGTGACGTCCGAGAGAAGAGAAAAGCCACAGCGTGCCCCCAGGAATACTGGCCCGATCCGGAGTAGGTCAGGCCAGCCTGGGCAGGCGTATCACATGGTCATCCCCCCGAAACCCACCCAGACAATAGGCGCCTGGAAGCAGGTGGTTGACGCTGATCCCAAACTGTGAGGATGGAAGACAGCAAAGAAAATCAAGTGATCACCACACCTTCATTTCAGATCCTGTAAGGCCAAGAGAGCTCTGCCCCTAGGTTACACCTGCTCCTTGGGGCAGCACCAACGTCTCCTGAGACTAGCAGCACATAAGGGTCAGGTTGAACTGTTTTGCTCACTCTTACTAGAACAGAGGAATAAATGTGTTTAAACACAGAGTGGGAATGCATGCTTTCTGAGGGTGCATGAGCACCTGCCAAGAACGACCTCGCTTGCCTTCTCCATCCAGCCATAAATCGGCGATCTTAAGCGGCCACCACACCGATGCCTTGCATCATGCTTCAGACACGCATAACGGCTGAATTCTCCTTCACACGGGCACGCTTGTCGAGCCCGCTCCCCACCTTGGTCCTGTCCTGTGCCCCGTCCATCAGCCAAGCCATTTTTAGCGTGTTCATCTCTAATGTGTCCATCCCTCTCTGCCACCTCCTTTCCTGAAAGCGAACAGCCCAGTACAGCCCCAGGTCTGGCGCAAATTCGGCCCCTTTTTTGAGACCCTGTAGCTCGCTTCTCCTTTCATGCTTTGTAGGCGCTTAGTATCCATCCCTATCTCTGGCCTGGAGTGTTCCCTTTAATGGGAATGCTCTTGGAAACAGCCCTGCGGAAAAATTCTTTATATGGGCTCATTGTAGGTGACACCCCACTAGTTTGCAGAATAAAGCGGCTCTCCTAAAAGCTCTCCTCCCATCACCCTAACACACACACACACACACACACACACGCACATTCGTATATCCCTCACGTCTGGTAGCTTGTGAAATCAGAGCTCCCACCCACCAACTCATTGTGACATCTACATTACAGCTATAATTCCCTCACAGGAATGGTCACCTCTGAGAAACTCAAGATTCTCCCTGCTATGTCTTTGCAGATGCTGAAAAGGTAGATCAATTCATGCTTTGCTCTTGAACTCCCTGGGGACGCTCTTGCAACTATATTGGTATTCTCTGTGCTTTCGGGTATGGTAAGTAGTCACCCTGTTATATCCAGAGGCTTATTTTTAATGAAATGCTGACAATTTAGCATGCCCCCTGCATAACTGCATTCGAGGGTACCTGTCAAGAGTGACGGCGATTCAAGAAAGCATGGGAAATAATCCGCCAGTTATCAGTCCTGTCTCAACTTTTCTTACAAATTGCTATACCCTTGCAACTAATTTTAGCTGGCAATAGAAGATCAATACAAATAACAAGAGACGGTTTAATCTCTTCAGGTGAGTTGTGACTCAACATCACTGCGCATGTGATACACACGTTCCTTGCAAACACACTGCAACATGTGAGAAGTTCCAGAAAGGAAAATGCAGAGCATGAACAAAACAGTATTGGGGAACAGAGAAAAAGGCAGCAATTCTACCGGCAAAAACACAGTGTCCCTCGCGGGCATAGGTGCCCCTGACACCTGTGTGGTCAAGTCAGATTTGGGTGACCCATCTTATTAAACCATGCGTGCAGCCACCCGGCCCTTCTCAGCTGCCGTCAGAAGTAGCAGTTGACTCGGGCTGAGCATTGAAGCTGGCTGCCGGCTCTGATTTGCTGGGAACAGTCCTGCATCAGTGCTGCTCAGAAGGCAGCAGCTGTCATGTGACCTTCTTCCCCACGCTAGCAAAATGTGCTTCTCTGCTGTAATGACCCAGGAAGAGACTGTGTGGGTTCAGTCACTGGTCCTGGATTCTGGAAAACCCAGCAGCCATTGTTCCCAATGGATAGATACTTTTTTTTTTTTTTTTCTGGTGCCATCAAGATTGTATATGGAGCTAAATACTTTGCCGTCACATTTCCCATGACTTTCGCATCCTGCCATTGGCCTAAGAATATTTCAGAAAATTGTGAAAAAGTAGTTTGAAGATTAGTGAAATAAGCAGGATACAAAAGGGCAGATATTGTTTGATTCCTGTTATATGAGGTGCATAGAATGGGAAAATCCATAGAGATGGAAAGCAGGATGGAAATTACCAGGGGCTCAGAAGAAGGTGGTGGCAAGTTATTGTTTACTGGGTACAGAGTTTCTGTTGAAGGGCAGAATTTTGGAACTAGACAGTGGTGACAATTGCATTACATAATGAATATAATGAATACCACTGCAGCCTACACTTAAAATGATTATGATGGCAAATTTTATGTTATATATATGTATTGACTACACTAAAAAAAATACCCTGAAAAGGATAGTCTGAAGACATTAAGGTGAGATTTTCCCCTCCTACTCAATGAACAGCGGCTTTCTCTCCTGCCTCCCCAAACTAAATTATTGAAGAGTTTGTATCATTATGCTGGAACGGTTCATAGGCTCATCTCATCAGATGATGAAGGCATTTATGGGCCCCCTGATGGGCTGGGAGCAAAGGTGGCTCAGAAATTTCCTCAGGATACAAATTTTATATGTATAAATTGTTTAGCACCACAGGCTTCTAATGGAAAAGACCAGTTATTTGGTCAACCCATCCACATCTGTGATATCTTTTTCTAGAGGACACCACTTTTAAATGAGTCTTCTGGTGCTTACCCATGAATCTCTAAATAGTATGCTTTTTTTTTAAGTTTATTTATATATTTTAAGAGTAACCGAGACAGCACAAGTGGAGGAGAGGCAGAGAGAGAGGGAGAGAGAGAGAATCCCAAGCAGGCTCCACACTGTTAGCACAGAGCCCAACGTGGGGCTCAAACCCACAAAGCCGTGAGATCAGGACCTGAGCCAAAACCAAGAGTCCGAGGCTTAAAAGACTGAGCCACCCAGGAGCCCCTCTAAATAGTACACTTAATGTGACATTTCATGGCGTATCATCTGTAATGATTATCTGTAACTTCCTGCTGTGATAGATGGATGATTGTGTCTTGTACCACATCCTACCGCCTCTGCCCTCGGCCTCCCAATACAATTAGATCACTGCTCTCGGTTTGTGTCTGTAACTTCTGACTTAACACCTCCGCATCTTATCCAGACACACAGTCCTCTTGGCTCCCCATTTGGGAGCTGGTGACACCAGTGGATTCCCTCTTCCCTTCGCTGCCCACTCCCCCATTCACCCTTGGCATCTGTCAAGCTTTTCTTTCGTGTAGTCAGTCTTTCATCTAGCTTTTCTTTCGTGTAGTTATGGTGGTTACGTCTTTCGTGATTTCTTTGCAAGCTGATTGCAGAGGTCAATACCCATAGATGGTGTTTATGTTCTTGTAATCACGTAATTCTTGTCCTCCACAGAGACCCGGGTGTGCCATGAGTATTCTTCTTTCTCCAAGATTGTAATGCCATAACACCTCTGATACTTGGAGCATAATCCTAAAATTTAGTTCAAATGGATTTTCCTGCTTTATATCTGCCAATTCTAAAAGTCACAGCACATTTAGTTAACTGCAGTTTGGGATTAAAACTGTCTTAGGGAGATTGGGTGCTTGGTTGTTGTTGTTCACTGGAGTGTCTGAGAGCCTTACCTTTTTCCCTTGCATTTTGTGCTCTAATCATTTCCCAGGATTTTTCAACGTTTCAGTTCTGTTATCTATTCCATCTTGCTCTCTTTATTCTAAGGACATACCTTGCAGAGCCCTCCGTGTTTCTTCTCCTATGTAAACCAGTTGTTTTCTGAGCCTGCTGCAAAAATGCCCTTCCCTGAGCTCAGCACATGTTCACCGTTTGTTTGAAGTTTGTACCTATTTCCTACATTTAGCACTACTTCCTCTGGGATCATTTGTTTCTGGGTTTGTTTGGTTGTTTTTCTTCTCGGAGTGTAGAGAGAGGTCTTTATTTTATGTTTCCACATATCCTAAGTATCTCTAAGACACTTGATGGTCTACTCTTTTAAAATGGAGCAGTCAAGTCCCTGTGGATGCAGGGGGGCCTTACTGGTTGGCAAGATTCGCTTTAGGGTAAGAGAGCCGGAGAATCCCTGATGGCCAGAATTGGGGGTTGGTGTATATATCCACAGTGGTACCCTGTTTCTCCCTAGAAACTTAAATCACTTATTTAAAGAAAAATTGACTTTGTTGTTGTTGTCCAGGGCTGTGAAGTCCTTCCCTGACCACCTTAGGTGAAACAACCCCCACCCCTGGCGACTCTCCAGTTTATTAAGTTATTGTATTTCCCTCCTGACTCTTACCACCCTCAAAACTATCTAACTGGTCTACTTGCTAATACCTTATTTCTCCGTCTAGAAGATAAAGTCCATGAGAAAACAGCTCTTTTCTTTCTAGTTCACTGTTGCATCCTTAGTGCCTAGAACAGTATCTGACACATAGTAGGTGCTCAGTAGGTGTTGCTTGAATTAATGAATCAATTATTGATAAATAAAAACGGGATGTCTGGACTACTATAATCTCAAGAACAAAAATTACAAAAATGTACCAAATTGGGGGGGGGGGGGGGTGGAGTTGCTTGATGTCATAGAAAATGGCGCCTGCCTGCTACTTTGTGATATTTCTTTCTGAAACCAGAAAAAGGCTAATCCTCGGGCCCCAAATCAAAAAAAAATGAAAGCTTCTGGTTGGATGTCAACACTGCCAGTCGTCTCATAAGGGTGGGTCATCTCTCCTTAAAGTAAGTAGAGCCCAAAACCCATAGCCCGCTCAGTCCTCAGAGTTTCGCCTTGAAAGAAACTCTCTTTATCCACCCCACTTAAGACACTATTGGGGCTTTTGAAACAATTCAAGAAGGAAAGCTTCACCAGCAGAAGGCTGAAGAATACGTACTGGGGTAATAGGATTCGCTGGGGTAGAAAATGTTCAGAACTTTGTGGAAAGACTTGATTTAAGAGTGCCTCTTAGAATGTGAATTTTTCGGAGTGCTTGGGTGGCTCAGTTAAGCGTCCGACTTCAGCTCAGGTCATGATCTCATGGTCTGTGAGTTCAAGCCCTGCGTCGGGCTCTGCGCTGACAGCTCAGAGCCTGGAGCCTGTTTCAGATTCTGTGTCTCCCTCTCTCTGCCCCTCCCCTGCTCATGCTCTGTCTCTCTCTGTCTCAAAAATAAATAAAAACATTTTAAAAAAAAAGAATGTGAATTTTTCACTAACTGCTTTATAAAAATAAGTACAGGTTGTCCCCACCATCTGTAAGTAGAAAGTTCCTTCAAAAGCTTTCCTTATCTGAAAGGATGTAAAACAGCAAAGCAATGACCATCAATTTACATGGAAACATTTTTGAGCATTCTTGAGCATTCCCAGACCACACAGTAATAACCTCTTTTAGGTTTCTCTGATATCTTAGGACACATCCAGCTAACGGATGGACAAAATAAGTCAAGATAAATCACAGGTGCTCACAGACAAAAGTTCACAGCTATGAAGCCTTGGTACCAAGATGTTGAGCTGAGTTCCTGGGGAAGGAGCTTGGTGGGAACACCCTTGCTGCTCAGAGTACATGTTGTCTCTGTAATGGCCCACTGCAAAACAAATGCCCAATGCTCTTTTCATTCTTTGCTTTTTTTTTTTTTTTTTGGTAAAAGTGAAAGTCCTCTTTGGATTTCTTTTCGTCAGTGCAGATAGGCACTAATGTAGGTCTTTTGTAAAAGCGATGTTCAAGTACCTTGAACTTCCAGTAAGTGGGAGATACCTGTGTTTATTTACAGACCAGGCACAGAGAAACAGCTTTTCTCTGACCTCTTGCCAAGTTTTCCCCTGAACCACTGGCTGACCCATTTAATGAGACTAGTTGTAAGGATACCGAATGACTGGAAGGCAATCATCTTCTGATAGGGAAAGTGACAACTAATATGGTTAATTGTGGCCCAGGTTGCTTTGACTCCCTGCACACAAGTTTTATTCCAGGAAACAGCCCTCTTTATGTTTAGTTCAAACATGTATTGATTGCGGTTATGCAATCTCTTTTCCATTCCCACAACTATCTTGGGTTTTTCATTTCCTGTTTCCACTTTAAGGGGCTCTTTAATACCACTTGATTACGTGTTTACCTCCTGAACACCCCCAAAGAGCAATATCTTTTTAAAAATCCCCCAGTTAAACTGTGGTTTGCCTCCTAAATGTGATTACCTCCTAAATACCCCAAAGAGTAACATTTTTCTAAACTCCCCCCCAGTTAAACTGTGGTACATCTAGACAATGGAATATCATTCAGCACTAAAAAGAAATGAGCCATGAAAAGACATAGAGGAACATTTTACAAAGTAAAGGAAGCCAATCTGAAAAGGCTACATACCGTGTGATATTCCAGAAAAGGCAAAACTATGCAGACGGCGAAAGGATCAGTGGTTGCCAGGGGTTAGGGAGGCGGGGGTGTTGAATAGATGGAGCACAAAGGATTTTTAAGGCAGTAAAAATACTCTCTATATAATACCATAGCGATAGATACATTTTATACATTTGTTCAGGCTAATAGATGGTACTACACCAAGAGTGACCTTCATGTAAACCACGGACTTCGGGTGATAATGATGTGTCACTGGAGATTCATGGGTTGTAACAGATGTACCCCTCTGGTGCTAGGACATCAACCGTAGGAGAAGCTATGCATGTGTGGGGTCAGGGGAAAGCTCTACCTTCTGTTCGATTTTGCTGTGAACTACAGATGTTCTAAACAAAATAGTGTGTTAAAAAAATCCCCAGTTCTCTCTAAGTAATCCTACAGTATGACTGTGTATAGATGTTTAGAACATAGCAGCGAGGGAAAATATTACCTATAACTCCATTTTTCATTTCTTTCTGATTCATCTTCCTTCTGTAGAGACACGCAAATGCATTGCAGATACGCACTGGTGCCTGCTGAGGCTCGTACTTCCCAGTGTTCCCTGCCGATAGCCAGACCGTGGAATGCATGGTTGCGACTAAATTTGTAATTCTAAACTCCAGGCCAATGAACCTACAAGTACAAAACGTACTTGTAAACCACTGACATCTGATGAGTTACTATGCAGGCCCAACCTTTCAAATGTGAAAAACCTTTGAACTAGGAAAAAAAATTAGTTGCTTAAGGCAGTGATTAATCAATGAGCCAACTATCCCCAAAGCCCACGATGTTACCAGGTAAATAAATAAGCACTAGAGATTGGAAAAGGGTGTACCTGTTTTTACCCTGTGAGCTGAGACACAGCCAAGAGTCAACAGCACCAAGTGCTGGGACTCACACACCCTGTTGGCAGACACTGAACACAAAAGCCATGTTTCTTCAGTACGGTGGAAAAAGACATTTCCCTAAATTTCACACAACCAGAAACTGGCACTGCAAGCTGGATATTGCTGCATTTGCATCACTGATCCTGCATGTGGAATTTCCAACGCAACTCCCCCATCCCTCTTTCTCTGACTTCGTGTCTGATTGGCTCCAGGATCAGCCGTGTGGAGCCTGACGCCAAGCTGCCAGGCTGGTGCATAGCAGGGTTTTCTGGGTTTGCAACAAAGTAACTCCACAGTATACTTGCGTGGGTCCTGGAAGAAGGACCTGTTTCTTCCAAATAAAGGTGGACGTGGACGCTCCAAGGTCATGTGACAGATTAAGGATGAACCTCTAGATTTTTTTCCTGGCACCTGTATTCCACACCCACTTACAATTCAGGAGATTTCCTTAGGTTCACCTAGTTGTAAGAGGTAAAAACTCACTCAGTGCCTCTGGTAATTGTGAGTAGGAATGAACAGGGACGTGGGCCCACAGAGTAGAACTTCCTGTCACAGCTTAGAAAATCAGGGAAGTGTGAACAGCCTCAGAAGAACAAAAACTGGAGCATCTGGAGATTTCTGATGCAAGGATATTGGATAAGCAGTCTGATTCAACTAGAAAAAGAAAACACAAATCCTCTCTCTAGAATCCCTTCCCCAAAACTTGGATCTCAAAGAACTCCTGTGAACTCAAAGTAAAAAAAAAAAAAAAAAAAAAAAAAAAAAAATCACAACACAAAGAAGACATCATTAGTGACATTAGCAAAAATGTGGAACCACTGGAACTTTCTATTTTGGTGGAATGTAACAATGGTACTGTTAATTTCACTCAGGAATTTACCCATGAGTAAAGAAAACGTGTGTGCCCTGAAACAGTTGGATTCAAATGTTCAGCGCAGTTGATTCGTAATAGTCCCAATCTGGAAACAGCTCAAGTATCCTCTGAACAGATTAAGGGGTAAACAAATTTTGATATAACTATACAATGGAACACTACTTAGCAATAAAAAAAAAAAAAAGAAAGAAATGAATTACTGATAAATGCAATAATATTATACTTCGTGAGAGAAGCCAGAAAAAAGAATACGTTCTGTATGATTCCCTTTATGTGACATTCTAGAGCAGGCAAAACCAACAGTCTATCAGATAGCAGAACAGAGCTTGTTCTGGGCAGGGGGTCGGTGGGGAATTAGCTGCAGTTAGACCAGGGACATTTTGGTGTGATGGAAATATTCTGTACCAAGATTGTGGTGGTGATCACAGGTACCTGCATTTTCCAAAACTTATCAAATGATATGCTTCCAATGCATTTTATTTGCATTTTATTATATGCAAACATACCACCATAACAGTATTTTTAAAAAGAAAATAAATAAAGGGCACCTGGGTGGCTCAGTCGGTTGAGCATCTGACTCTTGATTTCGGCTCAAGTCATGATCTCGAAGTTCGTGAGTTCAAGCCCGCATCAGGCTCTGTGCTGACTGTCCACTTGCATGCGTGCACACACACACACACACACACACACACACACACACACACTCTCTCTTTCTCTCTCTCTCTCTCAAAATAAACATAAAAAAGTAAAAATGTTTTCAGATGAAGAAAAGTTAATTATTTTATACTTCTGAGATAAGATATTGATGAGCCCTTTGTTTTTTTTCAGACTGATCACAGGTATTTGAGTTTGGGGCAAGAAGAATTAGTTTTGTTTTGGGGTCACTGTTTTATTTCTTTGCTATTTAATGTTGAGATTGGTGGCCTTTGATGTCAATTATTCTCATGAAAGGAATAAGCCATTCCCTCAATAAACTAGACATTAACCTCTTTGCTCTCAATTTTTTCCCTATTAATTTTTAGCTTTAGGGTACAAAACAGCACAACACAAATTATGAGTACAGTTCCTTGAGCAAAGAGAAGCTATGTATTTTCCAATTAAAAATATGTATTATAGAGTCATTCAGACTGCAACGTGGGTTTTTAAGGAGGTGGCATTTTTTTCTCTTTAATATGCTTGGTAATTAATATTGGAAAGACACAGCAATTCTGCTATGGCACTAATCGAAACACGAAAAAGTTTTAATTCCTATGAATTCAAGTTGAATGCTTTATTATGAAGGGGCAAATACATATCTACATTCAGTTAGACTTTCAACAGTAACAGTAAAGATGCTTCCTCAGTTTTATAACATATGCTTCTCAAGTATATTAATAGAAGTCTTATTACTATTATATTTATTTTCTTTGGAATGTTGTCAGACTGATTTTTTCCAGAGCAGCAGACAAGAAGCAAATGTGTTTTGATCATCGGTTCTTACTCATGAGTATCCAAAAATGCCACCTTCTGGGGGCAGGGTTGGACGTTCCAAAGGCCAGCATTTTACAAGTCTCCCTCAGGGTTTTACAATTCTCAGCCAGCTCTGTCCTCACCCCAAAACATGTGCTCTTTTTTTTAAGTTTTTAAATTTATTTGGTGGGGGGCAGAGAGAGAGAGAGAGAGAGAGAGAGAACCCCAAGCGGGCTCTACACGGTCAGTGCAGAGCCCGACGCAGGGCTCAAACACACGAACTGCAAGATCGTGACCTGAGCTGAAATCAAGAGACGCTTAACCAACTGAGCCACCCAGGTGTCCCCAAAACATGTGCCGTTAACCCCTGTACGACACCACCTGCAGAAGTTTACAGTCAAGCTTAAGACACGGGACCAAAGGAATCGACATGGGAGATCATCTCTGGGTGGCCCGTTTCATCTTGCATCGTGTATGTGAAGACTTTGGAGTGATAGCAACCTTCGATCCTAAGCCCATTCCTGGGAATTGGAATGGTGCCGGCTGCCACACCAACTTCAGCACCAAGGCCATGCAAGAGGAGAATGGTCTGAAGTACATTGAGGAGTCCATCGAGAAACTGAGCAAGCAGCACCAGTACCACATCCGAGCCTACGACCCCAAAGGGGGCCTGGATAATGCCCGGCCCCTAACCGGATTCCACGAAACCTCCAACATCAACGACTCTTCTGCTGGTGTGGCCAACCGAGGTGCTAGCATCCGCATTCCCCAGACTGTCGGCCAGGAGAACAAGGGTTACTTTGAAGACCGTCGCCCCTCTGCCAACTGTGACCCCTTTTCGGTGACAGAAGCCCTCATCCGCACGTGTCTTCTCAACGAAACTGGCGATGAACCCTTCCAGTACAAAAACTAAGTGGACTAGACTTGCAGCCATCAAACCCCTCCTAATTCTCCATCCTGCCTCTGTGTTTGCCCCTCTCTTGACTGTCCTAATAGCTATAACTCAAAGGGCAGAATATCAAGGTCTTTTTTTATTCCTCATGCCCAGTTAACATCTCTTGCTTTCTTTGACCAGGATAAGAGGGGTCAAGTTCTTAATCTTTTTACATCCCCCCTCTTTTTTCCCTGTCACTGAAACTGTCTAGTACATTAGTGGGGAGGGGGTGGGGAGACATAACCACTGTTTCCATTTAATCAGGTGTGTTTGTCCAATAGGTGTAGCTATCCGGACAGAGCATAGTATTTGTGAAGGGAGGGGGAGGGCTTTTTCTTCGAGGTAGCTGAGTGCTGGGGTGGGGGGAGGGTTACTTACTCTGGGGTTAGGTTAGGATTTCCTCTCTTGGTGGGAAGTTCCACTTTGTTATAAAGTTATAACCAGCTTTCTATTAAAAGTGAGATTTAGGAGAGAACCAGGCAGGAAAATGCCCCTCTCCTCCTGGTACAGCACTTCCCTTACCTGGGGCTATATGCCCTCACCTGAAGACAAGCTCAGCAGAAGGATGGATTGACCTACCTTAGAAGAAAAAGTTCTTACTGCTTGGTGTCCTCCGTTTATAACACAAAGCAGAATAGTATTTTTATATTTAAATGTAAAAACAAAAAAAAATTATATATATAAAAAAAAAAAAAAAGACACGGGACCAATCCACATGAAATAATCAGTGCATTCTGGCTTCACGTTCCTCTCTGTTCCAGGCAGACCCAACAGACCTCATGCCGCTTGATTTTCTGCCAGCACACCCACCCCACCCAGTTTTCATCCCCGACCAGGGAGGCACTCCCTCTGTCTGTTAGCACCCCGGCTCCCTGGCTGCTGAGTAGTGACAGAGGAGATCCAGAGACTGGAATAGTTGGAGACACTGCAAATCTATACTCCCGAAAGCTCAGTGAATACTCCCCAGTCCTTGGGAATGGCTGTCCGTGCGATGGTGTATTTAGTGGCTCTTCTGATTCTTTGCATTCCTTTATGTTTCTGACGCTAAACCTACTTTCTACAAAAGGACAAATTTCACATGAAGATAAATGTAAGTAATCATGATATTATGGACCTTTATCCCCATGTGTAAGAATTTCTCTACATTTTTATTTTCCTCCTCTCCCACTCTCTCTTCAGTTTTATTTCTTCCGCTCTCTGCTGTCTCTCCACAGTCCTCTCTCTCCTTCCCTTTCTTGCTCTCAGAGTCTCTGCTGCCCTTTCCCTTTGACCGTCTCAAGCGTGCAGTTGCCACGACACCTCCCCTAGGTGTGTGCAGTGCTCCCTTTTCCACATCCTCGGTGGGGGTCCCTCCCCACTTCCCTTAAGTGTCTCTTCCAGCCACAACTCTATTAAAACTGTTTTCCTTGAGGTCTTGAGCAAAGTGCCAATGTCAAATCCGATGGCCTCTCCTTGGACCACGTGTTTCTCAGTCTCTCTCAATATTGCACACCCCAATGACCACCATTTCCTTCTTGCACCTTTGCTTCCATGATGTGACTCTCTCCCAGTTCCCTTCTACCTTCCTGTTATCTTCTCAGGCTGCTTTCATTGCCTCGAAACTTCCTTCCTCCTCTCTGAGGTATATCCACCAAAGGACCTTCCTCCTCTCTCTCTCCTCTCTCACACAGACTCCCTCAACAAGATCACCGGCTTCCAATCTTGGAGATCCCAACAAACCCGCCTCTCAAGGCTTTGCTGGGTCACCATGAACCAGTGATTTTAAGCATTATAATTGCCTGAACCCTCCTCTTCTTCCTCCTCACCCATTTTGGTGACCGTCACTGACTTCTGCTGAAGAACTAAACTTCACCTTGTGTTTTAGTGCGTATATATCTTCTCAAGTCCAATAGGAGATCATTAATACCAGTGTCTTCTTTCTAAGCAGCAAGAGAATTCCATCACACCTACAGTGAAAGGGTTCATGAACAGTCTATTGATGTTACAGAGAGGGGTGAATTATCAAAACACTGACCATTCTGTACCTACGGGGACAAATTCAACTCCATAAAAACTACACTCCCAACGCAATAGCCTCTAATATGTTAAGCATCACCTATTTCTGGTTCCCGTCTCTGCCTCATGATTCTCTTACATAATCAATGCTGGAACCTGCATACAACATGCATCCTCACTCCGTTTTCCTTTCCCAAGGATAATGTCTGACTTCAGGCATCATTCCTTTTTGAGCTGGACTATTGCTACGGATTTTTCATTTACTTTTCTCCCACCTAAATGACGTTTTGACACACTCCCTGACCCAAAATACCCAAGAATTGGCCATGCTATTTCCCACTGCCCCCCAGATCAGCGGTCTGAACACACCTCATGCTTTCCCTTCCCCACATTTACTGAAGCTCCTCCTCCTGCTAAGAATGTTCTTCCCCAAATTATACCTGGTGAAATTCTATTTACTTTTCAAAGCCCCGTCCAAATACAACTTCTTCCAGGGAGTGTTAATGTCTTTGACAGGTTCCTTAAGAATTCTTTTATGCCTACTCTATGGCCTTTATCACAGTCTGCCTTGTTTTACTGTTTTTTTCATACATTCTGAAATAATTTTTTTTAATTTATTGGTTTTTGAGAGACAGAAAGAGCATGAGTGGGGGAGGGGCAGAGAGCGTGGGAGACACAGAATCTGAAACAGGCTCCAGGCTCTGAGCTGTCAGCACAGAACCCGACACGGGACATGAACCCATGAATGTGAGATCATGACCTAAACCGAAGTCAAACGCCTGACTGACTGAGTCACCCAGGCACCCTGTTTTTATAAATTTCTTTACTCTTCTGTAAGATTGTATGACCCTGGAGGATGTAGGGGCCGCAGGCTTTGTTTATATTTGTGTTCTCCGTGGCATTAAGCATAGTGCCTTACCCATCATGAGAGTATGCTATAGTTTTCTTTTTTAATATTACCATTAACAATATATTAAAGAAAGTCCTATGGGAAAGAGGTATGCACTTTTTCTTTCTTTGAATTCAAGTTAGTTACCATACAGTACAGTCTTGGCTTCAGGAGTAGAACGCAACGATTCATCTCTCACATAGGAGTGCTCATCCCAAAAAGTGTCCTCCTTAATGCCTGCCACCCATTTAACCCCTCCCCCACCCACCTCCCTCCAGCAACCCTCAGTTCGTTCTCTGTATTTAAGAGTCTCTTATGGTTTGCTTCCCTCTCTGTTTTTATCTTATTTTTCCTTCCCTTCCCCTATATTCACCAATTGAGTTTCTCAAGTTCCACATGTGAGTGAAGTCATTGGATAGCTGTCTTTCTCTGACTAATTTCGCTTAGCCTAATACCCACCACTTCCATCCACATTGTTGGAACTGACAAGATTTCATTCTTTTTCACTGCCGAGTAGTATTCCATTGTATATATAAACCACATCTTCTTCATCCATTCATCAGTCAGTAGACATTTGGGCTCATTCCATAATTTGGCTATTATTGATAGTGCTGCTATAAACATTGGGGTGCCTGGGCCCCTTTGAATCAGCAATTTTGTATCATTTGGATAAATACCTAGTAGTGCAATTGCTGGGTCATAGGATAGTTCTATGTTTAATTCTTTGAGGAACCTCCATACTGTTTTCCAGAGTGGCTGCACCAGTTTGCGTTCCCACCAGCGGTGCCAGAAAGATCCTCTTTCTCCACATCCTCGTCAACATCTGTTGTTTCCCAAGTTGTTAATGTTAGCCACTCTGACAGGTGTGAGGTGATATCTCATTGTGGTTTTGATTTGCATTTCCCTGATGATGAGTGATGTTGAGCATCTTTTCACGTGTCTGTTAGCCATCTGGATAAGAAGCACGCACTTCTTAACTGTGTTCTTGACTTCTTAACTTAAAAAGCATGCAATTAACTGATATTTATTTCTGTGACTTCAAACCTTTTCATTATTCATTTTTTAAATGTTTATTTATTTATTTTGAGAGAGAGGTCATGAGCAAAGGAGGGGCAGAGAGAGAGAGAGAGAGAGAGAGAGAGAGAGAGAATCTGCAGCAGGCTCCATGCTGAAGCCAGTAGAGTCCAACAGGGGGCTCGATCTGATGAATCATGAGATCATGACTTTAGCTGAAATCAGGAGTCGGACACTTAACCAACTAAGCCACTCAGGCACCCCCAACATTTTTAAGCATAGACCTTTTGAGAGACCATTGAAATCCACCTTACATGGAATTTACAGATCCCATAAAGCCGTTCATGAACTTCAGCTTAAAAACTACTGTCTTTTATTGTTTATTATTATTGTTGTTGTAAATATGGTCAGTCATCTCTATAGAATGAGACTTCAGGATGTCCTATGCCTGTGGAGGAGCTGTTCCCGTGGGTTCCAATGGAAGGGGAGACCCTTTCTTTGAGAAAAATGTCTGTCCCCTGTTACCATACTGACTAACACAGAAACAGGAAGTCAGTCTGAATATAGCTTTTCAAAAGTAGCATGTGCCCTGTGTGATCACAGTAATAGTTGCTAAAGGCACCATGGTGAAACAGGTTTAAAAATAGCCAACACCCTAAAGAAGGAAAGCTACCAAGTCTTACAACCATCCTTCAAACCTATTTGAATCGTTTGCTCTTCTGATTACATGCTGGGGTAATATTTTTCTCTTATTTTACACGGCCCTGGTTATATTGCCGGTATTCAAAAATAATAAATAATAGTTAAGGAGATTAAAATGGCAAAGCCTTAACTTTTTGGTATTATTTACAGAAATCAGACACTTAATGCAAGTGGAGGCCTCTGCAGAAGGTTTTCAGATGTAGATATGTTGACTAGGGTGATGAGTGATATTTAAACGCTATTAGGATAGTGATTCGATATTCGCACATGGGATGCAACTTAGAAGGGATGTAAGAGGCAATTATTAGGTATCCTGAAGTTAATTGCTTAGACAAGAACAAATATTTCATTATCGGTTCAAATGATTACACATTCATTTAGATAGTCTATTTCAGGACATTGCTGTTCCAATTTGCCTGGACTGAGGTACATACATGGTTAAGGGATTTTTCAAATGTTCGTATGCAACTCAGAAGTCAGAAATACATCAGCCTTTCTACTGATGGTGTTTTTCTTCAATGTTATTGTTTTTATTAATTGATATCTTCCATTTGCAGAGGATTTGATCATTTGCAAAGAACTTTCATATATCTTAATGGTCTCATTTGCTCTTTTACCTTTCGAGCTTATTTTAGATTAAGAAACTAAGATATGGGGTCCTATCGACTGAATTATATACCCGCCCCCCCCTCAAATTCCTGTATTGAAGCTTTAATTCCCAGTGTGACTGTATTTGAAGATAGGGTTTTTAGGAGGTAATTATGGTTAAATGAGGTCATAAGGGTAGGGTCCTAACCTGATAAGATTGGTGGCCTTATGAGTACAGGAAGAGAGAGGGAGATCTTTCTCCCTCTCCGTCCTGTGAGCGTATGGCAAGAAGGTGGCCTCTACAAGCCCGAAGAAAGCTCTCAGTGGAATCCAACCCTATTGGCACACTCACCTCAGACTTCCAGGCTTCCAAACTTGAGAAAACTAATTTCTGTTTTTTTAAGCCACCCAGTCTATGGTGTTTTGTTATGACAGCCAGAGCAGACGAATACACAGAGGAATTTGCCCCAAAATCTCCTAAGTGGTGACATTGAGTGCATAACCTTGATCCCTCTCTTAATCCAGGGCTGTTCGCCCCAACATATACCACCTCTGGAGAAATCATCCAACAGGTTGAGAGTGATTTATTTTTGCTCAAATTGTTACATCAAGGGCAAGAAAGAAATTTGTACTAGCATGAAAAGGAAGAAATCAATGCATAGGAAAGAAAAGAATAAATATTTAACTGGATGAAATCCCATGGCCTTCAAGAGATATTAATCTTCTAGTGTGGTTTTCCTTTATTTTAGTTTGTGGTTAGGGCGTGTTTCACTTCTATCACATGAAACTCTTGTTGCCCTGAGGTCTCCTGCCGGACCCTTTCTGTTCTGAAACCCCACCCAAGGTGGGCTTCCTGCCTAAAACGGCAGCAGTTTCGACCCTAGTAATAAAAACAAGCTGGGAAACCATAGGGGAAACTGTTTCTGATACAAAGAATAAGAAAGATAGTTTCAGGTCAAATATGAGGAGGCAGATTCAGTAGAAGAATTGTATGACACTCATGCTTATTTTGTCTTTATGAGAAATGCTAAACAGAGCTATCTGAAATATGTTAGTCAGAACACAGCCTCTGAGACTGTAAGAAATATTCTGTCTTAAAAATGGCGCCATGTATAATTTAACCTACTTAGTATTTTTCAAACGTTTTTGGTTTGAGATGGTGCAGGAGCCCTCCAAAGTATCTCAGTGCCCTCTTAACTTTTCCAGAGGAAACAAAATTCTAATTTTCTCCTCTGTTCTCAAACGTGCCCCACTGGGGCCACCCAGCTTTTATGCATTTGCGCATATATATATATATATATTTTTTTTTTTTTTTTAAACTGTGCACACTCAAGTGTGTAAGAAACATAGTCTTTATTTTTTAATAACTAAATGGAGTTTCTATTTCTTCACCCCATTCCACCCAGTCAGTTAAGGATTTTTCCCCTTAGGCTTCTTTTCCTTGAAGTTAATTCAAAATGCTGGAAGATAATCCAGCATCATGGATTGTCCATAGTGAGTGCCGGGAGTGGTGTGTTTGAAGGTTAGTCGTGGCCATGTGCCAGGGGAAGCATGTGCTGAGGAAAGGCAGTCCCACGTGACAAGCTTAGGTACCAATTCTTAGCACATTCTCCTCCCAACCGTGGGACACTTTCAGGTCAACCAGCCCTCTGCACTCACTGGCATTTGTGCCTTCCTATGGCCCATGGATCTGGGAGCACTGGGATGGTCTGCTGCTTCCATATCTTGGTGACACAAGATTTATATCACATCTCAATTCCCAGGTCTGTGTTCAGATCTCTGCACATACAGGAGGCTCTCATCAGCCATCACCCGCCTCTGCTCAGCTCCTGAAGCTGTCCTCTGGTGAGAGATGCCCACCAGCTTCTCTTCCTCTTGACTTTTGTCTCATGTGCTCCTCAGTCCCCCACGTTGAGGAATCTTTACTTACTTATCCTGACCTACCATCATTTCTGCAACACCACGGGATATTTAGGTCAACATCCTACTCTTGACATTTAGAAGATCCAGGCTCTTTCAATTCAACCCTCTCCCGTCTTTTCCCCCAAAGCTCTTATCTCTGCCAGGGTCTTCAGATGTCTATTGTGACACTCAAAGCCTGAATCATATCTTTCCTTATGAATTTTTCTAGTGAAGAGGTGTGTGTGCTTTGCCTAGTTAATCTCCCAGTAGAGGTTAGAAGGGATTGTGAGAATGGCACCAAGTATATACTCAATATATTCTCCTATCGCATATGCATATTTTGGGAATACAGTTATTTCATTCCCTCCTTACCTAGCATCCTCCTCCAAACACACACACACACACACACACACACACACACACACACACACACGCATGCACACACATCCACAATACTACCAAAAAAGATGTTCTAAGCCTACTTTGTCAAGAAGGGAAATGAAAGGAACTAGTATTTATTAAATGTCTGTTCCATGTTCCAGGCTCTTTGTTCGCTGCTTTTATATAAATTGCCTCTTTTATTTTTTCCAAGACAGAAGAACTTATTTTTACATTGTCCCTAGATGGACTGTTCCTAGTTTTCCCTAGTCCGCTTCTGTCCCATAAAGAAATTCTAACATTTACCAGAATGTCCCCGTGAAAAGGTCTTTATACCTCATCCTTCATGCTTTCATTTCCACTGCCCTTGTTGAAGTTTATCACTGGAATTAAGAGCAGGCAGAAATTATCCCAAGAGGGCCCTATCCAACCCCTTGGCCGAATCATCTGGAAGAGACCAGGATACACCCAGCCTCAGGCCAGAGCCTATCCTGAGGTCACTGTGGATTCACGTTCGATTCAGAAACTCCCTCAGTGGTCTGAGACAACCTGGCATGAACACAAACCTAATTACAAAGTTAAGTCAACTGTTAAGAATGTCCTCTGACCCATGTGGTTTCATTCATTCAAAAAATGTTGAGGTATCTACCATGTGCTAGATTGCAAAAGCCATCATATATATATATACGATCCACATTTTAGGAATTCTTTGAATTTTCAGATGATCTCAGGTGTGCCTGTGTCGTATAAAAACAAACACAAACTTTAATCTACCAATAATTATTTTCTTTGTTTTGAGAGAGAGAGAGAGAGAGAGAGAGGAGCAGGTCTCACCCAATGCGGGCTCAAACTCACAAACCATGAGATCATGACCTGAGCCAAAGTCAGATGCGTGAAGGACTGAGCCACCCAGGCGCCCTACCATATAATTGTAACTAAACAGTGCCCCTCCCCCACCACACACACTAGGTACATTAAAAAATTGTTTTTCATTTTTCTCCCACTAAATTAAGTTGTTTTCTCCTTAAAACTCGGATGAATTGCAAGTGATTTTGATGTAATGTGAAAAAATCCCAACTTTATTTCACCCATTGTCTGTTCTGGAAAGACTCAGGAATGGCAGGACCCACAGCAGACACCAGAGAATGGAAGCAAGACAGTCTGTCTTACTGTTTCAATCAGCTTAGGTCCAAAGGGCATTTATTGCCTTTGCTGGAGGACGTTCCATGAGACTTGCCGTAGACTCTCATTTAGATACTCCCTCCCCAGTTAACTTCCTTAAGCTCTTCGTTAGTCAGTGAATAAATAAACACTAACATTAGTGAAAATGAAGAACAGGACTGATTTCTATTAATGCGGCTGATGGCATTTTAATTCGGGCTTTGCAATTACAGACACTTCCTTTTATTTAAAACAAATGTCAGTCATCAGAGTTTTTGCTCTTCTTTGAGAGTTTTGCGGGTTCCATTAATTATGTTTCATGATTTGTAGCTTCCTTAATGGGTCCAAGGGAAATAATTTAGAAACCCATACCATAATGAAAATACTCTCTCGAGCATTCATGCTGAGCAACTAATGTGTTTATTTCATGCCGTCATCACCAGAACCTTCAGCTCTGGCTGTGACCATGAAATAATGAGACAGGCTTTCCATTTTGTCACTTGTAATCACATTTTCCACATTGTTTTCATTCGCTTTAATTTAGCAGCGAGCATCGAATAACTTAGAACAGAGAAGCAGGGACGCACAGAATATAAAACCTGAATTGGTCATACTGGCAGGGTGCAGCCCGGCGTGCTGAAACATCACAGAGATTCAGAAGCCAAAGACCCAGGTTTGATTCCAGGTTGAGGCTCTCACTCACTGCTGAGTCAAATTCCTCATTTGGGGCTTTTTTTTTTCCTTTTCTTTTCTTTTCTTTTCTTTTCTTTTCTTTCTTTTTTATTTATTTATTTTTCTTTTACCTGTAAGATGGAAACAAAGCTATTTCACAGAATTCTTGTGGGAACAAAAGAGTTCATTAATGGCACGTGCCCGTGGTGCCAAAGGGTCCAAAAAAAGGTACACAATAAAGGTTCATTTTCTTCCTTTCCACGTTCATTTCTACCTCTCCTTCCTTTTCTGAGCTATGTGCAGGATTCAAGAGATATAGCAACGTTTTTAACAAAATTTCAAGCTACAGAAAGAAATATTTTCAACAGAATAATGGAGCTCCCAGCATGTGCAGCATCAGAATTGGATGTGTGGGAAGGGTACAGGGGCATTCATCCTGAGGGGGAGCTGGAGTCAGGACCCAGGCACCCAGCTCCATTCCTAGGAGGTGACCTGGCAGAAAACAAGGCAGGGTGTCAGTCTGGGAGGACACTGGGGTACTAGACAGAAATCACCATTGGATAGATAAGGATTAGGGGAGAATGCCAGGAATATGTCTTAGAGCACTTGAGACAGAATGGATTTTAAGGACAAGGATTGTTTTTTAATGTTACCTATTTTTGAGAGAGAGAGAGAGAGAGAGAGACAGAGTGCAAGTGGGGGAGGGGCAGAGAGAGGGAGACAGAGAATCTGAAGCAGGCTCCAGGCTCTGAGCTATCAGCACAGAACCCGATGCAGGTCTTGAACCCACGAACCATGAGATCATGACCTGAGCCAGAAGTCAGTCGCTTAACCGTTTGAGCCACCCAGGAGCCCCTTAAAAACAAGGATTTTAAGGACAGTTACAAATATCAGGATTCAGGCACAGGGAAGAGGAATTAAGACTTGGGAACAATAGAGGAACCCAACCACCAGGACCGAAATGCCCCCTTAAAGTCAGACTGGTGGCTGGGTGACTCAACATTGAGTCCCACTCTACGAGCAAAACTGAGCATGCCGGTGGGAACTCCTACCTCTGAAGCAGAACTAGAACCATTTGTTCAGATCCAACAGAAGCATTAAAAACAGATTTAAATGAAGTATGTGATGCCTTCTAAGACTTTATTGTGAAAAATGACAAAAACAACGGGAGCAATCCTGCTCTAGGGAAGATTTATTAGTCACGCACTAATAAAATAAAGAGACGTTTAACTTTTCCACAGAGAGGTGGTAGATAAAGAAGGATTATTGGAGGAACAGGGGATTTTGGAGCTACTCGGGCAGCAGGAGAAAAAGGTACGAAATGAGCATTATTTTCTAAATACGAAATGTAGGTTGAGAGAAAACACAAGAAACTATAGCAAGAATATTAAGTAAAATAGGCTTTAACTAATTTTTATGAGAGAGATAAAAGGTATGAAATCAGTAGGAAAAGTTGTAAGAATCAAGGAAATCTGGACACCAAAAGGCATGACATCTGGTTGATCCAAGGTAGGGCACTCAGAAACAGATCCATATTTTTTTTTTTCTAGGACTGATAGCTACTGTGCATTTCTATAGTCCCTCTCATCCTGAAACTCCTCGTATGAATTCTTTAAAAGGCAGCATAGGGAAGGCCAAGGGAAGAAAACCATAAATAATATATTCTGCACAGACCTGGTCTCAAGAGGATTAGCTCAAGTTTAATTCCAGACTTAACCTGCTGAGATATAGAGGGCTCTATTCACTCCTGTAAAGATAGATTTAAGAGCTACATGCATTTATGTACTAATTGGTCAGTTCAGGATTTTAGAAAAAGTACTCACAAAAATGGTCATCTGTTTTACAGTAGAACTGTGTGCCCGTGATGAAAAATGACTTCTCTCGGATGACTTACAGTAGCTATTTAAGAAACGTAAGCAATTCTTGGTTAAAGGCCTGGAATTTTTGTATCTTGGCCAGGTATGTGCAATAAATTCTGTTGAAACCTGCTAGGGCCTTCCCACTGGGGCTCCTCAAGTAGGCATAGAAGCAGAATGTTTATCTGGGTCAAGAAAAAAAGGCAGAAAACTATATATTTGAAAACAAAGGTTTTAAATCCAAGCCCCATCAACGCAAAAGTATGATTTTTTTGCCAAGTTATTTAACCTTTCCTTTCCTCTGTTTTTTTTTTTTTTTTGTCTACAAAGCAACATGCCTCTCTGCTTTTCCACAAACCCTCTAAGCTGCAATACTTAATGTCTTAACCGTCCATGTGACTCCTAGCCTATGACTCATACCTTGAATCTCTTCTTCCATGTCCTCAGAGATTATTAAACTTTCCAGAAAATCCATCTTATACCTTACTGTGGAAAATATAAATTCCATAAAGTGAGAGACAAATTTATCAACTGTTTTGTACTTCATGAAAGATGTAACGAAGGACTTTGATTTTTGTTATGTAGTCATTCAAAATTTTGTCAACAGATTATGGCCAGAAAAAATGCTGGAGGTCTAAGATACAGTTAATAAGGATTCTGATTGAAGTATAAGGACAAAGGTCCATGGGAAAAACGATGAAGTCTATGAACAGATTTATTTATATCATTTTTACAACATGAATAGACTTGCAGCTGACTTCCAGGTAAATGCAGTAGATGGAACACACACGTATGTGTTCCCCTTTCTGGAAGGGAATTCTTTTAAAGTTCACACTCTCACGTACACCAAGAGAGATGAGATCTCAGGCGTGTCAACAGCATTTTGGAAGACTGGAATCGTGAAAGGAATGGTAGCTGACAGCAAAGTAGAGGAAGCTGAAATCCAAGGGCTTGTAGAGGGCAAGACAAAAAGCTACAGGACCCTGAGAAGGCAGAAATTGGGACTGGAAACAGGAAAAATGATGACAAGTCTGGGGCAGACAACATCAACTCCCCCCACTCCCCCGGCCCCAGTTCATAGAGTCACATGACTTCCCCTCCCCACCTCTGGCAGAAGGCAGGCTGTTGACTCTGGGGACAGCTTGAAAGAGGGAGGCTCTGGTCCACAAAGGCAAATGTGGCTGAAGGTAGGGGTGAAAACCAAGATTCCAGGGGGGAGTTTCATTCTCTGCTTTTCTCTCAGGATGCTGGCAGACAGGTTTGTACCCTCCGGGGGAGACGTGGGAGGATTCTCTCCTACCAGTCAAGAGAGAAGGTCCACCGATGCTGACAGGTGCAGATCTCCCAGTGAAACAGCTCAGTTCTTTGCTCATCACCCCCAGTGAGACCCACCGCCCTGCCGTCCAGTGGTTTAATATCCCCTCTGAAAGCGGGCAGTCAGGGATCACCACCCATTTGAGGAGAGCCTCTACAAACAGTATTTTTACCAAAGGAGCTCTAAGAAAGACATAAGGCAGACAGCAGGGGGGAAAAATTAATTAAGGTAATTAATTTAAGTAATAGTAGTCCTGGAAATTAAAGAATACAATACCTAAAGTGAAAACAGAGGAGCTGGAATATAACACTGAGGAAATCTCACAGAAAGTAAAATAATAACAACAGCAAGAAATAGAAAATAGAGAAAATGCAAGAAGGTTGGAGACTCTGACCAAGAGATCAAGTTATTAATGCAAGAAAATTTCACAGAAAGAAGACACAACTTTGAAGATGGAAAGAACCTACAAGCTCAATGACAACTAGAAACAAGGAGAGAATCCTAAAAGCTTCGAGCGACAAATAATGGGCCGTGTAGAATGTCACCAAACATGCCAATGACCCTTGAGGCAAAAAGCAGCAACCTAGAATTTTATATTTACCTAAATACTCAATCAAGGCCAAGCAGGAAAACAACTTGGTAAACTTGCAAGTCTTCAGAAATTTTACTTTTACCATTTTTCAAGAAGTTACTTAGAAGGGTTAAGCTCAGTCAGTTAAGTGTCAGACTTCGGTTCAGGTCATGATCTCACATTTGGTGAGTTCGAGTCCTGCATCCGGCTCTGTGCTGACAGCTCAGAGCCTGGAACCTGCCTCAGATTCTGTGTCTCCGTCTCTCTCTGCCCCTCTGCCATTTGCATTCTGTCTCTCTCTCTCTCTCTCTCTCTCAAAAATAAATAAACATTAAAAAAAATTTTTTAAATAGAAGTTACTAGAGCAGTGGTTCTCGAGGTATGACTCAGAGACACCTGGGGTTTTCTAAGTCCTTATCAGTTGGAAATGCAAACTATTTTCATTACAGCACTGAGATGTTACCTGTGTTTTGCTCTTACTCTGTCACTAGTGCAGAGCAGGGTTTCCTGAAGCTCCATGACATTCGATGTTACAACAGACGGAATGCAGGAGAGGATCCAGCTGTCTTTTATTCAAGCAGATGTTAAAGAGATCTGCCAAAGTGTGACCCATGACACCCTTGTCGCTACTTTTTATGTATTATATTTATGTGAACATGTACTAGGTTGAAATGAGTGAGTGAATATTTTTAAGTTTCTCACTTTTTATTTCTAAGACATAAAAATTCATAGATGTCACTCACTTAAACAAAAGCTCTTTGGGAGGCCTTAGTAATTTTCAAGAGTATAAGAGTCTTGAAATCTAATGGAACTGCTGTTCTAGAGGGTACAGTCCCCCAAAGAAGGGAGGAGGTAGGCATGCAATCTAGGAACAGACAGACAGCAGAAAAAGACGACCAAGGGTTCTCAGACCACATCCAGGCAACAATTTTTCACTGTTCTAGATCAAGCAACTTCCTTAGGAGAGGTAACTGACTTGCATACTTTCTGAGAACTTGCATGCAAGAGAACATACATTTATTTAAGAAATATTTGCTAAATACCTGTGGTGTGCCAGGAATTTGTTTTTCTCTTTCCTTCACAACTGAACATCCATTTTTTTTTTTCTCCAAGAGTTTGGTCTCTGTATACTGGGTTGTTTGTAAGACTCGACTAGGCTATGTCTAAGGATGGATTTCTTTTTATACATTTTTCTTGAAACATGATACCCCAGTATCTTGACAACAAAAAGGTAAAATCCAACATTACTGAGTCTATACAACAGATACACGATGTGGAATTTGTTAAACTATAATTCTCATAATCTTCAAGTGTCCTTTCTCCCCTCTCTTGTGGCACCGGCATGGCTAATCCTCACCCCCAAATAAAATCTGGGCAACACAGAGTTCTCCTCTACTCTCTGTCTGTAATTCAAGCTATTTTTATGTCTGATAGATTTACAACCTCAGCAGACCCATGGTGCACTTCAAGAAATGCTGTGTCAGAGGCAGTGACCAGGTTTGGTTGGTCTCTCTCCTTCAGTCTCTCTCATTGACCAGCACCATGCCCAGTACCTGCCACACAGTATGTCCATAGATATTTTTGGAGTTGGAGAATAAACCAGCTCTAAGTTCCTTACAGCATCACATTATGAAGCACGAACTCTTGAATGTAGCCCCCTAGGTTTTACTGTTTAATGGTTTCCATTTCTGCTTAGACTGAGGAAATAGCAGCTAAGGATGTTTTTCACAGTTCTGTAGGTATGTTAAAATGAAAACCACAAGCCCAAAATGGAGTCACTAATGTTAAGAGTCTCACATCAGCAAAACAAGACTCAACACCCAACCTAAGGGCAGTTTCACCCTGCCTCCCTCCCACCACCCCAGGAAGGTAACCTTTAACAGGTCAACCTGAACTTTCCTTGTCATCACTGGGAAACTTACCGATTGATAGACTCCTTCTATTCCCCTTAGGAGGATGGATGACCTTGCCTAAAACAATACATCCTTCCCTAATAATTTTCTTTTTTACCACTCCCTCTTTACCTTTAAAAACCTTTTCTTTTCTTCAGCTTGATGGCTTTCCTTTCCATTTGCCAGATGGGATGCTGCCCGATTCACGAATTGCTTAACAAAGCAATTAGATCTTCAGAGGTACTCCGTTGAATTTTTGTTACTTACCAAATGAATGATTAATATATCACAAATTAGAATTTAGCTTTTTGTCAGGTATATATTCATTCAAGAACCTATCAGTATAACCAGGAAACCGTTAGTACAGCATTGTAAGAGCTGCAACACTGAGCTGGGTACAAACTGTATCTCTGCCACTCACTGTGTGACATGGGCCAAACTCTTTAGCCTAGCTTTAATAATATTACTCTTTGCTTCAGGGAGTTGTTGAGAGCAGGGCAGTTCTAGGGTGGAACAAGTGAGTCATCTGAATATAGAATTTAAGGAGGTCGCATAGGAATGAACTCCCTTGGGTCATACACCTAAATTCAGGAACTAAAGCTATGAAATTCCTAGAAGGAAAAGTAAGAATGCATCTTCATGACCTTGAGCAAAGCAAAGCCTTCTTGGATAGGACACCAAAAGCACAAGTCACACGAGAAAAAATAAACTAGACTGAATTAAAATTCAAAAGTTTTGTGCTTTGAAGAGCACTATAAAAAATAAAAAGATACCTGTAAAATGGGAGGAAACATTCGCAAATCATGTCTGATAGGACTTGTATCCAGAATATATAAATATCTCTTACAATTCAATAATAAAAAGACAAATAACCTAATTAAAAGAAATGGGAGGGGAAAAGATAAATACATGAGGTAATGGATGTGTTAATTAACTAAATGAGGTGAATTCTTTCACAATATGTACATTTATACACATATGTGCAACCATGATGTACAATTTAAATATCTTATAACTTTGTCAATTATACCTCAATAAAGCCAAAGACTAACAAAAAAGGCAAAAGATCCGAGTAGACATTTCTCCAAAGAAGATACACAAATGGTCAACAATCACCTAAAGAAATTCTCAGTATCATTTGCCATTAGGGAAATGCAAGTCAAAACCACAATGAGATATCACTTAACACCTACCAGGGTGACTCTAACAAAAAAAGAAAAGAAGAAGAAGAAGAAGAAGAAGAAGAAGAAGAAGAAGAAGAAGAAGAAGAAGAAGAAGAAGGGGAAGAGGAAGAAGAAAGAAGAAGAGGAGAAAGAAAGAAAGAAAGAAAGAAAGAAAGAAAGAAAGAAAGAAAGAGAAAGAAAGAAAAGAAAATAACAAGCATGGTGAGGATACATAGAATTTGGAAAATTGCTGGTGGGAAGGTTAAAATGGTGTCGCTGCTTTGGAAAAGAGTCTAGCAGTTTCTCAAAACGTTAAATATAGAGCTACAGTTTCCCAGAAACTCCACCCCCAGGTATATACCCAAGAGAAATGAAAACATACATCCACACAGGTGTTCATAACAGCATTATTTATACTAGGAAAAAAAGAAAAAGAAAAGAAACAACCGAAACGTCCATCAACTGATGAACGGATAAATGAAATGTGGTATTCCATATAACCGAATGTCACCCAGCAATAAATACAATAAAGTAGTGATGGATACTACGGGAGATGAGCCTGGCAAACACTGTGGCAAGTGAAAGAGGCCGGTCACAAAGGACCACATATTGTCTGATGCTATTTATATAAAATATCTGAAACAGGCAAATCTACAGAGGGAGAAAGATTAGCGGTTGCCTAGAGCTTGGGAGTCTGTGAGGAAACGAAGAGTGACTGATAATGGGTATGGGTTTTGGGGGCTGGTGAGAATGTTCTGTGGTTGGTTGTGATGGTTGCACAACCCTGTGAAGATACTAAAAGCCGCTGAACTGTATAGTGTGTGAACTTTGTCTCAAGAAACCTGTAACTAATTGAAGAAGGCCCTCGTTCTCCGGGCCATGCAAATGCAAGGTCAGCAGAGGGCACTCCCCAACCCAGAGTTAAGCTTTGTGTCCTAGGTGCCTTGCTAGCCTCAGGCAAGTCTTGGCCTTGGATGTGTGAACTAGTGAGATGCTGTGTGAAAGGTACTTGAGACTAGTGCCTCACACGTGTTTAGGGCTTGCTGTTGTAGGTGAAGAAAAATCATTTTACTTCTAGCCTTGTGAGTTCTTGGCTGAGACCTCTGTAATAAAACACAGATTAACAAGAGAAAAACATGCAGTGTATTAACATGTATGCCTTGTGTATACTCTGAACCATTAGTTTAAATACCATCTTCGGCTGAAGACGAAGGAAGGGTCTGGAAGGCCAGTTTGGGGGAAGTTACAGGGAAAAACACTGTAACCGAGGGTGAGGTTTGTTATATAAAGTTGGTGCCTTTTTCATTGATAAGATTCTCTTGTGACTTAGAGTCACCTTGTCTTCCTGGTGCAGAGAGAAGACGCCCTTACAAGTGGAGATTTGATTCCCCTTGCAAAAGGGAACTTTTCTGTTTTTCAGAGGTTTTCCCATGTCTGCTGTTTCTCAAAATAATCCTTATGCCGAAGAGGCCTATTTTGGGGTGACATATTCCGCTTCTCTTCGCTGTTATGATTATTAAGTATCAGGAACTTGCCCAACCCTGGGCATATAAAGGTAACAATAATAGCCAAAACATGTTGAGTGCACAAACCAGGCCTCATTCCAGACCCTTTCTGTGAAAGGTAATACGGCCAAGTTTACCCACCAGGAGGTAGCACAGCTTGTAGAAAGGAGCGGGCAGCCTGGCTCCAGAAGTGCCCTGGTAAACTGCATCATCCATAAGACTGTCAGGATGAACAAAACATTATTCGTTTTAATGAATAATCCAACACGTGCCATAAATATGTGCATCGACCGTAACAGTCTAACATGGTAAAAATGAAAAATCCCTTGGTGCACGGAGAGAAAAACCGTTCCACCCGGGGATCTGGGGAAGACTCCAGGAAGGGTCATGGCCCCACTGCCAACACCCCCAGGGTTGAAAATGGGAAGGGGCTCACTGGCTGGAGGGGAAGGAGAGCGTTCTAGGCACAGTGCAAATGAGCCCAGGCAGAGAGCCAAAGTGGCCCGGGCGGGTTCAGGAAACAGTGGCTTGTGCTGCGGGGCATGTAGACTGGGAAGCTGCTGGTACCCAGACACCGCCGAGGTGCAGCAGGGTGGGGAGGGTTTTCCACAACACCCAGCGGTCTGAGCTTCTTCCAGAATCCAAGTAGGACCCAGCAGAGGCCCTTAAGAAAGAGTGCAATGTAATCAGACAGGAGGCCAAGAGATTTTTCCAAAAGAAAATCGAACAACAGCCACAACAAATTCGAGTTGTGTGACAATAAAAAGGGACAACGGAGTGTTCTTCCAACCAAAGCTTACGTTCCTCAAGTTTCTTGTTCACGGTTTTTCCTCAACCAATCCCGATAGGAATTTGTTGACTCTTGAGTTCCTTCATAAAAGACCCTGGGAGAGGGTGCTTGGTGGCTCAGCCAGTTAAGCATCAGACCCTTGATTTCAGCTCAGGCCACAACCTCACAGTTCACGAGATCCAGTCCCTGTCAGGCTCCGTGCAGACAGCGCAGAACTGGTTTGGGATTCTCTCTCCCTCTCTCACCGTCCCTCCCCCTTCCGTGCTGGCTTGCTCTCTCTCAAAATAAATAAATATATATATTTTTAATGTACACACACACTCACACACACACACACACACACACACACACACACACACACAAAAGACCCTGGAAATAGATCAATTTTCCTTTTGTATAGTCATGACAACTGCTTTCATGGTTTCCTTTAAATAATTAACATAACATTGTATATGATTTTTTTTAATTTTAAAATGTAATGGAAACTCAACAAAAGGAAAAGTTTATCTTTTCGTGTGCCATTTTGTTTTTTTTTTTTTAATTTTCTTTTTTAACATTTATTTATTTTTGAGACAGAGAGAGACAGAGCATGAACAGGGGAAGGCCAGAGAGAGAGGGAGACACAGAATCCGAAGCAGGCTCCAGGCTCTGAGCCATCAGCACAGAGACCGACGCGGGGCTTGAACCCACGAACTGTGAGATCATGACCTGAGCCGAAATCGGACGCCCAACCGACTGAGCCACCCAGGCGCCCCATCGTGTGCCGTTTTGTTAAGTGTTCTATTTCAGCCCCTCTCCCTTACCCCAGATCTTGGCTTCAAGTATCACTTAAATACAATGAGTTGAATGTCAGCAGCACTTAGGTATTTTATTTACCTGAAACCTTGCAGTTCACGTGAGAGATAGTGGTTTGGCGAGCCAGCTCCCGGGAGAGCACCTTGGGCTGGGACCCTTGTTTATCTGTTCAGAATTGCTGGCCCACACACTTGGTGTCAGGTCAGCCAGGAAAGAAATAGCTGTTTCTGTCAAAACCCCTCGCAAACAACAGCTCAATCCCCAGGATGTGAAACGCCATCTCCTAACAGCATCTGACCTCCTGTCACAGGTTTCCTCCGTGCTCAACAACAAATTCTCCTGGAGCTCACCCTGGGCAGCTGGTGTGAGATTAAGCGCAGAATTGGGATTTTGCATCAAGTGTTGCAAGGAAGGTTTTGCAATTTGTTCTCCTGATGCTGGGGCAGTTGCTGTCGCCCCGGCTGATATTCTTTGTTCTTTCTTTGGTCTCATTGTGAAGATAACAAGCTCTTCCCTTGTAACTTGTACCGCGGTTTCTTCTTACAGTCTGCCTGATGCACGGAAGAGAGTTGTGCAGTGACTCATTTCACCCTTATTTACCATAGTTGTTGTTGTGGTGGTGGTGGTGGTAGTTGTTGTTGTTGTTGTTGTTGTTGTTGTTGTTGTTGTTCTTCTTCTTCTTCTTCTTCTTCTTCTTCTTCTTCTTCTTCTTTTTCATCACTTAAGGATTTAAAATATTCTTTGGAGCAGGAAATGTGGTGCATGTTTTGGATTCATGTTTTGGTTTAAAGAATACCTGAGGTTTCCTGTCTGGCACCTGGTCTGTGACAAGTCTGTCCTGAGGCCAATAGTCCAGTTTTTGCTGTGCCATTTCTAGTGATGTCCTTCCTCAGGTGGCTTGTTCCATTTTTGGGTGGATCTGATGGTTACAAACATGTATCTCACTCTCTTTGTTGCAATTAAGTGTATCCTTACATAGACTGCCCTTGAAATGTCAAATGTCTTTATATTATCTAAGTCTTTCCTTTTTCCAGACTAACTTAAGGTCTTGGTCGAATCCATATGCTCTGTAAAGGTAGTATTATCTTTAAAGTATTGAAACTTTACTTCTTGGTAAAGTATCAGATTTCCTAACTTAAAAAGAAATAGAGGGGCACCTGGTTGGCTCAGTGGGTTAAGCCTCTGAGGTCGGCTCAGGTCATGATCTCACAGTTCGTGAGTTTGAGCTCTGCATCAGGCTCTGTGCTGACAGCTCAGAGCCTAGAGGCTGCTTCAGATTTTGTGTCTCCCTCTCTCTCTGCCCCTCCTCCAATCACACTCTGTCTCTTTCTCTAAAAATAAATAAACATTTTTAAAAAAATTTTTAAAAGAAATGGAGATATGATGCCTTCCATACTGTGTTATGAAGGCCAAGTAAAATAATAAAAATTAAATGACTGTAAAGAAAATATAGCATTCTACAAATGCCATACATAGAGTATTAGTATTAGTAGAAATACAAATACCTGTATAGGATTCCAGTGCAGACATCCAATGACTTAGAGCAAAATGTTGACAAGATAGTGACCAAAAAGAAGCTGAACATAATTCTTTAACATTGGGAAAGAAGCCAAACTGTCCTATACTCCGAGTCACTTCAATTCATGCAAGAAATCCTTTACTGAGCCCCTACTCTGTGCCAGGAAGTGTTCTGGAATTAAAAATGAGGAAATACACAAGGCAGACAAAGGCACCGCCCTCTCTCAAGAAATTGATATTTTGGGGCACCTGGATGGCTCAGTAGGTTAAGCATCTGACTTTGGCTCAGGTCATGATCTCATGGTTTGTGAGTCTGAGTCCCACATGGGGGTCTCTGCTGTCAGCTCAGAGCCCACTTTGGATCCTCTATCCCCATCTCTCTCTGCCCCTCACCCACTCGTTCTCTCTCTCCTTCTCTCTCTCACAAAAATGAATAACTAAACATTTTTTTAAAAATTCATATTTTGGTGTGAAAGCCTGGCAGGATATAAATCACACCTGATACTGATGAATACAGTAGGGAAAAAAATGAAGCAGGGTAAGAATGTTCATGGATAAGGAGAGAGGTATTATTTGGTATAAATTGTATAGGTAAGGCCTCATTAACAAGGAGACATTTAAGGTGAAACAAGAAGGAAGTAAGGAGTTAGTCATATGAATGGCTGGGGAAACATGTTCAGGAAGAGGGGGTAGCATGTGCAAAGGTCCTGACATGGGAGGAAAATACAGCACTAACGTGGCTGAAGCAGAGTGAACTAGAGGAAAAATAGCAGGAAATCTAGGGCCATTGTAAGGACTCTGGATTTTGTTCTAAGTGAATTAGAAGCCATTGGAGGGCTTGAGCAACAGATAGATTTTAAGAGAATCACCATCTATGATACGTAGACAACAGGGAAACCAGTTACAAATTTTCCAGGAAATTATACAAGAGATAATTACAGTGAATTCGACCGTATGGATGGTTATCCATATATGTGGCTAGACATGGTTTGATTTTGCTTATATTTTGTTTTTGCTGTTTTTGTTTCTGTTTTGTTATATCTTGTTATTGGGGGGGCGGGAGGAGAAAATATCCAAACTTCATTCTCCAACAGACAGCATGAGTGGGGAAAACTGGAGGGGTATCTCAGTAGAGCATACATTCACAAGATATTATTAGCTTAACAGTGAGAAAGCCGATGGGTTATATATGAAATATAAGAGAAACCAGAGAGTTGTGGATGCTCCCAGCTTTTGGACCTGAGCAACAGAGCAGCTGGAAATTACAAAGCATTTAAATGGAAGCATGGAGAGGAGAGGAAGAACAGGTTGAAAAGGTGAGCCATGGTTCAATTGTAAGGTACCCTGTACCTCATGCTAAACATCTTGGACTTTAGCCTGTGAGCAATAGACTTTAGGCAAAGGGCATGGTGTCACAAGCCTTGTGGTTTGTAGAAACAACTTCAGAGGCACGTGCAGAATGGAATAAAATGGGATAAGACTAAAAGATGAGAGCTAATTTAGAATGATATTGAAATAATTCAGCTGAGACATAATGAGAGAACAGGAGGTGGGTGGCCGGCTAATCGCAGCATCTGCTGACCTAAAAGTGAGGTTATTGTAGACTTATTGAGGAAAGGAGATAAACCACTTTTTTAAAAATATTTTAATGTTTATTTATTTTTGAGACAGAGAGAGACACAGCATGAGCAGGGAAGGGGCAGAGAGAGAGGGAGACCCAGAATGTGAAGCAGGCTCCAGGCTCCGAGCTGTCAGCACAGAGCCTGACGCGGGGCTCGAACTCACGAACTGTGAGATCATGACCTGAGCCGAAGTAGGACGCTTAACCAACTGAGCCACCCAGGTGCCCTGAGATAAACCACTTTAAAAGAGCTTTTTTCACCAAGTGATGGTGGGCAGACTCTAGTATATTCTGATTTATCACCTGGTCAATGCATCTTTTGCCTGGACAGGTCTACAGATAAATTGATGAATTCACACTCTTCCAACTCGGCCAACATTTCTCCAGGAAGTGTTTATCGAGTTCCTACCACTCATTAGATACTAGGACAATACTGTGCCTAGAACTATGGCTTTGAAAATGTAGTTGAGACTGGACATCAAACTAACTTGAGTTGTAGTTCTTGTTCCATCTCTGGCTAAATCACTTTGCTGTTTTTGACCCTGATGTACTTATCTCAAAATAAGGATATCCAATTAGGTGAGCACTCCCTCTCAAGGACCTGAATCATCCAATACCCAACTGTGCAGAATAAAAAATTTCATTGAAATATTTATTGGCTGCCATTCGTATGCATTATCATTCTTGCAACCAGGTTTCTTTTCAGTGAGCATTTTCAAGCATATGGTATCTGTCAAGATTGAACACATTTTGATCTGAACCTTTTGTTTAAAGTAAATTAAGGTGGTAAATTGCTTTCATGTTGCAATATAGTTATTTCTTCTCTTGCCTTTTGCTGAACAAGGAGAGTATAAACTAATCATGCAGATAACCATTAACATTTCGTCAGTGGTCTTGTATTAACAGATAAAGTCAATGATGAGTTATTTTGAAGCAGCAAGAATTCTTAGTGTGTTTACAGTTTATGTGCACTGACAACCTTACCTCATCTTTCCTGCTAAAGTCAAAGCAAAAGAACTCCTTTAGAATTTTATTCCATTGGATGTTGGCCTGTTCTTGTTTTTTAAATATATTTTTAGAGCCGTTTTCGGTTCATGGCAAAATTGAGTGGAAGCTGCAGAAATTTCCTTTATGCCGCCTGCCCCCACATACCCACAGCTTCCTTCACTATATGTATCCCACATCAGGGCCGTACATTTGTTTCAATCAGTAAACCTACACTGACACATCATTATCACCCAAAGTCAGTCGTTTACATTAGGGTTAACTCTCAGTGTTAAACACTCTGTGGTTTTTAACAGATGTTAAATGACATGTATCCACCGTTGAAATATCGTGGGGGTGGTTTCACTGGCAAAACCATCCCCCACACTTTGCCTATTCATCCCTCCATCTCCCTATCCTCTGGCAACCACTCGTCCTTTTATTTTCTCCATAGTTTTGTCTTTTCCAGAATGCCATATAGTGGATATCACATAGTACGTAGCCTTTTCAGACTGCCTTCTTTCACATAATACTGTGCATTTAAGTTTCCTCCATATCTTTTCATGAATTGATGACTCATTTCCTGTTAGCTCTGAATAATATTCCATTGTCTGGATGTCCCACAGTTTATTAATCCATTCATCTATTGAAGGGCATCTCGGTTGCTTTCAAGTTTTGGCAATTATGAATAAAGCTGCTGTAAACATCTGTATGTAGGTTTTTGTGTGGACATAAGTCTTCAAACCCTTGGAAAGCTAATTGCTGGATGATTTGGCAAGAGTATGTTAAGTTTTATGAGAAACTGACAAACTGTCTTTCCACGTTGCCTCTGTCACTTACATCCCCACTAACAGTGAATGAGAAGTCCTATTGCTCTATATGCTCGCCAGCATTTTGTGTTGTTAGTGTTTTGAATTTTGGTCATTCTATTACATATATAGTGATATCTCATTTTTCTTTTCTTTTAATTCCAGTGTAATTAACATACAGTGTTATATTAGTTTATGGTGTACAATATAGCAATTCAACAATTTCATGCATTAATCAGTGCTCATCATCATAAGTGCACTTTATAATCTCTTTCACCTATTTCCCCCATTCCCCCACCCACCTTCCCTCTGGCAACCATCAGTGTGTTCTCTATAGTTAAAAGTTTGTTTTTCACCTCTTGCTTCTTTGTTTTTTTGGGGATTTTTTGTTTGTTTCTTAAATTTCACATATATGTATGAAATATATATATCCTCTTCTTTATCCATTCATCTATCATTGGACACTTGGACACTTGGGCTGTTTCCATAATTTGGCTATTATAAATAATGCTGCAATAAAGATAGGGATGTATACATCTTTTTGAATTAGTGTTTTCATATTCTTTGGGTAAATATTCAGTAATGGAATTACTGGATCATACCATAATTTTGTTAATTTTTTGTGGAAACTCCATACTATCTTCCACAGTGGCTACACCAGTTTATATTCCCACCAAGTGTGCACAAGTGTTCTGTTTGCTCCCCATCCTCCCTAACACTTTTTGTTTCTTAGGTTGTTACTTTTAGCCATTCTGACAGCTGTGGGTATCTCATTGTGATTTTCATATGCATTTCCTTGATGATGACTGATGTTGAGCATCTCTTCATGGGTCTGTTGACCATCTGTGTGTCTTTCACGAAATGTCTGTTCATATCGTCCATCCATTTTTTAACTGGATTATTTGGTTTTTTGGTGTTGAGTTGTATAAGCTCTTTATGTATTTTGGGTACTAAACCTTCATCGAATATGTCATTTACACATATCTTTTTTGATTCCATAGGTTGTCATTTAGGTTTTTGTTTTTATTATTTCCTTTGCTGTGCATAAGCTTTTTATTTTGATGTAGTCCCACTAGTTTATTTTTGCTTTTGTTTCTCTTGCCTCAGGACAAATACCTAGAAAAATGTTGCTACAGCCAATGTCAGAAACATTACTGCCTGTGCTCTCTTCTAGGATTTTCATGGTTTCTGGTCTCACATTTAGGTCTTTAATTCATTTTGAGTTTGTCTTTTTTTGTATAGTGTAAGCAGGTGGTCCAGTATCAACCTTTTGCATGTAGCTGACCGGTTTTCCCAACACCATTTGTTGAAGAGACTTTCTTTTTCCCATTGCATATTCTTGCCTCATTTGTCATATATTAACTCACAAAATAATCACGGGTTTATTTCTGGGCTCTTTATTCTGTTCATTGACCTATGTGGCTGGTTTTGTGCCAGCACCATGCTGTTCTGGTTATTATCACTTTATAGTAGAGGCTCCTGGGTGGCTCAGTTGGTTAAGCCTCTGACTTCGGCTCAGGTAATAATTTCACGGTTTGTGAGTTTGAGCCCCACGTTCGGCTCCGTGCTGACAGCTCAGAGCCTGGAGCCTGCTTCCAGTTCTGTGTCTCCTGCCCCTCCCCGGCTCATGCTCTGTCTCTCTTTCTCTCCCAGAATTAAATAAACATTAAAAAAAATTATTATAGCTTTATAGTGTATCTTGAAATCTGAGATTGTGATACCTACAATTTTGTTATTCTTTTTCAAAATTGCTTTGGCTATTCGGGATCTTTTGTGGTTCCATACACATTTTAGGATTATTTGTTCTAGTTCTGTGAAAAATGCTGTTGGTATTTTGATTTTGATTGTATCGAATCTATAAATTGCTTTGTGTAGTATGTCTCTTGTAATAATATTTGTTCCCTGAATCCGTGAGCATGGAATATATTTCCATTTCTTTGTGTCATCTTAAATTTCTCTCATCAATGATTTATACTTTTCAGAGTACAGATCTTTCAGCTTCTTGGTTAAATTTACACATTGATTTTTTGGGTGTGTGCTATTGTAAATGGCACTGTTTTGTTAATTTCTGTTTCTGTGAATTCATGATTAGTGTGTAGAAATGCAACAGATCTATGTATCAATTTTGTATCCTGTGACCTTACTGAATTTGTCAGTTCTAGTAGTATTTTGGTGGAGTCTTTAGGGTTTTCTGTATTTGTATCATGTCATCTGCAAATAGTGAAAGTTTTACTTCTTCCTTACAAATTTGGATGCCTTTTATTTCTCTTTCCTGCGGCTAGGAGTTCCAGTACTAGGTTAAATAAAAGGGGTGGGAGTGGACATCCTTGTCTTATGCCCGATATTAAGGGAAAAGCTCTTGGTTTTTCACCATTGAGTGTAATGTTAGCTGTGTGGCTTTTTTATATGGCCTTTATTAGTTTGAGGTATGTTCCCTCTAAACCTACTTTGCTGAGGGTTTTTATCATGAATGAATGTTGTACTTTGTCAAATGCTTGTTCTGCATCTATTGAAATGATCATATGGTTTTTATCTTTTCTCTTGTTGATAGAATGTATCACATTGTTTGGTATGTGAATATTGAACCATCCTTGTTTCCTGGAATAAATCTCATTGATCGTGGTGAATTATTTTTTTAAAGTGTTGTTGGATTCAGTTTGCTAACATTTTGTTAAGGATTTTTGCATCAATATTCATCAGAGCTATTGGCCTGTAGTTTTCTTTTTTTGTGGTGTTTTTCCCTGGTTTTCACATCAGGGTAATACTGGTCTCATAGAATGAATTTGGAAAGTTTCCTTTCTCTACTACTTTTTGGAATACTTTGAGAAGAATAGATATTAACTTTTCTTTAAACGTTTGGTAGAATTCACCTCTGAAGTCATCTGGTCCTGGACTGGTTTTTATTGGGATTTTTTGATTAGTGATTCAATGTAATTGCTGGTAATCAGCCTGTTAAAATTTTCTATTTCTTTCTGACTCATACTTGGGGGGTTACACATTTCTAGGAATTTATCCATTTCTTCTAGGTCATTCAATTTGTTGGCATATAATTTTTCATAATACTCTCCCACAATTCTTTTTATTTCTGTGGTGTTGGTTATTTCTCCTCTTTCATTTCTGATTTTGTTTATTTGAGTTCCTCTTTTTTTTGATGAGTCTGGCTAATGATTTATCAAATTGTTGATCTTTACAAAGAACCAGCTTCTGGTTTCATTGGTCTATTCTATTCTTTCTTTAGATTCTATTGTCTTTACTTCTGCTCCAATCTTTATTATTTCCTTCCTTCTACCAGTTTTAGGTTTTATTTGTTTAGCTCCTTTTTATAGCTCTTTTAGATGTATGGTTAGGTGGTTTATTTGAGATTTTTTTCTTGCTTTTTGATGTAGGCCTTGTATTTCTATAAACTTGCTTCTTAGAACAGCTTTTGCCTAATCTCAAACATTTTGGACTGTCATGTTTTTATTTTCATTTGTATCCATGTATTTTTTGTTTCCTCTTTGATTTCTTGGTTGACCTATTCATTGTTTAGTAGTGTGTTATTTAGCATTCATGTATTTGTGTTCTTTTCCACATTTCTTCTTGTGGTTGATTTCTAGTTTCATAATGTTGTGGGTTGAGAAATTTCATGGTATGACTTCAATTTTTAAAATTTCTTTAAGTTTATTTATTTTGAAAGAGAGAGAGAGAGAATGAGCAGAGGAGGGGCAGAGAGAAAGGGAGAGAGAGAGAATCCCAAGTAGGCTCTGCACCATCAGCACAGAGTCCAGTGTGGGGCTCAAACCCATGAACCATGAGATCATGACCTGAGCCGAAACCAAGAGTCAGGTGCTTAACCAACTGAGCCTCCCAGGTGCCCTGATATGACTTCAATTTTTTTGAATTTGTTGAGATTTGCTTCGTGGCCTAACATGTGATCTACTCTGGAGAATGCACTTGAAAAGAATGTATATTCTGCTGTTTTAGAATGGGATGTTCCAAATATATCTATTATATCCATCTGGTCTAAAGTGTCGTTCAAAGCCACTGTTTCCTTATTGATTTTTGGTTCAGCTGATCTATCCATTGATGTATGTGGGGTGTTAAAGTCACTTACTATCATTGTATTATTATCAGTTAGTCCCTTTATGTTTGTTATTAGTTGCTTTATATATTTAACTCTCTTATGTTAGATGCATAAATTTTTGCACTTATTATATATTCTTAGTTTGTTCCCTTTATGACTATTCAGTGTTCTTCTTTGTCTCTGTTAGAGTCTTTGTTTTAAAGTCTAATTTGCATGATTTAATGTTGATATCCTCGCTTTCTTTTCATTTCCATTTGTATGTTAAATGTTTTTCCATCCCTTCACTTTCACCCTGCATGTCATTAGGTCTGAAAGGAGTCTCTTGTAGGCAGCATATAGATGGGTCTTACATTTTTATCCATTCTATCACTCTATGTCTTCATTGGACTGTTTAGTCCATTTATATTCAAACTAATTATTTATAGGTATATACTTATTGCTATTTTGTTACTTATTTTATGGTTGTTTTTGTAGTTCTTCTCTGTTGTTTTCTTCTCTTTCTGTCTTCTATCATGGTTTGATAGCTTTCTTTAGTGATATACTTGGATTCCTTTCTCTTTATTTTTTGCATATCTATTACTGCGTTTTGATTTTTAGTCACCACGAGGTTTATATATGATATCTTATGCATAAATCTATAATTAAGTTGATGATCACTTAAGTTTGAACCCATTATTTACTTCTCTCCTTATTTTAGGTGTATGGTGTCATCCTTTTCATCCTTTTATTTTGTGAATCCCTTAACTGATTTTTATAGCTATTCGTAACTTTACTGTTTTTGTGCGTCCTACTTTCCTTGTTCTTGGTTATGATCTTTCCTTTCCACTCAGAGTCCCCTTTACAACTTTTTGTAAGGTTGGTTTAGTGGTAATGAATTCCTTTAACTTTTGTTTGCCTAGAAAACTCTTTATTTCTCCTTCTATTCTGAATGATAGCTTTTCTGGATAGAATACTCTTGGTTGCAGTGTTGTTTTTTTTTCAGCATTTTGAATGTGTCCTCCACTCCCTTCTGGCCTGTAAAGTTTCTGCTAAAAAATCAGTTGATAGCCTTATGGCATTTCCCATGTGTGTAACTATTTTCTTTTCTCTTTCTGCTTTTAGCAGTTTCTTTAACACTACTTTTTGCCATTTTGATTACAACGTGTGGACCTCTTTGAACTGTTTTTGTTGGGGGCTCTCTGTGCCTCTTGGATCTAGATTCTGTTTCCTTCCCCAGATTAGGGAAGTTTTCATCTATTATTTCTTCAAATAAATTTTCTCCCCCTTTTGTTTCTCTTCTCTCTGGGATCCCTATAATCTGAATGGTGTCCCTGAGTTCCCTTAATCTATTTTCATTTATTTTTTTTTCTCCTATTGAGCTTGATTGCTTTCCATTATTCTGCCCACCAAGTCACTGATCCATTTCTGTTTCCTCTAGTCTACTATTTATTCCCTCTAGTGTATTTTTAATTTCAGTTATTTAGTTCTTCACCTGTGACTGGTTCTTTTTCATGGTTTTTAGCTCAGGGTCTCACTGAGGTTCTCCACTGTTTTCTCAAGTCCAGGAAGTATCTTTATGACGGTTATTTAAAACTCTCTATGAGGCACATTACTTCTATCCATTTTGGTTAAGTCTCTTGCTATGATTTTGTCCTGTTCTTTCATTTGGGACATATTCCTCTGTCTCCTCATTTTGTCTAACTCTCTGTGTCTGTTTCTATGTGTTAGAAAAGTCAGATACATCTCCTGCTCTTGAAAGTAGTGGCCTTATGAAGAAGAGGTCCTTTAGTGCCCTGCAGTACAGTGTCCCCTCTTCACCAGAACCTGGCACTTCAGGGATGTCTGCTTTGTGTTTTGTGTGCACCCTACTGTTGTGGCTGAGCCACATTTGCCTTCAGTCTAGTCATCTGCAGTGGGTCTCTTTGCATGTTGTGGGCAGAGTTTGGTTCCTGTGTTGTTAGTTGTCCCGTCTGGGGCTACCTTGGGCTTGAGGTGAGTCAGACCAGATGTGTGCCAGAGCTGCAGTATCGTTGAACTACAGGGCACGTTCCCTGTGTCATCCTCTGAGAAACTGTCATTGGTGGGTGGAGCCTGTAGTCATATAGGATGTCTGCCCTCACCCCAGTGCTGGGCCACAATTGGACTGGTATGTGTGGTTTTCTTCCCCTCTCTCCATGGCAGGAGTCACTTTAGGGTAGTGTGGCCCTTGTCCTGGCTGCTTGCACTGTCTTACTTATGGTGCCACTTTGGATATATTCCTACCAAGTGGAAGGGGCAGGTCTGCAGAGAACATGGGGGCAGGGTATGCTGTTCCAGCAAGGTCTGCTTTGGTCTGCTGCAGAAGGGAACCTGAAGCCCCCTGGAAAACTCCTGCAGAGGCTGAGCTGAAGTGGGCAGGAAGTTCCACAGAAAGGAATGGGAGTGGGGTGTGCTTTTAGCAAGCTAGGTGGAGAGTGTTTGTACTGTGCTGGTTCCCATAGATAACCGTTTATCTAAGCTGGGGGACAGGGATGGAAATGGCACCCACTAGCTCTTTTGTTCTTGGAGAAGTCTTCCAAAGATCCCTGGCCCTCCAGCACATGCTATGAGATTAGTAAAGAAATCTCCCTCTCATATACCCCAGGTGTTTTTCAAACTGCTGCTTCTATGCTATATCTCAGTGAGGTTGTTTATTGTGCTGTCTTTTTAAGGATGGGGACTCAGTTTTATATCCCTGTCTGGCTCTGCCAGAGCTAAGCCCATTGATCTTAAAGTTCCAGGTGTTAAGCCACAATGATCATAAGAACTCATAAATTTGGCCTCTCAGGTTATCAAAGCCAGAAGTTAATGGGATTTATGTTACCCGTGCAGGTTCCCTTGTGCCTGGGGTGCCTCGCATGGGTCTACTCCTCTCCCCTCTCTGCACTCATTACCTCCTTCTCTCCCACAGACAATCCTATGGTTTGCTTCCTGATCACATCTCTGCCCTTCTTACCCTCTTCGATGTGGCTTCTTCTCTACATGTAGCAGTGGAGAGTCTGTTTTTCCAGTCTTTGGGTCATTTTTTGGGTTATTTTTATTCATGTGGGTGTTATCTAGGTGTATCCATGGAACGAGGTAAGTCTAGGATCTTCCTACTCTGCCATCTTTCCTGGAAGTCTGATCGTTCTTTTAATTTGCAATTCGCTAATGATATACAATGTTGAGCATCTTTTCATATGTTTATTTGACATCAGTGTATGTTCACTGATGAGGTGTTAGTTCATATCTTTTACCCATTTACTAATCGGGTTGTTTTCTTATTATGAGTTCTTTGTATATTTTAAACATCGGCCCTTTATCAGATATGTCTTTTGTAAACATTTTCCCCCACTATGTGGATTGTCTTCTTATTCTCTTAACAGTGCCTTTGCAACGCAGAAGAGTTATTTTTTTTTTTCATTTTAATGTAGTCCAGCTTACTGAGTATTTTTTTAATGTGTATTTATTTTGAGAGAGAAAGAGAGAGCATGAGCAGGGGAGGTGCAGAGAGAGAGAGAGAGGGAGAGGGAGAGGGGCTTGATCTCATGAACCATGAGACATAAGTTGAGCCAAAATCAAGAGTCAGACATTTAACCAATTGAGCCATCCAGGTACCCCATATTGATTATTTCTTTCATGGATGGTGCCTTTAGTGTTGTACCTAAAAAGTTATCATCATAACCAAAGTCACCTAGGTTTTCTACCATGTTATCTTCTAGGAATTTTATAGTTTTGTATTTTACATTAAGGTTATCCATTTTGAGCCACTTTTTGTGAGAGGTGTACAGTTTGTGAGTAGATTCGTTTTTTTTACATGTGAATATCCAATTTTCCCAGTATCATTTGTTGAAGAGACTACTTTGCACCACTGTCTTGCCTTTGCTTCTTTGTCAAAGATCAAGTATCTTTATTTATGTGGGTCTCTTTCTGGACTCTCTCTTCTGTGTCATTGATCTATTTTTCTATTTTTTCATTAATACCACACTCTATCGATTAATGTAGCTATATAGTAAATCTTGAAGATGAGTGGTATCAGTCAGCCAACTTTATTCTTCTCCTTCAATATTGCGTTGGCCATTCTGTGTCTTTTGAGTCTCCACACAAACTTTAGAGCCATTTTGTTGATATCTACAAAATAACTTTCTGGGGTTTTTATTAAGATTGCATTGAATCTGTAGATAAAGTTGGGAGAACTGGCATCTTACCAATATTGAGTCTTTCTACCCATGAACATGAAATATCTCTCTAGTTATTTGCTTCTTCTTTGAGTTCTTTTATCACAGTTTAGTAGTTTTCTTTATATGGATCTTGTATATATTTTGTTAGGTTTATCACTAAGTGTTTCATTTGTTTGTCTGCAAATGTAAATAATACCATGTTTTAAATTTCAAATTCCACTTGTTGATTGCTGGTATATAAGAAAGTGATTAACTTTTCTATATTGATCTTGCATCCTGTACTTTATTGTAAATCACTTATTCATATTTTTGTGTTGTTGATTTTTCAGATTTTCTACATGGGCAGTCAGGTCATCTGGGAACAAAGACAGTTTTATTTCTTCCTTCCCAAACAGAATTCTTTTTTGTTTGCTTGTTTGTTTGTTTGTTTGTTTGTTTATTGCATTAGCTAAGACTTCCAATAGAGTGTTGAACAGGAGTGGTGAGAGAGATCATATTTGCCTCATTTTTTATCTTAATGTGAAAGCTTCTAATCTTTCACCATTAAATATTGTGTTATCTGTAGGGTTTTTGTAGATGTTCTTTATCAAATTGAGGAAGTGCCTCTCTATTCTTAGTCTCTGCGAGTTTTTTTTTTTTTTAACGTTTATTTATTTTTGAGACAGAGGGAGACAGAGCATGAACAGGGGAGGGGCAGAGAGAGAGGGAGACACAGAATCTGAAGCAGGCTCCAGGCTCTGAGCTGTCAGCACAGAGCCCGATGCGGGGCTCGAACTCACAGACCGTGAAATCATGACCTGAGCCGAAGTTGGACGCTTAACTGACCGAGCCACCCAGGCGCCCCTCTGCGAGTTTTTAACCATGAACTGAGGTCAGATTTTATCAACTGGTTTTTCTGCATCTATCATTGTAATCATGTGATTTTTTTCTTCTTTAGCCTTTTGATGTTATGGATTACATTAAGTGATTTTTGAACCACCCTAACATACCTGAAATATCACTCGGTTGTGGCATACAATTCTTTTTATATGCTGTAGGATTTGATTTGCTATATTTTCTTGAGGACTTTTGTATTTCTGCTAATGAAAGATATTGGTCTGTAGTTCTCTTGTAATATTTTTTCCTGGTTTATGTATTAAGGTAATGACAGCCTGACAGAATGAGTGAGGAAGTATTCCCTCTCTTTTTGTCTCCTGGAAGAAATTCTAGAGAATTGATATAATTTTTTCCTTAAACATTTGTTAGAATTCATTAGTGAACCCCATCTGGGCATGGGGCTTTCTGTTTGGTAAAGTTATTAATTATTGATTTAATTTCTTTAATAGATATAGTCTATTCAGCCTGATGTAGCAAAAATACCATAAACTGGGTAGCTTCTAAACAATGGAAAGTTATTTCTTACAATTTTGGAGGCTGGGAAGTCTCCAGGTTCCAGAAGATTCAGTATCTAGTGAGGACCAATTTCCTGGTTCATAGACAGCCATATTTTTTCTGTAGCCTTACATGGCAGAAGGGGTAAGGGAGCTCTCTGCAGCCTCTTTATAAGAACACTAATTCTATTCATGAGGGTTCTTCCTTCAGGACATAATCTCCTCCCACAGGTCTACCTCCTAATACAATGACCTTGGGGGTTAGGACTTCAGTGTATAAATTTGGGGTGGGAGGAGGGCACAAACATTCAGTCAATAGCATAGGCCTTTTCAGATAGTCTATTTCTTCTTGTGTGATTTTGCTGGATCATGCCATTTAAGGAATCGACCCATTTCATGTAGGTTATCAAGTTGTGGGCATATTGTTGGGTATAAACTTATTTTCTGGAGGTGGTTCATTCCCAAATAAGTCAGTATATTTTTTAATTTGCATTCCAATAAGATTTTTACTCTAAAACTTCTCGTATATTGATACCTACATTGCACAGGATTAGGGACAATGATATGATAGAGTGGAGTAGATCTCTTTTTGACCAGATTATGGTCTTGATTCTAATTCTAACTTGGTATATGATCTTGAACAGGTCAGTTCACATTATCACATTTTTGGGTTTCACTCACTTTTAATTCAACGATAGCGATGTTTACTGAGCATTCACTCTGTGTCAAGAACTGGACTAGCCAAACAAAGTAGACACAATCCCTGCCCTTGGAGCTTTGCATCTAGTAAAGAAAGCAGACAATAAACAAAAAATTGTAATTCAATAAGCATTAAAGTAGGAAGATAGAGTGCTACAGAGCACATGGCAAAGGAATCTAACCCATGGTAAGTCTTCATTGAGGGATGAACTAAATAATCTAGAAGATTCTCATTAAATAAAAAATGCATTGATGTATATAAGACTTTTTCTGACTTCTAATCTAGCAGAACCAGATCAATTGATTTTTCACAAAGTGCCCAGACAGTTCCATAGAGGAAAGAAGTCTTTTCAACAAATCTTATTGAGACAAGTAGATATCCTACATGCAAAAGAATAAAGTCAGACTCCTTCCTCACACCATGCACTAAAATTAACTCAAAACTGATCATGGACATAAATGAAAGAGATTAAACTAAAAAGCTTAGTAATAAATATTCATTACCTCGAGTAGGGTGAAGCCTTCTTAAATTCAGCACCAAAAGCACAGCAACAAAATAAATAAATTGAAAACTTTTGTGCTTCAAAAAAAGAAAAGAAAAAAACTTCAAAAAAGTAAAATGACAACACATAGAATGGGAAAAAAAATATCTACAAGTCATATATCTAGTAAAGGACTTATATCCAGAATGGATAGAGAACTCTTACAACTCAATAATTAAATGACAAATAACCTAATTTTTTAAATGGACAAAGAATCTGAATACACATTTTTCTAAAGAAGAGATAGAAATGATCAATAATCACAGAAAAGATCCTCAAAACTATTCTCCATTATGGAAATTCAAATCAAAACTAATGAAATACCACATCATACAAATTAGAATGGAAAAGGCAAGCCAATAACACATGTTGGCAAAGATGGGGCAAAATTTTAACCCCGATACAGTACTTGAGAATGTAAAATTGTACAGCTTCTTTGGACAATAGTCTGATGGTTAACCATAAATGTTAACCATAGATGTACCATGCCCAAGATAAATGAAAACATGTGTCCACTTGAAAACTTGTACGTGGGTGTTCATAGCAACATTCTTTATAATAGCCAAAAGGTAGAAACAACCCAAATGTCACATCAACAGCTGGATGAATAAATGAATACAGTATATATCTATCAGTGGAATATTATTTGGCAATAAAAAGAAATGAAATATTGATACATGCTCTAACAGGGATGAATCATAAAAACATGCTAAATTGCCGTAGACTCTAAAGTTCTCTTTTGGCCAGCAAAAGAGTGGACGCAGGATTAAAGCGAGAGATGGTTAATATCCGGGAAAAGACCAGAGCCCCAAATAAGGGTCCTTGCCCCATTTTTATTAGGATCAGAAGGCTTACAAACATGGTGATGGACATGCACAAAGGGACAATGAATCTGTGAATATTAAGTTGTGGATGTGAGGGAAAGGGGGTCTTGAGGATATTTGTGGTTAGGGGCTATGGGTTAATAAAAAACAAAATCCAGGCAGCAGGCAGTTGGGAGGAAGGTTGTTTACAGTGGACAAGAGGCAGCACCTCTGTTTACCTTAGCCAGCCTTGGGGATGAGATGGGGAAATAACCTCAGGGTTGACAAGGCACCTTTTCTTTTGTTAACCATCTCCACTCTGGGCTGCTTTGCCTGCAGCACAGCAGTCCATAGTCCAGTTTACCAATTTACCTAACCTGACCCTATCCTCCTGTGAAAGCAGCTTTTCTGCCATAGTACTAAATTGGAGGTGCTTCCACTCTGAACATCTAATCTTGTCTATTTCATATACCTATGTATTGGGCACCTTTGCACCATACCTATTTTAGGCCTTTGCCTCTCCCTCTCTATTCTTGGGGCTCTGCACCCCCTCTCTATTTTGGGGTGCCTTTGAACCTCCTTATTCCCGGCACCTTTGCGTCTCCCTATTCTCAGGGTACCTTTTCACCTCCTATTCTTAGGGTGCCAATCTGGTTTGCCCAAACTTGGGTGTGAGCATTTTATGACTTTGTATTTATTTATGCCTTGTTAACCCCTTGGTCTAAGCCCGGGGGATTCCTAAACTTATCCCCCACACTAAATAAGAGAAGCCAGTCACAAAAGACCACATACAAATGGCTCTCAATTTATGAAGGTTTGACTTATGATTTTTCAACATTATGATGGTACAAAAATGATACACATTCAGTAGAAACTGTAATTAGAATTTTTAGTTTTGATCTTTTCCCAGGCTAGCAGTATGTGGTACAGTACAATCCCATGATGCTGCCCTCAGGTCCAAGTTAGCCACACAATCAGGCATATAAACAAATGATACAACCATTCTGGGCCCATACAACTATTTGTTTCTCACTTTCAGCACAGTATTCAATAAGCTACACGAGGTATTTAACACTTGATTGTAAAACAGGCTTTGTGTTAGATGATTTTGCCCAACTGTAGGCTCATGTAAGTGTTCTGAGCACGTTTAAGGTAGGCTAAACTAAGCTATGGTGTTTGGTAAGTTAGCTGTATTAAATGCACTTTTGACCTACTGTATTTTGAACTTACAATGAGTTTATCATGACATAGACCCTTCATAGGTCAAGGAAGATCTGTATTGCATTATCCTACTTATATGAAATGTTGAGGATGGTAAATCTATGGAGACAGAAAGTAGATCAGTAGTTGCCTACAAATGGGCAGGGGGGCAAGAGTGGGAAGTGACCGCTAATGGTTAAGGGTTGTATTGGAGGTCATGGAAGTGTTCTAAAATTGATTATGGTGATGGTTGCACATCCTGGTAAATATGCTAACAGATATTGAATTGTGCACTCTATATGAGTAACTTGTATAGCACCTGGGCAATGTCTCAATAAACCTGTTTTCCAAAACATAGAAAAACACTTTACATCATAACACAGGCCTTCTATTTTTATCTCTATTTCCATCTTTCTTTTCTCTGACACACACACACATACACACACACATCATAAAAATTTTTATAAAACAGTACATATCCTCTATATCTTTCTATTATTTTCTATTCTTTTTTATTCTATTTCATTAAAAAACTATCTTGACCTGTGTTCTGGTTACATTTTGCTGCATAACAAAGCACACCAACATTTTGGGCTTAAAAACAACAGGCTAGTATTATTATTATTTCAAAGGGTTCTATGGGTTGAGTGGGCTCCCCTGGGTGGCTCTTCCTTGTGGTTTTTATGCCGTTGCAATCAGGTGTAGGCTGGGGCTACAGAATTCTGCTGGTCCGGCTGTGTTGGATATCTGAAGGGACTCACTCCTTTGGTTGACGGTTGATAGCAGCAGTCAGCTGGAAACTAAGCGCTGGTTGTCACCTAGGCAGCTACACTTGTCTTCTCCACGTGGTCTGTATTCTCACAGCATGGCATCCAGGTGCCCAGAGAGAGTGTCCTAAGAATGCACATTCTAAGAGCCCTGAGTAGAGGCTGCAAATTTGTTTATGACCTAGACTCTGAAGTCCCAGAATGGTACTTGTGACACCTTCTATTGATCAAACAAGTTAGTGAGATGGCCCTGATTCAAAAGGAGGAGACACAGACCCCTTTGCTGAATGATAGCAGTATCAGAGAATTTGTGACCGTATTTAATCAATCTCAATTCATTAGATTGATTTTACCACTCACTAATGGATCTCGATCTATAGTTTAAAAAATATCACTATAATAGGATAAAGTAATGTCTCTTCCAGTACTAATATTTCTTGAAGCTATGGATTAATTATATCTCATGTCAGGATATAGAAGCTAATAATTTCTTCCACTTGGAAACAGGCGGAAGGACAAGGGAGAGTGCAAAGCAAGAAGTGTGGCGGGGTCTGATGCTTGTGGTGAGGTTCCTACCTAGAAGGCAAGCATACTTCTCCAGCCTCCCATGGCTCTTTTTTTTTAATGAAATATATTTTTTTAATGTTTATTTATCTACTTAGAGAAAGAGAGAGCATGAGGAGGGAAGGGGCAGAGAGAAAGGGAGAGAGAGAATCCCAGGCAGGCTTTGCACTGTCAGCTCAGAGCCCAACATGGGGCTCAACTCACAAACTGTAAGATCACGACCAGTACCAAAATCCAGAGTTGGGTGTTTAACCCAGGCACTCTCAGCCTCCCATGGCTCTTATTCGGGTCCAGGTAAATTTAGGGTAAATAATTTACTATAGGTCCACCCAGTGTGATGGGCATGTGTGAAAGCTGTCACCATGCTTGGCAATGCTGCGTGTGTGGTAGAAGGGATTTTACACATCTATCGACGTGGCTAAGAGATCAAAGATTCACGGAGAGATGCTCACATTCTTTAATGTTGTCCCCGAACTCAGATGGCTGTGGAAATGACAATCTTAGTAAAATGCGTCAACAGTAAGGTACTGAAAAGAAGCATGCTTTACACTCCCTGTGCTATAGTATCAATGTGTATTAGAGCTTAATTTTCAGAGTAGTCTTTGTCTATTAAAACTCCAAGGGTACTTGCTAGAAACAGATATTTCCTATTCTCATGGCTTATCAATGCAAGACTAAATCAAAGGCAACAGGGTTACTAAGAACAGACAAATAAAGGGATGGCCATGAACACTGTGACTTTGTGAACCAACTAGAATTTTGCTCAGCCGCATCATTTGGAGGATGGATTTGCAGGCTGAGGTAGGCTGCTATAAAGGAGTCATCATCAATATGAACTGTACACATATGATGAACAGCACAAACATAATATCTGAAAGCAAAAAAGGAAAGAAATGTTCTCTGCCTGTAGTTTTATTCTGCTGGGTGTTCCGAGATGTTTCCTAAATGGACAGTCAAACTTCTAAGTGACCGTGTAATTCCCCATCTTTGCATGGCAGGAAGAAGAAAGATATAAATATGCAAACGCCGATCTCTTACATGGTTGCATGGATACCAAGCAGATGGGCAGATGAACATAAAACTGGTCTTTATAAACAGAGAGAACCCCTGTCAATCCAGGCTGCATCCATCTGGCTGTACGGCTACAGCATTGCTTTATCTGAGAGGGACAGAGTGGAAGACAGGCAAGCTAGGAGAGAGCGCCGTTGAGAGAGGAAGCTGTTTGAACTTTAGAATCTACTTAATATTAAAATAATGAAGTAGCTCTCAATTACATAAATTTTGTGTTATTAGTTCCTGTGGATGCACCTTGGGGACTAAGGATCTTTGGAAGAGATATTTAAGTGTCTTGATTAATAATCCCACTACTACTTACTAGCTAGCTACTTAACCACTCCAAGCCTCCATTTTCTTCTCTATGAAAGGAGACATGACATTGCTACTGCCTCCTAGGGTTTTTGTGAGGGTTACCTGAAACAGTGTTTGCAAAGCCTATTGTACAGATCCTGGCACATAATAAATGTCCAATAATTATAAAAAATAATCTTAGCGACTTTATTACGATTGCTGTCTTCACTCTCGCTCTTCCTGGGAGAGAATTTCTGTGCCTTCTCCTCCCTTTCTTTGTCTTTCAGCTTCTCTTCAAACATTGTGTGCTCTTCGTTGCTCTTTGCATTTCAATCATTAAAAACTCATGTTTCTTTCATGCGACCTCTCTCTGGCACAGTCGCCTCAGAGAAGGAAACCTTGGATGTCAAAGAAGTTAAAATAGAGCCTCCGCTGCTTCCAATCAGGGGCAACTGCCTTCTTGCTCTTCTTTCCAATCCATCACGAGTCCTTTGGCCGTGAATTTGTTTTTCAGTGATTTTCATTCAGTTACAGCAAAACCTTGGATTGTGAGTAACTTGTTCTGCGACTGTTCCACAAGATGAGCAAACATTTCTAATAAGTTTTAACTGGAGAAACTAGCGATGTCTTGCAATACGTGTAGTATGTGACTCCAAAGGTCACATGATCACAACTTAACTAATGGTTCTCCTCTCTCTCTCTCTCTCTCTCTCTCTCTCTCTCTCTCCCCGGGATCGTGGGTGATCATCTCCCATGCTCGGATGCTCAGTCTCAGGCCACAGTGTCTGGCAAAAATCAGTGATTTTTCAGAACTTTACAAGGTGCCCCCAACTGGCACTAGTGTATGTTCTGTCCCTTCAAAGCACCTATGGACAGTCCTTTGCTTTTCCATATAAGAGTGCACTTAGGAATGCTTTCCTTCATTCTAGGTCATTGGATAGGTTCCTTGTTAAAGTTGCATGAAAAGAAAAAGATTCCACTGAGCCAATAGATAGCAGTGATCCCATTAGTGATAGTGAAAGTCATCCTACACAATAACCCTCCTCTGTCTTGTGTCTCTCACACCAGCCACGAAAGTTTTCAAAGGTAAGTGCAGGTTAATGTATTTTTCTTTATATTTTGTATTTGCTTTATTATTTTGTATTATAGTATTGTGATCATTTTTATATGAATATTTTGGGGTGTGGGACAAACCATCTGAGTTTCCATTGTTTCTTTTTTTTCAACGTTTTTTTTTTTTGTTTTGTTTTGTTTTTTTTTTTTTTATTTTTATTTTTGGGACAGAGAGAGACAGAGCATGAACGGGGGAGGGGCAGAGAGAGAGGGAGACACAGAATCGGAAACAGGCTCCAGGCTCCGAGCCATCAGCCCAGAACCTGACGCGGGGCCCGAACTCACGGACCGCGAGATCGTGACCTGGCTGAAGTCGGACGCTTAACCGACTGCGCCACCCAGGCGCCCCTCCATTGTTTCTTATGGGGAAGTTCACTTTGATATACAAGTGTTGTGGATTACAAGCATGTTTCTGGAATGAATTATGCTCACAAACCAAGGGTTTACTGAATTTAAATAATGAGACATGCTGATATGTAGTTACGTGGTGATGCATGCTCTCAGAGGTAAGTTAACTTAGAACCCCAACAGCTCCTCCCTCCTCCATCTCCCTCATCCACCACCTGCCCCCAGACCCCAACCCCTCGGCTTCCATGCTGAATTCCCTTCAACAGAGCTTCTGGCAGATGCTTGCCCAGCTTTTGTCTGATTGACCCTCTGTCAATGAAGTAGACCATCCCTCTTTAGACAACTCTAGTTGTTACACACCTCTTGTTTTTTTTAACAGTTTATTTGTTTATTTTGAGAGAGAGAGTACGAGTCAGAGAGGGACAGGTGGGGGGGGGGGGGAAGAGAATCCCAAGTAGGCTTCACACAGGTTAGAGCCCGACGTGGGGCTAGAACTCACGAACTATGAGATCATGACTTGACCCAAAACTGGACATTTAACCGACTGAGCTGCCCGGGTACTCCTTACACACATCTTTTTTAAGCTGAGTCCAAATCTAACTTCTTCCCAGTGACTTTCTTTCCAATGTCTGGAGTATGAGAGAGTAAATGTAACCGTTCTTTCATATGCTGGCCTTCCAAATATTTGAAAACCTTAAACCTGCCTTGTGTTAATCCATCTCAAGCACTAACATGCACAGATCCTTCCCCCACATATGTGAAATAATTCTCCAGCATTTTCCTGTCCTGTCACTCTTTCTCTAAATGCCTTTTTTACTGTAGCTACATGGTCTTTAAACAAGGCACCTAAGGTTTCACCTTGTTGAATTATTCTACTTATGGTTCATCCAGAGAAGAGCAGAGCAAGGCTACAGTTTCCTAAGGAAACACTGTACATTTCTGCATTCAACCTGAAAGGACTTTAGGAGTTGAGACATCTACTTGGTTTGCTGGCATATATTAGCATATATTAACAAGCTGCCGAGGTCCTAAACGTGAACTGTCAGGTGAACCTCACTTACCCTGCAGTTGTACGGCTGAATTTAAGTACGGCTTCCTACAGAGATGTCCCTCTAAGATTTCACAGAATAACAATTTTTACATAACTACGTCTTCATCATTTCTTGCTTGGAGGCTTATAGCACCTTCCTAATTATTTCTTCTTCCATTTTAATCCTCTCCTAAACTTACGCCCCATGCTATTGTCAATTATTTCTTCTTAAAGTATTCTCATTAGACCATTTGTTTCAGTTAAATTCCCCTTTCTGGACCCCTGACAGGTCTGTAGATGGGCTCCAGGAAAAGGTCTTTGAACACTTTGAAGACACCTGTGCAGAATGTTGTGTGGGAAGAAAATCCCATAGCTGTCAACAGGTTAAGAACAATGACTTATAAAATAAAATTTCAAACAGTGTATGGCCAGAACAACCGAGAGGGAGTTGAGACCTTGGTAAAAAAAAAAAAAAAAAAAAAAAATCAGGAGAAGGGAACCTCAGGAGAGGCACTGATTAAAACTCTTTACATGGGATTCTTGCTGAAATAAAACCAGTTGGGCCCTAAATTGCTGAGCCTGGTCATTTGTACCAACTCCTCCCCTTTTCATGACTCTTTTCATGACTTGCTTTACCACTTCCTAGCTTAAGAGATTGGGGCATATTTTTTCACCTCTTAAATCCTTGGTTTCCTCATCTTAAAAATGGAGAAAATACCAATACCTCATAGGGCTGTCTTAAGAATTGAGTGATATTACATATGTGTGGTAGATAATCGTCAGGTTTTCTGGTTATCTGGCGTGTTTTTAATACCCATGCTATGTATGATGGTGTCCAGGCTTCTGAGTCCTGTCTGCTCAGGCCAAAACTCAGAAACCTCCACCCTCATTACAGCTAGGGCTCTGGCATGTGATTGGACGCCACCAACCACATTGACTCACCCATCCAGGACTTCAGTTCCGAAGGTACCTCATAGAAGGAGGTCTTGGTGGTGATCATTGTCTTGGTGACGTTGGTTGCAGAGACAAGGAGTTGAAGGGCTGAGTGGTGGCAAGCTTGAATCTTCATGGAGCAGGGTCAGCCATGGTCGCTCTCCTTCTCCCTGAAACCAGTTCCACGGCAAGGTTTTAGATATTGTTCCTCAAAACTCAGTCTCAAGGCTGGTTCTCCAGGCTGACGGCCATTCATTATCTTTTTTAGTAAGACTCCTTTTTCTGCATAATAGTTGAGCAAGCCATGACTCCTGACTGATACACTGAAGCAAAACAGAATGGTGCTCACCATTTTAAAAAAGTGTGGGGGGGGGGGGCTATAAAATCCCCTCCCCTGTGACATTGCCCCAAGGACAGTCATTCCTCAGTGTCCCTGGCACCATTGCAGTGGGATTGTGATTATTTGCACTCATGCTTGTTCTTCCCTGAGCTGTCTCTGAAGGTGGGAACCCCTTCTTATTCACTCTACATCCCCAGGGCCCAGCAGGGGGCTGAGAGAGTCATGAGTTCTCATGCCTGTAATGATGTTTGTAATGGAGTGAACCGCTCAGTGAGCTGCAATTCTACCTAAATGTACCTCACCACCCCACACAGTCTGGTGTTTTCCGTAATAAAATACCATGAGAAATTTTGTCAACCACTGAGCTGAAATAAGATTGGTAGGACCACAGAATTTCCACTAACCCACCAACATATTAAAGCAAGCAAAATGAGGTCTGTCAACCTCAAGAAAATTTTAAAGACACACACACACACACACACACACACACACACACACACACACTCTTTCCTCAACATAACACAGTACACCTTTCTTATTAAAAGCTTGAGAAATTTTAACAGTTTAAAGATGAAACTAAAGTTAGTCATAGTCCTGCTACCCAGATACCATAGCAGGTTTTTTTTAAATTTTTTTTAACATTTATTTATTTTTTTTTTTAATTTTTTTTTTTTCAACGTTTTTTATTTATTTTTGGGACAGAGAGAGACAGAGCATGAAGGGGGGAGGGGCAGAGAGAGAGGGAGACACAGAATTGGAAACAGGCTCCAGGCTCCGAGCCATCAGCCCAGAGCCTGACGCGGGGCTCGAACTCACGGACCGCGAGATCGTGACCTGGCTGAAGTCGGACACTTAACCGACTGCGCCACCCAGGCGCCCCTAACATTTATTTATTAATGAGAGACTGAGAGAGACAGAGCATGAGCATGGGAGGGGCAGAGACTGGAGGAGACACAGAATCCAAAGCAGGATCCAGGCTCCGAGCTGTCAGCACAGAGCCCAACATGGGGCTTGAACCCACCAACCGGGAGATCATGACCTGAGCCAAAGTTGGATGCTTAACCGACTGAGTCACCCAGCCGCCCCCATAGCAGTTTTTATCTTATGTGCAAACATTTCTATTTTTATCTATCTATTATTTCTTTTTCATCTTTTTTCCAGGCACATTTCACATAGGTGAGATCATAAAATTACATTTGCAATTTTGTATTCTATCTTTTGTTTATATTTTTACCCTAAAGATTTTCTCACACCTCCAAATACTTTTTTGCAAATACCATGATAGGCATTGTATAAATGATGGTAACTTATTTAATGGAGTGTTTTTCAAGGGCATCTGGGTGGCTCAGTCAGTTGAGCACCTGACTCTTGATTTTGGCTCAGGTCATGATCTCACGGTTCCTGAGTTCGAGCCCCACATGGGCTTCATGCTAACAGTGCAGAGCCTGCTTCGGATTCTCTCTCTTCCTCTCTCACTGCCCCTCATCCGTTCATGGTCTCTTTCTCTCTCAAAATACATAAATAAACTTTAAAATAAAATTAAAATAAATTAAAAATATGGAGTGGTTTTCAAACCGTACTCTCAAAGTCCTCAGTTTCTCCCAGGTCTCCCCTCCAACAGCCACTGCAGAGCCAGAAAGAGGCAGGTCTTGCCATCCCCGAACAGATCTGCTATTATGGGTCTTAATTACCAAGGTTCTTTTTTTTTTTCTTTTTTAATGTTTATTTATTTTTGAGAGAGAGAGAGCGCGAGCACAAGTGGGGGAGGGGCAGAAAGAGAGGCAGACAAAGAATCCGAAGCAGGCTCCAGGCTCTAAGCTGTCAGCACAGAGCCAGACGAAGGGCTCTTACCCACGAACTGTGAGATCATGACCTGAGCCGAAGTCGGGCACTTAACCTACTGAGCCACCCAGTGCCCCTTCATTACTGAGTTCTAAGTAAGATTTTGTTTTATTAAAAAGGCTTCCACTAGATTTTTCTCAAAAGTTGAAAATCACTACTTCAGCATTCCTGTGTTACTTGACATTAAGGCTATTTTTAGGTTTGTGAGAATATGAATAAGGCTGAAGTCAACTTATTTTACTTAAAGCTTTATCTATAGTATGTTTGAGAATTTCCTTAGCATCGAGTCCTAAAATGCGAACTAATGGAGCAAAGAATGGAAATCTTAAGGTTCACAGTATATATTTACAGCTTGCCTTTAGTATGACTGATTCACACGCCTGCCAGTGGCGATCCAACACCAAGATCCTTCTAGCACTATTACCGTATTTTTCAGTCTTTTGCCATTTAAAAGGCAAAAACATTTTTAATCGTTTTAATTTGCACTAATTTGATTACCAAACCACTTGAATATTTTTATAACCTTATTACCCATTTATATTTATTTTATCCTCGGTGAATTCCCTTCTTCTATATGACCTTTTACCATTTATCTCTTGAGTCTTAACATTTTTCTTATTTAATTAATTAATTTGCTTTTGTATGTAAACTCAGAATAACCCTCTGTCCCTAAAGTTGTGCCAAAGACATGTCCCACTTATATAGGTAACTTTACATAAATAAACTTTATCAAAGCACAGTTTTCATTCAGTAAAATGCACTGAATTTGTGGGCATACTTTGAAGAGTTTAGGAAAAGCACACACATCAGTGTACCCAATGGAGATACAGTATTTGCATCACCCGAAAACTTCTCTCACATCTCACTGCTGCAAAATCCCCCTTCGGCCCCATACCCTATTGAAACTTTAATCTGCTTTCTGTCATGAGTGATTAAATGGAATTATACAGCATGCACCCTTTTTTCTCTGGCTTCTGGTACTCGGCATGATGTTTTTGAGATTCATCCATGTTGGTGCATGTGTCGGTAGCTCTGTGTCTATACTGCTAAGCAGTATCACATTGTGCAAGTATGTCAAAATGTATCCATTTGATATTACTGGGGTGTTTTCATGTGGGGTTAGTATGAAAGGAGCTGTCAGGAAAGCATGTGTAATAGTGTTTCTGTTAATATATGTTTTTTTATTTTTATTGGACGAAGGCTTGAAATGGAAATGATAGGTCCTATGGTAAGCATGTCTTTAACTTGGTAAGAAACTTCCAAACTATCTCCCAACCTTCCTTTTTACATCCCCACCAGCGAAGCACAAGAGTTTCAGTGATCTCACATGTTCACCCACATTTGCTATGGTTAGTCTTTTCAATGTTACTCACTCTAGTGTGTGTACGTGATGTCAGATTGTGGTTTTAACTCCCATTTCCCTCATGGCAAACGATGCTGAATTCCTCTTCGTGTGCCTAATGCCCATTTGTATACATTCTCTTGTGAAGTCTCTGTTCAAATCTTTTGCCTATTTTTACTGATTTACTGATTTTTCCATATTCTTATTAAGATATACAATTCTTTGGGGCACCTGCGTGGCTCAGTCAGTTAAGTGTCTGACTCTTGATTTTGGCTCAGGTCATGATCCCAGGCTGGTGGATCAAGTCCCATGTTGGGCTCCCATGCTCAGTGTGGAGCCTGCTTGAGATTCTCTCTCTCTCTCTCTCTCTCTCTCTCTCTCTCTGTCTGTCTCTCAAAAAAAAAAAAAAAAACTTTTTTATACATTCTGTGTATAAGTCGCTTATCAGATACATTGCAGATATTTTCTCATATTCTGTGACTTACCTTTTCATTTTCTTAGGCTGTCCTTCTAATAACAGAAGTTTTTCATTTTTATAAAATCCAATTTTCCATTTTTCCCTTCGATGGTTTATTCAGATTATGTCCTTTCTAAGCAACCTATGCCTGCCAGAAGGTTGTGAATGTTCTTTCCCTCTCTCTCTTTTGACATTTCTATAGTTTTAGTTTTTATATTTACTTCTATGATTTGTTTTGAGTTAACCTATATGAATAGAATGATTCAAGGTTCATTTTTTAAATAAATATAAACAATTATTCCAGCAATGATTTTTATAAAGCTATCCTTTCCCCCCATGGAATTATTATGGCACTTTGTAGAAAATCAAGTGAGCATATGTGTGAGTGTATTTATTTTATTATCATTTTTTTTAAGTTCATTTATTTATTTGGAGAGAGAGTGGGAAAGAGAGCACGAGCAGGGGAGGGGCAGAGAGAAAGAGGGAGAGAGAGAATCCAAAGCAAACTCCACACTGTTAGTGCAGAGCCCAATGCAGGACTCAAACTCACAAACCATGAGATCATGACCTGAGTCGAAACCAAGAGTGGGACGCTTAACTGACTGAGCGCCCCAGGCACCCCAAGTATATTTCTTTACTCACTATTCTATTCCATTGACCTATATGCCTCTCCTTAGATAAATCCACTCTGTCTTGATTACTGTCGCTTCCAGTAAGTTGGAAGCCCTTCTTTGTTAAAATTGTTTCAAATACTCTAAGTCATTTGCATTTCCATGTCACTTTTGCTATGAATTTGTCAATTTCTACTGAAAAAAAAAGTCGGCTTCAATTTTTATTGGGATTAAGTTATATCTATAGGTTAATTTGGTTGAGTCTTATAAACTATAAACTATACTATAAACTATAAGCTATAAACGTGGTATCTCTCTATCCTGGCCTCCCAAAAATGAGTTATGAACTATTTACATTTATTTTTCATATGAAAGAATTCACATAGCATTGATATTTTTAATTCCTTAAGTATGTGGTAAAATTGACCGGTGAAGCTATATTGGCTGGATATTTTTTTGTGGGAACATTTTTAAATATAAATTCAATTTTTAAAATAGGTATAAAAGCTATTAAGGTTTTGAACTTCTTGAGTCTGTTTTGGTAACTTGTGCCCTCCAAGGAATTGGCCCTTTTACCTAAGTTGTCAAATCGATTGTCAAAACTTTACTCCTAATATTTTCTTCCTATTATATTAATGTTTATAGGATCAATAAATGAAGACAGTGTCTGATAAAACGTATAGCTACCAAGAACCATCACAAATTGTACATTCTGTAAAATCACCAACCAGTTTGTTCCAACTCCATAATTCATAATTCAAGTTTTCTTCACGAATGACAATGGAATTATTTTAAAATCAACAACCACATTTAAGATGTCTATTATACGAATTCTTCTGGTGCTTAGATGTTTAAGTAGATAATCTTCTATTGTGGCTAACAAAGTTGGCCAGAATGTTATGAAATAAACCATTTTCTTTTTCAATTTACTTTCATTTCACTTTTATTTTAGATTTTATTTCACTTTAATTGTCCATGACTTCTTACTTATATATTAAAGTTTATTTCTGCCTCCTTTATAACATGCGGTGATCTCTGCATCTAACTTTGTTTTGGCACCACACTTTCAATTATTATAACTTTGTAATATCTTTTGATATCAAGAAAGGGAAGAGTTCCTCATTAGTGTTTTTGTTGGGGTTTTGTTTTGTTTTTTTCCAAAATTGACTTTGTATATTATTATTTCAATATTCCTCTAGAAGAAGGTTAAACTCTTAACTCTTCCTGCTTGAAAAAATATCATTGTGATTTTCATTGAAATAACATTAAAATACCCGATAAATTATAAGAATCGATATCTTTCAGATATCAAATATTTTCATCCAATGACATGGCATGTGACTTCAAATATTTCAGTCATCTTTTATATCATTTCTTTTTTTATGATTAGGTATTTTTTTTTAATTTAAAGCCAAGTTAGCTAACAGACAGTGTAATGATGATTTCAGGAGTAGAATTTAGTGAGTAATCACTTACATATAACACCCAGTGCTCATCCCAATGAGTGCCCTCTTTAATGCCCATCTCCCATATAGCCCATCCCCCTACCCAACATCCCTCCAGCAACCCTCAGTTTAGTCTCTGTACTTAAGAGCCTCTCCGTTGGCCTTCCACTCTCTCTTTTTATCTTATTTTTCCTTACCTTTCCCTATTTTCCTCTTTTGTTTCTTAAATTCCATATACGAGTGAGAGAACGAATGGGGGAGGGACAGAGAGAGAGAAGGGGACAGAGGCTCTAAAGCAGGCTCCATGCTGCCAGCAGCTAGCCTGATGCGGGGCTCAAATTCATGAACCATGAGATCATGACCTGACCCAAAGTCAGAGGCTCAACCAACTGAGCCATTCAGGTGCCCCGTTTTATATCACTTCTTAATATTTTGTTTACTCCTCTACATTCTCATTCCTTTCTTATAAGTTGGCAGATATGTCTCGTTGCTATTGTGAAGGACATTGTTTCCATTATATTTTCCACTTGTTCACTTGCAGTACAAAGCAAAGCTATTGCTTTTTATATACTTCATACCATAAATATTATAAATCTTATTATTAGAAAACTTCTTTATGAACCTAAATGTATTCGTTCAGTAGTTATTGAGCATCCCTCACCATGAGTTCTCAGCCACATCACTATATTCTTACTCATTGCTCCTTTTGTTTCCCAGTGTATTTGTAAACCATGTGTTTTTTTAAATTATTTTTTTAAAATAATTTTTTAAATCTGTTAAATTTTAAAATTTTCTTCATGATCAAGCTGCAGTCTCTTATTGTGGCTCCTAGGCCGGGTGCTCTCTCTATCTCAGTTCTAGCCCGCCTTTCTGGGTTTACCCCAGGTCATTTTCTCCCACACATGCTCTGTTCCACCTACAGACAGGCAGTGTAATTCTTTCATAATTTGATTATGCATTTCCACATACCTGTGATGCTCCTTCCCATTTGACTACTGGGGAATTCCCATTCATTATTTGAAAAGCAACTCAAATGTCACTTCCTGTCTACAGCTAGCCCTGACCACACGCTCAGAATTAGTTTCTCTCTCATTTGTATTACTGTAGCAGGGTGTGTATACTTCTAATACAGGGCACGTCATATTACATTTATTTTTTCAAGCCTCTGTCTCTCCTCCAAAGATTGTGTCTTCCTTCTTATTCATCTTTGTATCCTCGGTAGGTAATATGTTTTTATAGAATAAATAAATGGGATAATCAATTAATTTATTATTTCTGTAATTTAAATAAAAAACTTATTGTCTCTGGAGTCTAACATGCTTCCCTAATTAAAATCATAGGCTACTCCCATTTACAGCCTTTTGGGGCTACTGGAAATGCTCTATGATTCCTAGAAGATTGTCACTCATAGTTCTCAGATTACATGTGAAGTCTTTTCACTGGTGTATAAAGTAGGTGTCTAGAGCTAGAACTCAAATTATTTTAGATTAGAGCTCTAAGTGTCCCCTAATCCCCTCCTATCCCCATTTTGCCTTAGGTTTCTTGTTTATAATGTTGAATTTCCTGTTTCCTAAATCAGCAGACCATCTTACTTGCTGTAAAATGGAAGGGAATCATGGGAATTCAAATCTATTGATTCAAGTATTTCTTCAGTCTATATTTCTACAAGTATCATGCACGATAATTATAGTCTGGTTAAGGCAATAGGTACAAACACCAAAGTAAAGGCACAGTGTGATAATAGCTAAGCCAGAGGTATAGACATGATGCCATGGGAGAATAGAGCACAGATTTCCAGCAGGGAAAACTGAAAAGGATTTCTGGGAGGAGACAGATGAGATTTGGTTTGTAGGATGGGGATAGACAAGAGGAGGAATGTTCCAGGCAAAAGAGTACAAGCCTTTCTGATCTGTAATTTAAAACTATAAAATAAATTCCCCTAACAAATTTGTGTTGAGGAAGTAGATGAGGAATTAGATGGTAGTCAAATAACATTTCAGGAAAGATCAGATATTCTTCCAGTTTTTTTCCGTTTTGGTAAATAACACCAATAACCACCCAGTTGCTGATCCTAAAATTCATCCTTGACTTTCCCCTTTCCTCTATGCAGTTTACAGTGAATCATCAAGGCCATTCTTTCTAACTCCTGAACGTCTCTCAAATCTGCTCATTTTTCATGATGCCCATGGCCACCACTCAAAGCTACCTCCCTAAGGCCACTCTCCCTGGCTCCAAACCTTTTCCCACACTGTAACCAGAGTTGTATTTTATAAAAAGCAAATTGTGTCATGCCTTGGCTTAAAGGCCTTCAATGGTTTCCCATTGTCCTTAAGATAAAGTTGCTCTTCCTTCCTTTATAAAGATCCTCCACAGTGTGGTCCCTATCTGTCTTCACCGGGCCACCTATGGAGGACCATGTTTTTGTGTCTCTATATGCCTCTGTTTTGTTTTTGTTTTGTTGGGTTTTTTGGTAAATGAACCTAATGTTTTAAATATGCTAATTGTTTTGGGTTTCAGTGAATAATAGAGAAAGATCCTATTATTTAGAATCAAAAAGTCTAGGTTTGTGTCAAAGTTCTGCCACTTCACATGTGGGTGACCTTGGACAAGTTACTTAGCCTCTATGACCTCCTTTGTTCTTATCTGAAAATTGGGGATTATAATAATCCCTACAAAACATATTGTTGTAAAGATTAAATGTGATAATGCATGTGAAAAAAAGCATTCTGTATACATGCAAACGTTAGCAAAAATATCATCTAATAAGAAACAAGTACCATCAGATAAATAAATTCAACATTGCTTTGAACATTAAAGAGCCAGCATGAGCTAATACCTGGAAAGAGCCCAAGTTCATATACTGAAAATTTTTCATGAATTACATTTAATATACAGTTTAAAAGGGGATAAGGCAGTTCAAAGCAATGGAAAAATTAAACCAAAGTACTAAATCAGCAGACCTATTTTCTTTCTTAATGTTTTTTTGGGGGGTTTTTTTGTGGTTTTTTTTTTTTTTGTTTACCTATTTGGAATATAGCACAATGCTACTGATATTTTGGAAGTATTTGTAAATATTTTATACTCTTGTCAGTATTTTTGGCAGACTGTTTTATATTCCTTTAAATGAGCTATTTGAAAAGATTTGCTGCATTCCTATGATTTAATAATATTCATGAATAAATTTTTTTTTTTCTAAAGGACTATATCCCCAATTTAATAATGAATTTAGTAAGGAAAAATAGGGTTTATTTAATGGAAATTATTTTTATGTCTTAAAAAGAAAGCAGAAATGCATTTACTTCATTAAACAAGAGACAAGTGAACTTGGAAAGCCTTTTCTCCATGTGACATGAATACCAAGCAGATTGAACTGATGAAGCAGCGTTTAGCTCCCTGTGCTCCTTTTCCTCTTTTCTCTTCTCTCTGCCTTTAATTCAGGTAACAGCAGGAAGCTGGAAGCTGACCATTCTCATACACAGTCCCCTTGTGCAGGCTTCTCCGATTGCCCTTGACGGAGTTCCTTTACTGCCATCTTGTGCATTTATAAAGGGATTCACCAGTTTCAGTCAGATGAGCTGGTTTATATTTAGTTCAAAGTGTGGGATGGAGGGAAATGGAGGGCGGGGGTGGCAGAAAGCTAAAACTTTTTGAGACGGTTTTTTGAATGTATTACATTAATTAACGTGAGGTGCTGAGTCACAGACAACATATTATGGGCTCATGAGCTAGATATTTCAGAGGAAGTGGCAGGAAAGCAGATAACAGGGACAGCGAAGCTCAAATAGATTCCGTAAGTTTTGGAAAGATCGTCATGAGGATGGTGAAGAGCTCAGCTGAGAGCAAAGGGGAGTAGATTTGCATCGCAATGACACATTTGCTGAATCTGTTTCTCCGGAGACGGTATACTTCCCTTTTAGGACCTCTCCACTCTTCAGCAAAGTTACTACATTCGTCAACCAGAAAGGCCTGCCTCTCAAGCCTTCTTTCTTTCCCCAGGCTGCCATTTCCCCATCTCAACACCTGCTCCAAGAACCCCTCCCCAGCAAGTCCCATGCAGTCAAGGCTCATTCTTTGCCAGAAGTTAGCGTGCCAACAGTCCCTCCTGGAAATGCTTTAAAAAGTTGGCGATCACCACCATCACCAGGGTCTTTTGCCTTTTTATAGGAGACACTTGAATACTGTATAGAGACTCAGTGGAATTTCACATTTAAAAGATTGATGGAGGAAGCTGGGGTTGGCAGCCCTCCATTTCTTAAATTTTTCCATGTAGGCATTTAAAAACATGCTGTCATTCACACAGTTGCTCAGTTAAGAAACCTGGGAGTCATCTTTGGCATTTTCTTCTTCCTCGTGCTTCCGCTATTTATCCAACACGATATACCCCCCTCCCCCACCACACACACCATTGCATACATGTAGACCTGGTATTGTGAACTCTTGCTCCTGAACACCCATCAAAGGCATCTACTTTTCTCTATTTGCACTGACATCAGTCTAGCATATGTTACAACCGCCATTCACCCAGCTATCTTAACTCTCCACATGCAATATTCATCTTACAGCTGAAATAATCTGTAAAAAAAAAAAATAATAAATAAATTTGGTCATGTTGCAGTTTTGCATGATACCCTTGAGTAATTTTCTTTGGATTTTAAAACAAATTCTAGACATTTTAACATGCGTTAAAGGTCCCTGCATGCTCCAGCCTCTGCCCAGCTTCTCCAACTGCTCTTGTACCCATCTTCTTCTATTCCTGCATCAAGGACATCAGTCTTTTGTGAGTTTCTCCAAAGGGCCACGCTTAGTGTCACCTCAGGGCCTTTGAACATGGTGTTCCCTCTGCCCGTGCTTCATTCTCCACACACCTTGTGCTTCCTTGTGGTGGTAATGGTCAGAAATCACTTGTATAATTTATTCCTTAATATTTGTCTCTAAGCCCAGATTTTAAATTCTATGAAGGCAGGTACCACGTCTGTTTTGTTCACTTCTATACCCAAGCCGAAATGGGGAATTAATTAAAAATTGTTGAATGAATTATTGTATTAATTATTGCCTCCTATGAGTTTTGGTTGTCTTAAATATGTTCCCTTTTGACAGTAAGCCCCTCAAAGACAGTCATGAAATTTTTTAATGAGATCTCATGTTGGCAATGGTTGCAGAGACGACCTGAGCATGATCTTACAACCTAATGGAGGTAAAGCATAGAGACAAGTATAATACAGCATTAAAAATGTCATAATCTGCAACATGAGCATATTTCTTTGGCAACATTAGCATATTTCTTTGGAAACACAGATGAGAAAGGGGTTAAGTCAGTTTGGCTGAATCTGGGTAGACACGTCAGAGAAGATGAAATTCAAATGGAGTTTTTAAAAGATGAGTTGGAGTGTCTGGGTGGTTCAGGTGGTTGAGTGACTGACTCTTGATGTTGACGCAGGTCGTGATCCCAGGCTGGTAGGATCAAGCCCCGCATCAGCCTCCATGCTCAGTGTGGAGCCTGCTTGAGATTCTCTCTCTCTCTCTCTCTCTCTCTCTCTCTCTCTCTCTCTCTCTCTCTCTGTCTCTCTCTCCCTTTGCCCCTCTCTAGCACTTGCTCTCTCTTTCTCTCTCTCAAAAAAAAAAAGATGAGTAAGAGTTTACAAGTGGTAAAGAGGGAGAGAGTGATCAAAAAAGCCAGATCAGAGAAGTGAGAAAGAAAGAATACAATGATTTTCATGCTGGAAACACAAGGGGAGCATTATCTCTTTCTCCACCGGAACATCCAGTACATTTATTAAATGCATACAGTAGACATTTCATTAATACTTGTGACTTAACCATTTGAGAATGGTCAGAAATATGGAAATAACAGTATGTGTGGTATCTTGGTAAAGTCAGAATATGAGACTAAACGGAATGAGCTTTCTTCCATTTTTAATATTCAGCAACATCGGAACAATTATATTTGATACAACTTCATGGAGACACCGATAAGAATGACATTTCTGGGAGTCGCCACATGGGATTCAAACCAGCTTGCATTTGAAACTGCTCTGAAAGAGGATTCTGAGTTCCAGCTGAAGGTTTACTCATGACATTAAATCTAAATTCTCCCTCTGTGACCACTGTTCTCTTGAACTATCTTCAAGTGGAAGCTGCTGTTTTTCCCCCATAACTTCCTGAGAGAATTTGAGGGCGACATTCCTTTTAGCTCTGTGCTAACACTTTTAAACAAATCCTCAGTCTTTCTCCTTTGAAAGTCAAGCCACATGCCTTCACAACATTTTTTACTAATCCTTGGCATGGGTTTATCCAAGAATATTAAGCGTCAGATTTCTCTGCTTTTGGCTACTATTTCCTGAATCAAAATATAAAATGTAGATACAACCAGGTAATCATCCCTTAAGTAATCTCTACACTAAATCTCTCTTGTTGCCTACAATTAAGTTTCAGGAAGCCAGTCCCTTACTGTTTCCTCAATTATTGGAGAATTGAAAAAGTTAGCAAAGGAAGTGAGGTTATTTATACTTTAAGAGGAGAAATGTTTAATACTACATGTGAGTTCTCAATTGTCTAAATAAGATACGAGGAAAATTACTGAATTGCTAGTTATGGAAATAAAATGGAAGAAGAGAATTTATACAAAGTTTTTCTCTCTAAAATAGTAGATTTTTAGCCCTCTAGTAGCAGGATCAAGAGCAGATTACAGAATTTTGAAGCTTTGCTTATGTAATTATTTTAAGTAAATGAAATAATTGAAAGCTTTAATGATGAGTATCTTAAGTAAATAACTTGCTCTTTTCATATTTAAGACTCACCATTCTGTTGTATCGTTTGGTTCTTGCTTCAAAGTTTCCTGTTCCTATTGGTACAATTTATTACAGGAAGTGCAGCATATAATGTACTGAAAACTAGACTATCACACTAATGTTTTGTTGATGTCTTTGAGAATTATATTTCTGTGCTTAAGAACCTAAGGGTAGGATTCATCATTCCTGCTCTGATACTGAAGCACATTCCCTTTTAACAGATATGTGTCTTTTCCACTATTGAACGGATCTCAGAGGAGAAGTTGGGGAAAGGTGCTGAGGGAACAACTCAGCACAAAGATTGGATTGAGTCTCCCAGGCAGGGTTTATAGGTCCTGTTCCACCACAGCTGGCCATGGGACTCTAAGCAAGTCCCTTGAGAAGTAGACGCTGGACCTGGAAGGAGATGTTGGTGCCAGGTGCCTAGCTTCCAACTACCAGGCAATGCTTCCATGGTTAAGCTAGAAAATACTAGTGTATTCAAGATAGAGCTGGAACCCAGGGCTAAAGTGAAGGAACACTTCCATGATTTAAGAAGCTATTCAGTTGTCATAGAAAAAGTAATTTTGTTTCTTCCAAACTTCCAGATTAGTATGGAGATTCTTCTGCTGAGTTTTACTTTAGAAAGGTATTTTGTGCATCAAAACTGGCATAGCCATAAGGAATTGTAGAAATTTTACTCTCTGTTGATGTGAGTGAGAAACTAAAATGTCTATATTTAAAACTGTCAGATGACTTTTAAGTGGGTAACATTAAGTTACTGTCAGAACTGTTCAATATTTTCTCATCTATATACAATTGTTTCTTGGTAGAAGAAAGCTATGATCTAGTTTCTTAGTCTAAATGGCTCTTTTTCCACTTTGTTCCCAAGCCTGCTACCAAACCTGTCCCAAATTCAAGGGTATGAAATTAAATAATTTCTTAAGTGTGGGGGGGGGGAGGGGGGGGAGAGACAGAAATAGAGGAGGAAGGTAAGAAGGTATCTCTGAAAAGTATATTTTAAAATAAAGATGATTTACCCCAAACCATATGAGTTTGGTTTTTTTAATGACACATTTAAAGAGGACATTTAGGATGAGGAGCTCAAAACAAGTCATCTTTTGTTCAGAGACTTTCAATTTGCATTTTTGTGTGTATTTATTATGTAACAGCTGGGAAGCCAAATGGCAGGATTGATTTTTTCCCCCTTTCCATGCAACAGCATGAAAAAAGTAATAATACATAATCCTATATTAGCCCTCTTAGGCCAAATACGTTAAAAAAGAAGAAGGATCATTGGAACATTATTATGGAATCAGTTAAAACCAATTTTTACTCATAATGGAGCATTCAGTGAAAGGGGTGCAGGACTTGAATAGTGGGGTATCATTTCTCAAAGAGCCGTAGAGATCGTTTGTAACACAAGCCAGTTACTGCTTCTACTTGGTCTCTTGTAATTTTGGTTACTGTTCTTCTCTCCGGCAGATCTGAGCACAGCTTCTAGCAAATATTAGGTCTAAATGCTTTTTGATTGAGAGCTTGCTAAAAGTAAATACCTAAGGTTAATTAGCAATGACTAATTTTTCTAAGCAGCTCCTAACTATACCCAGCTAGAGAGAAGGTGGAGGAGGATGGTAATTCTTACAAGACAGGTGGAGGTAGGAAGAAAGACAGGGTGGGAGGGAGGGAGAAAGAAAAAATATTTTCATCTAATTTGGGAAAATAAACCAGGGTAGCGTCTGTGCTCTTAGGTTCAGAAAGGAGAATGGAAATAAAGCAAGTGAGTTTATTAACTATCATGTGCCGCATATTCTGAGAGGTTGTTGGAATTTTAAAATTTGATCTATTAGTATTTCCACCTCCTTCCTGTTATAAGGATACCTTTAAAAAGTAGATATCAGAAAGAAGAAAAGAAGAAAATGATTCTCTAATAGCAGAGCCTATAGAAGTCTTACATTTGGCAAGACTGAGCCCTCAAAGTCCTGTACAACTTCCTAGATTTTGACACCAAAATAAGCTTTCCATGAGCACTAAAATATTAATCAACTAATTATATTATCAAGCTTTGAAGTTAAGGAATACTGAGTACAGCACATACATTCTTTTTAGGCATTTAATTCTTAAAAGCTGATCTTTGGGGCGCCTGGGTGGCTTGGTCAGTTAAGCATCCGACTTCGGCTCAGGTCATGATCTCACGGTCCGTGAGTTCGAGCCCTGCGTCGGGCTCTGTGCTGACAGCTCAGAGCCTGGAGCCTGCTTCGGATTCTGTGTCTCCCTCTCTCTGCCCCTCCCCTGTTCATGCTCTGTCTGTCTCTGTCTCAAAAATAAATAAATGTTAAAAAAAATTTTTTTAAAAAGCTGATCTTTGCTCATAGCCTTTAAATTCTAACTATTTCAATAGTTTTTTGAAAAATATAAAAAGTAGAAAAGAGTTTCCACTTTAATCAACCGACCTCATACTATGGCAATCTCCCGTCACCTAGTGGTGGCATATGTGAATTGCAGGGGAAGCGACAAAGGAAACAAAGTTTACAAAGACAGTATACATTAAAATGTTAATAATAATGCTTACCTATGTCTGCAAGATATGATATTAGGTAACTTTACCTTATTTTGTTTACCCATTTTTATAATTATATTTTTCTTGGGTAAATAAAATAAACATAAGAATTAAAAGAAAAAATGGTACAGAGAGGCAATGGGAAGAGGAAAATGGCATCAGGCCTTATTCTTTCAATGGTCCAGGGTTTTAGTTAAAAGGACTGAGAAAAAAAAATGGCAAAAAAAAATTCCTAAGATTAAAAAAAAGTGGGAGAGGTTGAGTGTAGGAGAACAGGATAGAAGAAAATACAGAAAGGTAACCCAAATGCTTCAATAAACTATTCTACTACACTAGTGAACCAGCAGGCAATGAGATGTCACCTGTGGGCATGGAGAACAGAAAGCAACAATGGAACCAATAAAATCTTTTTTTTCTGATGAAATCTTTGGTTTTAAGCAGCCTAAGTGCAGCAGGTGCATCAAGGGTTTTGTTTAAGGCTATCTAACTCCCAAATTTTGATAGCTTTCTACACCTTCATGTGTGTAACTTTGCTGATGGTGTCATCCTGGCCTTTCTCACTTTCTACAAACACGGGTGTCCTTTGCCACGTGGCTTTTGCACATACCATGCCATCTGGGGCAATCTATTCTCTCTTCCTCTCCGGTGTTTCCCCATGGCCAGCTCTCAGTCCATCTCCAGGTCTCAACTAACATGTCACCTTATCATCTTTAGCACAATTGGTGATGACTTTATTTATTTCTCTGCTCGTTTGTTTTCTGTCTCCCTCATTAGAATATAAAGTGCATGAGGGCAAGAATGTATCTGTCATCACAGCTGTGTTTTCAGTAGACGCCTGGTTGGCGCTCAATAAATACTTGGGAAGTAAATGAATGGCCGCATGGCAACCTACTGTGGTGGACAGAGCAGGAATTATTATCTTCATTTCATTGGTAAGGATATCTCAGAGACGCTCCAGTGACCTGCCCTTAGATCTCACTCTCGGAACAATAAATGGGTCTCTTTACTCAAGTCCAAGATTTGAGGCAGACTGCCTTCTAGCTACATGACCCTGGGCACTTTACATAATCTCTATGCCTACATGTTCTCCATCCATAAACTAGTAACCTATTTCACTGTTGTTATGAGGATGAAATATGTCAGTATATAAAAGCGCTTGCAACAGCCTCTGACGCGAGGACTAACTACTGTCATATTGCAATGTTCTCAGCTCAGACCCGTCTCAGTGTTGTTCTTCTGTAGTTCCCCTTTTCCAAAGCACAAGTGTCTTGTACGTCCTTTAATGGTATTTAAAACTTTAAAATAAAGATGGTGGTAAAAAGCACATTCCAGCGATGGTAATTTAAAAACTTTTTTTTAACATTTATTTATTTTTGAGAGACTGAGCCTGAATGGGAGAGGGACAGAGAGAGCAGGAGACACAGAATCGGAAGCAGGCTCCAGGCTCCGAGCTGTCAGCCCAGAGCCCCACGTGGAGCTCGAACTCACAAACTGTGAGATCTTGACCTGAGCCCAAGTTGGCGGCTTAACTGACTGAGCCACCCAGGTGCCCCAAGTAATGGTAGTTTTTAAATGTGCTTTATCACCCTATAGTAAAGAGGTGAGGAGTCGTCTCTCCACCCCGCCCCCTTCAGCCACCACCTGGAAACACCAGTCTAAGGAAACAAAGAGGCTTTATGGATTGGAATGAATTCCAAAACATCAGAGCCATGGCCCCCTAAATAAGCATGATAACCTAAGGAAACTATCCAGTTTAGGAAAAATAGCAAAAGAATGAAATTTCTGAAGATGAGTGAGAGGTATTTGAGGAGAGGAAGCTTTCAGGCAATAGAGTGTTGGGAGTTGGTAGAGAGTTTGGGGGTCTTGATCAAGTACTTAAAAGTCAGGACTGTCCCTAACTCCTCAGTATCCCCAGAACAATCCAGAGACAAGGATTCTATGACATGAGCTGGTCTGGGCTGGCTTATTGCCCTAACCAATGTTAACTTCTCCCTGATGCTTAAAATGTAATGGCCTTTAATTCCACACTTAAAGAATAGGGCTTAGGATGTATTTCCATTGGGAAAGGGAATCTATTGACTTAATTGTGCAGAAAACTATGAGTTTGCTACTAGATACAGATCTTTTTGAGGGTAAAGGCACTGAATTCTTAATGTGCATGTGATGGGCTGTCCTCCCTGGGGAGAACTGGGAGGTTTTATAGCACGGCAATAGAGGTGCTGAAGGAGAAGCTTCAAAGGCAAACGGGCATCTTAAGGGTTCTGCATCTAATTGACTATTTCCCAACCATAGCTAGGTCCCGTCTTGGTGCCTATGAAGTCTGGCTTGTTTTATAAACCTTGAAAATGTATTTATTAACATCAGTTGCTGCTAGTGTGGGACTGAACTAAAAAACGGCAAGTCCTCTATGTTTTTCCGGCCTTAATTCCTGGAATTTGTAAGAGGCCCTTTTGCTTCCGGTAGCACGGGCTCTGGCCACTAGAGGGGGCTGCTGCATCAGCTGTAGGACACATTGACAGCAGGTGCCGCATTCTAGTGGCCATGACTATGGAATATCATTTTATGCCCCTTCCCTCAGAAGCATAAATTGATCATCAATCCATTCATCTCTCCTGCATGACTTCCAAATATACCGTCCTGGCCTCCGAGTCGTACGGATGGGGACACGCCTGTTCACCAGAATGATTTCTCAGGGACCTGGTTTCTCTCTGTGGCCTAGCAGATGACTGTCTCCTTGGCAACCAAGACTGCTTCCCTACTTAGAGAGAGGGATAAAGTGACAGAGTCCTCATGGGTCACTCCATCAGTAAACAGGTCAAAAGTATAACCTGCTTCCCCCCCAAAAATACCCATTTCCCAGAACCCACCTGGTTGCTAGATTACATAAAACAGGGACCATACTGACCCAGTCATTTAGAGTGGGGTCAGATGGCTGCTGAGGCTCCGTGCCAGCTAAGACCCAGGTGGTCTCAAGTCTGTCAAAGTAGGAAGAAATGCATGAAACTAGCATCCCCAGTGAGTAAGGAAGGACAAGATTAGATAAAATTTCTTTGGAAAAATGAAAATTCTCCAGTTGGCTTCTGTGGGCAATTTGTGTTCTCAAGCACATTCTGATTTCTACCATTCCTTCAGCGGTCCATCCACAAACTTAGAAGAATGAACCAAGATTATGGCAGAGAGGGGAAGAGACTTGAAAAAAAAATTGTAGACATGAGAAGAGAGTTTCTACCTCTCCTGGAAGTTTTAAGAGTTATGGATCTTAAATAAATACCAGTTTGTGAATCATCCCCTTGTTTCAAATTCATGTCTCAGTCATTCATTCGAGAAAATTAAGCGCCTTTTATCCACCGGGTTCTAGGTACTAGGAAGTGTGTATGAGACACAGGTATTGAATATAGGATCTTTGTTGCTTTGTTTTTCTTTATACTTTTTTTTTAATTTAACTTTTTATTTTGAGATAATTATAGATTCTCACTCGGTTGTCAGAAATAAACAAACTGAATTTTGCCACCTGAAGGTTTCTTCTGGTTTGGAATTTAGTCTTTTGGGATAATTACTCAGAACTTACATTTAGCTGATTTGTCATTTGCTTGATTTGTTTAGTCCCCAGCCCCCTTCCATCAATGGAATTGGGCCTGTGAGCCATTCAGTTTCTCTGTAGAGAGATAAAAATAATCATAATAATTGCATGTTGATATCTAAATGAGGTTTAATGGAGAAATTAAACTTCGGGTCCTGAATGGACTTTGAAGGGTGTCTGCTCCGTTTTGCACTGCATCGAGAGGAAAGAGACTGAGAAATAGGGAAATAAATTGCCTCGGGATCACAGAGCTGGTCGCAGAGCCGCAAGATTTCACGTCTCTGAGGCACTCAGGTATGTGAGTGTTCCAAATCAAGAGCCACTTTCACCACGGAAATTGAGGGTGGAAATCCCTAGCGACTGGGCTCGCCACATGCTTCTGTGTCGGGTCTCTGAGCTCACGCGCAGCTCCTCTTCCACAGGGGCAAACAGGCAGCCATCAGAGCCAAGGGAGGACTTGCCCTCATGATAATTCCCTTTGTGGACGACTTTCCATTTTCTGCAGCGCCAGCTGGTCGTGACTGGTTGTAGCATCTCTCGCCACACGTGCCGGATTCTGTTTTAAAGTCCCACTGTGGTGTTTAAGGGCTAAAAATAAAATCATGTCGTACCCTCCGGTATTTTCAGATGATCGCTTACACTACTCTTCTTTCCGAACATCACAGAGGTCCAGTTGGTTTTACAATTCTCTTCTTCCAACAGCCCAATTCAGAGAACAACAGACGTCTGTCTTGAGCACACCTCACTTCAGAGAATTCAACTGTCTGCACTCAGCCCCCACCCCTTTGATCCAGCATGAAAGACGGAAAGACAGATGGACAGACAGAGACAGAGTTTCCCTCTCTCCTCTTGCCTCATGGTCAGGAATAGTCAAGGCTCCAGCTGAGTAACGGCCGTCTATTTATCTTCAAGAGATTCTCACTGGAGATTATTTTTCCCCATTTCATGGGCTACTAGAAAACATAGAACCAAATGTGCGTGACTTACCCCCACTGAGTGTGTCTGCCACTCAGCCTGAACGAGTGCTTCTCTGTGTCACACAAGTGGGGTGCATCTTAAGTGTGACCTCACACTTGGTTTCCTTTTCTTTTCTCGATCCATATTCCTCTACCCCGACTTCTACATCTATTCTTATTGTTTATTTTATGCAATTAAGTACGTTTATTTACTCAGCTTACGTGGAAGACCGGGTTATTAATCAATTTGTTTGTCCTCAGCAGCTTCAGCCACATTTTCTTCACCTGTCTTCAAGTTATTTACCCCAATTACATCCACAAAGCAAAATGAAGCAGAGGGAAAACAAGTAAGTGGGGGGAAACCTGCTATTGAGGACTAAAAGCACCTTTCATACAATAAGTAGTAAATTTTGCACACTGTGAATATGGATGATAATGTCAAATACGTATTTCAGTGGGGCATTTTCACTCTGTCCATGTGGATATAACTTCAATTTAAAGTTCTAACAAAACTTAGGGCACACCTCAGTAGCTCAGTTGGTCAAGCGTCCAACTCTTGATTTCAGCTCCGGTCACGATCTCATAGTTTGTGAGTTCAAGCCCTGTGTTGCGCTCCACACTGACACCATGGAAACTGCTTGGGATTTTCTCTCTGTCTCTGTCTCTGTCTCTCTATCTCTGTCTCTCTCTCTCAAAAGTAAGTAAATACATAAATAAATAAACAAATAAACTTAAAAAAGCTTGTCACAAAACTTGAGACAAACAAGACTAAGGTTTAACCTCTGAGATCAGGGAGCACACCTTCCTTTAGTAGGTATTTTGGCTTTCTTTTCATGTACATTCACCCAGGCAAAACGACCACAAGAACTATTTTTAAAGTGAAATTTTTAAAGAGAAATTAGTGGGTTCTGTACTCTACAACAACAGCCTTACGAACCTAAATAATAATGCTCACTTGAAATATGAATAGTTACTTGAAAACCTAAACTCGAAGCCGAATTCAAGGTCAGAGTTGGGAAAGCCCTTTTGCTCTTGATAAATTGTAAGATAAATAGGCCCCCTTCCTTTGGGCCATGTGCACAACTCCAAAGATCACTGGACGTATTTGTACTGTGATAAATAAGATAATCTGGAATATAAGTCACAGTACTCAGGAATTCCTCTCTTTTGTCATTCTTCACTTTAAAATGATAAGTCTCAGTTCATTGTAGATTCCAAGTGATTCATTCTTTATCTCTTTTTTAAACATGCCTGTATTCTTTAGCCTTTCCCAGTTAAGGAACTGAATGGGTATCTTAGGGAAAGAGGTCCTGAGGAAGATTGCAAGCATTATACTATGCTTTGTTGAGTGGGTTCAGAATAGCTTATAATATATTATCATAAAAACAGAGAGTCATCAATAGCATAATTGCTGCATGAATAATCTTAGAACAAGTGAGACCTTTCAAGCTTTTTTATTGTAGGCAATCTTTATGCTCACCACATAAAACAAATGCCTTCTGGGAATTTTTTTTTTTTTTTTTTTTTTTTTACAAGACACGGCTTTCTCTAGTTTATATTTCTTGGTTTTCTACATGAGATATCTAAAAGATAAAAGAAGCTGGGTCTTCTGGTTACAGGGATAATACTGTATGTAGCCACCGATGATTTATGCAGCACATTAATGAAAAAAAAAGTTGCACCTATAACGAAATATTGGCAAGTTGGTCCTCATTACCATCATAATATTTGGCACTGGAATTTAATAACTCTTTCCGCATGTAATGCCAGAGAGCATTTTAACATTAATTAAAACCCCCAGTGATATTGCATGAAAGGGATGTTGTTGATGCAGTTTTACATACAAGAAACAGTTATAGAGATTAAGGAAGTGACCTGGACAGATTTTTTGTAATTATTCATCATGCCGCAATATGTCACTGGTAAAAATGGAAATAGGCGTAGCCTCCCACAACCACTACGGGGCTCGACGGTGTCCTCATAATGGAATAGGAGCCTGGTAATTAGGGCTTCTGGTTTCTACAGATGTTCTCACTCACTCTTCTGCCCTGCATTCCCTCAGCACTAATGAATCCGGGATTAATTTGCAATAGATGATTAAAAAGTAAAAAGCTTCCCTCAGCTCCTTTAGGGCAGAAACCAGTTCTTTAATTTTCCCTGAATTTCTCTGTATTTCGCTGGCTTGGCTTCATGACCTGTGTGAGTAAAACAAGAGCTCCTGGACAAAGTTAAATAGGCTTTCTTACTTCCAGAATCCTCAGAGCCTTTGCTATGCTGATGTACACTGAGCAGGTCCAAGAAGGAAGTATTACTTGCAGATTTAGGTGACCAGCCAAACCTCTCTTTCTTAGGCCTGGTAGGCAGAATAATGGCCTCCCAAAGACGTCCACGTCTTGGGCCCTGGAGCCTTGCATGGCAAAGAGAATTAAGGTAGCAGATGAAATTAAGGTTGCTAATCAGCGGACCTTAAAATATCGAGCTTATTCTGGATGACGTAGGAGGGACCGAGGTAATCAAAAAGGTCCTTAAAAGTGGAGTTGGGAGGCAGAAAAGGGTCATTTTAAGGGTGGTGCAGCGTGAACCCTCACACACTGTTGGTGGGGATGTAAACTGGAATGATCACTGGAAAGCAGGTTTCTCAAAAAGCCAAAAACAGAAATACCATGTAATCCAAGAATTCCAGTATTGGGTATTTACCCACAGAAAAAACATTGGCGCACCTGGGTGGCTCAGTAGGTTGAGCGTCCAACTCTTATTTCGGCTCAGGTCATGATTCCAGGGGCACGAGATCAAGCTCCATATCAGGCCCCACAGTGAGTGTGGAGCCTGCTTAAGATTGTCTGTCTCTCTCCTTCTGTCCCTCTCCCCCACTTGTGCACATGCTTTCTATCTCTCAAATAAAAAAAAAATTAAATGAAAAAACTCAAGGTAAAAAACATTAAATCAATATGGTATATGCACCCCTATGTTCATTGCAGTATTGTTTACAGTAGCCAAAATATAGAAGAAACCTAAGTGTCCATCCATAGATGAATGAATAAAGAAGATGGAGATATATAGATATATATAGATATATATAGATATATATATATATAGAGAGAGAGAGAGAGAATACACACACACACACACACACACACTCACACACTCACACTGGAATGTCACTCAACCATAAAAAAGGATGAGATCTTACTATGTGTGACAACATGGATGGACCTAGAGAGTATTATGCTAAGTGAAATAAATCAGACAGAGAAAGACAGATACCTTATGATTTCACTTCTGTGTGGAATTTGAAAAACAAATGAATAAACAAAATATGGAACCAGACCCATAAATACAGAGAACAAACTGATGGGGGCCAGAGGATAGGGTTGGGGGGACGGTCAAAATGGGTGAAGGGGAGTGGAGGACACACGCTTCCAGTTACGGGATGAGCAAGTCACGGGGATAAAAGGCACCATCGGAAGGAATATAGTCACTGGTACTATAATAGCACCATGCGGTGACAGGTGGCAGCTATGCCCGTGGTGAGCACAGCCCAACATACAAAGATGTGGAATCACTATGCTGTTCACCTGAAATTATTGTAACATCGTGTGTCAACTAAAGTTAAAAAAATTTTTTTGAAGAGTGATGCCTCATGGGAAACACTACAGGCCATTGTTGGCTTTGAAGATGGAAGGAGGCAAAGAGTGTGGGTAGGCGGTAGAAGCTGGAAAAGGGAAGGAAACAGAGTCTCCCCTCGGGCCTCCAGGGGAACAGAGCTGTGCCAACACCTTGACGGTAGCCCAGCGACACCCACTTCAGACTTCTCACCAGAACTATAAGAGAAAAAAAATATGTGCTGCCTTAAGGCACCAAGTTTGTGGTAATTTATCACAGTGACAGTAGGAAACGAATACAGGGGATGCCTGTTAACATCTTCTCAACACCTCTCAGAATGACAGTTCTTTGGCACAATTTTGAGAGGAAATGCTATTCTGTCTGGACCAGGGGCTCGCGTCGGACTGGCAATCAAGAAATATTCTAGATTGAATAATTCGTGTCTTAAGTTTATTTATTAACTAAATAATCTCTATTATTAAATAATAAATCTCTGCATGCAGTGTGGGGCTCAAACTCACAACCCTGAGATCAAGAGTCACGTGCTCTACCGACTGAGCCAGCCAGGCGCCCCTAATTCATTTTTATTGTGTGAAAATGATTGGTAGTTGGTCCCTGGGCCAGCCCGTCTGTTGGCCTATTTATCCCACTACCTGTGTGTTTTTCATTTTATGGTAATAATTCCCATCAACCATTTTGAATATTGAAGTAACAATGTGTTTCCTTTAAATGATGTTATAATAAACAGCGTGAAATAGATTAGTGCATCTCAAAGTTTAATGGACATGCAAACGACCTGGGAGAATGCCCTTGAACTATAAATCTGATTCAGTAGGTCTGGGGTGAAGGCTGGAAGTATGTTTTTTTTTTAATGTTTCTTTATCTTTGAGAGAGAGCATGTGGGGGCGGGCAGAAAGAAAGGGGGACGGGAGATCTGAAGTGGGGTCTGCGCTAACAGGACAGAGCCCAGAGCGGGGCTTGAACTCACAAACTGGGAGATCACGACCTGAGCTGAAGTCGGAGGTTCAAGGGACTGAGCCACCCATGCGCCCCAGGAAGTATGTATTTCTAACAAGTGCCCAGGCCGATTCCACTGCTGGTGATCCGTGCACTGCACTCTAAATAGCAAAGAAAAAGAGGAAGACCCGTGTCAGACCCTGCTGGATTCCCTGCTCTGGGATCTTTGTGTTCTCACAGGCAGAATCAGTGACAAAACCTCTTGGCCCCTGCTGTTCATGATCTTAAGCAGAAGATATTCAAGCAATTTTAGTGTAATACTTAGAAGACTCCATTAGAAGCTTCTGGTTCTTAATTTCAAAGTGAATATATTCTCATGAGAGACCATTGGTAAAACAGAGGAAGAAAGAATAATTTTAATCATCTTTGGCCCTAGCACCCAAAGATACACCCTATTAACATTTGAATCTTTTTTCTTTTCCTTTTTCTTTTCTTTTCTTTTTAATTTTTTTAACATTTATTTTTGAGAGAGACAGACACAGAGTGCGAGCCGGGAGGGTCAGAGAGAGAGGGAGACACAGAATCTGAAGCAGGCTCCAGGCTCTGAGCTGTCAGCACAAAACTCAGGAAAGGTGAGATCATGACCTGAGCCGAAGCTGGACGTTTAACTGACTAAATCACCCAGGGGCCCCTGAATTGTTTTCTTTCAAGACTTATTTCTCTGTATAGTTTCCGTTTTACATATCTGAAATCATGTTGCATGTGTCAATTTTTTGTCTGAGGTTATATACATACATACATACGTACAATGGCAGATTTAATTATTGGTCACAATTCTTCACTCCCCTCTAGTGGAACGATGCATCCACACTGTTGCCATTCTGGTGAAAAATGTCCAATCCTTCACTCCCTTCTGATAGAGATAATGTATTCGTTCTTGCCAAGCTGAGAGGCAAAGAGTACTTACCTGCACCTTGACTTTGAACTTGGCCAGGTGACCTTAAAATGCAGGTTTTATTATTTATGTATGGCAAGGCCCACAGCTGAGAAAATAACAGTCATTGGAAAGAATGTTTGTTGTCCTCACAGTTGTCAAGAGAAGGAGGCATGCCACACCACTGGGTACACAGGGAAGCACCAGGCTCGGTCAGGAGGTAGAAGGCGTGAGGAGGAAATGTGGGCCAGAGCTCTGTTGTGGTTTCTGTGGGAAGGAATGAGCAGGATTGGTGAGTCTGAATAATTTCAGTGGGCTCTGTGGTATGGGGGCTGTCCCTTAGTTGTCTGGTCCCTGGCCCTGGGGAGACTGGGGCAAGGGAATATTGGCCTAAGAGAATGATAATGGAGATGGTTGGGGTAAAGGCCTCTGGACTGGTTTGCCTAAGAAAGGTGAACCGAGGGCTCTTGTTTGCTATCTCTAGGGCTTAACTAATTCTGGAGAAGCAGTTGCTCCACGGTCAGCAAGACCCAAAGTACCAAAAGCACAGAATACAAGCACACGGTTAGTAATACATCATGATGCAAGCAGAGGCCTGGAATGTGCTGATGTGCTTGGGCTTGTTTGTTGTCGGTAAGGAGAAGAGCTCCTACAGCCACAGCTGCGGGATGACCACAAGCGGAGCGGACGTGAACCCCGCTCAAGGCCAAGAGCTCAGGCAGCTGGCGCCCAGCCCCAGCCAATCCCCATGAGAGAGGAGCTGATGTTTATTGCAACATGCCTCTGAGATTTTTCTGGCTGTTTGTTACTGGCATTATTGTGGCAATGGCCAAGTAAGACAGAGATTAATACTAGACACGGGGTGCCGCCATAATAAATCCCAAACGGTGCGCCATCAGCTTTGGGACTGGGGAGAAGGCGAGAAGAAAATCGTTGTAAGGGCCTAGGAAAATGTTGATCCGTGTCATACAGTCATGAAACATTTTCTTTCACCATCACTTGCAGTAAACGAAAGAACAGAAAATGGATGCGATGAAGCTGGAATGATGAGGAAGTTTCAAGGCAGTGTTGACAGGATAAATGGCTCGTTGCTAATTTGAAAAGGTGCTGTAAGATACAAGATATGGGTGCAGGGGAAACATGGCTGGTTTGCTCATAGAATTGAGCGTGAACAAACATAGCCCAGAAGTCCTAGGATTTACAGGGGCGAAAAATGAAACTGTATAGAGAGAAACATTCTCTCAGCTTGAATGAAAAGTAATTGTGACTCTTTGAGATATGGAAATACCTCTGGATTCCTCCTCTTGAGACCCCACTTCCTTTAGGCAGGAAGCAGACTGAGAAGGCTGCCCAGCCACCAAATGGGGCATATTCTCCAATGCTGTCGTCAGATGTGGCCAGGGAGGGAATTTTGGCAAAGAAGGACCTCTCAAACTGTGGAAACAAGAGCCTGGGGAAAAGTCCAAGGGGTCTGGAGAGCTGTTCCCAGGGAGCGGTAATGGGGTCCAATCCAAGAACATTCCGTGCCCCCAAGATAGGGAACCCAGCAACATTTGCCTACCAGGATTTCACAATTACTGTAAACTCATGACTGCTCTCGGCTTCTCACTCTCCCCTACTAGAACGGGGGCGTCCACTGTGGTCATCTCGTTCCGTACCACTTTGGTATGTTGCACATGGGAGAAGACAGATAAGTTGTCTATTCGGTCAAAGGTCTACAGACCGAGAGGCATCACATCTGGAGTTGCCATAGATATAGCAATGCGATCTTTCTAGCCTGATGCCATCATGGAACGAGATTTGGGGGTTGTGGGGCTGGGGGTGAGTATATGTGGAAGGGATGTGAATAACAGTGATGGATGCCAGACTGTGGTAGATTGAGAGATTGGTGCGGATTCTTCATTGCCCTATAATAGAATTATGTATACACATTGTTGCCACATTCTCACGTCAGGCAAAGGGTACCTCCCCACCCCTGGACTTTAGGCTTGGCCCTGTGACTTGCTTTGGCGAATGAGAAGCTAGCTGCCTTGAAGCAAGCAGATGCCTAAAATGTACTGTGTATCTACTCTTGCCCTCTTGCTCTCTTTCACTGCAGGAGTCGGCCATGAGAAGAGCTTCCCCCTGGTCGCAGGTGCCCCTCAGCCTGGGCTCCAACACGAACACAGTGCCTCATACCTGAGCCTGAAACCAAAGCCGGTTTTTGAAGCCAAAAGCAGAGCCACACCCCAGCTTTCCTGCAGATGCGTGCCTGAGAAGTAAATGCTTATTGTTGCCTGCCACCCAGAATTAGGGCCCGTTTGTGTTACACAGCTTTATTGAGCCATAGCAGACTCAGGCATGTATCTTTCCATGCCATTATGTGTTCTTTAAGAACACTAGGGTAAATATATCAATTCCACTGAGTAGTTTCACTTAAGTAAAACTGGATTAAGTAATCCCTGGATTCTGAGACGTTTAGGTTTATCCTCAGAGTTTTATTTTGCAGTGGGAAGGAGGAAGAAGGGTTTCTAGTCTTCGCTTCTCTTAACAATCCTGTAGTAACATATTGGTATGTAAATGTTGTCCATACTTTCATTTTTTTCTTCTAGGGTTCAACTGGATAATAGTAGCTGCCTCCTAAGGTTGTTGTGGGAATTAAAAGACATAAGATGCACGGAGTGCCAGGCATATTATCTGTCAGACAATTGACACTCAGCAAATGATTGTTTTTACTGTTTTTGGTTGTAGTCTTAGAAGCTGAAGAAAAACTCAAAGCTCTTGACATCAAATGTAAAGTGGTTCTCCAAAAGACTCACACCAGTTTAGGTGGCTAGTGACAGCGTGTGAGTTTCGGGGCACCATCAAAGAACTGCAACCTTTTAAACCTTTCACGATTTTAACAGGTAAAAAATAGTATCTTACAGGGGCGCCTGGGTGGCTCAGTTGGACGTCCAGCTTCGGCTCAGGTCGTGATCTCGCGGTTCATGCGTTTGAGCCCACGTCAGGCTCTGTGCTGACCGCGTGGAGCCTGGAGCCTGCTTCGGATTCTGTATCTCCCTCTCTCTCTGCCCTTCCCTGCTCGTTCTCGGTCTCTCTGCCTCTGTCTCTCAAAAATAAACATTAAAAAAAAAGAAGAAGAAAAAAGCAGTATCTCACGGATATTCTAATTTTTACACCTTTTATTGAAGAGGAGGTGGAAATTTTTAAATTTTTATTTGTTTTTGAGCGAGCGAGCAAGAGAGAGGGAGACAGCAAGTGCATGCGGGTGGGCAAGTGGGGGAGAGGCAGAGAGAGCGAGAATCCCAAGCGGGCTCCACACCGGCAGTGCAGAGCCCGACCTGGGGCTGGAACTCACGAACTGTGAGATCATGACCTGAGCCGAAATCAAGAGTTGGTCGCTCAGCTGACTGAGCCGCCCAGGCGCCCTGAGGAGGTGGAGATTTTTTAAGTGAATTGCCTGATGTGTAGATGCTCTTCTGTGAATTATCAGCTGACATATCCGTTTCCATCCGTCGTTATTGAAGGTTGCTTGCCTGAGATTCTCTATGGTCACAACTCATGGCCCTCACCCTCGTACTCGGTCCTCCTGGTGCATATCGTACAGCATATCACCTATGGTCTGTTGTCCATATGCTGTGCCGAGTCCAAATCCCTCACCTCTAAGTCTCCACTCCGTTTTATCCCAATTTTACCCCACCTCCTCCTAATTCCATTCCCCCTCATGTGGCCAATCCCCCCATGTCTGGGGAGGATCTATTCCTGAGCGAAACAGCCAACTTGATTAAAGATTTTCACCCCTACAGTGTGTTTTCAACAGATCGTATTCTCTCTTATTTATATGTTCCTATTCTATTTATTCTACTTCTGTCATTGCAACATGATTTTGCAAAGTTCTTTTTATATTTTGCCATCGAAAGGTCACAAACATACAAGGCTAGTAAACAATTACCTCTGTTTTCCGAACTCCCCTGCCTCTGCCCACACTGTCCAACACAACCCTGAATCTTCTCAAAACGCATTAGTGGAGACAAAGGTTATTGCTTGTAGCTACTTACACTCAATAGTTCCCCCAACACCAACCCCACTCAACCAAAATGTCACAGGCATTTGCTCCTTATTCCTGAGCTTTTTTAGTCCAGACAGCAGGGTAGGTCTGTGTTAACTTATCCGGCTGTCGTAGGAGGCTCTTGAAAAGCCATTTACAAAGGATTCAAGAAAAAGAAGTCCTTGCTATGTAAGACAGAATTCTTAATGTATTGAAAGAGATTATCATGTGTCACTTGGAAATTCAACCTCATTTTTTCGAAGCATAGCTCTTCCCTAAGTGTTCGTGGTTGTGGGGCTTTTTCCCCATAGGGAAATATCTGTAGCACATTTTTAATGCCCGACCAGCTTCCTCCACTGCTCTACCCTACCTGGCCTGCTGCCTTTCCTCCTCGCCTGACATCCCCACGGTGGTGCCCGGGGAATTCAAGCCAATTTGAATATGTAATCATGTGGAATAATAAGCTGAACTGTACTCTCTGGGGAGTTCTCTGGCTGCTCCCCAGTTCTCTGCAACTAGTTTCCTAAGTGCCTTTGAAAGATGCTGAGAACACCATGTCGCTGTTAACCTTCTCACACTTTAGTCATTTTCTGCTCACACTGGCTAGAAGCCCAGCTCCAGAGAATGTACAGGAAGTGGGCAAAGGAAGTTTCTCTCCTTCTGAGATGCACTGGGGCACACTTTCCACAGCCCGAGGGAGAGATTTGGGCAGGCTCTGAATCAACGTATTTTTAAAGCATTCGTTATTCCGACAATGAAGTTCCATGGAACCAGCATTTATTCCTTTCATGTAAGTCACACTGAGTGCTCCCGAAACATATCATAATACCAGGAAGTAAATAACTATTGCTTTGTTTTATGAATATGAGAAATTTCTGGTGAAGATGCCTAAATATTGTGATTAATTTCCAATTAGATAAGCTGACGTGTAGGTATTTACAACATCAAAGTATTTCTCTGATTGAATCCGTTTCTAAAATGTAACCTAAAAGGCAGGACATTCGTCTTAAATAGCAATTTAAAAACAGATGCCTTGGTATTCCAGAATCCGATTTCAATACTAAGGTGATCAGTTTGGAGGGAAGAACCTCCGCGTGGATTTGCTAGTCGGACTAAAGCACCTGCTATACCCCTTGAATATATGATAACAATGAACAATACCAGTAAATATCTGAATGGTACTCTGTATTCTTTCCTCTGCATAGTCGCATCTATGCAGTCACATTTAACCTTCAAAGCACATGTCCAGGAGACGGATATTATTAGCCTTAATTGTGGATGTTGTTGGAGCTGAGACTTTCTTTTATTGCTTGTAACGGTCTAAGAATAAGTCATCTTTCTTGAACTTGGACATATCCACTCAGGTCAGAACTCGTGCAGATCGAGCTTGAGCTATTTTTAAGTGGGACTCCAAAAGGCAGCTGCAAAGCAAGTGTCACAAGCACATGCCTTTTTGACTCAGCAGTTGAGTTCTACCTCACGCTTTTCTCCTTCTCCAAACTCGTGGAGCAGTGGCACAGAAGGCGTTGGGGACACGCTGTGCTGGGTGATGCGAGCCCCCAGAGGTGTATGGTAGGTGAAACCTTTCACGGGGCTCGGAACAAACCCCATCAATGAACATTCACTGATAACGGGGTTCTGTCAACATTTCAGAGGCTGCCATGATGCATCATAGTCCTGACCCCAGAGCCAGAGAATGAGGGAGCCAGGGATCGAGACATCCTGTCGAGCCACAGTCGGAGGAGAAACCAGAATGAAAGAATAGTTGGGCCTCGCCTGGCAGAGGGGTTAGACACCTCCATGTCGCGGCCAGAGGTTTCCAGAGAGGAGGCGGAGTTCCACACGGAGAAATCAGATAAACATTTTCAGTTTGGGTCACTGTTATTTCTTTTTTTTTTTTTTTTTTTTTTTTTTGAGACAGGGAGAGACAGAGCATTAACAGGGGAGGGTCAGAGAGAGGGAAACACAGAAACTGAAACAGGCTCCAGGCTCTGAGCTGTCAGCACAGAGCCTGATGCGGGGCTTGAACTCACGGACTGAGAGATCATGACCTGAGCTGAAGTCGGCCACTTAACCGACTGAGCCACCCAGGTGCCCCGGGTCACTATTATTTCTTAAGAACCTTGCCAGGCACTCTCAGATCTCGAGCCCTTGTCCCTCGGCATCTGACCCCTGCTGCTGTCTGCCTCCACCCCTGCCCGTGGCTTCTGTGTCCTTTCTGGCCACACAGACCAAAGGGCCTCGCCTAACATCAGTAGAATTATACAATCTTAGAATTGGGAGGACACTTCCATGCAAATACCTAAGACCCTATCTAGCTTTTTGGTTTTTGTTTTTTAATTTTGCTGCTGCAGGAGTAGAGAATTTAATGTGGGTGCGGTGATAGCCTCACTCTGACACACTTCTCCTGGCATTTCCTCTTTTCCGAGCATATGGATGACCCTGAGCTCATCACCTCAGAGAAGGGATCCAGCTGGTCAGAAAGCAGAAACGGCCCAAGAGCGCTTTTTGTCTCCGCGTCTTGAAGGGGGGAGCTTAGAGTTTTGGACCTGGCCTGTAGACGAAACGTGTGGGAGAAGCCGGGGTCAGAGAGGATGGTGGGTCCAGGAGCCAAGTTTCCCTTCTTTCTAGGCAGTGCCCCCCGGGAGGTCGCAAGACCCCCAGAGAGCAAACGGCTTCTCCCAGACTCGGCCCAGGGGTCCATCACCTCTTAAAGTTTCCCCGCCCTAAAGTGATGAAGCAGAACATCTGCGCGAGGCCCGCATCCTGAAGGGCCACGGCAAGGGCAACTGCAGTCTCAGGGTGACGTGCCTCCAGCAGGTGACTCAGGCTCTGAAGCGCCCCCTCTTGGTGACCGGCCAAAGCACATGTAAATCCCTCTCGGGCCTTTGCCTCAACCCCACGGAAAGAGGGAGAAACCCAAAATTACCTGAGATTGTTATTCTTTTTTTTTTTTTTAAGTTTATTTATTTATATCGAGAGAGAGAGAAAACCCGTGGGGGAGCAGCCGAGAGAGGGGGGAGAGAGTATGTGAGGCAGGCTCCGCGCTGCCAGCACAGAGCCCGATATGGGACTCAAACTCACAAACTGTGAGATCATGACCCCGGCGGAAGTCGGGCGCTCAACTGAGCCACCCAGGCACCCCCTGCGATGGTTCTTCTTAGCCTGACAGTAGGAGGATTGAACATAGAGTTGAGTTACAAGAAATGTTATATTTCTGGGTTAACTGAGTCTGTGAACTTAGACGCCTATGTCTCCTGTTCCTATAAAACACCGATAACCACATATAATAAAAGGTTGAAATGTTACATGTATTATTGACAATATTGTATCAGTGAACCCACTGCTACAAAATCTGAAAGGTGTTTTTTCACGCGTACCACTGCCAGTTGAGCTTTATGTGGTTCATACGTCCAGGTGGAAAAATGTTGGGTCAGTTTCTTGCTCTTTCAAAATCCGTTCTTGAAAAAAAAAAAAAAAAAGAGGGGCACCTGGGTGGCTCAGTCGGTTGAGCATCCGACTTCAGCTCAGGTCATGGTCTCGGGTTTTGTGGGTTCAAGCCCCATGTCGGGCTCTGTGCTGACAGCTTGGAGCCCGGGTCCTGCTTGGATTCTGTGCCTCCCTCTCTCTCTGCCCCTCCCCCACTCACACTCTGTCTCTCAAAAATAAATAAATGTTAAAAAGGAAAGAAAAGAAAAGAAAATGTTAATTAAAGGTTTGCTGTCACTTTAGGGGAAAGAGAGAAGGAGAGGGTGGTAAGGTCTCCATTCCGTAGGAACTAGTCCTACGGTCTCTGTGCCACCCAGCTCTTGGCCAGTCCCTTGGAGACGTGTAAGTGCACGTGCATCCCGGTTACAGGGTTCGCTCTGCAAGATTCGACCTGATGTTCCACCTGTGCTACTTTTGAGTCTCAGTTGTGTCAGCCAAGCTTTTGGCTGCCCACTTCCTATCAGAGTATCACTTCGTCTGAAATGTCATCACCATGTGAATCTGCTTCTTCAATAGCTTCTTTCCTCTCCTCATTATTCTCCCACATCACCATCTCTGCACACTCTCCTCCCTAGACCACTCAGCCCGTCTCCGCCTCTCCCTCCTCCACCCCGAGGTGAACGTGTCATCCTCCTACAGCTGAGGACTCCTGGACCGTCAGTGCTGGTCAGCATCACACCCAGAGCCTGTGTTTCAGCCCCCCACCACCCCCGAGCCCTCCTGAGACACAGGAGCTTCTTTCCCCCCTCGGCCAAGGTGCCACCACCCCCTTCTGGTTCTTCTCCGGCTTCCCTGACCTTTGTCTCTCAGCGCTCTCCATGAGCCCCTTTCCTCTTCCTTTAAATATTAGTGCTACTTTTGTTGTAGCCTCGGCTGTCCTCTCACGCCCCCCCAAGATTCCCAGCCACAGTGAAAACTTCAACAACCACATGAGCTAATGATTCCCAGATCCACACGAAGGGGGTCAACCAAGAGATACAGATTCCACGGACTGAATACGTGTGCAAGAAGTTGAGTTGATATGGCTTTGGGGTTCTTGTCAAACTACACTGAACCACAAGGCCCAGGGACCCAAGAAATATGCACAGAAAGAGGGCAGATAGACCTGTCCTTTCACTCTTGATGTTCCCCAGTGGGACAGTGGAAACAGTACTTAAGGAGATGAAATCCTGCTCAAGGCATCCTGATGATGGCTAGCTATTTAATGAGAGATGGTGGAACCTGGGGCACCTGGGTGGCTCAGCTGGTTGAGTGTATGACTTCAGCTCAAGTCATGATCTCACAGTTCATGGGTTCGAGCCCCGCATCGGGTTCTGTACTGACAGCTCAGAGCCAGGAGCCTGCTTCGGATTCTGTGTCTCCCTCTCTCTCTCTCTCTCTGCCCCTCCTCTGCTCTCGCTCTGTCTCTCTCTCTCTCTCAAAAATAAATAAACATTAAAAAATTTTTTTTAATGTTGGAGGATGATCCAGGCAAAGACTAGGACTTCCCATTTTCATAGGAGAAGTGAGGATTTCATACCTTCTTCCTTTGTGGATTGCCTTTTCCTATAAATCTAAGTGGACCTGCCCCTGGCTTAGTGGAGTGAGGAGCGAAGGAGCTGACTGCTGTGGCCCCCAGTTACTCCAAGGTAAAAAAAAAAAAAAAATTGTTAGCAAGCGTTCCACTACTACTGCATTCTCCAGAATTATTAAAATAAAGTGCCCTGGAATTTAGAATTGATGTTGAGAAAGCATTATCTCTGTATCAGATATAGAAACTGTATAATGAAACAATCTGTAGGCAAACTGTATCACCTCTCTGGATACCATTCCCTAAACAGAGCTTTCTTAGTTAATACGTAGCACATTACAGTCAGTAACCAGAGGAGTATATGGATTTGACTATTGCTATTAAATTCCATATATATAAGTGATAAAATGCAAAGTTGAATGAATGTTACTTCATGTTATTTATTGTTCTGCAAAACAGAGGTCAGTTGGTGTGGCATTGGACTGCCCTATAAAGCAGAACCAGAAATTTCTTTCTTGCAAGATCATGGAGAGGGAAATTAAGCGAAGAAATATGATTTAAATCCGAGAGCGACAGGTCAAATATTTCTCAAGCATCTCTACCTAGACTAAAATATTTAATCCTCTCAAAGCCATCTGAGGCATAGGTATTGTTAGGACTGTTCTTAGATGAAGAAACTAAGGCTTAGGAATTTAAGTAGCTAACTGAATATTATACAGACAGTGACTGGCAGAAGCAAGGTTCAAACACAGGTGTATTTTTTTAAGTAATTTATATTTTATTTATTTATTTAAACTTTGTTTTAATGTTTATTTATTTTTGACAGAGAGAAAGACAGAACATGAGTGGGGGAGGGGCAGAGAGAGAGGGGGACACAGAATCTGAAACAGGCTCCAGGCTCTGAGCTGTCAGCACAGAGCCCGACACAGGGCTCGAACTCATGGACAGCGAGATCATGACCTGAGCCGAAGTCGGATGCTCAACTGACTGAGCCACCCAGGAGCCCCTATTTTATTTTTTTTTTAAGTTTATTTATTTATTTTGAGAGAGAGAGAGTGCACACAGGAAGGGCAGAGAGAGAGGGAGACAGAATCCCAAGCAGTCTCCACACTGTCGGCACAGAGCCCGGTGTGGAGTTCAAAGCCACAAACCATGAGATCATGACCTGAGCCGAAACCAAGAGTCAGACGCTTAACCGACCGAGCAGCTCAGGCGTCCCAACACAGGTACATCTTATGTGGGTATCTGTTTCCAAATTCTGTGCTCCTTCCTAGAGCATCTCATTTACCGTCTGATCCATTTTACAGGTGACAGAACCAATAATTAGTTTCTTCTGTCTCTGGACAGATGAGAAAACTACAGCTCAGAGTAGTTAATGTGTCTTCCCAAATTTACATGATTATTTTATGCCACAGAATTCAAACCCACTTTTTCACAATGGATTTGCCACCAGAACTCAGATATCATGGAAATTACCCCTCAATCTAAGCTAAAATGGGAAAGGAAAAGGTTCTTATTAATATCATTGTCACTGGACATGTGGATTGGGGTGGGTCCATCATCACCTGATCTACAAATGTGGTGGGATCGCGACAGAAGATCCACAGAAAAACTTGAGAAGGAGCCTCCTGAGGTGGGAAAGGGCTCCCTCAAGTATGCCAACATCTGGATAAAAGAAAGCCGGATGTGAACAGGGCACCACCATTGATATATCCCTGTAAAATTCCAGACCAGCAAGTAGTATGTGACCGTCACTGATGCCCTGGGACACAGACTTTAATCAGAAACACGATTACAGGCACATCTCCCACTGACCGCACTTCCTGACTGTTGCTGCTGGCGTTGCCGAACTTGAGGCTGGCGTCTCCAAGAATGGGCCGACCCTTGAGCATGCCCTCTGGCTCACGAGACTCAGTGTGAAACAACTAATTGTTGCTGGTAACAAAGTGGATTCCACTGCACCACCCTGCAGCCAGGAGAGGTAGGAGGAAGTCATTAAGCAAGTCAGCACCTGCATTAAGAAAACTGGCTACCAGCCCAACGCAGAAGCATTTGTGTCGATTTCTGTTTGGAATGGCAACAGCCTGCTGGGGCCCAGCGCAAACACGCTTTGGTTCAGCGATGCAGAGTCACCCTAAAGACGGCAATGCCAGCGAAGCCACCCTCTTCGGAGTTCTAGATTGCATCCTGCCACCAACTTGTCCACCTGGCGAGCCTTTGCATCTGCCCCTCCAGGACGTCTACGAAATTCATGGTATTGGCACCGTCCCTGTAGAGACCCGTGTTCTCGAACCCAGCCTAATGGCCCCCTCTGTTCTAGTCAACATGACAACTAAAGTAAACTCTGTTGAAACGCTCTTTGAACGAAGATCTTCCTGGGGACAAAGCGGGCTTTCACGTCAAGCATATGTCTGTCAGAGACATTGGTTGTGCTGCAGCTGATGACAGTGAAAATGACCCACCGGTGGAAGCAGCTGGCTTCACAGCTCAGGTGATTATCCTGAACCTTCCAGGCCAAATCAGTGCTGGCTACGCACCTAGCCTGATTTTCACAGAAGCTCATGTTGCTCGCAGGTTCATGGAGCTGAAAGAGAAGATTAATTGTCATTCTGGGGAGAAGCTGGAAGATGGCCCCGCGTTCTTGAAAGCTGGTGGTGCTGCTGTCGTTGATATGGTTCCTGGGCAGCCCACGTATGTTGAGAGCTCCTCTGACTGTCCTCTGGGTCGTTTTGCTGTTCGTAATGTGACACAGATGGTGGCTATGGGTGTCAGCAAAGCAGTGGACTGGAAGGCGGCTGGAGCTGGAGAGGTCACCGGGTCTGAGAGCTCAGAAGGCTAAATGGATACTATCCCTGATACCTGCCACCCCAGTCATAATCGGCGGTGGAAGAATGTCTCAGAACTGGTCGCTTAAGTTTAATAATAAAGAAACGATTAATGATAGTGCATCATAAAACCTTGAGAAGGTAAGGGAAATGTTTTGTAGACCATTTGGTGTGTGTGTGTGTGTGTGTGTGTGTGTGTGTGTGGCAGTTTTAACTTACTAGCTTTTAAAAATCCGTACTTTTTAATGGAAACAACTTCACCAAAAATCTGCCGCAGAATTCTGAGACCCATTAAAGCAAAGTTTAATGAGTAAATGATCTTCTTTTGGTCAACGCTATAAATCCCCACAGTACTACTTAAGTAAAAGACCTAGGTAAGAGTTGCCCACAGTCTATTTCTGCTGTTCATCTGCTGAAATTTCAAATTTTGATAATTCTGGATTAACATTTTCTTTTGGGTAGGAATTTGTGGGTTTTTAATACATTGTTTGAAAGGAACAATCATCTAGGTTTTCTTAAACCTCTTTTTTCTTAAGGTTTATTTATTTTTGCAAGAGACTGCATGAGTGGGGTGGGGGACAGAGAGAGGTGGGATTGGAACAGTGGGATTGGAACTCAACAAACCGGGAGATCATGACCTGAGTTAAAGTCAGATGCTCAACAGATTGAGTTAGTCAGGTGCCTCGAATCATCTGTTTTTTAAGGACATGGTGAAAAGGTATGGGTGAGGGTCTGTTGGTGACAAGCCTTCATAGGTTAGGGCAGATAAGCAAAGATTATCATTGTTTATCAATAAGCTTGTTAAAAGAAGGCCCAATCCTGCGACACTAAAGTCCACGTGTTGCATATAAAATTGTAGCTACGTCAATATCGAGTGAATCTGTTGGTATCATCTCAAATGTTAGTTTCCCACTTATTGGGATGTGCGTTCTCACATTAACAAATTTTGAAATAGTCCAAAGAACTCCAAGTGTGAAAGTTAAATAGTATTGAAGACTGTCCTGCTAGAGTTTGTTGTACCCAGATTTGGAGCAGAGTGGGTGGAGGGGGAAGGTACTGGAAGCTGGGGGGAAAAAAAGAGAGAGAGAGAGAGAGAATTCAAGCCCAGAACTTCTAATTCCCTCTCTAGGACTCTATCATGCACGTGACTGTAACTTCTCCTATGTCTAGTGTTGATCATTTTTTTTTAATGTTTATTTATTTTTGAGAGAGAGAGAGAGAGCACGAGCAGGGGAGGGGCAGAGAAAGAGAGGGAGACACAGAATCCTAAGCAGGCTCCCGGCTCTGAGCTCTCACCACAGAGCCCAACGTAGGGCTCAAACTCACAAACCACGAGATCATGACCTGGGCTAAGTTGGACACTTAACTGACTGAGCCACCCAGGCGCCCCTGGCGTTGATCATTTTTAATGTCTTCTGTAACCTTTGTCGAGCATTTACTCCTTAATCTAGATGACATCTGGGTCATCCCATCTCTTAAAATCTAGATGAGACTACTTATGGTCTCCAACACACCTCACGTCAAAAGCCCGGTGCCATTTCTGTGTATTCCTAGGGTCTTGTGTTCTCAGGACCACCCCTTGATTCCTCTGACTTTTTGTTCTCCCCTTGGCATCTCGCAACATTTTCTTTCTCGCCACTTGAGTTCTTGAACCACTTTCCTTACTTTTACACATAAACAACAGATTTTGTGTAGCAGATTTTATAGACAGTTCAGAAAAATTAAGAAAGAGATGGTTTTGCATTGCTGACCTCCAAGCAGTTAGAACTGAATGAATAATGGTCACCCTGTTCTATAAAGGCTTCTGGCTGATTTCCCGTGATGCTCAGCCTTTCTCTCTCCTTTCCATCCCCTCCCACCACCAACAACAACAACTATTTTTTAAATGCAAACTGATTCTACCCTCTCTTTGTTCTGCCCAGACTTCTGAATCCTACTGTAGACTTTTTTTTTTCCATAGCCAAATGCTTTCAAGGTGTTTTCTTTATTGAAGACCATTTATTCCCAAAGGGAATTCTGTTCTCAACTCTTAAGAAAGCAATAGGATTTTTTTTTTTAGCCGCCCACCAACGATACCACGGGTTCTGAGGAGTACAAGGAAGAAAATTTGCTTTCAAAGAGGAGCCAATATAATAGGAATGTGAGTGCAATATAATGTGAGTGCACATAACTCACATTTCTCTTGGGCCTTGCCACCTTGTGAAAACAGAGACCACATACACGATGGGTAACAGTTCAGTCTCTGCAGTATGTTCATGTCCCCTCCCCCCCCAGCCCCACCAGGAACCTCCTGTCCTGACAGATACGAAGAAGGCCAATACAACAGAGATTTGGCCAGTACAACTAAGAAAATCTAACTTACCACGTGAGGGGGAAAGATACCTGGAGGTCGAAGAAGAGACAACTACTGGGATGACCACAGGCAGAATGTGGCCCACCTGAGGTTTAAGTCGGGGAGTTACATTCTGAACTTGAGTCATCAGGGTTCAATGGTAACAGCTTCTAACTGTCTGTTTAAGCTATTTTAGTTTTACACCCCTCCCACCCCCAAAAATGTAGCATTATCTGGGCTTTCCACTTCTGACCAAGTGGGAAGTATTAACACTCAGAATTCACCTGACAGTGGAAATCCATGCAACCTCAATGAGTAGGTGTCTGCCACAAACGATGAGAAAAACTAGCAAACTCAGTGAAAAGACAGTTTTGCACCCATTTGAAATAATGCTGCTGCCCCAGGTCTTCCGTTCTTTATCCACGGCCTCAAAATCCGAAGAGCTCTGAAGTCAAGAAGGTTCTATTCATCAAGTGTCTAGCAATGTCCTTTAGAGGCGAAACCCGACCTGTGCATGTGTGAGGCTGCTTGGAATCTTTATGCAGCTTGCTTCACGGGAGTGGTTATGTGTTTCCTGCACAAACATGAAAATGCTTGATTTCACGGTGCTCCTGCAGCCTCACTGAGGGAGGGCACATGAAATATAGAGCGTGGAACATACCTGTCCAAAGGCTGAGACCTTCTGAATTCCAAAACACATCTGGCCCCAAGGGTTTCAGATAAAGGCTTGGCATCAGATACCTATCTTGGCATCTGCCAGAGGAAACTGGGAGCCAACCGAGAAGAAGTGACGGCCAATGGGGGAGGCTAGTATGGTCCCGGGGGTCCCATTTTCACGTGTCCTGCCTGGAACATGTGGTCCGTCAAAAGGAGAGAAGACTAGATACAGGACTGGGTTGTCGACATGTGGAGTCGGGTAGAAGTTGTGACCAGTGAGAATGTCTGGAAAACCCTGCTGAGTCCTTTAGCCAAAGCCAGACTGCCTACCGGGGCCGACGGTCCGGCTACTTCCCACCACCTGCACTGCAGGCAGATGAGGGCAGCACAATGTTCTCCTGAAAGTTTCCAAGCCCCTCCTATAATTTTAAGGTACAGGATCGTCTGAGTTATTTTTTTCATTGTTCCTTTGATTTTCAGAAAGGAGATTATTTTTAAAGGAAAAGAAAAAGACAGGTGGTGAATAAAGACTTACTAAAGTGATTCTCCCACCCAAGTACTAACCAGGCCCGACCCTGCTTAGCTTCCGAGATCAGACGAGATCGGGCGTGTTCAGGGTGGTAGGGCCATAGACACTAAAGCGAGTCTCAAACCTGACGGCAGCACGTCAGAATCACTTGGAAAAGATGTTTAAACTACAGATCTGTAAACCCAACCCAGCCCCATGGAATAAAGGGCTCCCGCAGGCGTCCCAAGGCACCTGGAGTTTTCAGAGTGCCCCAAGTAATTCTGGTGTGCAGACAAGAATGAGAATGACTGTCTTAGAAAAAAAAAATGTTTTTTTAATTTTTAAAGAGGGAGAAAGAAAAAGACCTTTTCCCTATTTCTGTATAAGGAATGAAAGTCCCTAAGATCTAGAACAGCCCAAACAGGGTGGGGGGCATGCTGTGCAGTTCTTGTTTTAATCACATGTGCTAACCACACAAAGGAAGTTTCATTTCTGCGAAAACTATCAGTTTCTCTTTTATACGTATTGTTGGTGATCCTGGACACATAAAACATTTTTCAGCCAATGATTTCATCTTTCCCATAACTGAAAGCGTGGATGCACCCTGCACGTACGGGCCAGCAAGGATTAAGGGAACATCCGCTCCACGTCAGAGAGAAAACCGTCTTCCCACATAGTCTGTGGTGTGCTGGGCAGAATGTGGTAGAATCGGTGCCTTGACAAGGAGCCAACTTGTCTTCTGTTGGAATATCTACATAGTAAAGTATACATTCCTTCTGTGTCTGCTCAAGTAATTTGGTTCTCTCTTCTTTTCGGAACCCCCTCAAAATGAGGAAAGTTTTGTAAGCTAGTCTCTCTCTTATCTTCCCTAAAATATGGCTCCACAAATGCTTTCTCTTCATTTCATGTTTATCGCCATGAATGTTTGGTGACTTTGTGACATCTGACGATCTTCTTCCTCTGCTGCTGCGGGGCCAGGGCAGGGGGGAAGACTATCTGCCAAACAGGACCCATAATCTTTGTGTCGACCCGATCAGACATACCTTCCAAGTCACGATTTTTCTCTCTCCCTTTGGACTTTCTTCTCCCTTCTCCTCCAGCTGGTCTCCTCCTCAGGGAGGCTGCCTGGATCTCCAATTTCAGTTGGGTTCCCTGTTACTGTTTCTCAGAACATCATGTGCTTCTCTTTGATAGCACTGCTCACAACTTAATTAAATGTTTATTTCATATCTATTTTCCTGCTGGATAATAGGATATTTGGGGTCAGGAAACAAGTCTGGTCTTTTTGTTTGTTTGTTTTTGTTCTTGGTTTGGTTTAGTTTTTGCTCTTCTTTTTTCACCAAAGCCGTGCCTCATACTAATGCATAGTGGATGAAAAATAAATATTCATTGCATCGATGAATTACATACCCCAAAGACTCAAGTAAGCTGGGGCCATTGGGTAGGTTCATCAGAAGATTACTATATCATATGATTTCACTCATATGAGGAATTTAAGATACAAAACAGATGAACATAAGGGAAGGGAAGCAAAAATAATAAAAAAAAAAACAGGGATGGGGACAAAACATAAAAGACTCAAATAGAACAGAGGGTCACTGGAGGGGTTGTGGCGGGGGGATGGGCTAAATGGGTAAGGGGCATTAAGGAATCTACTCCTGAAATCATTGTTGCACTCTATGCTAACTAACTTGGATGTAAATTTAAAAAAAATTTTTTTTAAAGTTGACTATAGACTTTATGAAAAGGTGTCAGCCAAAGCTGAGATAACTGGAAGCGAGAAAGCAGTAGACGGAAGAACCAGGGAAAGGGGGCATGTTAACTCACCTCTGAACAGCAGGGTTTGCAATTATCATGCTAAAAATGAATGCATTCAAACTGCAAAGCTTCAGTCAATGAATCACAACTAACATGAATGTTTTTATTTCAGAGTTGCACATACTTTATTTATATAATTGTGATTCAGAACGAATACCTTGATGATGCTTTATGTGCTGCGGCAAATGCTTAATTGCAGCTTGTTTTGTTGGCATTTATTTAAATGTCAGTAAAACTCTCTCCCACAGATATTAAATTTTGTAATTAATCATTCATGAGGCCTTCTTTAATCAACTTTTCCTTAAGTATTTCAGATTCTTGTCAGGCCCATTCATTTCCCCTGTGAAGATCTAAGAATTGGTTTTAGGTGATAAATTGACTGCGTTCTCCCGGAGCCCATTTTTCTTAAGCGCTTGAAAACATTCATCTACATGAATCTGACTTATGAAGTGGGGCCCAAGCCACAGTAAACACAGTCGAATAAGCAGCACCTGTCAACCCCAATGCACGTGATGTCAGGCATTCTCAAGTTCCTTGCATTTTTATGACAAAATAAATTGATCTATACATTCACTGCATCAGTCAACCAACACTTGTGTGAGTGGCAACCATGAGTCACATCTGGGGATAAGATGATATATAACATGATATGACATACGATAGTATGCCTGCCCTCCTGGAGTTTATAGTTCAAGTGGAGACAGAGAGATGTGAGAGCAAACCGGGGCAGTAAAACGAGTTAGAGCAGCTATAATGGAGGCAAGTATAAGTCATAAAGAAAAGGTCGGAGTTTGGGATGATGGGGGGGATCAGAACAGCTTCCTGATTTGAGATGTATCTTTAAAAAATAAGTCAATGAGGGCATCAGAGTGGGAAAAATAATGGAGAGAAAGGATGATTGAAACATGATGAAAAACTGGATCAAAGACCCAGAGGCGTGAAACAGCATGGCATCTTGGACATGCTAGTCATTAGGCATCTTGCAGGCCATTAGGCATGAGGGGGGGAGTGGGGCGGGGACTCTGTGAGAAACGAGACAGGAGAGACACACAGAGACTGGCTCACGGAGGGTCTTGAGGCCTATGCTAAGCAGTTTGGATTATATTTTCTTGGCCATGTATAACCTCTAGCGTGTTTTCAGCAAGGAGTGGCTTGGTGCGATAGATAATTTAGAGAGTTCACTCTGGCAGTTGTTTAGAGATTGAATTAGAACGCTTGGGCCCTGGAGACATAGTATTCATGTATTCAAACATTTTTAGAGTTATCTTTTAAGTGCCAGATACTGTCCTAAGCTCTAAGAATACAGCAACGACCCAAAGAGACAAGATGTCTGCTCTCACAGAGCATTCTAGCAGAGACATATAGACAATAACCAGAGAAGTAAACAGATAAACAAGAAAAATGGAAGATAATGTCCAGCCCTGCAAATATGAAAACTGGCTGATAGGGAGTGTCAGAGGGCTACTTTAAATTGTGCGGCTATGAAAGACCTCTCTGCGCCCAATCTGAATGACAAGGGCAGAGGTCATTCAGAGGTCATATGATTGGAGGTAGGACCTTCCATGAAAAGAGAACAGGGGATGCAAAATCTTTAAGTTGGAGAGGCTTAGCCAGCTCAAGAAGTGGAAAGAAGGCCAGTGTGCCCAGGGAGTGGCAGCAAGGAGATGAGGGGTAAGAGGTTAGGTTGACTAGAATTCAAAGGCCATGTGACCCAGACCTGGGACAATGTGTTTGAATTTTATCTTCAAGGCCATAGGAAGTCACACATATAGATCACTGCCTGGTTTTAGGCGGGCAAGTGATATGGTCAGGTGTATATTTTTAAGTGATGCCTGGCTGCTTTGTCGAACGTGGACAGGAATAAAGCAGAGAGAAGTCAGAAAGCTCTTGGAGTAGACCTTGTGGGAGACATTCAGGTGGACTAGGGTCACCAGTGGAGATGGAAGGAAGCAGATGGAACTGGTTGTGTTTGTGTGTGGAGTGAAAAGAGACCGTGTGGTGGGTTAAATATGGGGAACGAGAGACAAAATGCAATAGGGAGCAACTCTCTTTAATGTTCAAACTGGCTTGCCTCATTCAGCAAACAGATCGTGCGCTCAGGCCCCCCGAGTGGGAGCTGGGGGCCTTTCCCCTTCCAACACAGTTCGGGTTTTGCTTGTGTTGTATCGCCTTGTGTCCGTTTGTTTACCAAGAAAGTGATTTCTCTTCCTTGTACTTTTCAGTTTGCCCACCTCCCTGGCTGGGAGATTATCTGGCGCTTACTAAATCTCTGACACGGGAGGCAATGGTTTATTCCCACCCGGTGGCACCACCGTGGAGGGAATGTGTCGGGAGACGTGGGGTCGCCGGCACAGCAGGGCCAGCGTGAACTCACGGGTCGTTTCCCAAGCAGCCTCAGCCTGTCGAGCCACACGGACTTCTGAGCACTGAATAGTTCTCTGTCGGAGTTTGAAGATGATACAGGGACTTCTCAGACATAGTCCCTGCTTTCCAGGAGGCAGCAGTTTCGGTGGGGCAGCAAGACTAATGCAAACCAAAAGGATAAAGGAAGCAGGTGAGGCCACGTGCAAGAAAGTGAAGAAGACAGTTTGTGAAAGCAGCTGCGGTTGAGATAAAGGCAGATTCAGGGCCGACTGGGGAAAACAAGGAGAGCCTTTTGCTGTGAACCGGGCCAGGAAGAGGGGGGCTTTAGATAAGGGGCCCAGAGGGTCCGGAGGATGCTGGGCTGTGATGGTGACATTACTGGGCACACCACACATTGGGGTGCCCTGGGTACGTGTCCTCGGACCTTTTGCCGTCTTCTGAGCTCTTCCCCGTGGCTTCAGTACTATCTAATCTAGGGGTGCCTGGGTGGCTCACTCAGTTTGGCCTCCGACTTCAGAGGTCTTGATCTAGCCATTTGTGAGTTCGAGCCCCGCGTCGGGCTCTGTGCTGACAGCTCAGAGCTTGGAGCCTGCTTCGGATTCTGTGTCCCCCTCTCTCCATCCCCCTCTCTCGCTTGTGCTGTCTCTCTCTCTTTCTCTGTCTCCCTCAGAAATAAATAAACATTAAAAAAACTTTTAAAAAGTACTGTCTAATCTAATGGGCTGATGATTCTCCAGATCTAGTCTCCCCAAAAGTCTTATCCGTGTAATTACATGGCACCACCAGTCACTCGTTCCGTTGCTTAGGCTGAGACTCTAGAGTCATTCTTTTTTTCTCTAATTCCAGTAGAGTTAAAATACAGTATTGATTAGTTTCAGGTGTACAATTTAGTGATTGAACACTTCCATAAAACACCCCGTACTCATCCCAAGTGCCCTCCTTAGTCCCCTTCACCTAGTTCACCCATCTCAACCCCCACACACACCTCCCCTCGGGTAACCATCAGTGTGTTCTCTACAGGTAAGAGTCTGTTTCTTGGTTTGCCTCTCTCTCTCTCTCTCTTTCTCCTTTGCTCATTTGTTTTGTGTCTTAAATTCCACATATGAGTGAAATCATATGGTATTTGTCTTTCTCTGACTGACTTATTTCGCTTAGCATTATATTCTCTAGCTCCATCCATGTCCCCGCAAATGGCAAGATGGCAATCTTTTTTATGGCTAAGTAATATTCCATTGTATATACACCACATCTTCTTTATCCATTCATCAATTAATGGACACTTGGGCTGCTTCCATATCTTGGCCATGGTAAATAATGCTGCTGTAAACATAGGGGTGCATGTATCCCTTTGAATTAGTGTTTTTGTATTTTGGGGACAAATATCCAGTAGTGTGATTACTGGACCATAGGGTAGTTCTATTTTTAACTTTTTGAGGAACCTCCATACTGTTTTCCACGGCGGCTTCACCGGTTTGCATTCCCACCAGCAGTGCACGAGGGTTCCTTTTCCCCCACATCCTCACCGACGCTCGTTTGTTTCTTGTGTTTTTTAGTTTACCCCTTCTGGCAGGTGTGAGGTGATCTCTTATTGTAGTTTTGATTTGCATTTCCCTGATGACAAGTGACGTTGAGCATCTCTTCATGCGCACAGACAAGAAGTTTTGGGATGTTTGTTTGTTGACAGCTAACTTTGCATTCTCAGGATGGTCTTAAATAAATCTGGAGGCATAAAAGAGGAATCGTAGTGACTGTATTTTCAATGTGAATTATTTACAATATCTAAAAGTTGCTTGCATTTACGTGATAATGTCAGAAAAGAAGCACTGATGTTATATAGAAAACATCAAAAATACATGTAGTGAAATTTCATGGCTCAGTGTTATTCTGTTGCTGACCTGATTAGTAAAGCCAACGAGAATAGGAACAGGTAGATGTCCCTGAACCTTGCCTGGCATTTAATGTTATTCCAGTTCACATGTATGGTAATGTTTCATTTGCTTGTCAAATTTTCTATGTATCTATGTATTCAGGCTTGGCTTTTTAAAAGAGCAGTGTATACCTTATAACTTTTTTGGCAAGTAAATAATTGCAAGCAACTTTTTTGTGTAATTCAGAAATATTTCAGCATGTCTTTCTAGGAGCTAGGAACTCATTTTTTAACACAGCAACAGCATTATTAAAAAGTAATTATTCCTCAAGATCATTAAGTGCCCACTCAGCATTCAAACTTCCCAAAATATTTCACAATAGTTCAAACGAGGCCCCAAATTCGCTCCGTATGTTGCATTTGGTTGGTGTGTACTCTGTAGATTCCCCCTTCCATCATTCTTTCTCCCCTCCCCCAGCCTCTTCCTTTTATACTGAAAGTGAACAGTGGGCCATGAACTATGCTAGATGCTTAATGGATATTATTCTGTTTATTCAGCACTGGAACCTGGTCTTCAAGTAGCTATTATAATTACCCACATACAAAGCCAGGAGATGAAGGCTTGGAAAGATGAATACACTAACAGAACACTAATATACTAATGTATTGATACTCCTGAGGTTGAGTCTCCAGATCTACTCAACCCCAAAGCTCACGTTCTTTCTGCTAGCTATGGCCTCCCAAATCGCTTGTACTTGGGCCTCCAAAGCCCACAAGGACCTCTGTTTCATTTTGAAATGCTATCCAAGCAAACTGGAGCCCAGGAACCCCAGAAATCTGGGTTTCCGTAATGAATGCAAGAAAGAGCGTCAAACCTTCTAACTACTTTGATATTTCCAATTTTTCAGGACCCTTACAATTCCCAGGAAAGCAACAGCAATTACTGAGACGGTAGCTGGGAGATTGTCCTCCTGACCTCTGCTTCCAACTTCCAGTAGAAGCTTTGAGCTTTTCAGAGGTAAGAAGCCAATGAAGAGGTTGTTGTGAGGGAGCTGGGAGAGTCGCAGGACACAGAGATCCATAATGGCATTTCCCATGTTCATCTTCTTGTCCCCAAGTTTTGCAGATCTGGGCACTACGGAATAATAACTCTGAATATAATGGAAGTCAGGCAGACTCGATTTTTCTCAAAAAAAAAATTAGTGCTTTAATTTTTATATATAGTGCTCATAATAAAACAAAGTAAGTTTAAATCACTTGCGATGTCTCAGACAATATTTTGATCAGGGATTGCATTCTTCATCAAAAAGCCATCTCAAAAAAAAATGAAGACGTATCCAACAATATGTCAAAAAAACAAAAACACAGCCAACATATTTGTAAATGCTTAAAATAATAAAATAATACTCCTAGTGCTATCAATGAATCAATGAGCATACATTTACTTTGTATATTGACATTTAAAAGAGTCCCAATTTAGGGGCACCTGGGTGGCTCAGTCGGTCTGAGTGTCTGACACTTGATTTCAGCTCAGCTCATGATCTTGTGGTTCAGGAGTTTGAGCCCCATGTTGGGCTCTGCCCTGACAGCACAGAGCCTGCTTGAGATTCTCTCTCTCTCTCTCTCTCTCTCTCTCTCTCTCTCTCTCTCTCCCCCTCCCTGCTCGTGCTCTCTCTGTTTCTCAAAAATAACATTTTTAAAAAGCAGTACCAATTTACCAGACTGCATGTAGAACTTCCAAAAGACATAATCCTACTGAATCTCCACATTTAATCTCACGGTATTCGCATTCAGTCTCCCAGCCGCGGGTTCTATCGTTTTCATGTTACTTTTTGAGATACAAACTTTATGCCCAATCAAAAGTTGATTTTACTCCTGTATTTTTTCAAAGTACATCTAATGAGCCAATCTTAGGTAGCAGGTCCGGAGTGAGATACTAGATACCAGAGACCTGATGATTAATAAGACACTGCCATTAATTAATTAGTTAATTAATTAGTAAGACGCTGATGATTAATAAGTTACTGCCATTAAGTGGCTCAGCCCTGGAGAGAGCCAACATGAAAAGGAACAGTGTAATATGATGAGTTCTGGGTGTATACCGTGATACTGGGTGGTGGGAAGTCTAGGGAAGCTGCACGGAGTAGACCATATAGGAGCAGATGGTGAAAGTTTGATGGTGGTGGTGCTGGTGATGATCCTGCTGATGGTGGTGGGGATGGCCCTAGCGGGGCTAATGATAACAGTGCTGTCACTGAGCACTAGCTAAGGGCCCGTGCCTGTGCTGTGTTTGTGTATTTTCTCGCTAAAGCCTCACGACAATCCATCGAGACCAGCTACGCTGACATTTATGCAAAAGAAATCACTGAAATCCAAGAAGTTAAGAATCTTATCTAATGTCATACAAGAGGCAGGTAGAATCAAAACCAGTGGTTGAACCCAAACTTCTGGTTCCAGCAACTACTCGCCTCAGCCTCGCCCTGCTCAGAAGCATGTCAGGTGGGCAGGGGGAGGGGGCGCCTCCCAGGCAGAGGGGCAGGGGTCAGGAAGGCTTTGGAGTGAGGGACGACAGTCCACATCCACATAAAGTGGAGCCTGGTGGAGAGGAGAGTAAGATTATAATCTCTGCTAAAAGCTTTTTGTGACACAGATAGATACACTAAGCTAGATCTCACCACTTTGCAACCTGACTCAAATAGAGAGTCATAGAAAAAAAAAAAAAAAAGAGGCCCCCAAAACACTAAACAAATAAAAACCGGTCATTCTAATGAAAGTGTTGGCGTTAGAGTGGAGTGATGGATGGAGTTCATTTACAGTGAAACTGAACACAAGATACATTGCCTTCTGTCTTCTCAACTGCAAACTACTTTCCAGCAGAAACTGATGAGCAGGTTACCTGGTTTATCATTTGCTTAATGGATTCATTCATTTGGCGAATACCTCTTGCCTGCCTCTGTGGGGCACACACTGGTGGGCACTGCAGGGAAGGAGGCAAAGAGGGCATGAAGCCTCCCTCAACAAGACGTCACCCAAGGGCGGAGCCTGACGTCTCAACATGTAGGGTCAGTAGGGGTATGTAGCGGGCAGACAGCAGGCTTGGACTCCATTGTGTCCCGTGTCCTCGCTTCCCTCTAGTGACCCTTGGTCAGGGGCAGGGGTGTTGTCTCCAACAGCACAGTTTGGCACAAGGCACAAAATGCACCGTGGTTCGAATTTAGAAGCTGCTCGATTAAAAATTAGCTTCATAAGGGGATTGAGTCATCAGAATAACAGCAGACAGAAGCCGGTGGTGGATGATTCTTCAGAGTCTAATACCCTTTCTCTTTCGTTAAGCTCCCCACACTGCCTTGGGGGGCCTCTCAGGCCACGACTGGGGCAGTTCACCTTTACGTCCTCTGGGAATCTACCCGTGCGTTACACTTCAGTTGATAGTGAAAAAAAAAGAAAAGAAAAATATGTGTTCTTTGGGAAGAAAACAGGAAAAAGGATTAAACCCTCTAATTATTAGTGTGTAAAGCTTCCCACTTTTTCCTCAGTTTTCTTACGCTAAAAGCTATCTGACAAGGTGTTGGTTTCTCAATGTAATACCTAGAGGAGTAAACAGTCGTTAACAAGATAAGACTTTGTTAAAACAAATGAACAGATAATCCGACGGAAGAATTGGAAAACCAATAAACATCGAGAGTACTGAGGGGCGACTGAGCACAGAGGACAGGAAACTGCCAGCTGAGGGCTGCCCAGAAGTGCTTTACATGGAGGACAGAAACTGTGGCCTCTCCTCAGGAGACATCATGTGGTACCAGGGGGCAAGAGGATTGTGTACGAAGGTGGGCCGCACCTGCCAATGTGCCGTGAGAAACAGAACCACACGTTCCCTAGGTCTGGGATTCAGTGATTGCCCCTCCTAGCCACCTCTCGCTGTCTCTCAGGGTCCACCCTGTGAAGCCCCCTACAAAGCGGGTCCACAGCGCCGTGAGCATCAGACTCTCCGTGGAGGTGCCCCTGCACAGTGGTTCACGAGGACACGTCGCTCGTACACAGATCTGGCAAAGGATGACCCGCGAAGCGTGAAAGCAGCAGAAAAGCAAAAGGGTGATGAATTCAAATGAATCTCGGTGGTTTAGTTTAGGGTTTGATTACGTTTGTAATGAAACCGGCTTTGCCTACTCGTGCATCATTCCGGGAATGTTCCCTTCTCTGGCATCATCCCTTTTCCTTATCTTCCCTCTGGGCTGCTTCCAGCGTGTATACAAATAGGTTTATTTTTATCGCCTTATAAAAATGTCCTCTCTGGACTGGACTGCCCCCCTCCCCTACTCTCCATTTTTCTGGTCTCCTTTTGCAGCAAGAACTTCTGGAAAGATTTGGCTATTCACTATATCCTCCTCCAATTCTCTGTCGCCTCACTCAAACATCACCGCACTTCGGCCACTACCACTCCCCCCAGACTGCTTTTGCAAGGTGGCTGGTGATGGCCACAGTACTGAGTCAACGCACAGCCCCCATCCCCTTGACATACCAGCAACATTCGATGCTTTTGATCGTGTTCGACTTCTTGGAAACGCTTTCTTCGCTTGGCATTCACAGCCAGGCACACCAGCTGCCTCCTTTACAGGTGTATCCTCTTCCCCCTGTTCAGCGCTTGGTTCTTAGACCCTCGCCTGTTTCTCCCTATTCTCCCCCCAGGATCTCGTGGCTTTAAATATCATCTCTTTGTTGATGACTGGCAGATTTATACCTCCATGCTGGACCTTCCCCTGGAACCCTTAGCTCATCCATCCAGCCGTCTACTCAGAAACTCCACTTGGATGTCTCAAAAGATCTCAAAAATGAATATGGCCCACACTGAATTCCTGATCTTCCGGCCACCCTCAGATTTGGATCACTCCAAAATCTTCCCCACCTCAGTCAGTACCACCCATCCTTCCACTTGTTAAAGCCCCAAATCTCAGCATTAACTGTAATTTCCTTAAAGTCAGAGTTTTTTCTTCTTTTCCCATAGGTAGAAGGACCCTAATAAAATGTCATAGGTCCCTTTGAGGAGGGACCTGGTGCCACAAGTACCATAAATCTTCCTCCCAGTCTCCCCCAAAAGGAATGTGATCATGTACCAGGGTGACTGTGCACTGTGGGCGTGGAAATACCCAGACCTTTCTGGGATTACTGAAGACTGGCTCTGAGTTGGCACTCATTCCTGAAACCCCAAAATGCCACTGTGGTCTACCAGACCAAGTGAGGGTCTGTGGAAGTCAGATGAGTGATGTAACTCTGGCCTAAGTCACTGGCTCACTGGGTCCAGATACCCAGCCTGTGATTATTTCACTAATGTCTAGTTCCCTAATCCCAAGTAAGCCTTATTTAATTGGAGTAGACATTCTCAATACCTGGCGAATCCTCCCACAGAGGGAGGGCAGAATATGATAGTTAATATGACAGACTTCAGAGCCAGCTTGCCTAGGTTCGGATCCTATATATGACAATGGCCGTGTGACCTTGGACAACTCTCTTAGCTTCTCTGGGTTTTAATCTTAAAAATGCCCTGTAAAGATGATATGAGGACCAAATGAGTTAGTATTTGTCAGATGCTTGGAACAGTACCTGCACATTATGTAAATGCTACATCAGTGTTGCTTAAGTAAATAAAACCCTTAATCCCTTTCTTGATCTCACACTGTCCCTCACATCGGTCAGGATATCCTTGTGGCTTTGCCTTCAGAAAGTATCTCCAATTGGACAATTTACCCCACTCCTCACTGCTGCCAGCCTAGAGCCAGCCACCACTGCCTCTTGTCTGGATTATTCGCAGTAACCTCTTAACTGATCAGGCCGTCCGTTACCTCTCTAACCTCATCTCTTAACGTTCTCCTCCATATTGACTCCACTGCCTTCCAGCCACACAGCTGCTTGCTGCTTCTCAAAGACTCCAGGCTTCCTCTCACCTCCGTGCCTTTGCGCTGGCTATTTCCTCCGCCGAGGATGTTCTTGTCTCGGATATCCTCACGTCCCAACACTCGTGTTGTGCTCAAACGTCACCTTCCTAATGAAGCCCACTCTGACCGTTCCTATTTAAACTGCAGTGGTATCCCGTGCATAGTCCCAACACATGCATACAAACTCCCTGCCCTGCTCTATTTTAATGACACTTGGTCACCTTCAAGGGCCCCTGGGTGGCTCAGTCAGCTAAGCATCCGACTTCAGCTCAGGTCATGATCCCACGTTTCGTGAGTTCAAGTCCCGTGTCCGACTCTGTGCTGGCAGCTCAGAGCCTGGATTGTGCTTCACATTCTCCCCCCTCCTCCCTCTCTCTCTACCCCTCCTCTCAAAAATAAATAAACATTTAAAAATTTTTTTTAAAAAATAGCGCTTGGTCACCTTCAAAAATGTGTGCAGGTTACTGTATTTACTGGATCCCACAGAAGATCATGAAAAAGTCCCAAAGGATTAAAGATCCACTAGATGGAAGGGACCGACCCAGATCACTGCTTGGAGAATTGTCCGGGAGAACCTCCATGAGCAAGGACTCACTGCTTGCCAGGCGGTGTGTCCCCAGTTCAGAGGAGCAGACTGCTGGCCCGCCTGGCTTCGCCATCCTTCGCGAGCCCCCCCTCAGCTGCTCAGCTCATACCCCAAGAGGGAACAGAACCCGCGTAGGGAAACAATGACAGTAGTACCAGAGAGGGAAAAACAAGCAAAGTGTCCCCAAACTGGCATCTCCTTGTGAACAAGGACGGCTGCAGAAGAAGCAGCTTTCATTTTTCAACGAGGTTTTAAAAAATAATAGTAACAATAGTGCTCACAGAAATTCAATCTCAATTTGAGGAAAAAAGACTCTAGGATGCTCAAAGAGGGTTTTCTCCCCCCCCCCCCCCCCTTTTTTTTAACTTTACATATTCCAGCGCTGAATTGAAGGAGCTGTTATTCTCTGTTGGGGATTGAATCTGGGCATGTATGATCGAGCAAAGGATATCTTCACACAGAAAGTAAAAACACAGAGACATGGAAATCGTTATGAGAAGTTTTCTAAAAGGGCTCAGGGGACAGATGCAGCGACCTAACGTGAATAATAGGAGTTCCGAGGGAGGGAAAGGCAACAGATGCGGGAATGCATTAATTAAGGAAATAATAGAAGACATTTCCCCTGGTTTGAAGAAAGACTTGAGTCTGCAAATTTAAAGTGCTCATGGAGTTTCGGGCAGAATTGATGGGGGGGTGGGGAATGAAAAATAAACAAAACACACTTGGTCATGTCCTAGCAGAGTTCCTAAATTTAAGCAAGATATATATATATATATATATATATATATATATATATATATATATATATATATACACACACACACACATGTGTGTGTGTATGTATATAAAGGCTGTCAGACATGAAAACTAGATTACTTACAAAGGACAAGAGCCAACACCAATTGCATTCTTGCACTGAACAGAAGAAGACAGGAGAACTGAGGAACTCCACTCCCAGAATTGGCGGAGGAGGATTCCAACCCCAAATCCTATCCCTTGCTGAGAGAGCCACCTGCCAGGGGAGGGGAGGCTGTGAGCCACTGTGCAAAGATCCAGGGCCGTGTCACTCGTAGATATTTCGTCTAAGGAAATACTTTGTGAACGACCCTTAGACAACAAAATGCAAATTATGATAACGTCTGCAGTGGGGCACAAGGTGGTGAGGAAAGAGCATGACTGTGAGTCTGTCTGTACACATGTACGTGTGTGTGTGCCGTTGGCCACTCAGGTACACCTATATTTATGTCTGAATTGAAGATAATGGGGTGCTTGGGAATTCGTAAGGCAAGTGCGAAATAATGGTCATGCAAATAGAGGGAACATCCTACAGAGGCACCTGGGTGGCTCAGTCCGTTAAGCCTCTGACTTCGGTTCAGGTCGTGATCTCATGGTTCCTGTGTTCAAGCCCCACATCAGGCTTTGCACTGAGAGCTCAGAACCTGCCTGGGATTCTCTCTCTCTGCCCCTCCCCCACTTGAGCTCGCTCCCTCTGTCTCTCTCTCTCTCTCTCCCCCTCTTTCTCTTTCTCTCTCAAAATAAATAAATAAACTTAAAAAAATCCTACAGGAAAACCCTACAAACGTCTAAAAGTACTAAACTGTCTCATGGATCCTTGGGAATGGAGGAAGGAGCAAGCAGAGAAGGGAAGAACTTTTCTTAGGTTTTTATCGGAGGTAAAGAGCGTTATGAAAGTGGAAGAAGGCAGTCAGAAAAGAAAACGTTTTGATGGAGAGATATAGCTTGACCCCTTGTTTTCACATCAATAGCAGGGAAAGAAAGGGTTCAGTAGAAATGAGCAAAATAGAATAATACCCAGAAGAGTGGGAGATTGTGCTAGAACCTCTGAATTTAATAGGCAAAATGGAGAGAATGAATAGTACCTTTATCAACCCACCGAAATTAAGGGGGAAAAGGGAATAACAAAGGAACATAAATGGCATGCATAAGGTAAGATGAAAGAAATAAAATCAAAGACATCTGATATTCCATTAAATGTGAATGGGCTGGATTCGTCTTTCAACGACAAAAAAAAAATTGCCAGATTGGACTTTAAAAAGCAGACGTATCTTATTTCAAGCCACCCTTACAGTGAAGTGATTTGTTTAATGTGGAAAAGAAAGGAAGAGGCAAGCAGATATTGGGAAAATACATTCTTTGAAAAACAAAAAGAAAGGAAAGAGGGAAAAGCAGCAATACAATTATAATTAGCAAAGCAACATTAAAGATTAAAAGCATTGAGGCGCCTGGGTGGCTCAGTCAGTTAAGCGTCTGACTGTTGATCTCAGCTCGGGTCTTGATCTCAGGGTTGTGAGTTCAAGCCCTGTGTTGGATTCTGCACTGGGTGTGAGGCCTACTTATAGATAAATAGATAAATAAATAAATAAATAAATAATAAATCGATTAAAAGCAGGACAAGACAAGAAGGTTATAAAATATCAACACCCTTTATGAAAAGGATGTAACAGTCCTAACTCTCTATATTCCAAATATCTAAAAAGCTAAATATATCAACCAAACACCTTTAGAAATATTTTAATAAGGCATAAACATTGATTTTATAGTGAGTTATTATTTGTTTTAGTGTTTATCTATTTTTGAGAGAGAGAAAGACAGAGTGCAAGCAGGGGAGGGGTAGGGAGAGAGGGAGACACAGAATCCAAAGCAGGCTCCAGGTCTAAGCTGTCAGCACAGAGTCCGAAGCGGGACTCGATTCCACGAACTGCAAGGTCATGACCTGAGCTATAGTCAGACGTTTAACCGACTGAGCCCCCCAGGCGCCCCACCTTGGTCTATCTTTAAAGTGGCCTTTCTTTTCTGAAATGATAGCAGATGGCAAGTGTTTTTTAACGTTCTTGAAAAATAATATTTCCGAGACTATGACCCCCCCAATAAATTAATTCATGTTGAATATAAGATGTATTGCTCTGTGAAGCCAAGTGTGTGGGGACCCCTGTTCTCCATGATTTCTTTTCTAGAGCTCTAAAGACTATCCACGCTACAAGGAAATCATGTTTCTGCAATTGCCTTGCACTGTGTATAAATGCACTTGACCAGAAAGGGGAGGTGTCCAGTCATTTAAGGAACCAGATTTCCTCTGGAGGGTTGGGGGATGTAACAGTCCTGCCCTGGGAGTTTCAAAGAAAATTGCTGCATTGCAAAGCATCGCCAAGACTGATGATTCCTAGCCCTTTATAAAATCCCTGATGGGGGGCGCCTGAGTGGCTCAGTCGGTTAAGCCTCTGACTTCAGCTCAGGTCATGATCTCGCAGTCCGTGAGTTCAAGCCCCACATTGGGCTCTGTGCTGACAGCTCAGAGCCTGGAGCCTGCTTTGGATTCTGTGTCTCCCCCTCTCTCTGCCCCTTCCCTGTGCATGCACGTGTGCTCACTCTCTCTCTCTCTCTCTCAAAAATAAACATTAAAAAAAAAAATCCCTGATGGAGTCTGTCCCCACATTACCAACCCATGTCCATTACCAACTGTGTACTTGGTCCGCCCCCCCTCCCGCCCCATATTCTACTTAGGAATCTCATCATAATCCAATATCATTACAGAAGAAAAACTGTCAGATACACACAGAGAAGTCATCATTAATATGACAAAGTTGCCCCGAATCTGGCTTCAAAATTCAAAAGAAAGGGGCGCCTGGGTGGCTCAGTGAGTTGAGCGTCCGACTTCGGCTCAGGTCACAATCTCGCGGTATGTGAGTTCGAGCCCCGCGTCCGGCTCTGTGCTGACTGCTCGGAGCCTGGAGCCTGTTTTGGATTCTGCGTCTCCCTCTCTCTCTGACCCTCCCCCCGTTCATGCTCTGTCTCTCTCTGTCTCAAAAATAAATAAACGTTAAAAAAAAAAATTTAAAAAAAAAACAAAAACAAAATTCAAAAGAAAAAAAAATTGGAGGTTATAATTTTACCAACATCAGACCAAAGATAGACAAGTACCATCTCCATGTACAGTATCCTTTTTTATCCTCTAAGATTTCAAAATGATTTCTAATGTTATTATCATTTTGTGATTCAAATTTTAGGGACTTTATTTTTTTTTAATTTTTCTCTAACATTTATTTGTTTTTGAGAGACAGAGAGAGAGAGAGAGAGAGAGAGAGAGAGAGAGCATGAGTGAGGGAGGAGCAGAGAGAGAAAGAGAGAGAGAGACAGAATCAGAAGCAGGCTCCAGGCTCTGAGCTGTCAGCACAGAGCCTGACACGGGCCTCGAACCCACAAACCACGAGATCAGGACCTGAGCCAAAGTCAGATGCTTAACCAACTGAGCCACCCAGGCGCCCCTTATGGAGCTTACTTTAAACCCAAGTGGAATTTGGAAATTTGGCTCATTTAACGTGGTGTTTCCCTTCTTCCCACCATGGGAGACAGCATGGTGTGGGGAACTTTGGTCTGTCTCACAGCAAGTATCTGAATTCAAATCATGCCTGAAAATTGTTTATTACCTGTGCTGCTTTCAGCAAGCTTGTAACCTCTCCAAGCCTCAGTTTCACATCGATAAAATGGGTATTGTAAGACCAACAACACATAGTTGTGGTGTATCTGATGTGAAGTACTCAAGAAATGCTAGTCCTATTTTTATAAAAAATCTAATTAGACCTCCAATTTTAATTTTAAATGAACTTTCACAGGTTGCCTCCTTTTCTGCTTGGATTATTAAAAAAAAATAGGGAGGAAGAGTTTAAATTTGCGTTTCAAGTTTGTGAAGAATTATACAAATGAATCTGGAGAGAAAAGATTTTACACCAAATGTTTTGCCTCCTCATAACCCCAGATACCCACAAATAAGAACCACAGGTGATCCGAGCTTTAATTTTACACCACTGTCTCTTTAACTAAACAGTCCTTAGCACCGTGCTTTGGCGCTGAATCATTACTGACTCAGAGGTTTATAAATACTGCTCCTTGAATCACTTGGAATTTTCTTTGCTTGTCCCCTACTTCCCTCTCTAAGTTTCAGTCGGACCTGACCCTGTAAAGAGAGTGATATCTGACAAGTTCACTTCCCACACTACGGGGCCGCTAAGTCTCTATGACGTACATGCTGCGTTTATAAGGAGGAACATTCTAAAAATAAGCTTAATATATTCTCACTCAATTCATTAAATAGCTGATCCAACTTAAAGACAGTGAGCTGCACTCATCAGTTTTCTCTAACACCTTACGAAATGTCAGAGACAGAGGAGTGCCTGGTTGGCCCCGTCGGTTAAGAGTCTCCTTGGGCTCAGGTCGTGATCTCACGGTTTGTGGGTTTGAGCCCCACGTCAGGCTCTCTGCTCTCAGCGCAGAGCCTGCTTCCGATTCTGTGTCTCCCTCTCTCTCTGCCCCTCCCCCACTCATGCTCTCTGTGTCTCTCAAAAATAAATAAACATTAAAAAATATCCAAAATTAGGACACCACTCTTACTCCCTTCAAGGTAAATTAGAATGCATACATCTTTATAGGGGGAAAAATGCTTCAAGAAATAATGTAAATAGGGAGCCTGGGTGGCTCAGTCAGTTAAGCATCTGACTTCGGCTCGGGTCGTGATCTCATGGTTTGTGGGTTCCAGCCCCGTGTCGGGCCCTGTGCTGACAGCTCAGAGCCTCAAGCCTGCTTCAGATTCTGTGTCTCCCTCTCTCTCTCTCTCTCTGCCCCTCCCCACCCTCATACTCTGTCTCTGTCTCTCAAAAATAAGTAAACATTTAAAAATTTTTAATAACAATAATGTAAATACATGACATTTGAAATCTAAGCCTCATTTGGTAGAAATAGTGAAAAGATAACACTCAGTAAAAAACAGCCAAGGTGCCTTGTTGAAGGCAGCCGAAATGTGATTGCCGGCACGTAAATCAAATAAGGGATTTGTTTGGGTAATAGCGGGTGAGGAATTACAGACAGAATGCACAAGTCAACACTGTTAGAGTCAACTCATCATCTGTGCTAACAATAATGTACAGCAGCAAAGATAATCCCCAAATCTTGTACATTGCTTTTGTATTATCACATTATTTGCAGTAGATTGTTTTTCCCAGTTATATCTGAGATTTGTTTGCTTTTTTGTGTATTCATGACCTGATAGCTGGCGAAAAATACCCAGCAGCACCCTCAAGGGCGCAGGGAAGCCAGGGAGATAAAATTTTGCCAGAGATAATCTACAGAACGAATTGTGTCTGCAGGCGAGTGGGAGGTGTTTGCAGGGAGGCCAGTCACAATACTTGATGGCTCTGCCGTCTGTCAGCCACCCTACAGGTGGCCCGGGGAGAAGCAGGCTTACAAGCACACCTACTCACTGCAATCACTCTCCTTTCCTTCAGGCCCAAGCCCACCGCTCCAGAGCTCTTGTGGTTAGAGCACTGTAGATGACGGGCCTCGAAAAAAGGAGCGTCCCTTCTGTGACCCAGGTAAGAAAGGCTCACCGGAGTTCTGGGTGAGAGCCCCCTGGGCTTCTTTGGGGCCAGAGGAATCCTGAAACCATGGATCAGGAGACACACTTGAGATGTGTGTTGGTTTGTTTTTCTGGCCCTGAAATCACCCTAAAAATGGAACGTATTGTAGAACAGACCTATCTATGTTCGGGGGCGGCAGAATCCACATAGAACCCTGTTTCCTGGTGTTCCGGGGAAAAGCTTTCATCTCGCGGGCTGTACTCTTCAGTATGGCTGTATACACAATAATTCATTGTGCTTTCGAACATGCCGGTGATGTTAAGTGTTCTGCATCATCTACAGAGCCTACCATTCAAAATCAGATACCGTCTTCGCAGAAAATCTTAGTTGACATTTTTATGGTCTCCAAAGAGGTGACATCGTGATTGCAAAAATGCTGAGTGATCCAAAATCAAATATTTGCCGAGGGAGACAAAATTTTCCCCAGTAGTTCATCAGATTTCTTTAAAAGTCATAGCGATGGGCCAGTGGCTCAGGTTTGACTAGAAGATGCTAATCTATAGAATTCTGCAGATTCCGGGTACCATGGGACCTATTCCACGTGGACAAATAAGAGGATGTAGCTTAAGATTTGGCCTCCGAGTGACTTGGGATTTCTAAGTGACAGCCCTCATAGCCACAGATTTTCTGATGATTAGATAACATGTATTCTTTTGACTTGATGATTGTCTCCTATTCAAGTGAATTTATTATTGCCACTGAAACCATTTATTTACCAAGAAGATATTTATTTTTCAAAAAAAAGATCACCCCCAAATTTGGGGGAGCAAAGTCCAAAGAAAACTAATACGAACCAGTTGAAAAATGAATGAGCTAAGCCACATTGCTCAGAGTGACCAGAAAAAAGGATTTTCCAAGGAATCTTTCTGACTCCTAAGAAGGAGATGAATCACGATTTGTGCAAAACCTCTCAGTAATATTTTAAATTCTAGGGAAGGTGACCCCGAGACAACTAGTTTCAAACCCTCTGCCCAGAAACGGACAAAATCATGAAAGTAAAATATCAGAAACAAGTCCTCAGTGCTGAAGTAACACATCAGCAGAGGATTATATGATCTATAAGGCAAAGGTGAAACAGAATCAAAAGATCTCACCAAAAGCCCACTTGGTTTTCCTGCCCTGGAGGTGGGGCCGTGTTGAAGGAAGGGAAGCAAGTCCTGACAGATTTCTCCAGAAATCCTAACAATGAGAGTGAGGGCAAGAGATGAGGGTGAGCAGCCTATAGGACACATGCACAGATTCAGAGGCTTCAAGGGCGGGGCAGGAAAGCAACCCTAGGGCTTAGCAGAAAACCTTGTAGCAATTCCGCTCGCTGCGTAATCAGTTTCCCAACAGCAGCACAGATTCGTTCCAACCTCGAGAAGTATTTTCCTGAAACAGGGACAGAGGCAGGACCCTCGATTCCATTGTGAACGGGCCAAAAAGACCCTGAGAAAGATGAAGACCACCCCTACGGAGACACTTTTTCTATTGGAATTATTTTACTGTCACGTAGTTTGGAGCAGGACCACCAATGAAATCCTCTCCAAGAGAGATCTCCCTCCAAGTTTTCTCTCATCCAGAATTTTATGTATCTGGCCACTTCCTCCTGATGTATTAAAATGCACTCCCAAATTAGAGATGATTTGGGGCGCCGTGTGTAGAGCGACATGCATCCACAATGACAAGCCACGCTCCACGTTTGGTGAGTAAAAGCCCCAGGGAAGATCCCAGAGAAAGCTGGGCCCATCCTGTGTACTTGGAGTGGAGACCAGGCTGAGCAATAAAACAAATGCAAAAAAATTTCCAGTAGAATAATTTCAGCAAAGAGTGGAAACACAACTTCCGTGATACGTAAATTCCCTCCCTTCCTGAACCACGTGTGACCCTGTTTCCTCCCTACCGTATTCAGGCTGCTGAACAGTCCACTGATAACATTATCTGACACCCAGCACTGCAGGTTATCTGTGAGAAAAAAAAAAAACAAAAACCAACAGACTGGAGTCACGTATCTCTGCAGCATTCAATGCCAAAAGAAAAGGGAACCCATACTTTTTAAAGGAAATAGCCATGACTCATGAGTTCTATAATTCAGTAAAATGTCCTTTTCATACAGCAATAACAGAAAAATCTTATCAAATGTGCAAACCTTCAGAAAGTACACAGCTCATACTCTACTGAGGAAAATGGCTTGAGAACATTAACCAGTGGCAAACAGGAGATACAATTAAAAGAAGTTACAGGTGGGGGTTCAGTGGCATGAAAGTCCCTGATACGTGAGTTAAAACACATAACCAAATCCAAACGACCTGGCACTTAAGGTTGTAAAACAAGATGCAAATGTAATTCTTGAAAGTAGAGATAATAAATTCTAAACAACTACTGTTTTAACAATTCAGGAGTTATCTAGGAAGAACTCCCAGAGGATACCAAGAAACCCCTGCAAAACGGAAGAAATGTTATCCCTGATGAATTCTTCATCATAATAGGTGTCAGTCACGAGATATTATTTCATATTGATAAGCTGAGAAAGTTTGTACCTGAGGATTTAAAATAAATCATTAGTGAAACTATGGGGCACTCGGGTGGCTCAGTGTCAGACTTCAGCTCAGAATCTGATCTCGCGATTCATGAGTTTGAGCCCCGCGTCAGGCTCAGTGCTGACAGCTCAGAGCCTGGAGCCTGCTTTGGATTCTGTGACTCCCTCTCTTTCTGCCACTCCCCCCTTGCATTCTGTCTGTCTGTCTCTCTCTCTCTCAAAAATAAATAAATGCACAAAAACAAATTTTTTTTAATCATTAGTGAAACTAAATATTGGCTTTAATCCATAAAACTACGAAAGAAAATTAAAGAAGAAGTTCCACAAACACTATGTCAAGATACAGAATAAATGAAGCAGAGAGAAGAAAGAAACATGAGATAAGAGAATAAACATATGTAATAAAAATAAATGTAAAGGAAATAATCTCACCATTAAAATAAACGACTTTTAAGTGGGTCAAATAAACAAAATCCACCTCTACATTCTTGGTAAGATATGTACCCAAAAGTAACTCAGAAAAATTAAGATATATTATGTAATAAAGGTACATTATGCCAATATTCACTGCAAAAAAAAAAGAAAAAGAAAACATCAGTTATAATACACACATCAAAGTAGAAATTAAGGGAAAAAGGGTTAAATATTATAGTTACTTTTGTTAAAGAGTGAAAATTCACAATGAGGGGCACCTGGGTGACTCATTTGGTTAAGTGTCCAACTCTTGATTTTGGCTCAGGTCATGAACTCGTGGTTTGTGAGTTCAAGCCCCTTGTCAAGCTCTGTGTTGACAACACAGAGCCTGCTTAGGATCTTCTCTCCCTCTCTCTCTACTCCTCCCCCTCCCCGACCCCGTGCTCGCTCTCTCTCTGTCTCTCAGAATAAATAAATAAAACTTTTTAAAAACAGAAAATTCACAATGAATGTTTTCTATCATAAATTGATGTGCCCAGTAACATGCCATAACATTATCATTAAAAAAAAATTTTTTTTAACGTTTATTTATTTTTGAGACAGAGAGACAAAGCATGAATGGGGGAGGGTCAGAGAGAGGGAGACACAGAATCTGAAACAGGCTCCAGGCTCTGAGCTGTCTGCACAGAGCCCGACACGGGGCTCGAACTCACGGACCGCGAGATCATGACCTGAGCCGAAGTCGGCTGCTTAACCGACTGAGCCACCCAGGCGCCCCAACATTATCATTTTAAAGTTTAAAAATAGATTACTGTAGACCTGAGGAAATTAATATAAGTAGTGCATTCCTAAAGGATTAGGTAGATGAAAATAATCAATGAGCAATAAAATGGCTCAAACATCTTTATAAATGCCACATTCAGAGAGGACACCGGTACACCTCCTTCCAAGCTGCCTCGGAATATATGCAAAATCTTACCAGATGTTAGCCAGCAACGTAAGTTTTGACAATTTCAAACTGTCACAATGGTATCATCCCTGTCAGACCATAATGCAAAAATAACGTAGAAAAAAGTCATTAAAAAGAAAAAAGGATCTCCAGTTAGTTGGAAATTTTAACAAGAAAAAAAATGAAAAGAATGACAGGAGAGGGAGGGAAGAAGGGAGGGAGGGAGGGAAGAAGGGAGGGAGGGAGGGAAGAAGGGAGGGAGGGAGGGAGGGAGGGAGGGCCAGCCTGCCGTGTGGGGGGAAAGAACCTGTCAACTACTTGGATATTAATTGTAATAGAACCTTATGTATGAAAACTTATGAGATCTAATTCTAGGTCTGTTCTTAGAGAAAAATGCATAACTTTGCTTGCTTTCTTTAATTACCAGATCACTGCCCTTCTGGTCATCTTTTTTTTCTTTTTCCTTCTTCTTTTTTTTAAATGTTTATTTTTGAGAGAGAGAGAGAGCAGGCACACATGTGGTGGGGAGGGGCAGAGAGAGAGTAGGGGGACAGAGGATCCAAAGTAGGCTATGCCCTGACAGCAGAGAGCCAGATGGGGGGCTTGGACTCACCAACCGGGAGATTATGACCTGAGCCAAAGTCGGACGCTCAACCAACTGAGTTACCCAGGTGCCCTCATCATCTTTTTTTTAATTCATCTTGAATGGCCATTTGAAGGACTATGACAACACAAGAAAAAAACAGGAAAAAAAAGGTAGCCAAAGTGACATACAGATAAATCACAGAAAATTTTTTTAGCATGGCAAGACTTGATCACATCAATCATTGCAGCTTGCTTATGGGTTTCCAGGTTAGTGATCAAATGGCATGAAGTTTTATGATCCAAATTGTCACAGCTCTGAAAACAGACTTCCCTACTTCCAATGAATGACTGACCTTGGAAGCAGACAGCCATTGTGTCAACCAATGTAATCACATGGAACGACCCTTAGAGAACTTTCCCTACCTACCAGCCATTGTGTGAAGCACTTTTCATGTAGTAATTCATTCAATCCTCACAAGAAACGGATGATGCAAGGCACTGCCCCAATGTGAGCTTCTTTCCAAGCGCTACGTTAATGGGTTACTTGGAGATTTTCTTCTCTGCCCTCTCCGTTTCCAGTTTATAAAAATGAGTGCCGCTTTCCTAATCTTATACCTAAATAACCACCTAGACAAGCATGTCAGGCTGGCCTCTTACTTTTCCAGAAGTCACATGCCCTCGATTTCCCAGATCTGTTCCTGTTGTCTTAAAATTGTTAGAAAGAACCAAGCTTATTCAAATTGTCTTCTCCGGGGCGCCTGGGTGGCTCAGTCGGTTAAGCGTCCGACTTCGGCTCAGGTCGTGATCTCACAGTCCGTGGGTTCGAGCCCCGCGTCGGGCTCTGTGCTGACCGCTCAGAGCCTGGAGCCTGTTTCAGATTCTGTGTCTCCCTCTCTCTCTGCCCCTCCCCCACTTGCACTCTGTCTCTCTCTGTCTCAAAAATAAATAAACATTTTAAAAAAATTTTTAAAAAAAGAATTTCCTTTAAAATTGTCTTCTCTGGATTTAAAGAATGCAGTTGTCTCCCTTCTAGGGAATGTTCAATATTTTTCTCATTTGTGATGACAGAGATGAACCAGGGTCTTGACATATATGCAAATAATAGAACTTTTCCTTTTTAACTATATACTTAATGGAGAGCAGAACCAAATTAATAGAGCCAACAGACCTTCAAAGTAGCATTCAGTTCTGATACACAATTGCGGCTAACCAAAGAGCAGCTGCCATGATATTTTGCAGTGAATCTGGTTTTAATATTTTACAGAAGATTATTAAAATTAAAAATTCTATGAGTATAGCTTAGCAATCAAAAATCGTCCTATGAAGCCTCTACAAATTCAGCCTGAGAGGTCACTGCAAACTCTCCTAGCTCTCTAAAGATAATTAGTTTCTTTTGAATAATGCTTAAAGGAAAATAGTCTTTTAACTCTCTGAGTGAGTTAATCTTCTGGGATTTTCCCTCCTAAACAGGAAATTTCTCTGAAACTATATAGAGCGAGGCTACAGAAAAAAAAGGGGGGCGGGGGGGGGGGAATCCTCGGCTGATGAACAAATAAGAAATCAAAATTACCCGGTTCATTCAGCTGCATGATGCCCCTTGTTATGTCTGAGACCTGCCATGCTTTAATTTTTGCCAGCTAGAAATGAGAGGAGAATGCTTTGAAAAGAAGTTGGACATGCACATATTCGGCTGCTCAAGAAAGCCCAGCAGTAGCACGTTTTGTCAGACGGTGGAGTGGATTCAATAAAAAGGACCCTCCTAGGCTAGTGAAGAGACTCTTTTGGGCCGAAGAGGGGCATATCTTGTGCCAGCATTTTATCATCCTTTACGATCCAGCACCTATTGACTATCAGTAATAACATTTGTTGGTTTGTGCATTCGTTCAACACACATCCTTCATAATGATTTCTACCTATCATTCCTACTACTAGGGAATGATTTGTTAGGGTAATGGTAGAAGTGGTTATTACTTTATTATTATTCCTAATTATCAGGAAAAGAGTCATTTTCCCTCTCAGAACAACTGCGTCCAAACTAGAAGCTCTTCCCTGGCTCCAGCCAGGGCTCTTTTTGCCTAGAGTAAGAACAGTGAGGACGATGAAGCATTGTCACTGTGCTGGGGCAAAGTCGGACCGTAACAGCATCTAAGTCCAGTAAAACATAAAGGCACAATATCTTTTTGTTGTTGTTGTTTTCTAGGATTTTATTTTTAAATAGTCTCTACACCCACCATGGGGCTTGAACTCACAACCCCAATGTCAAGAGTCACACGCTCCACCAGCGGAGCCAGCCAGGTGCCCCAAAAGGCACAATATCTTAAGAAGACATATCGTAATCCTGAATTCAATACAGCACATGGAACCATACCCTTAGAATCTAAAAATCTGTCACAAACAGAGAATCTGGCCTCCCTGCCCTCTGAGGAAAACTCTGGAAATAAGACTCAGAGCCCATGAGTATGGTAGGAGGACTGACCAGAAGACAGAGAGAGCTCACCAATTTGGGTTGCATCAGATCGGTCTCATTCTACATCACAAAGGTTGTGTCTTTGTGGGGGCCTGTGATAAATAGACTTTTCCAGAAAATGTCACAAATGCAGTCATCGAAATGATTACCTTTGTGTGCCGGCACACGGGGATACAAACACTGTGAAAGACATGATGATTTTTCATGTCTTAGGGTCTTCTTAACAAGAACATTTGGTTAGAACTTCCACTTCTGGTTGTGAACGGGCTCTGGAATTACCCTCCCACCATAAGCAACTAGAAAAATGGACCAAAAAATAACAACAGAGACGGTTTCAATATTGAACAGCAGGTAGCACAGCCCTGTGGTCTCTTCGAGAAGGGAAACCAATGAGGTGAGCCCTACAGTTACCTCCGCTTTTAGCCTTGGAGACAATTTCTGGAGGGCAGTGCAGCAAGGGGGAAACCCAAGCAGGGCCCAGAAGTGTCATTGAGTTGAGGAGACAGACTGGGTTTGGGGAGACTGAAATGGCCAGAATTCACAGGGCAGACCACTAGATAAGAGGGAGATACCTAGAGAAAGAGTACCAGACATCTGTCTGGCAGTCTGCTTGAAGTGTGAACTGAATATCAATCTTAACAGGCATAGGATGAGACTCCACAAGACCAGGAAAAATTAACTTCTGGGGAAATAAGTAATTACTAGGCAACTTAAAGCAGGAGGAGTCCCAGAGCTCACAAAGGACTGGGAATCTTTCAAATTGCCAAAAGCCAGAGTAAAGAGATGTTGACGAATGCATAGGGCACTTAGCCAAGATCCTGGAGAGCTCACGTCTTGTAGTAGGACAGAGAAAAACTACTCTAGATATTTACCATTGAGGATTTTTAAGAAGAGCCTTGAGCTAGGGGCACCTGGGTGGCTAAGTCAGTTAAGCATCTAACCTCGGCTCAGGTCATGATTTCGCAGTTTGTGAGTTTGAGCCCCACGTTGGGCTCTCTGCTGACAGCTCAGAGCTTGGAGCCTGCTTCGGATTCTGTGTCTCCCCCTCTCCCTGCCCCCCTCCCCCATGTTCATGCTCTGTCTCTCTCTGTCTCTCAATAATAAACGTTAAAAAAATTTTAAGAAGAGCCTCGAGCTAACCTGCATGTAACTTAATTGCATGCTAAAATGAAGTCCAACACTCTTTAAAGAAATACAATAAAATCCAGCACTCAACAATGTGAAACTCACCATTTCATCATCCAAAAAAATTACTAGAATAAACAGAAGAAAACTGTGATTCACAATGAGGAAAAAATAAATTAATGGAAATATATTCAGAAATAACAGAGATGATGGAATTAATGAGCAAGAATACTAAAACAGGTATTAGAAATATTTTCAATATGCTTAATGGCTTATAGGAAAAGATTAACACGTAAGAACTTCCAGATGGAACTTCTACAGATGAAAAATAAAATATCCATTGGATAGTGTTAATCTCAAATTAGACCTCGCAGAAGGAAAGGTTGGTGACCTTGATGATGTAGCAAAACTTTGTCCAAAATGAAACAAAGAAAAAGAGGAAAAAATTTGGACACTGGGTGACACATGGGAAAATATCAAACAGTCTAACATACATGTGTGTGAAGAAGTAATGGCCACAAATGTTCCAAATTTGTTCAAAACTATGAACCCAAGAATGTCAACAAATAGCAAGATTCATACACACACACACACACACACACACACACACACACACAACACCAAGGCACAACATAATTAAATTACTGAAAACCAGCAACAAAGAGAAAATCCTAAAGCCATCTAAAGAAAAAAAGGCACACTGTATAGAATGGAACAAAATTAAGAATGACCATACACTGATCATCAAAAACTACACAAGTCAGGGGCGCCTGGGTAGCTTAGTCAGTTAAGCACCGACTTCAGCTCAGGTCATGATCTCACGGTTCATGGCTTCAAGCCCCACATCAGGCTGTGTGCTGACAGCTCAGAACCTGGAGACTGCTTTGGATTCTGTGTCTCCTCTCTCTGCCCCTCCCCTGCTCATGCTCTGTCTGTCTCTCTCTCAAAAATAAAATAAAAACATTTTTAAATTAAAAAAAAAACACCATGCAAGCCAAAAGAAAATTGCGTTATGCAGCTTAACAAATCACCCCAAATCTAGTGGCTTTCAACCACAATAATAACATTATTGCTCACAATTTCTGTGTCAGGAATTTGGGACTAGCTCGTTTAGGCAGCTCAGATTGGGTGTTTTCATGAGATTGCCACTTCCCAAGTGTATCACTCTGACAAGCCGATACTGACCAGTTTAGTTTGTTTCTCTCCACGTGGTCCACTTCGTGAGACTGCTTGAGATCCATGTGTCATGGTGAGTGCCTGCATCCAGAATGAGTGCTCCAAGGAACCAAGGGCAAGATGCAGTGACCACCTAAACGGTCTGAGAAGTGACATATTGCAGTTTCAGTCATATTCTCTTGACCACATGGGGCACAGCCCTGGTTCAGTGTGGGACAGGACTATACAGACATATGAGCCCCAGGAGGTAGGGACCATGGATGGCCACATTGGAGGCTGGCTGCCTTAACAGTAGAACAACATTTTTTGAGTGCTTGAGAGAAAAGAAAAAGAAAAAGAAAAACCCCAGTACTTTATACGTGACAAAAATCTTTCAAAGATGAAGGCAAAATAAAGAATTCATCTAATAAAAACTGTGAAAAGTGCCACCAGTGGGCCTGCACTGCAAGAAATATTAAAGTAAGTGCTTTTGACAAAAGGAAAATTATACCGGATGAAAACCTGATTCTCCCCAAAGGAATAAAGAGTGCTGGAAATGATAAATATATAGGAACGTGTAGAAAACGTCTTTTTCTCAATTGTAAATTTACAGAAAAGGTAACTGACCACTTAAGACAAAATAATAATAATAATAATGCATTGGAGTTTATAGTGTATTTAGATATAAAATGCAGAACAACAATAGCACAAAGAATAGGAGAAGAAAATGAAAACACGTTCTTGTCCAATCCTTGTAGTATATGTGATGTGGCATAATATTACGTGCATTTGCATATTGCACACATTACAGCAACCACTAGAAAACACATATCAGTAAATTTCAGGAGAATTTTACTTGAGATAAAAAGTGATATTTCAGCACAAAAAAGAAGTAATTTCATCAGGAAGACACAACAGTGTGGGACCCAGGTATATTTGATTTAAAAAAAACGTGAAAACGGAGGAAGTGAAAATCTACACAGTGTAAAGGAGAAATAGACAAATCACATCTAAAGTTAAGAAGACGATCTAGACACAGCGTTGGTGAGGATGTGAAGCCACTGGAACCGTCACTCCCTGCCAGGGAGAAGGTAACAAGGTACAACTCCTTTGGAAAACTGGCAGTTGTTTACGAACTTCTTTGGGTTCATGTCACCTCACTGGCCAAGTGTGTGCAGAAGTAATCAGCCCGACTGACACCTGTTGCAGATGCTGTTGCTGAGGACCTACTTGACCGCCGGACGCAGAAAACTCTAGAGAAGACAGATCTAATCCATAGTGATCCAAAAAGAGATCAGTGGTTGTTTGGGATGGGGGTGGGGAGGACTGACCAGGAAGAAGCATGAGGGTAACTTTTGAGATGGTGACCACATTTATCAAAGTTCATCTTGTGAACTTAGAGTGTATGGCTCATGTTGTCACCTTAAATAGGTCAAATAACTTCTCTATGTCGCAGTTATTTCAAAAGGTAAAGTAAAAGCCATATACTTAAGATACACACACGCACAAAAAGCTGAGATTTAGCATGCCTGCGGTGAGCTGTTTGAAAAAGGGTTTTATTTACAAATGAATAGTTGTTGCATATAATTTTCAATTGTGAGTTTGCTTTCAAATAAAGGTGTTTCTGCTGTGAGGTACTTGAAAGCACTCCCTTGCAGAATCTTAAAGGAAAATGAAACTGGGACACACAACTCAAAATCTATGCAATGTTCTCATCTGAGCAACAACACCAAAAAACAATAATCATCCTCGTAGAAAATACCAGTCCCACTAAAATGACATTTTATTTCTACTAAATAAAGCAATGCTATTATAAATATGGGAATCTCCCCCAAAAGCTCAAGTTTTTATGATGAAGGAGGGTGAAGAAGGACTGAGTTTCCCCATTTACAGAGAGAAAGGGCAAATGCTCAAAGATCAAAGGACCCACAGTTAAATACTTCTAAAGTAGAGCTTGTGTCCAGGCTGGGGGAGGAGTAACAGGACAGACGGGCAACACACGCACTGCCATATTCTCTCACACTCGCTCTGTGCAGCTCTGTGAGTGGATTTTGCCTTGAGCTGCATTTCTTGGTTGCAGTTGCTGGAGAAAATCCACATCGTCAAAGAGTGTGACTTTCACTTTATACAGGCACCGTTCTCCAACTTACCAATCATGTGTGAGCCGATCGGACTTACAGAAACACGTGTCAGAGGAGCAGAATAGACTGTGCTTTTTGTTTAATCTTTGAGCTCAAAAGTCAATTCCTCAGGAGGACTTTTCCTGGCCTCTTGCCCCAGCCCAGACCAGAGCTGGCCGGGCTCACATTCTCAGAGCTGTCTGTACATTTCCCTTATGTTTATGTCCTTGTGAATTACCTTCCGTTGTCTGACTCTGCCATGGGTTGTCAAGGTGGATTTTTACTCACTACTATAGCCTTAGCACCTACCATAGTGCTTAGGCTCAAGAGCTAACCCAATGTTGGGTGACAGAAAAGACTTATTTAATTAATGAAATGTTATGGTACCATTAAAGAAACACTTACTTGCCCTCAGCTAGGGTCTTTATAAAATTAAACTTTATAATACTGTTCTTTTTCCTTGTGCCCTTGTTTTCTTTGTGTTTAAAATAAGAGAGAGAAAGCCCAGATTATGGGTGGCTCTACCCTGTTGGTGGCAGTGACAAAAAACAGTGGGCAGATAATGAGCTTGAAAGATGAAGAAAATAATAATTGTCACTGTGGTTACCAGTTCCCTGTTGTAAAAGGTTATCAAGTGAGCCTGGTTAAATCAATGTGAGCCCCACCTGGCTTCACCTGTCAAACTAGGGCTGCATTAAGAAAGCCATTGAAAATAATATTATTATAACAATTTGTTTCCATAAAATTAGTTCGGTGATTTACCACGTACCTTCTCATTGTAAATGGTACTACAGGGGAATGTGTCTCACACAGATTAGACCACAGCACCTACACAACTTTGTAACGACTAGAGAAAGAAAAGGAATCAATACAACAAATACTGCTTTATTTTTTTCCCTTCCAAAGTGCTACCCCCTTGTCCTTTCTTCCAGATTCTACAGAGTACTGGGGTGTCTCACTGGCTCACTCAGAAAAGCATGACACTCTTGATCTCAGGGTTGTGAGTTCAAGCCTCACGTTGAGTGGCGAGCCTAGTAAAAAAAAAAAAAAAAAGATTGTTCCAAAATTCTACAAATTATTGAGGTTTAAATTATCATAGAAGTCACTGATGAATAATCTAAGGCCCAGAGAAACAACATATGATTCTTCCCAGGATCATCCAAAGACTTTATGGAGAGCTGGGGTTAGAGTTCAGATGGTCTAACTCCCTATTCAGTAGAACTGAGTGAGTTTTAGTTGATCCTGAGTCTTCTGTGTAGAGATTTCTGCACATCTTCCTTCTTTCTCCTCTTTTTAGGATAGGGTTTTGATTTCTGAAAATGTGCCATAAATCATGACAGTCTGATATGAAAATCTAATGCTGTTCTTCTGCTGTATTGCAAGTTGCCAGATTATTTCTTCTGTGTATAATGGGGGAAATGGGAAATTGATTTTCAATGGGTGTAAAATTTGTGTTATATAAGATGAGAAAGTTCTGGAGACCCACTGTAAAACCTAGTACTTACAGTTAACAATACAGTGTTGTACAGTTCCAGATGTGTTAAAAGAATAGAGTTCACTTTATGTGTTCTTACCACACACACACACACACACACACACAGAGGGAACTTTTTGGAGGTGATGGATATGTTTGGTACCTTCGTTGTGGTGATGGTATTATGGGTGTAAGTTGTATGCATATGTGTAAACTCATCAAGATGTATACATTAAATGTGTGCAATTTTTTTGTATATCAGTTATACCTCAATAGAGCTAAAATTAAAAAAGAAAAAAAATCTTTCAAAACAAAAACCAGAAACAATGAAGTCTGCACATGATGCATGGCTAAGGCGTTACTAATCAGTGATGAGTAATTGGGGCATTAGTTAGTGTCCCCCAAGTCTCTCAGATGTACTTTCAATGAAAGGTAAATTGTAATCATAGTTTCACAAACAACTAAGCTAGTTCAAAGAGGGTCATTTGAACGCTATTGATCAATGGGATTGGCTTGGAGTTGACATTCAAACACATAATAGCAAATATATACTTTGCAAGCATTTTACATGTATGTATAATTTACATACAATATATACCATGACAAGCATTTTTCTAAGTACTTTACAATAATCCTGTAAGACTATTGCTGATTTTATCTCTACTTTAAAGATAAGGGGTAGGAGGCACAGAGAGTTTTAACATTCTTTTCTAAGGTCACACATGAGCAAGGATTGTTAGAACTTGGGATTCAAACCTGCACTGGCCCCAGAGTACATGCATTGAGGAATTCTACATGAATGGATCAGGACACAATTCAGAGGGGCAGTGTGACAGCCGTGGAAGTCCGTTGCTCAGATCTCCATTCATTTGCAAGAAGTTCAATACCTGTAGGCCTTAGCTATTTCAGGGTCCACAGACTGTGAATGGATGCCGCTCTCTTTCGGGGCAGTCCCCTGCCTCATCCATGAGATGAGCATACAGGACCCAAAGCGGGACTGCTGAAATCAGCAAGCTTTCTGGATGTAATGGGAGCTCCTTACTGGGTTACCAGAGACTCTCAGATCTGCACGGTGGCCTGGGGCTGTCCCTGCTCAATCTTGCTTCCTTTCCATTCCTGCTTTCGCAGATGGTACCCCCAAGAAGCTCCTCGCACCAACTCTGTCTCAGCATGCACTTCCCAGAGGAAGGAGCTGGCAATCCCGGGCAAGTGTCCGACTAAGATCTCATCCGCAAGGAAAGAGTTGGACACCGTAGTAACAAAAATCTGAACCTGAAGGAGATGAGTGCAGACCCCAGTGCGTCCAAGTTGTCTGACCAGATGGCGTCACTGTGTCACTTTAACACTACACCACCAGCCTCCAGGTGCTTGGCCACTTCAGTGACAACGCCTTCACCCTCCCTGAAGAACTGATTTCAACGTTATGCTCGGATACCTGCTTTCCTTTTGTCATTTCAACAGCAGCAAAGGAATGAGCTCTGACTTAACCGCGGAACACTGACATTTGGGCAGTGGCATGTGCTCCTTACTCCCCCAGCCCCGCTTAGAAGAGAACACAACGCCCTGCGCCCCACGCGACTCCACAACTGAGCGGACACTTTCCCATTTAAGAGGCAGACATTTTGCCTTGTCAAAAGGCCACTAACCTTTTATGTTCCATCAAAAAAAAAAAAAAAAATAGAGGCTTTGTTTAATTGACTCCCTGGTAAAAATTAGAGAGTCATCTCATTGGAAAGAGAGGAAGATGGCAACGCATTCGGACTTCTCTACCCTGGGTTCAGCCTCCTGGAAATAAAGGTAGATTGCAAATTATGGTTAAAAGATAAAGGCAGGAGATGATCTACAATGTTTTAAGTTGTGTGAGCAAGTATGAAAGACACCTTTAGGGAGAGACGTTGCAGAGTCTTCACAGAGTAGACAGGCACACCGCCACGACAATGGCAGTCGTAGTTAAGCTCCTCTGATGGCAAGCGATAGATGGCAAGTCCAGCCTAGGGAAGCCAAAGGGAAGTACTGGAAGAACGCGGGGCTCAGAGAAAGCACGGAAGGCTGGCAAGCGGGAGCCAGAGCAGTGATCATACAAGAACAGTATGATCAAGGAGCCTTGTTAGGGCGGGAAGAAAGTCCAACTACTTTCAGCGTTATTGTCCTTCTGTTCAAGATTCAAATTCCAGGCAGAGAACAGCAGATTGGCCTAATTTGCGTCATTACCCAGTTCTTGGGGAGGAGTAGACAGGACTCCTGTTTATAATCCCAACAGACAGTAGCTGCTGGGGAAGAGATAATTCCTAACAAGGAAATGAGGTTACTTAAAAAAAAAAAAAAAGGAAGCAAAAGAAGAAAGAAACGAGTGCTGAATAGTCATATACCTTTACTTTTTTGAATATAATTTATTGTCAAATTGGCTAACATACAGTGTATACAGTGTGCTCTTGGTTTTGGGGGTAGATTCCCGTGAATCATCACTTACATACAACACCCAATGCTCATCCCAACAGGTGCCCTCCTCATTGCCTGTCACCCGTCTTCCCCTCTCCCCCATCAACCCTCCGTTTGTTCTCTGTATTTTAAGAGTCTCCTATGTTTTGCCTCCTTCCCTCTCTATTTGTAACTATTTTTTCATGGTCTTCTTTAAGTTTCTCAAGTTCCACATATGAATGAAAACATGTGATGTCTGTCTTTCTCTGACTGACTTATTTCACTGAGCATAGTACCCTCTAGTTCCATCCATGTTGCTGCAAATGGCAGGGTTTTATTCTTTCTCATTGCCAAGGAGGATTCCATTGTACATATAAACCACTTCTTCTTTATACACTCATAAGTTGATGGATAGTTGGGCTCTTTCCCTAAGGTGGCTGTTGTTGAAAGTGCTGCTATAAACATTGGGGTGCACGGGCCCCTCTGAATCAGCACTCCTGTATCCTTTGGATAAATACCTAGTAGTGCTATTGCTGGGTCATAGGGTAGGTCTCTTTTTAATTTTCTGAGGAACCTCCACACTGTTTTCCAGAGCGGCTGCACCAATTTGCATTCCCACCAACAGTGCAAGAGGGTTCCCGTTTCTCCACATCCTCTCCAGCATCTATAGTCTCCCGATTCGTTCATTTTAGCCACTCTGACTAGCGTGAGGTCATATCTCGGTGTGGTTGAACCGTCAAATAACTTGAACTATTTAATAGGTTATATCACTTTCCAGTTAGTACCAGTGAACAAATTCTTGAGGCCAATCAGCCTCCAGCTGAAGGCACAGAGTGCAAATAAGAGACGCCTATTAGGACTATTGGATCAGTTCTTTGAGAAAGATATAGGTAAAGTAGAGTATCTTTTGTGGGGGGGTGGGGGGAGTATCAGGATGGTAAGAGAACCATCCTGATAAAACCATAGGATAAAAATTATTATACAAAGAAGAGTTGAAGGAATAGGAATTTTTTGTCAGGAAGAAAAAGTCTCAGGAGAGAGAGCATAGCTGCCATCACATACTGGTCATGTGTCATTGGCTTTCACTGTCTTCCCAAGGAGTAGATTTGAAACCATTGATGTTTGGAACCAAGGGGTAGATTTCAAGTAAATGGGATTGAGTTTCAGTCTGCCTTCCCTGGCTGCCAAATGCTAAAAGAATTCCTATTGTAAAGAAACAAAACAATACCAAAAAGTTAGACAGAGCTGAGGTTGAGAAATTATACAAAAAGATAATTGAGCTTGATAGAACAATAGTAACAATAATGGCTATATCTTTAGCACATACTATATGCTGGGCACTATGCTCTATTCCTTAAATGTCCCTGCCTCTCAAACGTTCACACCCCAGCATCCTTAATGACAGAAGAAAGAGAATGCTTTCCTCCTGATCCATCCCTCCCGGAGTTGGGGTGGGGGGTGGGGGCAGGGAGGGCAAGGCAAAAGAATCAGGGCAATGGTAAGATTGTCAGTAGTTCCCAGGTTCTACGTTAAAAATTTATGGGACTCTTTAGGCTGCTTCATAAGACATCAGTGTGTAAGTTTACAAAAAAAATACATTTTTTTTTGTCACCAAAATTTAATTTGAAACAATGGGTGCTACCCTGTATTTACCGTACGGGCTTGTGTAGGGGCCTCCTGGAGCATTATTGCATCAGTCTGTGGGTATTCATACTCTAGTTTCTGAAGGGAAGTCAAATATTTAGGAGAGAATTTTTTTTTTTCATATTTAGAATTGTCTGAAGATGAATGGACCACCTAGGGCAACTTACACATGGACAAGATGACTTCCGGGCCATTAAGGGTGAGTTCAAAACCAAGCCTGTGAACAGGAATAGAGTCCTTCAATCACTCCTTTCGTTTTTCCATCAGAGGTTCTCTCAACCCCTGTCCTTCAGAATTGGACCGGAAGGTCCAAGCGTAGTGGCCATGGCCAGCAGAGGGGAAAATAGCAAAAGGTCAAGGACCCATAGAAGCTGTCAAAAGGCTACCAAGTAGACTTCCTGACAGATAGGAGGAACCCCCTACTTTGCTACCGAACTAAATATGCGCTAAGTCCCATTTCTCCCATTCTTACGGTACACCTTAATACGTGTACCGTAAAACTTGTATTAGTGAGCCAACAAAAATATTACATTTCCTAAATTATTCAAAGAGTTTGGAGCTGGAAGGAATCTTGAGATTAAGGTAGTCTAACTGTTGCGGGGTGAACTGGGGAGACCCGGGCCCTGGGGCCTCAACCCAGCCAGGCCCTGAGGAATCGTGGAAGCTTCCTGATCTTGTCACCAGAAAGAATTCACAGCGGCACAGCGGATGAGTAATACACATGGGAAAGTTTATTAAAGCAAAAGGTACACTCTGGAGAGAGAGAGCAAGTGAGACCCAGAGAGAGAGAGAGAGAGAGCGCTATGTCCTCAGGGTTTGGGTTTCTATCTTTTATCAGCAGTTGTTAACTAGGGGAGGAATGTTCATCACTTAGGGCCAGGAAACAGGGTTTCAGCTTTTTCTTCCTGATTTGGTCAGGGGTTTCCTGTCATGGCACCACATCTTGGGCCTGTCTGGTTGGATGTGGCTTCTTGCGGAGAGCTGCCAGGACAGGCTCTGACTGTCCCAACAGCCAGCCATGACTTCGTTGCTGACCTCCAGCTGTCCTATTGGAACCTAGCTAAATGCCTACTCTAACCTAGCCTCCCTCCTTTGACAGTCGAGAAAGCTGAATTCCTATCAAGTAAACTGGCTTCACTGACATCACACAGCTTTTAGGGGCAGAGTTGGGCCGTTTTATTTCCTAGTGGAGTACTGTTTTTGCAATGACAAGGTGGACAATAACGGAAGGAGGAGCTTTAAAATGGTACGCTCAAGGCACAGCCCACGTCCTGGCCCCGTGACCTTGAGCAAGTTGTTTATCCTTTCTGATCCTCAGTGTCTTGTCTGGAAGTGGGAATAATACCCACTTCAGCGGATTCCTCTAAGAATTTAAAGAGGGGATGTTTGCAAAGCAGTTAGCAGAGTGCCAGGCAAACAGAGGTTGCCTACAAAACTACTTTTGTTCTCCAATTTCCAGCCTTTCTTGCTTGGTTGTTTCCCAAGCCTTCCTGCTGATACGGCCCCCATGGTTTTAATCAGAAGCAGGGACTTCCCTCTCTTGTTTCCAAATCATACGATTGAGAGAGAGAGACACACACACAGAGAAGGAGGGGGAGAAATGGAGCCAATGCGGTGAAATATTAACAGTTGGGGAAACTGGGTGAGGAGAATCTCGCATTTGTTTGTAGTTGACTTGCACGTGTTCTTTTTAAGTTGGAAATCTTTGCTGAATAAATTAGTTTTTAACAGAAAGATAAACCCCACACCACTGCACGTTGTTCTTCTTCCATTCCAAAGCCCTATTGCATAGCAACTGGACTAAGGTTCTTAACCCCACATGCGTCTGAAACTCCATATTGATAAGTGCGCCCTCCCAATCCCTTCTGTTCTAGAGGAAGTTAGGTTTGTGATTCCTCTTTCAGTTGTCAGACACATGAAACAAAGAGGAACCGTACCCAGGCCTCGGGCACAGGCTGGAGCTCAGAAGTGCCTCGGTTTGAATGATAAATATACAGTTACCCTATGTCAACCACTGATGAAGACGAGGTCACGAGCTAAATTGGAAAAGTCCCGATGTTTGGGAGAGTAATCGAGACTCTCTGTTTCCAAAATAGCACAGAATCCAGCTGAGAATAAACCCAAATCAGTTTCCCTTTCACAGTGATTTAATGCCGCAGTTGAAAAAAAAAATTGATTTTGGAAGACATGTCCACCAGCAAATGAATCAGATACACTTTTTTCTTCATCTGATAAAGCCCCAAGATCCTGGTCAGCCGTCCATTTGGTAAGCAGAGATGGCTCCTACGTGCATTATTTTTTTTTTTTTCTTTTTTTTTCAACTTTTTTTTTTTTTTTATTTATTTTTGGGACAGAGAGAGACAGAGCATGAACCGGGGAGGGGCAGAGAGAGAGGGAGACACAGAATCGGAAACAGGCTCCAGGCTCCGAGCCATCAGCCCAGAGCCTGACGCGGGGCTTGAACTCACGGACCGCGAGATCGTGACCTGGCTGAAGTCGGACGCTTAACCGACTGCGCCACCCAGGCGCCCCCATTATTTTTAAGTTTAGGAAGAGCCCTCTGTGTTTTGACATTTAAGTAATCTGTGGACCGCTTCTACAAGGGAAAAGGAGAACGATAGTGATATCATCCTGATGAGCACTTTTTTCCTCTCGGCAACACGATCTTATGTGTTGTTCCTTGACGCATAAGGTGGGAGTGCAAGGATAAATCCAAAGCAACTTCCCTGCCCTCAGACCTCAGCCTATAAGTCATTCATTCACTCGCTTAGATAATAAGAACTTGCTGAGTTGCTCTTAACGCCCAATTTGCTGTGCTAGAAGTTGGCTTCCTGCTCTCAGTGGATTCACAGCCTAGTGGAGAAGACACACATGAGCAAGCGATTATAGGGAAGGTGGTAAGTTCTCTGTCCGGGTGCTGTGGGGAAACACGCAAGAGGGGCTCCACCCAGCCTAGAGGGGGCTTCCCAGGGAAAGTTGCATCTAAGCCGAGACCGGAAAGCCAAGGAAGAGTAAAGCAGGCCAGTTGAGCAGAATGTTTTCCAGACAGAAGAGACACTGTGTCTAATTATCCGGAGGCTAGAAATTCCAAGGAAGGGTGGGATGAGGAGAATAATGAGACTAGGAGACAGACTGAAATTCCAGATGCCATGCAAACACCCTTGCGTGGAGGACAGGACCCCTTTCAACATGGTCCACATGGCTGCTTTCCTTGGCTTTGCTCTGACACACAGCCTTTCCCCTGGTAATAAGACTGCCTGGATCAAGTTGACTTTGGGAAAACCTGTTTTGAGGGTACGACTCTTCTTTGGTGCCTTTTCCCTCCCCTGTTCAAGTCTGTTCCTCGATTTTGATATTATAGCAGAAATAATTACCATTCATGGAATATTTCATATGTGCCTGGCACTCTCTTAAGTGCCTGACAGGCATTATTAAACCAATTCTCAAAAATGACCCTAGGGGCTCCTGGGTGGCTCAGTCAGTTGAGCATCAGACTCTTGACTTCAGCTCAGGTCATGATCTCAGAGTTTCATGGGTTCAAGCCCTGTATCTATCTCTGCACTGACAGCACAGAGCCTGCTTGGGATTCTCTCTCTCCTCTCCCTCTCTCTCTCTCAGAATAAATAAATAAACTTAAAAAATGGTTAAAAAATAAACCCAAGGGGTGTTATTATTTCCCCTATTTTACAAATAAAGAAATTTGGGATTACATACGCCAGCTAGCTAACTTTCCTCAGGTCACAGTACTAATCAACAGCAGATAATAGATTCCATCTGAATCCAGAACCCCCCTTCCTAATCATCCTGGTACCCGACCCCCAGTTTCCTAGTTTGTAGACCATTCCCTGCAGAGATTTCCTCTCAAGTATGTATCAACTAGCAAATTAAAGGAGGTAATTATGGGCCCAGTATCTAGGAGGTATTCAAAGTGCTAATGGTTATCTTAACCATTAACTGATAGAATTAGATGCATTAACTGTGATTTTTGGGCAGAGAACTCTTAAGACTACAAATGCCTTCAAGGCCCAAAGCAATGAAACTATTCTTACAGAAAGGTGACTGGCACTGGCATAGGAAATGGTAGCCGTGGTACCCCCTTAAATCACACCATGGAAACAACGCACTACCTTCCTGCCTGTTGCTACGCTATTTCCTCTTGGATGATGCTTCTGAGGTCTTAGCAGAAACCCACGCTGCCACCACCAGTTTCTTTCCATGTCTCATGAATCAGGGTGTTCTACAGGGGGGGCAAAATTAGGCCTTTTCCCAAACCGTGATTGTAACAGCAGATGGAGAAGTAGGAATTTCCAGCCGCAGTCAGGAGGGAAATTTAGAACACCTTCATGCCATAAATGTTCTGAGTATTCTGTAATCCATAGAGCATGTCTGGTGTGTGTGTGTGTGTGTGTGTGTGTGTGTGTAATAAACAACAGAACTAGCTGTATTTAGAAAAAAAAATACTTCACCTTTTGGAACCTAATTTTCTTCTATTCGAAAAAAAAAAAAAAAGAAAGAAAGAAAAGCTGAGCGAAAATGATCCCTAAAGATCGCTCCAGGTCAAAAACTCTTAAGAAACAAGCTTTTTGTCTAAAACTTGTCTGGGTATATGCGTGTAGATATAGAATAAGGTGGAAAGGAACCTGAGGGATCCTCCAGCCCTGCGAGACTGTCTCGCTTCTGTTCTCTTTCCTTATCCCTAGCATAAAAAATACTCAGAGGTTTGCCACTCTTGACCCGCCCCAATCTGATTCTCTAATCCTTCCTAACGTTGTCTCTGACATGTGGTCAGTGATTGGTACACAAACCGCAGAGGCCAAGAAGATTCCCACTACTGGGAACAGCCCCCTTATTTTTCAGATGCCTCCAGTTGCTAATGGCTCATCTTACACTGAGCCAAAACCCACTCCCCGTAATTTTACTTCCCAGAGAAAAACACTTTAGGCCACATGAGAGGTGGGCAGGCAAAAGACAAGGCGACCCGGGATTTAACAAGCCACAGAGGAACAAGGGCCCTTATAGGTCTTCTTTGGGCATCCTTCTCATCAGATACGTTAAAAGTAATCTCTGTGAGGAGAGAAGACAAACATACTGACCTTGTGAACAAAAGGGTATGGGACGAAAGTGAGCCAGGCCTCCCTATGAACAGGGAGAGCGTTCATGCTTTTTTATAAATAAAGGAAGAGAGGGGCCAAGGTCCAACCTATAAATGACCCAAGGGTCCGTCTAGTAATGAAAGAGAGAATGTGAAAAACTCGAATGAATCACTGTTTTGATTCAGGCTACACGGCAGACAGGACAGTGAAAAATGTGTCCCAGGAGTAAAGGTCGTGCCTATTAAGACAAGTGTGGAGTTGTTTGGAACACAGTTTCCCTGTGCTCTGATGAAAAGCCTTGCTGGTCATTCTCTACAGGGAGTGTCCCTTTCACTACCTACTGTCCCGGGAGGAGGAGAGGAGGCTGCGTCTGAAAAGATAAGTTGTAAGTAAAGTGCAGCATAGAGTGGCCACCTGCCAAGGGTCAAGGCAGGGGTCGGGGGTTACGGGCATTATTTTATTGGTCCCTTTTTGTCCTTCGAAGGCATGGAGTATTTCTGGTTGTGCATAAGGAACGCCGTTCTTGGGACAGAAGGCTTCCGCTCTGACTGGCTGCAAACTTGAAACAATCTCTCACCCTCTCTGTGGCTTAGGTGTCTGTCCCTGACCAACAAGTGGAAGGTGCAACACAGGTCTTCTACCGGGGATGTGTATTTACTGTATTCGTATTACTTCCTCTATCATGGATGCTCTGCTCCCAAAATTCTGAGAAGGGACTGTGCAACCTTCCCTCCCCAAGTCGTTGCTGCCTAGCCAACAGCCATAGTGAGGACAACACTGGAGAGGGGGTCCACATTTGCTGGAGTCCCCATCCAGGGTCTTTCGTTGTTCAGAGCACCAACCAGTCCCGAGCTACTGAGGGAGCAAGCTCATTCCTGAGATCATGCATCATTCACAAAACCTATTATCACCTCCCTCTCTTGGGATTTTCTGAGCTTCCTAAACAAGTTCAAAGCCATGGTCAGTTTTCTCCATATTTTAGGGTGACCTTACCCACAGTCTATACTGGACTTGATGTGACCACCTAAAAAAAAGTTCCCAGAGGCCTTGAAACCAATGAATAGATTAGTGTACCAAGGAATCCAAAAGTGGCCACAGAAACAAGCCACTTAGCTCACTGGTGTCAGAAGACTGGCAGATATTTGTAGCTAACCGTACGAAATCTCAGATCTGATTTTTTTTTTGCACTCCTTAAATAAATGTTTCTTTATTTCTAAAATATATTTGGACGTCTTGAGTTTAAAAAAAAGTAGCATCAATTTAAAAGCTTGATCCTTACCTTTTTTGTTGTTGTTGTTGTTCTTATTTGTTTGTCTTTATTTGATTGTGGTAAGAACACTTAACATGACATCTACCTTCTTAACACATTTTTAAGTGTACATGTTGTGGGTCAGATCTCTAGGATGCATTCATCTCGCTTAACTGAAACTTTATGCCTGTTTCCCCCTCCCCTCAGCCTCTGCCAACCACCACTCCACAACTTGATTCTAATAATTTTCCTGTGTTGTAAATACTTCATATAAGTGGAATAATGAAGTATTTGTTTTTCTGTGACTGGCTTATTTCACTTAGCGTAATGTTCTCGAGGTTTCTCCATTTTGCCATATGTTGCAGAATTTCCTTCTTTTTCAAGGCTGTATAGTATTCCCGTGTGCCTATATACCACATTCTCTTCCAGTGGGTATTTAGGTTGTTTCCACATCTCGGAGATTGTAAATAGTGTTGCAGGGAATAAAGAAGTGCCAGTATCTCTTCCAGATCCTAATTTCAATTCTTTTGGATAAATATCCCAAAATGGGATTGCTGACTCATATGGTAGTTGTTTTGTTTTTTTTGAGAAATTTCCGTACTATTTTCTATAGGGTCTGCTTTTTTCTATTCCTACCAGTAGCATGCAGGAATTCTGACTTCTCCACATCCTCACCGGCATTTGCTGTCTTTTGAGTTTCGTTTTATTTTTGATAATAGCCATCTGGACAGATGGGATGTGATATCTCATAGTGATTTTGATTGGCATCTTGCTGGTGATAAGTTACATTGAGTACTTTTTCATAAACCTATTGGCTGACTACCGTACATCTTCTTTGGGAAAATGTCCATTCAAGTCCTTAGCCCATTTTTCAATTGAATTATTTCAGACCTAATATTTTTTGTGATATCTTTCTTAATTTCACTTGTGCCAGCAAAAGCCAAAAGTAATACTGGAATGAAACAAAACTAATTGGTTTATGGTCAATGATCCTATCTTCTCCCCCACCCTCCTTCATGTGACTCGTCCAGAAAATGGACTATCCATTTCCAGCAGCCCTGATGGGCCATGAGTGGACCATGGGTAGATGGCCCATGGGTCCCTGCTGCCTTCTGGATTGCTGAATGTACACAAAATAGATACATGGATATTCATCTGTCTCTAAAAGTTGGCTGAGCTCTCAGTAATCGTAGTAAAGTGTTTTAGTTTTTATAATTCCATTTTGACCATGGCCAGATGTTCCCAATTATTTTAGGTTTTAGAATTTGCATTCAGAGCCAAAGAACATGGAAATGCAGCAGTACAGAAGGCCTCAAAAAGAAACCACTCCTTTCCTTCCCATTTTGTTGTTCATACTGGTTTCGGCACACCATAGAGTCCATAGTTCAGTCTCATTACTAACAGAAATATTGACAAAAACTCACTGATTGACCTAAGTACATACACGTCAGTAAGTCTATGTTAATTACAGTAACCAAAAACAATTCCTTCCTTGTGACTTTCATGAATCATACAAATTATACATTATTTAATTTCTCTACTTGTCCAAATTAATTCAAGCACGTGCTACACCACTACAGCTAATTAATAATGTATTCTGTCTAGCTCCATTAAAGTCATTTCTATTCATCATTCTTGGCCAAGTAACCCAAAGACCCTTAAGTATTTCAAAGTATATTCTAAAAAGACTTATTGTTTTTTTCCATTTTAGCACCTAATTTCCCCACCGATCCATGCTTCACCTGTTCTTTGCATTTTTGCATTCACTGTCTTCTCGGATCCACGTCCCATGTTGTGGTTTTCTGCTCCTTTTTGACTTGTCTTATCTCTGTGGCTGATAGTTTCAACTCCTTCCCATTCACCATTTGTATCCTTCCCCCCTGACGTCTGCTGCCACGGGCTGCCCTTTGTGTCCCCGGCTTCAGGGCACGGCTTCCCTTCCATTTTCCTTCCTCCCTTACTGTCCTCTGTTCTGCCAACCTCTTTGTCTTTTGTACTTCCAGCCAGACGCAGCTTGGGCTTTAAGAAGCCAGAATTCTGGCCACAGCTAACGATCCAACAGCTCTTTAAGGCTGCGGGCGGCTTGTAACATTCAAGCAAGAAAGAGAAGTGCGGGGAGAACACTGTGCCACAACCCTCACGGTAATGTCAGTGTCCTAGAAACGTAATAGGGAGCAACTCTCTTTAGTGTTCAAACTGGCTTGCCTCATTCAGCAAACAGATTGTGCGCTCAGGCCCCCCGAGTGGGAGCTGGGGGCCTTTCCCCTTCCAATGCAGTTCGGGTTTTGCTTGTGTTGTATCACCTTGTGTCCGTTTGTTTACCAAGAAAGTGAATTCTCTTCCTTGTACTTTTCAGTTTGCCCTCCTCCCTGGCTGGGAGATTATCTGGCACTTATTAAATCTCTGACACGGGAGGCAATGGTTTATTCCCACCCGGTGGCACCACCGTGGAGGGAATGTGCCGGGAGACGCGGGGTCACCGGCACAGCAGGGCCAGCGTGAACTCACGGGGCGTTTCCCAAGCAGCCTCAGCCTGTCGAGCCACACGGACTTCTGAGCACTGAATAGTTCTCTGTTGGAGTTTGAAGATGATACAGGGACTTCTCAGACATAGTCCCTGCTTTCCAGGAGGCAGCAGGAAAGCTAAAGGAAGCAGGTGAGGCCACGTGCAAGAAAGTGAAGAAGACAGTTTGTGAGAGCAGCTGTGGTTGAGATAAAGGCAGAGTCAGGGCCGACTGGGGAAAACAAGGAGAGCCTTTTGCTGTGAACCGGGCCAGGAAGAGGGGGGCTTTAGATAAGGGGCCCAGAGGGTCCGGAGGATGCTGGGCTGTGATGGTGACATTACTGGGCACACCACACATTGGGGTGCCCTGGGTACGTGTCCTCGGACCTTTTGCCGTCTTCTGAGCTCTTCCCCGTGGCTTCAGTACTATCTAATCTAGGGGTGCCTGGGTGGCTCAGTCAGTTTGGCCTCCGACTTCAGAGGTCTTGATCTAGCCATTTGTGAGTTCGAGCCCCGCGTCGGGCTCTGTGCTGACAGCTCAGAGCCTGGAGCCTGCTTCGGATTCTGTGTCCCCCTCTCTGTCTCTGACCCTCTCCTGCTCGTGCTGTCTATCTATGTCTCTCAAAAATAGAGATTAAAAAGAATTTAAAGTACATTATCAATTTCATAGTCATGATTATATGAATGTATATTGTATCGCATCAAAAGGTGCCTGTCTGGTGACTCTAAGTGGTGCTAAATTTGGTCACTGAGTTGAGGTACTGACGGCCAGATCTTTCCGTTGTAAGGTACATTTCTCCTTGTATGATTGGAATGAGTGAGTGAATGAATGAATGAATGAATGAGTAAATAAATAAATACATAAATAAATACATAAATAAATAAAATCTGTGGCATGATATTTTGGCAGTGGTTTGTAACTGGGCTGCTGATTAGAAATCACCTGGGAACTTCTAAATATTTTGATGCCCAGAATCCATTCCAGACCAATTCTATCAGAATGTCTGGTGCTTGGACCTAGATGTCATAGTTTCCAAAGCTTCTCAAAGATTGCGGCAAGCAGTTGACTTTGAGAATCCCTCATCCAATGGTTTTAGCAACTACCGCTGATCTCTACCAGATCTTTAACTTAATTGTTTTCCTTAGGGATTGAAAAGTGGTGATTTCCTAATTCTATAATTCTTTCTCCCGATACATGTTTAAAAGTTTTTCCTAATCAATGGGTGATTGTCCATTCTAAAGTACAACTGTACTGGAAAGGCAGGATAAATGCTCTTACTTTGGGAAACCCACGTGGTGACATCACAAGGATGTCCAAGAGGATAATGGGGGATCTGTCAGGATCCTGTGGCTCTCAAACCCTCATTCCAAGAATCATCTTCTTTGTAATCTTTGATATCCCTGTTGTGTGATGCTCACTGCTGGTTTTCTGTTTGGTCCCTATATTTGTTCCCTCTGGCCACTGTAACAAATTAACACAAACAGGGTGGCTTACAAAATCGGAAATTTATTCTCTCACAGTTCCAGAGGCCAGAAGTCTAAAATCAGCTTCAATGGGTAGAAATCAGGGTGTTGGTAGGGCCATGCTGCCTCCAGGCTCTCGTGGAGAATCAAGTCCTGGCCTCTTCTAGCTTCTGGTGGTGCAGCTGGCATTCCGTGGCTTGTGGCCATGTCATCGCCATCTACACTTGTCTTCATGTAGGGTGAATCCGGGATAATCTAGGGTAATTTGGCTCTTGCGCCCGCATATGCGCGCGCACACACACACACACACACACACACACACACAGACATACACACACGATGGATGTATTTGGTATTTTGAGGAGTCATTTTTCAACCTACCACAGTGTTCAGAAGACAGGCCAGATGAGTAATCAGTCAAGGTGTGTTTATCTCATTCTTCATTCTTTCTCTGTCTCCTTCTAAATCTTGTTAATATTACCTCTTCTCTTACATCCCACTAGAGATTGATCCCCCGCCCTCACCCCCGGATAGAAAGATAGAGAGATGGGCTCAAACGTGCATGCTGGTCCTCAGTTCTGTTCTGCCCACCTACCCATCACCAATGAGAATAACACACAGAATGCCTGTCTTCCCACATGTATTAGCAACTCAGTTTCTTCAGCCTCTCGCCTTTGGTCTCCTGTTGCTGTGCCTCTCTAAAAATGATGTTTGGGACACCTGGGTGGCTCAGTTGGTTAAGTGTCTGACTCTTGGTTTCGGCTCAGGTCATGGTCTCATGGTTTGTGGGATTGAGCCCCACACCAGACTCTGTGCTGACAGTGCAGAGCCTGCTTGGGATTCTCTTTGTCTCCCCTCTCTAGCTCTCTAGCTCTCTCTTTCTGTCCCTCCCCTGCTCATGCTGTCTCTCTCAAAATAAATAAACTTAAAAAAAATAAAAATAAAAAACTAAAAATGATTTTTGTTTCCACGGAGAATTCCTGTCCACAGACTTCTGTCTCTGACTTTTTGTATGTTATCTTGTATTTCTCGAGTTTACGATAGTCTTTTTCTTTTCCTTTTTTCCTGGGAAATGTTTGCTCCACAGTTAATCTCAGCATGTGTCTTCCTCATAGCCCCCTGCACTCCTGGTTGAAGATTGGCAATGCTCGATTTGAGCAGAAACAAGAATGTGATTCTCAGATAATACCCCACTGGATTCCAGACCTGTGTTATTTTCTGCAGGACAGGTTAACCTTGCCTTTCTGGCAGTTGGCTAGGCCCATCAGATCTCACTGGTTCCACCCTCTTTCTCCCTACTTGAGTTCTCAAATGGCTCTATTTAACATCAATATTTCTTTCTGTGTTCCTGGCAGGTGGTAATTCATCTGTAAACGTTCATTTGGCCTTGAACGTCTTTCACAGTATTCGGCGGCTATCAGAGAGAAGCAAAGAGCAGCACAGAGGCACCTACCAGCATGCCAAAAAATAATTATATCCTTATGCTAGGCATCCTTTCCAAGAAACTTCACACCAGGTTTTTGAAAAAATCCTCGGCTTTCCAGTTTCCCAGGGAGGTAGATGAGTGCCCTCGCGTTTTATAGGGGAACAAGATGAGACTTGATATTTAACTGTAGCAATCAAGGTATTAAATTACAGGAACTTTTTTTTTTTTTTGGTTCTATTCATTTGTAATATCCCAAATCCTTCCTGTCAGGCAAAATGAAGCCTATTTTTTATTAACTCCTTTGAATCAAGCCAGTATCACTACCGTGCGACTCTTTGCTGTTGGACCTCAATTCTTTAGAAAACTTGACAAAATGGAATATGCAGATAGCTTAATCTTCCGGTGACTCAAAAGAAAACTATTTTTATCCCTAATCTTTATTATTAAATGTCTCCAAAATCTAAGTCCACTTTCCAGTCTCAGTAAGCAGGGATCATAATTAATTCTGTTTCTACATGACTAGGGACCTTATGATATTATGGGTTGAATATTCTGAAGAGTAAATTATAACTAGAGCAAAAGTTCTTCATCTGGGATTTATGATTGAGCCTCACAGTTTACGAACTGTCTTAAATTGTATACAAAAGATTGCACGTTTTCTGTGGGATAATCACCTATCACTCATCAAAATTTCTAAGGTGCTCTAATGAAAACAGACTATTTCTTTAGAATATGCAATGTATGTAGAGCATGACACTATTTATCAAAGGTGTTTAAATCTGTCAACAAGCAAACAAACAGACCCAACTACATAGTTCTTGTTCATGGATCCATATCATTGTAGTGAAAGTATAAACCAAATTCAGAATCGTACTTCCTCTCTGCCTTACTCTGCTCAGCCTGCTACAACAAAACTCCATAATCGGGGGGATTAAACCACAGAAATCTCTTTCCTCACAGTTCTGGAAGCTGGGAAGTCTGAGATTAAGGTCCTGGCTGGCGAGTGCCTTCTTCCTGGCTTGCAGACACTGCCTTCTCACCCTCCTTACATGGCAAAAAGAGAGCTCTGCTTTCTCCTCCTCTTCTATTAAGACACCGGCCCTGGGGTTACTGGGGTGGCTCAGTTGGTTAAGCATCTGACTATTGATTCTGGCTCAGGTCATGATCTCACCGTTCCTGAGTCTGAGTCCCAGGTCCGGCTCTGTGCTACCAGGTCCAGCTGTGCAGAGCCTACTTGGGATTCTCTCTCTCCCTCTCTCTCTCTGCCCCTCCCCTGCTCTCTCTCACTCTCTCTCTCTCTCTCTCTCTCTCTCAAAATAAATAAGCATTAAAAAAAGACACCAGCCTTATTGGATTAGGGGTCCACTCTAATGACCTCCTTTGACCTTATTACCTCCTTATAGACCCTGTCTCCAACTACATTCACATTGGAAGGTAGGACTTTAACATAGGACTTTTGATAGGACACACTTCTCTCCATAGCGCTCTGGCAAGGAGAGATGCCGAGGGAATGAACCAGAGGCTACATAGAGACTTTTGACTCAATGTGCAATGTTTTTTATTTAAAAAAGCAAAAACAAAAACTGAAACGAGCATGAAAAAATGTTGAGATCTGACTCACAGGTAGGAGATACATGAGCCTCTATGCTGAAAATTTAAAAAGGGAAGGAAGGAAGGAAAGAGAAAGAAAGAAAGAAAGAAAGAAAGAAAGAAAGAAAGAAAGAAAAGAGGAGAGAAGAAAGAAAGAAAGAAAGAAAGAAAGAAAGAAAGGGAAAAATTTATTTCTCTAGAAGGTCAGCTCCATTTTGGCAGGGATTTATTTGTTCTGTTCCGTGTTGTGTCCTCACTGCTTAGAACACTGCCCAGTCCAGAACTGGTATTCAGTAAATATCTGTTGAATTGAATGAAGGGAAATGAATAGAGTATTGACTAGTGTCTTCACCCCGCCTAAAATATTCAGCAACCAACACCGTGGATGTTATGTCATTCCACATGCTGTGAGAAGGCCCGTGTCCTCCCCAAGGTTTCCTGGACGTATGTGTGTTCTCACCGATACCTTTCACCTCAGTGGGCCATCCCCACTGAAGTCTGTCTTCCTGGATTGAACATACAGTGCACCCCAAACAACATAGCCACATTTCTGTGCAAGGAACAGCTTACACCTGAGTGTGAGACACCCTGTTTTTCATGCTTCTGGATCACCTCTGGTGACCCAGCACCTTCTCCCGCTGTGGCGACTCTCTTCCAGGGCCCCCGCCCTTCCTGGGAGCTGCCTGTGCAAATTTAAATTCCTCTCGCTTTCTTTGGCAGAAGCAGGTCAGATCCCTATGGTTCTGCACTTCCTTTCAGGTCCCTTGTTACGTGGGCGTTGACTTCCATGACCAACCAGTCGGTTTCTGCATTTTTACTAAAGGAAAGAAACATCAGCCTAAGCACAGGGAGGTTTGCGGTGTGTTAAACAGGTGGGTCTGGGGAGTCCTCATTGAAACTGTGAGATTTCAGCGAACGCTTGAAGGCAGTGGGGTGGCTGGCCATAGGTTTTCTGGAGGAAGAAGCTTCCCGTAAGGTAGAGCAAAATCGCTGCAGCAGGAGAGGGTCCAGGGCCTTCAGGGAGCCTTGAGCAAGGAGGAGGGAGCAGGGGACATGGGAAGGGAAGGGGACGCTGATCCCCATAGCGCTAAAGCTGGTACCAAATGCTGTGGACTCAGACTTTTACTCTGAGTCGAATGGAGCCATTTATGGGTTGTGAGCCAGAGAAGTGATACGATCTGATTTGAGTGTTCAAAGGCCTCTGCCTGAACAGGCTAGGAGAGTGTCTGGGGTGCAGAACAGCTAGTACAGGATGTTGGAGCCAAAGCAGAGGATCCCAGGCAGGGAAGCCTGGTGAGGGGAGTCAGAGCCACGAGTGGGAGAGAAGGAGGGTGAGTGGTGGTATCTCCAAAAAAGAACCAGAATTCTTTGGGAAAAAATTCCCGAGTCCAAGGGCCAGACAGGGCAAGTACAGGTGAGTCTGGAACATCTTGTGCCAAAAAAAAAAAAAAAAAAAAAAACAAGAGAGTGTTAAAAAAAATGATGCCATGATGCCACATGGCAAAAGGATCCAGGAGCCAGCTGGAAAGAGTTCCCACTAACCAAATTAGGGACGATTTGAGCATTAAAATAAGTCGTGGTGCCCATATGTAAGATAGGAATCAAATGGCAGCATAAATAAAATGTAAAACATTCTAAGTTAAAAATTAAACAGAATTGGGGCGCCTGGGTGGCTCAGTCGGTTAAGCGTCCGACTTCAGCTGAGGTCACGATCTCACACTCTGTGAGTTCGAGCCCCGCGTCGGGCTCTGGGCCGATGGCTCAGAGCCTGGAGCCTGCTTCCAATTCTATGTCTCCCTCTCTCTCTGCCCCTCCCCCGTTCATGCTCTGTCTCTCTCTGTCTCAAAAATAAATAAAACGTTTAAAAAAAAAAATTAAACAGAATTGGAAACTGTGAGCCCATACTGGTACAAAAAGAATACATAAATGTCAAGTGTGTTGAGGAAAGGGATATGTACGTGACTGTCAAGTACTTCCAAGCAAAATACTTACTAATTACAAAGGACACAATAATAACTTTATAGTGGAGAAGCTTGGGAGACATTCCCTGATCAAATTGAAACTCATCAGTAATGGAACAAATTGAAGTCATATACCACCTGATAGGACGTAATGAGAAAACCACAGCTCACTTCTGTAATACTCCCGTAGAGCTGTATAATTTGAATCTGTTTATGAGGAAACACGGGACAGACCCTTACTGAGAAACAGTTTGCAGAATAGCTGGTCTGTGATCTTCAACAATATGAATGCCTTGAAAGTCAAGGACATCTGAGAAACTGTTGAAACTAAAGTTGTCTGAAGAAACGTGACAACTAAGTGCCACGCAGGATATAAAACTGGATCCTTTTGTTATGAAAGGCATTATTGGGACCAAATTAGTGAAACATAAACGTGGCCAGAGGATTAAGTTATAGGGACATAGCATGGTTAGTTGCCTGATTTTCCTGGTTGTGTTGTTACACAGGACAATGTCCTTGTCCGTAGGAAATACATACTAAGGTATTTGGCGGGGGGGGGGGGGGGGGGGGGGGGGTGGTGATGAGGCATCAGGTCAGTAACGTGTGCGCAAATGGTTCGGGAAAAATAAGTTCTTTGTACTGAACTTGCACCTTTTCTGTAACTTTGCGATCATTTCAAACTAAAATAATAATAATAATAAAGCCGAAAGAAGGCTCAATGCTGAGGCCCTTGGGAGGCTAGGACTCACCTGGACTGGTGAACATGGGGATGGTTTCAAGCAGATTGTAGCTCTGGAAGGAGGGGTCAGATGGCAGAGCTATATAAGTAGGAGTACAACGTATTGAATATTCTGCATGATTTCCTGGTGGATTAGATATAAGGAGGTATTCGAGAATCCAGGGTGGGCCCAAGTAACTGGAAAGATGGAGGTAACATCAGCTGAGACAGAAACAGGTAAGCTACAAGAAGAGTGGATTTGAGACTGGGTAAGGCAAGAAAGAATAGGAGTTCAGTTCTGGACACGTTGATTTCATGTGACTATTGGACATCCAAGTGGAGACACCAAGTGGGCCTTTGAAAAGACAAATCTGGAGCGCAGGAGAGAAAAGCTTGTGATGAGGTATAAATTTGGGAACAGGCAACATATAAGTGGTATTTAAGCCACGGATCTGGGTGAAGTCATCAAGGAGAGAGGCAGCTGGGTGGCTCAGTCCGTTGAGCACCCAACTTCAGCTCAGGTCATGATCTCACAGCTCGTGAGTTCAAACCCCACGTTGGTCTCTGTACTGACAACTCAGAGCCTGGGGCCTGCTTCATATTCTGTGTCTCCTCTCTCTCTCCCTGTCTTTCTGTGTCTGCCCCTCCCCTCTCCCCTGCTCCCGCTCTGTCTCTCTCAAAAATAAAAATAAGCTTTTAAAAAAAAAAAAAAGGACATAGGAGAGAAGAGAGAAAATAAAGGAGAAAAAAAAGAACCATATCCAGGGGCTTATACACATAATCCCCCAATATTTATTACTTTGCAAAAAGAATACAGCAGCTTTATTCCTGATGGCCAAAATTTGGAGACAACCAAGGTGTTTTTCAGTAGCTGACAAGGAAATATTATTCAGGGCAAAAAGGAAATGAGCTATCAATTCATGAAAAGACCTGGTGGAATCTTAAGTGCATATTAGGTGAAAGAAGCTAATCTGAAAAGGCAACATGTTGTATGATCCCAACTATATGACATTCTGGAAAACACCAAGACACTAAAAAGATCAGTGTTTGCCAAGGGCTGGGGACCAGGGAGGAAAGGGATGAATAAGAGGAGCACAGAGGATTTATAGGTCAGTGAAGCTATTCTGTATGATCCTGTAATGGTGGATAATATGTCACAGATTTGTCCAAACTCATAGAATGTGCAACAACACATTCTAGAGTGAACCCTAATGTAAGCTATAGACTTTGGCTGATAACGATGTATCAGTGTCATGTCATCAGTTGTAACAAAAGTACTGTTCTGGTGGGGGATGTTGATAATGGGGGGCTGTTCATGTGTGGGGGCAAGAGGTATATGAGAACTAATTTTGCTATGAACCTAAAACTCCTCTTTTGAAAAGTCAAAAAAAAAAAAAAAAGAAAATGAATATTATAATAAGAGAAATATTCCATTTTTTTTATTTACCACATCAAAACTTTAGTTCTCATAAAGTGGACAATATTCTACAAAGAATACTTATGTCCTAAAGACACCCAGAGAAGAAGAGAGGGCGATTTGTCATGCTTGCTTTAAAATTACATTCTCCGTTGGGGCACCTGGGTGGCTCCATCAGTTAAGCATCTGACTTTGGCTCAGGATATGATCTCATGGCTCGTGAGTTCGAGCCCCACATCAGGCTCTGTGCTGACAGGTCAGAGCCTGGAGCCTGCTTCAGATTCTGCGTCTCCCTCTCTGTCTGCCCTTTCCCCGCTTATGCTCTCTCTCTCTGAAAAATAAATAAGCATTTAAAAAAATTAAAATTAGGGGCGCCTGGGTGGCTTGGTCGGTTAAGCGCCTGACTTCGGCTCAGGTCATGATCTCACGGTCCGTGAGTTCGAGCCCCACGTGGGGCTCTGTGCTGACAGCTCAGAGCCTGGAGCCTGCTTCAGATTCTGTGTCTCCCTCTCTCTCTGCCCCTCCCCTGTTCATGCTCTGTCTCTCTCTGTCTCAAAAATAAATAAACGTTAAAAAAATTTTTTTTAATTAAAATTAGATTCTCCATCTTTTTCAAATGCCACCTGTTTATAAGATAATCAATGTCTTGTATTGGTCTGAACTGTCCTGGATTTTATCTCCTTGTCCCAGGTGGCTCTCTGTCTAGGATTCTAACCCAGATCATGTCTTGTGAGCCGTGCCAAAAGCTGCCTAATTCTAGGACACAAATGTCAATCTCGTCTTACGACTGGGAATCTGAAGTCAGAAATACGGAAAAAGGAAGGGAATATTTTTCCAGATTTTCACATAGTAGATGATAGTAGACGTAGGGGAAAATATTAGACATGTAATCAATATTGACTGAGAGAACACAGTAGACATAGAATTGATATTAATTCAATGATTCAAAGAGCATGTTTATTAATTCGTCGGGTAAGTGAACTGCTCAGTTTATGCTCAGTGCTTGTTTTCTTACTAAATTTTGCCTTGGAGGTTATACCTCTCTAGGCTTATGTAATTTCCTACCAAAGAGGACATTTCGCTTTGGATATTTATCCAACATTTAAATATTTTAAACATCCTTGTTTAAACATCTTATTCCTCCTTGTTTTCCCATTTTTCCATTATTGTCAATAATGTCATTCTGATCTTATGTGATGGTATCTGTGGCACTCCATGTACCCCGACGGTGCAGCAAAGAGTTCAACTCAAGAGACTCTTGAGCAATAGAGGGCAAAGTCGTGGCCTGAGCCAACAGAACACTTGCTCCCCGAACAGTTCAGTCTATGGCCAAATTCACCACGAAGTCTCAAGCCATGTGTTAAAATGCAGAATTTCAGGGATCTTTGAGGGAGGAAGTGGGTGTTTAAAAAAAAAATCCTGATTAAAAGAAATCAGTTTGAGACGAATCACACATGTACCTCTAAAGGCCAGAACTGTCAAGCTTCTTTAAGAAAACATAGGAAAAAGGGGCATCTGGGTGGCTCAGTTGGTTAAGCGTCCAACTTTGGCTCAGGTTCCGATCTCACCATTTGTGAGTTCAAGCCCCGCATTGGGCTCTGTGCTGACAGCTCAGAGCCTGGAACCCACTTCAGATTCTGTGTCTCCCTCTCTCTCTGATCCTCCCCCAGTTGCGCTCTGTGTGTCTCTCTCTCAAAAATAAATAAACATTTTAAAAAATTTTTTTAAAGAAATCATAGAAAAATATCTTCTGAAATGTTAGGAGTAAGCAAACATTTCTTGAAAGGGACAAAAAATGTATTAATAAAATATTAGTAAATTGGATTTCATCAAAACTTAAATTTCTACTCTTCAAAAAGCACCATTAGAGAAAACAGGTAAGCCACAGAAAGAGGGAGACAATATATTCATGGTGTCAGTATATAGACAGAGTATATTTGTATGCAAGATATAAAAATATCCCCTAAAAATCAATGATACAAAGATAACCAATTTAAAAATGGGCAGAAGATTTAAATAGTCCCTTAAGGAAAAAAAAGATACATGAGTGGCCAATAAGCCCATGAAAACGTGCTCAATGTGATCAAGGAAATACTAATTAATACCACAATGAGACAACAGTTCCTTTACACTAGAATGGCTTAATCAGAGACTGGCTACACCAAATATTGGTGTGGATGTGGAGTAGCCAGAACAATCACGTTGCTGGTGGATATGCAAAATGATACAACTACTTTGGAGAACTCTCTGGCAGTTTCTTAGAAAGGTAAATACATATTTACCTATGAGCTGGTAACTCCACTCCTAGGTATTTACCAAAGAGAAGCAAAGTCTCAAAGTTTGTTCACACACACACACACACACACACACACACACACACACACACTTTTATAAGAATGTTTACACAAACCTTACTTATAACAGCCAAATACTGGAAACAAATCCATCAACAGAAAAATACAAAAACAAATTGTGGCATATGTATACAATGGAATAGTACTCAGAAATAAAACGGAGTAAGTACTGATATCGCAATTACAAGTATGAATCTCACAGACATGATGTTGAGTGAAAGAAACCAGACACAACAGAATGCATACTGTGTGTGTATCCATTTAAACAACACCAAAGGCAGGAAAAACCAATCAGTTGGTATCCAAGTCAAAAAGTGGATGCCTCTGGGAAAGGGTGGAATTGACTGGAAAGGGTTATGAGGGAATTTTATGAGGTCATGGTAACATTCTATACCTTACTTTGGGTGGTGGTTAAGTGAGTAAATGCAATTGTCAAAACTCAACGAGCTGAACCCTTAAGATTTGTGCATGGCACTATATGTACATTGTGTAGCAATTTTTTAAACGTGACTTTTTTAAAAAAAGAAAAAAGAATGCTAGGATAAAACTGGAAGAAAACTTCCTTTACTTGGTGGAGAGTATGTTCCTGCAATGCACAGCAAACAGCATACTTAATTAAGAAATATTGGAAGCATTTCCATTAAATTCAAACATAAAGCAAGGATTTTTAATACCATTGTTATTTAACATTATCCTGGAGTTGTTTGTCAAATAATATTGCAAAAAAAAAGAAAGAAAGAAGATGTATAAATATTGTAAAAGAAAAGACAAACTTCCCATTTGCCAATGATTGTCTGTCTAAAAAATTAAAGAGAGTCAACTGAAAACCTATTAAAACTAACGGAAATTTTAGTAGGAGAGTCAGATATAAGATCAATATATATAAAAACCAATTTTATTTCTAGTTCCTTAATAATTTCACAACATAATGAAAAACTATCCATTCACAATAGAATCAAAACCGTAAAGTAGCTATGAGAAAACCTGTCAAGAAAAACAAAAGAAAACGATGAAGAAATATTAAGAAAGAAGGATTTTAAAAAAAAGACCAAAATAAAAAACATCGTAAGTTTCTGGATGGAAAAACTCAAAGTTGAAACTGAAAAAATGCCCATTTTCCCCAATTAATCCATAAATTTAACATAACACAGGATAAAGCTTCAGAAAGAATTTCATAAATCTTAACTTTACTGCTAAATTTCATATGATAAAGAAAATAATTACAATCGCCAAGATTGAAAAAAAAAAAAAGAATTGTAAGAGGATAGGTGTCTCCTAGATTATTCTCTGAAATATTTGGAAGCCATAGTGATTACATTAATGCGATTTGGATGTAGAAATATATAGATAAATAAAACAGAATAAAACAGAAACAGACTCACATATAAAAAGAACTTCAAAATATTCCATAAAGGTGGCATCAGAATCAGTTAGGAGAGGATATACTCATTGAACAAATGGCCTGAGGATAAATATCTGTATTTGGAAAAAATAAAATAAAACTAGACCCTTATTTCAAATTATACATAGAAAGTAACAGCAAATGTAATAGAGAGCTTAAAGGTGAAAAACAAATTTAAATATTACAATAAAACAACAACAACAACAACAACAAATAAGGGCCTCCTGGGTGGTTCAATCAGTTAAGCATCTGACTCTTGATTTCAGCTCAGGTCATGGTCTCATGGTTCATGGGATCCAGCCCCACTGATTGTTCAGAACCTGCTTAGGATTCTCTCTGTCCCTCCGCCTGCTCATACTCTCTCTCTCTCTCTCTCTCTCTCTCTCTCTCTCTCTCTCTCTCTGTCTCAAAATAAATAAGCATTAAAAAAAAATCAGGGGCACCTGGGTGGCTCAGTCGGTTAAGCGTCCCACTTGGGCTCAGGTCATGATCTCACAGTTCGTGGGTTTGAGCCCCACGTCGGGCTCTGTGCTGACAGCTCAGAGCCTGGAGCCTGTTTCGGATTCTGTGTCTCCCTCTCTCTCTGCCCCGACCCTGTTCACGCTGTGTCTCTGTCTCGAAAGTAAATAAACATTAAAAAAAAAAAATCAGATTTGTAATCTTAAAACTGAAAAGGCCTTCCTAAGTTATAAACACAAGAATTCAAAATGGGAAAGATTGATTTAATTAAATAAAGTTTAAAAACTTCTTAATGATGACATTGACCATAAATAAAGTAAAAAGACAGTAGTGGTAGAAAATAATAGAACACAAAACACATAGAGAATTACTACCCAATACTGGCAGAAAAGCTATAAATGGCCCATCAAAACCTATCAAAAGGTGTCTAACCAGTAATAATCAAGGAAATACATATTAATATAATATCGTATTTCCACCATCAGTTAATAAGAATTTAAAAGATTTATACTACCGGCTACAAGCAAGGATGCAGGAAACTCGGCACTATTAGTAGATAAATTGGTAAACTCTTTTGAAGGGAATTTGATGGCACTTAATGAAATTTTAAACGCACGTACCTCTGGTCTAGCTATTACATTTCTAGGAATTTATTTTGCAAAAATTTTGCCCATGTGTACAGATAAATATGCATTAGAATCTTCAGGACTATCCAAAACATTTAAAAATAGAACTACCTATTAATAAGGGAATTAATAAGTGAACGGTTAAATAAACCACGAAACAATCATACGGAACTCCTTAGTCTGCTATCACCAGAACGAGGCAGACCAAATTTTTTGACACGCAAAAATCTCACACGTATGGTGCGATTTGTAGAGCAATGTATACAGAATGAGTCTATTTACACATTAAAATAAATATGTGTGTGTGTGTGTGTGTGTGTATGTGTGTGTGTGTGTGTGTGTGTATAATATAAATGTTCAGAAGAAGACTGGCGAATATGCTTCAAATTGTTATTTTTATTTTTAAGTGAAAGCAGAGTTTATTGAAGATGTATCTAATAGAGACAGAGATACAGACAGAGAGTCCAGGAGACTCAGAAAGGAAAAGAGCATGTCTTGAGGTCTGGGGTTTTTTACTGGCAATCGTAGTCTGGGGTACGTGTCCTCTTAGACATCCAACTACTGGTCAGAACAAGGACAGGGTCCGGGTATCCTCGATAAGTCATGCATTCCCTCAAGTCAGGGGTCTTTGCATCAAGGTGTTTGGAGTCCACGTTCTTGGAGACCATTTATGACAACCTCGTTCAGTCATTCTTTGGATGTTATCTCTTGCGCTGGAAGATTCCAAAGATATCATTATCTCTTTGTCCCTTACACAGAGGTCGTATGCTATTTGCATGACAAGTCATGTGTTGGGCTGGGGATGCCCTGGCAAGAATAGAAGCTGCAGCAAAGTGGAGGAGGGGGAGCCTTTTTTAATGGGATCCCTTTAGTTTCCCTGTCTCATTCCCCCGTGGGATTTTTATCCTCTTTACTCTTGAGCTGTTTAGAGATTACTTCCGGGAAGGGTAATGGGAGTAAGTATGGATAGAGAGCTTTTAACATTTTGTTCTGTATAGGGTCTATTGTTTGAACCTTTAGTTAGGTTACACCTCTTTTATTAGATTGGACTATTTGAAATGGCTGGTGTTCTACCACTTTGACTTACAAAAGTAAAAGCTTCATAAAATTCAGCTTAAGGGAGGAAGAATTTTTTATGTGTTGCCTCTGCAATCTGTATAAGTGGATAAGAGGGGCGCCTGGGTGGCTCAGTCAGTTAAACATCTGACTCTTGATTCCGGCTCAGGTCACGATCTCATGGTTTGTGAGTTTGAGCCCCACATGGGCTCCATGTTGACAGTGCAGAGCCTGCTTGGGATTCTCTCTCTCCCTCTCTCTCTGCCCCTGCCTGGCTTGTGTTCTCTCTCTCTCTCTCCCTCTCTCTCTCTCATAATAAATAAGTAAATATTTTTTAAAAACAAGTGGTTAGGAAAAGGAGTGAAAGACAGAGTATGTGCATGCTTCCTTGGGACTGAGTTAATGAACAGCCTTAAACAGAACTCTAAGAATTGAGGAGGAACTGTCCAGAAAGAGGGCAGTGTTCCGTCAGTGGTCACTTAAAACGGCTGCCCATTGCCCTGCTGTCCTTTCTGCTGTTTTGTCCAGGAGTTTTTTGACCTCAGCGTTGAGGAGACAGGCCCTCTTGCCTCCTGCAGGCCTGTAACACTGGCTGCTGAGTGTGACGGTGGTCTCAGCAGCGCCTTCCTGTTTGGACACATCTTGACAGTTCTGCACGCTATAAATAGAAATGCCACATTTTACAAGAAGGTCTGAGAAAGGTGATAGTCGCTATTTCTACGTCTCCATTAGTAATTTTCTAAAATCATCCCGAGTTCCGTGGCAGTTTACTGTAAAAACAATGACCCAGGCATCCTATTTTTTTTTTTGCCATTACCGAAAACCCCATTAGCAATCCCGTTTGAACAGACTTTTTTCCCATAACCACTGCAAACAATTCTAAATCAATCCACTTTTGTTCTTAATAGAATGTGTAGTTGTCAAAAGCCTCATTTATTTGCCTTTAAAAAAAAGCATGCTTTTTCATTTTCCTTGCACTAATTTACTGAGAATATATAATCTTAGTTTTAGAAAAGGAATCTCTTCTAGTCTCTTCAAAGATGACAGGTATAATAATTCACTTTTTAAAATTTTACCAAAGTAAATTTGTGTCAGGTCTATAGGTTGGTTACATGATCATATCGGAGTGGTGTTGATTTCCTAATTTTAATAATTGTTCTGTGGCCATGTGGCAGCAATGTTCTTGTTTTTAGGAAATACACATCCAAGTATTTAAAAGTCAAGAATCATTGTATCTTCAACTTACTCTTAAAGATGTCAGGGAAAAAAATTATGCACACGCACATAGAGAACTGTAAAATCAATAGTAAAGAAGGGCAATGCCATGTCAACATGAAATTATATTAGAATAAAGCTCTTTTAAAAACATTTTTTTACTGTTTATTTTTGAGAGGGACAGAGCATAAGCAGGGGAGGGGCAGGGAGAATCAGAAGCAGGCTCCAGGCTCTGAGCTGTCGGCGCAGAGCCCCATGCAAGGCTCAAACTCATGAACCGTGCGATCATGACCTGAGCTGAGGTCAGACGCTTAACCGACTGAGCCACTCAGACGCCCCTAGGATAAAAATTTTTTTAATCTGTATTTTCTCCCTAAGTGATTCATAGGTTATGATGATAACAATTCCTACTGCCCCAAGGCCTCCATGTACCAGACGCTGGGGTGGGCCTTTACAAAGACTGTCTATTCCAGTCCCTGTGAGGTGATCTGTTATCCCCTCACTGCAGAGCGTGTGAGGTTACTGGTCCCCGACGCCTGTGGTCGACCCCTGATCCAGGGCCTTAGCGGCCGTTCTGATCCTTCACCACTCTCTTCGAGCCCCACCACGTGCTCCACCCCCTGAGTGCATTGATTCATTCTTTCGTTCATCATGTAATTATTTCTTTTGTCTTCTATATATTTGGAATCACTGCCTCTCGTTGAAAAGAAAATACATGTGCAAAATGGCATCACTTAAGTTCAGGCCCCAAGTCAGGAAACCAACACTTAATACGTAACCTAACTGCAGTTTCAAACCCCGCACCCCCAATGTAACCTTTAACTGGTCAACATGGAATTTCCTGGCCAATAGTAGGAAGTTTACTGATAGAGACTTCCACCCCCCTTAGGAGAGGCACCCTGCCTCAACAACGCATTCCTTGCTAATAAGTCCTTTTCTTTTGGGGCGCCCGGTGGCTCAGTCATTTGCGAGTCTGACTTTGACTTCAGCTCAGGTCATGATCTCATGGCTCATGGGATCCAGCCCCGAGTCAGGCTCTGTGCTCACGGTGCAGAGTCTGCTTGGGATTCTCTCTCTCCCTCTCTTTGCCCCTCCCCTGCCCCCGTCTCTTGGAACGCTCTCTCTCTCTCCCTCTCTCTCTTTCAAAACAAATACATATTTAAAAAACTCTTTTCTTCTTTTTTTAATGCTCTCTCTCTGCCTTTAAGTGTTTTAAAATTCTTTTCTTCTTTTTTTAATGCTCTCTCGCTCTCTCTCTCTCTCTGCCTTTAAAAACCATTTATTCTCTGGTTTAGCTCACCAGAGCTCCCCTCTACTTGTGAGGTGCGATACTACCCAATTCATGAATTGTTCCACAAAGCCAACTTTACTCAGTTGAATTTTATTTTGTGACGCTCTCTACTGCCTCCCCTCAGGCCACATATGCATGGTGAAGTTCCTTCCATCCTATTTAAAAAGTTCACCCTGTGGGGCACCTGGGCAGCTCAGTTGGTTAATCACCTGACTTCGGCTCAAGTCATGATCTCCCCCACTTGCGCTCTCTCTCTCTCTTTCAAAAACAAATAAACAATAAAAAAGCAAAAGTCCACCCTTTGCTCAGTGTCCTTCTCTGGCTTCACCTCAGTCTCTGGCTTCCATTCACAATCAGGTTTTTGGCAAGAATGACGTGTGTCTCCCCCTCTCCCTTCCATCCACACAAGTGAAGAGAGGGAATCTACACCTACCATTGATGTGATTGATGTTTGCCAATTTTTTTTTTTTTTGTATACGCTTCTAGAAAACAGAGGAACACTGAATTTAGAAAAAGATAAGGATGGGGAGCCTGGGTGGCACAGTTGGTTAAGCATCCGACTTCAGCTCAGGTCATGATCTCACGGTTCGTGGGCTTGAGCCCCGCGTGGGGCTCTGTGCTGACAGCTCAGAGCCTGGAGCCTGCTTCGGATTCTGTGTCTCCCTCTCTCTCTGCCCCTCCCCTGCTTGTGCTCTCTCTCTCTCTCTCTCTCTCTCTCTCAAAAATAAGTAAACATTGAAAAAGAAAAGAAATTGCTGCCAGGTGAATTCGACCTCTGATTCTTTTTTCATCAAAGGAGAGTCACATAACATCCTCACTTAAAGAAGGCTTAACCCCCAGGACAGCTGGGGGCTTTGCTCGTTCCTTTGGGCTCACAGTATCCTGTGGCACAGGTGGGGCTCCGGTGGACCCCAGCCTCGAGTTGCATGAGCCCCTCTCAGGAGAAGGTTGTGAACAGTCTCCTCCCCATTCCCCAAGGCCATGTCCCCACTCCCGGCGTCTGGACACTTACCACTACTATAGAGACAAGTCAGAGCTGCAGGAACAGGGGGCAACATTCAGCATTGTTGAATAAAAGGATGAATGAGTGGATTGTATCCTCAGTGGCCAGCGCATAGATGAAATGTTATGAATATTTCTCAGATGAGAATTAACAAACGTGATCCAACACATAAAAAGCCGGGGCAGAATGACTGGCCTTTCGCTTATGATCCCAACCTTTCCCCACTGCTCTCCCCGGCCCACCACCACCCCCCTCCCCAGGCTCACCGCATCATTTGGAAATATTTGAGGGGTCAACTGAGGCTGAAGACCGCAAGTTAGTTACATTTTCATCGAAGACTATTTCTGAGCCCAATGCAGGTAAAAGCAGAGGACACATGCAGCCACCTCAGAGGCGCTGCAGCTTGCAGGGGTTGCCCTGTGCCATGAGACGGTGGAAAAACAGAACATAACAAAGGAAATAAGTAACTCACACAGTATATTGGAACGTGATAAACCCAGGGGGCGGTTAGAGAGAATGGACAAGGAATGCAATTTTAAGTAAGGTGGTCAACGTAGAAGTCGCTGAGAAAGTGATATGGGGGCAGAGTCCTACAGGAAGTGAGGCAGCAGAAGGTCTGGGGAAGAACATTCCAGGCAGCAGGAAACAAACATAAAAGCCCAGGGTTGGGAACGCTCTTGGCGTGTCCAAGAAACAGCAAAGAGCTCGATACGGCCGAAGCAGGACGAATAAGGAGAAAGGGGAAGAGGCGGGTTGAGAGAAAAGGATCCTGAGCCCCGCTGGTTGTTCTACGAGCTTTGCCCTTTCCTCTGACTGAGATAGGAATCTGTCAGGTGGTTTCTAACACGTGTGACTCAGGTCTTTACAGGATCCCTCTGGCTGCTGAAGTAAGAACAGGCTGGAGGAAGGCCGGGGAAGTGGCCTGGCAGCCGTGGGGGGTTGTAGGTTGGTGGGAAGGCTCTAGTGGAAACACAGAAAGGGAAGCTGCGAGGAAAAGAGGGGGTAATTGCTAGAGGGAGGGGGTAATTGTCCTTGAGGAGGCAAGGGGGGCGTGGCTCTTGTGCCCAAGGGAAGGGTCACCGAGAGTCACGGGGGAGGGCAGAGCCGAAGGCCGTAGGTGAACACGAGTAAGTAGACGCGGCGTCGGGAGGTGGTGTCATTTCTCTCGCATTTGCCTCAGTGTTTCCGCCAACTAAGACTCAAGACCCGCAACGGAGACTGATGATGAAGCAAGAGGTATTGCAAAGCTGAGGAGAAAAAGGGATCATCCCTGCTTGAACGCAGCTTTAGATAATCCCTTGAAAAACTCGTAAAACAATACACAGAAAAATTTGGCTATAGATGTGGTTCCAGAAAAAAAAAAAAAAAGACCAGAAAATATTTTTACACATACAGCATATGTAAAGCCATCTGAGTACAACAACATGTACAGACGAAGTGACACGATTTGGCACATTTCCATGAAGCAAGGAAAACTGTAAGTCAATTCTCTAAACTCCACCGAGATTTGAGTCAGGCTCAACCATCTCTTCATTACTGGAAGTCTCTGAAATGTAGGTCACTGCGTTCGGAGCTAAACACCGTAGGGTAAAACACGTGTCCAGAGTGAAGCAAGTGAGAAACACCACCGAGGAGCATAATCGGAGGCTCCGTTTCACGCCCCACACTGAATTCCAACTGTCTTTCTCACCGAGTTCTGAGCTGTACCTCCCCCAGAGACGGGGAACCCGGGATTCCCAGGATTTTTTCAACCATCTTCTCTGGTAATAGCTCAACCCACAGTTCCACTACGGAAGAACATGCTAGAACACACACGGTGCGACTACTAGATTTCGGCCACGGGGCCCGACGGCTTCACAGTGCGACACACAAAGAGTTCAGGCGAATTGAAAAAACCCAAACACAGCTACTACATCTTGTTAAACCGGGAACATGTTAAAGCATTATATGCGCTTTCTTGGTACCTCGGGAGGCTGTCCTCCAGCTCAAACGCTGACGACGTGGCTCGGCACCCAAGGCTGCTTTTTGGTGCTCCAGGCTGGACTTCACACAGCCGCTGTCTAGGGTAGACGGGCACAGCCGTCCCGCAGCACAGAGGACATTTGACCAAGCGGACAAGTGGGCACAGGGGTGGGGGCGGTACGAGCAGCGCCAGGGGCAGGCAGGAGGCTGTACGACCTCGGGCTTGGTCTTCGGCAGTCTGGGGCCCCACCTTGGAAGCAAGTGTCCTCATCTTGGGAGCTTCGGAGGCAGGTCCGCGTGTGGAGATGTGAGCCCTGGAGTTGGTATCTCTGACCCATTTGTACTTTCGTTGTTAACTCCATGGATTTTAGCTTTTTCAATTTTGCAATCTCTTGGCTTCGTTGCATTCTTCTAACATAGGATTATTTTTATCTTTTAAATATCTTCTTTGCCTATAATGGCTTTCTTGTACCTTAGTCATATTTAGCCCATTTGGTCTTCCTTACTGTTTAATGTTTACGTTTGAATGTTTTTCACAATAGTCAAAAGCCTATATTTTATCTAATTTTCTAGCCACTTTCAACTCTCTGACCACTTTTTATGATAGCTATACTTGGGGTGCCTGAGCGGCTCAGTCAGTTAAGCCTTGGCTCTTGATTTCGGCTCAGGTCATGATCCCAGGGTCAGGGGATTGAGCCCCACGTCTGGCTTTGTGCCAAGCATGGAGCCTGCTTGGGATTCTCTCTCCCTCCTTCCGTCTCTCTCTCTCTCTCGCTCCATCGGCCCCTTCCCCACCTGCACACTCTCTCTCTCTCTCTCTCTCTCTCTCTCTCTCAAATAAATAATAATAGCTATATCGATTTGTTCTCTTTTTTTTTCTTTAGTTGCAATGTTGCTTCTGATTTCATATCATTGCTCAGTGGCTCCCTATTTCTTCCAGTTTTAACAGCCGCTCCCCATTCCCCGCCACTCTCCCAAACTCCCAGCTAAAGCCTTTCACAGTTCAGGAGATCCCACTACCACTCCTTCCCTGGAAAACAAATTTCCCCTTAGAGCCGCACATACTCGCACATTGGGAATGGGGTTTGTTGTGATGTCCTTCTAGAGCCTGCTATCTCTCCTGTACAGATTGACAGACAACAGGAACAGGAGCTGTAGAGAATCCCCACACGGCCGCAGGGGGAGGGAGGTGCCAGCTTTCTTTCCTAGAGGAACCCCGACAGGCTGTCCCTGGGGGAGGGGGGGGCGGGGGGGGGTTCTATTTTAATGAGGCGGTTGGGTCTCCAACCTTGTAACATCTCTCCAGAGAAGGAGCCGCATCAAGACCAACAAAACCTTCAAAATATAAACTCCCGAATTAATAGGGAGTTTCATTTCAAAGTTTGCTGTTTTTCAAATCTTGCCGTCAAAACTTCTGCTCTGGGGTAGATCTTCCACCCTCCTCCCCCATATTTAAGTTTCCAGGAGAAATGAGCTCTGGCAGGAATTATCCTGAACAGGGTTTGGCTTTGGGTTTTGGTTTCGGTTTCGGTTTGGTATTTCATAAGTATATAAATCTATGTGTGTGTGCACGTATATTCGACTCAGCTGCTCTTTTCTTTGACTCTGAATCACTTCAAGTCCAGAATCTTAGGAAGCAGCCTGGGGCTCTGTGAATCCCAGAGCCCCACAAGAATGTATAATCTGCTCCTTTCCTTGATGAAAAATGAGTCATTCTTCAACAAAGGAGGGACTAAGGCAAGATGCTTATGTACCAGGGCTTAGTTCCCTGAAAGAAAGCAGGATGCCATCTTGATGAGACTTGACTTTCTAAGCACCACCTGATTTATTACCAGGGCCTAGCCCACGTCCACGATTGCCGTAAACTAAGGGAAATGTCACCTGTTAATTTTCTCCTTACATTGCCCGAAGAATATGTTTAAGCAAGAGTCCCTCTATCATGAATCCAACCATTCGTGCTGTCATTGTATTTCCTTTCCTTGCAAAATTTCATTTTTGGGCTTACGGCTCAGCCTTCTTAGAGCCTCAGTCCCCTCTACTGCCATGGTTTGTAGTGCTATGATTCTTCTCCACCGGCTGGTTCAGGGCAGAGGGACCCCTGCGTGCCTGCTAAATTTCCACTGGTCCCTGGTCTTCACCTCAGTGAACTGTTCATTGATGCTCTGCTTTACGGACCTCGGGAGAGATAAGCCAAGTCTAGCCAGTTCTGGTTTCCATCTTAGCCAGCAATAAAAGGTCTGTTCAGCCCTTTGCTTTGTTTTTATTTTTTAAGTTTATTTTTATTTATTTTGAGAGAGAGAGAGCAAGTGGGGGAGGGGAAGAGAGCGAGGGAGACAGAATCCCAAGCAGGCTTCATGCTGTCAGCACAGAGCCCAATACGGGGCTGGAACTTACAAACTGCGAGATCATGACCTGAGCCACCCAGGCGCCCCCAGCCCTATGCTTTGTGACTCTCATGGTCATCTCCTGCCAGGCTCAGGAGATCCCCAGGAGCTTTTCTGCAAATGACAGAGATCTGTCTCCTACAGTATAATGGGAGGCTTTGTTTGTTTTAATACCTTATGCCATTGACCAATCCAGATTCCAGTAAAAATAATCCTCTCCTTTGCAAGAATTAAAGTTTTTAAAATTTTCTTACAGAAGAAAATGACAGAGAGAAGAGTCTCTGCAATTTAAAGCCATGTTAAAGGGTCTGTCACTCATGTCCCAGGATCACATGATAGCAACCCGTTTATCCACACCTGCTCCTGCTTTTCAATAAGATGAGTGTGATAGGCCTTCGGGTTTGCTCTCCTGCCACGATGCACGCTGATCGCTCAGGTATATGGCCTCTGAGAGATGGGAATTTACCTCCAAAGGCTGCAACGTCAAGATTTCCTCCACGCGTGGCAAAATCTTTCCAGAAGATGGCTTGGACCAAAAGGATTGTTTCCACATGGCATGGAGAGAGTTATTTTAACCTAAATGAAAAAAAAAAAAAATCCCCTAGAAAGTGTGTAAATTCCACCAAATACTACTGAAGGGCAGTCTCTGGTAATGAGTTTAGTATAAATCTCACTTTATTCTCAATTCTCTTGCATTTGGGGAGGAAGAAGGGCAAAGTACTAAAATCAATGGCAGGTGAAATTTGAAGCACCACAGACTTTTCTGGAAAGCCATCTGGCAATATCTTTAAAAATTAAAATCATATATACTCTTCAATTCATCAGTTCCATTTCCAGGAATCTACCCATTGGACACAAAAGTGCCTGTATAAAAGGATGCTTATGTGAGAGCCAAGAACTGAAAACAAAGAGGAAATCCCGTAGGGTGGCTGAATAAGCGTGGCGCTCGTGGAACACCACACAGCCACGGAAAAGAAGGAGGTAGGGCAATACAAGATGATCTGGGAGGGTCCCATAAGCAGCTTTTGAAGGAGAAAAGCCAGAACCACAAAAAACAAAGACAGGAAAAAAAAAATGTGTACGATATAATTTGTTCCCATTAAAAAAAAAAATTACTCAAATAATCTGTATGCGATAGATATATATAGATAGATCTAATACACCCATATAGAATTATATAAAAGTTGATAAAAATAGAAAAAGACGGGGCGCCTCGGTGGCTCAGTTGATTGCGTGTCCAACCTCGGCTCAGATCATGATCTCGCGGTTCATGAGTTTGACCCCACGTGGGGCTCGCTGCTCTCAGCACAGAGTGCACTTCAGATCCTCTGTCTCCCTCTCTCTCTTGTCCTTCCCCTGCTTGGCACACACACTTGTTCTCTCCCTCAAAAATAATAAGCAAACGTTATACATATACATATGCATATGTGTATATATATATAGAGAGAGAGAGAGAGACAATCGCTAAGGATTAACATGGGTCACTTGGGATGGATGGTGATCAGAAGTGGGATATGAAAGTCTAGACAGGGTGGGATGGTAAGTGTCCATGAGAAGAGCAATTACTATTCGTGTAAAGTCATACATATATTTTTTAATTTTTATTTTTATATATAATCTTAAAATAAGACATAAAACAATGATCATCAAAGGTTAATGATGGTTACCTCAGAGTAGTAGAATCTTAGATGAACTTGACTTCTTTTTTTTTTTTTTTTGAAGATTTTTAAGTAATCTTTACACCCAATGTGGGGCTTGAACTTACAACCCAGAGATGAAGAGTCACACGCTCCATGGACTCCAACCAGGCACCCCCTTTTTTTGTTGTTTTTATATGTCGTTTGAACTCTTTAAAAAGAGCATGTGCTACTTGGGGCACCTGGGTGACTCAGTCGGTTAAGCATCTGACTTCAGCTCAGGTCCTGATCTCATGGTTGGTGAGTTCAAGCCCTACATCAGGCTCTGTGCTGACAGCATGGAGCCTGGAGCCTGCTTTGGATCCTATGTCTCCCTCCCTCCCGGTCCCTCCACAGCTTGTGTTCACCCTCTCCCTCTATCTCTCAAAAATAAGTAAACATTAAAAAATTTAAAAAGAAAGAAAGAGCACGTGCTACTTATAGTTTATATAAATGTATTTATATATTATATCTGTGGAAATAAAGACCAACCAAAATAGAAAAGCAAAGCCTACATGTTCAGAGCTTGCTACAGCAAGGGAGACAGCCACTATCCAGAGAATTCTGGCAGAGTCAAAGGCGGGCAGAGGAATGGGAAAGCTTGGTAGTGGACAAAAGGAGTCATCAGGCATGCCCTGATTGAAGGCTGTTGGCGTGGGGGCGGGGCGGGGACAGTAGGCGGGGTGCATCCTATGTGATTGGTTAGGAGTGCACATTTGGCTTTCTCTGATTGGTCCTAAGTTGGAAGCGGAGACAATCAGGGAAGCTGTTACTTCCTAATCAAATTCTGCCCATTTTGGAGTGATTGTTGCATGTTATTGTTTAGCTTACCCGATCGTTTCTAGAGAGAGCCATCTGGCCTCCTGAAAGTGTGGCTTACTGCAGGCTGGCTTCCCGGGCTGATTTCGTAGGTAAATGGGCTGCTTCTCTGGAAAGGTTGCTTCAGGTTGTGCGTCAGAGTTCTGGTTTTATAGATGGTCTGGGCATTGTCCGTTTGTATATTCAGTCTCCACTATTTTATTATATTTATAAGTAAATATATTTTATGTATTGACAAATATATTTTATATTACCTAATTTGTATTTTGTATAAAATGCCAAATTTCCGGGGCGCCGGGGTGGCTGAGTCGGTTGAGCGTCTGACTTTGGCTCAGGTCATGATCTCACAGTCAGAGGGTTCGGGCCCGCGTCGGGCTCTGTGCTGACAGCTCGGAGCCTGGAGCCTGCTTCAGATTCTGTGTCTCCCCCCCCTCTCTGCCCCTCCCCTGCTCATGCTGTCTCTCTATGTCTCAAAAAAAAACCCAAAACAAAACATTAAAAAATATTTTTAATGCCAAATTTCCATTTTATGTAAATATAAAGCTATTTAACTGTGAAAAACAGAACAAAATTTTTTTTAATTAAGGAGGCTAATGAATGATGTAAGAGAAAACAGGTCCTGTCTTCTCGGCCCTGTCATTATATGGTAGTGGTTCCTAAACCTGTTTGTACACATTGTTGCACCTTTTAAAACAGGAGTTTGTTAAACTGCAATGGAAGAATGTTCCTATTTCTGTAGGAATCTTTTCCTTGTAACTTAGAAGAGCTTCTTGGGGCGCCTGGGTGGCGCAGTCGGTTAAGCCTCCGACTTCAGCCAGGTCACGATCTCGCGGTCCGTGAGTTCGAGCCCCGCGTCGGGCTCTGGGCTGATGGCTCAGAGCCTGGAGCCTGTTTCCGATTCTGTGTCTCCCTCTCTCTCTGCCCCTCCCCCTTTCATGCTCTGTCTCTCTCTGTCCCAAAAATAAATAAAAAAACATTGAAAAAAAAATTAAAAAAAAAAAAAAAAAAAGAAGAGCTTCTAAATCCCTGTTGCAATTGCCCTGCCAACTTCCCCTGCTGGCTTGTTAACTGTATCACTTCTCTCTATGGGAGTTTGTGGGGACTGTTAGTCGTGAGCACCAGCCTGGCTTGGTTAGCAAGGTAAAGGGGAACACGCCATCGTGTGCCCATGTGCCGAGCTGGTCTAGAAGCACCATGATCAACTATCCCAGTCAGTTGCCTCCGGTCCTCTCACTGGGGAAGTTAAAGGTGTAAAACACCCCACATGGGGGGAGGCTGGGGCAAAGGAGTTAACAGACAAGAGAGCCAAGCCCCAGAGTGGGGCTGCTACTGGCTCCTTAAATCGACTGGGGCCACACTAGAATGTATCATTTCTTTGCAACCTGAAAGAGTCCAGCTATCACATGTGGGCACTCAAGAAATACATTCTATTTCATTGAAAAATATTAAAAATATGCACATATAAAATAATACAGAAATACATAAAATAGGGGTGCCTGGATGGCTCAGTCAGTTTTGCATCCAACTTTGGCTCAGGTGATGATTTCCTTGGTTCGTGAGTTCGAGTCCTGCGTCGGGCTCTGCGCTGACAGTTCAGAGTCTGGAGCCTGCTTCTGGTTCTGTGTCTCCTTTTCTCTGCCCCTCCCCCACTCACACTCTGTCTCTGCTTTGTCTCTCTGTCTCTCTCTCTCTCAAAAATAAACATTTTTTACAAGAAATATATACCATAAATATATATAAAATAAATGTAATAAATCAAGACAGGAGACCCTATGCTTGGTTTGCATAATTATAAAGATCTATTTATTGACAGTCTTCCAATGTACAGCTTTCAGAAAAAAAAAAAAAAAAAAAAGAATTGGAAGCACAGATCAAAATGAATGTCTGAAAGGCCTGTTTTTCTTCAAGCTCTGTAAATCTAAAGTGACTTTGTTTTCAGTTCCTAAGGTTTCATATACGTTACGCTGTTCCCGGACTGAACCTGGTCACCGGTCTTACAACTCATCTGAACACAGCTTCTGAATTAAAGTGTAGGGTGACTGTCCTTTGTCACAGAGCCGTTTACTTAGTTCCTACTCCACCACTGACTATGTTACATCCTCATCTCATAAAAAAAAAAAAAAGAAAAGAAAATCAGAAAAGAAAAATTTAAGATTGTGGACTGAATGCCTGCTTGAGACACGTTTGTTATCGTTTCCCTTCTCGTTCTCCCTGAAGACGCCCCCTGAGAAGGGACAGGATAGGGATTTAGTGCGGCCATCCTCAGACCCAGCGCAGGACTGCAGGGTTTAGATTGGGCCACCTTGAAAGGAATATGTGAGGATTTAGGGAACTACTCCTCCGGGGGGGACATGGGTAGTTAGGGTGGCCACCTTTAGAAGGGAGGACAGAGCGCTGTGATCTGGAAAAGAGGGTGGGAGGAAGGAGGTGAGGTCACCGGAACTAGAAGTGGAGGACAAAACAGTCGTGTCTGGGGATTGGATGCCTGGACCTCATTCCCAGCAAGGTCCTAATGCTACCTGAATTAGCCCAAGAGAACTATGGTGTGGGGCACCGTGGGTGAGCTCTAATGCTGCGGCAGGCTGTTTAAAAGAAGCAATATTAGACCTCCCCCAGCCATCACCAGGATGTGTTTTGAGTCCACACACACCAAGATGATCTGGACACATAGAAACCACTGGATACCCGGTGGGGCAAGAAAGGAGAGGCTGTCACATCTGGATTTGGGAACCTGACAGTGGTTCGCTTGAACAACTCTCTCCGGCCAGGAGAGGCAAGAGGGGGCACCTTCACTGCTACCGCCCACAACTTTTAGTGCCCTGTCTCAGCCCGCTTCCTGTGGAGTCAGGAAGTGGCCCTGGGCCTAGCTGAAGGAACTCTGCTTACCCACATTCACACAAAATGAGGGTAGGCACAAGAGACCTCCTGATAAGTCAGACGATAACCACTAGCCGTATGCATTCTGGCCCCACATTCATAATTCAGAATTACTTTAGATGATGGGGAGGGTGTCCTCTCTCATATATAACAAGAAGACAAGTATCCTCCTTCTTGCAATTAATAATGTTTTATGATGAGCCAGGGGGTGGATTCACAAACAACTGGGCCTTGAATCTATTGCCAGAAAGAGAGGCTCAGTATTAATTATGCAAAAGCTAAAAATATTGTCTTTGATAGTCTCCAAGATTAAACTCCAAAATTTGACATAGAAAAAGAAAAACACTTACCATAAACTAATGTGATTTGCTATCTGGAGATACATTTTGCCATCAATCTACCCTGGAAAATACCCCAGGAAGGCAACTGAAAAGCTCTAACATCCACCTTCCTCTTCATCAGCTGTGCCACTCTCTTGTCCTTTAATGTTTGACTGGACAGCTCTACCGAGTTCTAACGAGTCTCTATGCTTCTGGTCTGTTTCATCCTGGGTACTTCCAATGAACCCATTCTGCCCACAGAAATGTGTGAAAATATGTAGCTGTGCCACAGAAATGTGTGAAAATATAAAAGTCCCACCATGTAACAGGGCCTCTGCAGTCCTGGCTTCCATCCTTGGAATTACACATGCTATCTCCTGTTCCACGTATCCCAATCTGGTACTCTCTACTCCTGTCTCTTCTGCACCCCTGACCCCAACCTTGATGGTTCCCATTGGACTTTCCACTCCAACTCAACCCAGCATCTCTGTCAGGCAGAATCCTGACACTTGCCTTCCACATTCGCCACCGAGTATTTGGATAAGAGATACTCCTAACCCTCCCCACACAAGTCTTTCAGCAGCTATGCCAAGGGAACCTGGAAAGTTTCCAGCTTTATCTCCTTCTAATCTATCCTCACTGAAGCCAAATTCATCGCTCTAAAATAAAATTTTTATACTGTTTCTCCCCTGCTTATAATTCTTCAATGGTTCCCTGTGGCCTTCAAGATGAAGTCCAAACTCCCCATGGCAAACATGGCGGGCAAAATCCTGCTCCAACCACTCTTTCTAGATTCTTACGCTCAACTCCTCAACCACTCTTTCCAGACTCTTACTCTCAATCCGTCTCTACCCATCATAGTTTTCATCTTAACCATCATAATATGCTTGCAGCTCCCACAGTACACCATGATTTCCTGCCTCTGATATCCCCCCTTTCTAGAATGTTCTTTCCTACGCTGTTTATCAAGTGAACTCTCACTCAGTATTCAAATATAAATGCTTTCTTTTTCAGAAAGCTTTTTTTTTTTTAATTCTCAGAAAAGAGCTTAACATGTCATTCTTGGAGGTCCTATAATGCTCTTTACTAAAATTGTTATATATCACTGTAATCATTTGGGGTTTTTCTGTTTGTTTTTGAAGTTAATTTATTTATTTTGAATGAGAGAGCAAGAGCGAATGGGACAGGGGCAGAGAGAGAGAGAGAGAGAGAGAGAGAGAGGGAGAGAGAGAATCCCAAGTAGGCTCCTCACTGTCAGTGTGGAGCCCAACGTGGGGCTGGAACTCACGTACCATGAGATCATGACCTGAGCTGAAGTCGGATGCTCAACCAACTGAGCCACCCAGGCACCCCTGTTATGATTTGTTTTTAATGTTTGTCTGCCCACTTAACTGTCTTTGAAGTCCTAGTCCCTTGTGTAATATCTGACCCATATTTTTTCTTGAGTGAAAGAACAAACAAATGAATTAAGAAATGTTAGAGTGCCTCCAAAGCACGTTCTTGAGAAAATTTTAACATGACTTTTGGATGTCAATTTCTACCAGAGTTGGATAATATCACTGATTTTTTTTATTATTATTATTATGGTGAAAGAGAAGAAGGAAAAGCCTGTCCTTTATAGCTTGAGCCATATGTTGTGACAGTTTCTCTGTGACCCCGGTGATTCCTGACCATTCGCCAGGAATTCTGACAAGGAAGAAGTTGTGTTGAGAAAGGAAGGAAGTAGAAGGAAGAAATTTAAAAAGAGAGCAGCTAATGGTTCTGCCAGGTTAAAAATGGGAAAATAGGAGCTTTTGCTTTGATAACATTTTCAAATATATGAGCTACCAGGTAAGACACCAGAACAAACCAATTTTGGACAAGTTGAGAGACAAGGAAAATTTGCACCCAGAGATGTGAGTCTGTAATCCATTCTGCGAGGAAGCGTGCCGGTGGGCAGACAGGACATCTGCTCAGAAGAGATGGAACCGTAGGATTGTTCCTAGTAGTTTAAATTTTTGTTATTGCTGTCTATGGTAATGAAGGAAAAATAAGATTTTGGTACGTGTGGCATCAGAGAATAAATAGAACCCTGAGATCTGTCTTAAACTGACATAGCTGATTATATATGCTTTGGTGGTTCTATTAAATATTTAATTTTTTTTTTAATTCTGAACAGTTGGGTGGGGAGGAAGAACAAATTCTACCCTGTCCCATGTCTCATAGATGCTGTGCTCATGATTCTCTGATTCATTTCCACGTAGGGCAGAAATGATCATCCAAGAGTGTAGTGAACGAGCTTATATATTAATAATAGGATGGCAATCTGGCCTCTCTGCTGTTTTTACTTTCAAAGCACATATCGATCTCACCAGCCACAGAGACCATTGACTTATCAGGCCCTGGACAGAGAAGGCAATCTCTGCTTTGTCTACCTCTTAGCCAACTCCCATCAAGAGCCTCTGGGAAAATGGTATTTTATATAAATATATAAATTTATGTAAATAGATAATATATATTAATATATAATCTATTTTATGTATTTATGTAAATATATATAATTATATAAATAATAATTATTTAGATAGTATCTCTTATGATACACAATCTCTCTGCTCTTTTACGTACTATATAAAATTGTTGAATAGAATCAAATGAGATGTTCATCTAGAAAGCCTGCAAGAAACAGTCATACCATTTCCTATTTTAAAAAATCACTGGGATTATTAATGACCATCCCTTAACAGAAAGTTTCATGTGTCATAGGGGTGCCTGGGTGGCTCAGTCGGTTGAACGACCGACTTCAACTCAGGTCATGATCTCACAGCTCGTGAGTTCGAGCCCCACATTGGGCTCTGTGCTGACAGCTCGGAGCCTGGAGCCTGCTTCGGATTCTGTGTCTCCCTCTCTGTCGCCCCTAACCCACTCGCATTCTGTCTCTGTCTCTCTCAAAAATAAATAAACATTAAAAAAATAAATTAAAAAAAAGAAAGTTTCATGTGTAATATTTCTTTAAAATACAGGGAAAAGAGGGGCGCCTGGCTGACTCTGTAGGTAGAGCATGTGACTCTTGATCTCAGGGTTTTCAGTCCGAGCCCCACTTTGGAGGAGGGATTACTAAAAAAATAAAATCTTTAAAAGTAAATAAAATAAAGGAAAAAGAAACAAAACAGGACTCAGACAGTTTTAGCTACTCTGCTTCCTCCTTTTTCAAGTCAAAATCGCAATGCAGTAGCTGACTTCTTTGGGTGCTCTGAGCCCAGTTCGCAGGAAAAGCTAGATTGAGCCACACCAAGTAACACGGCCATCCCAGCCCTTCCTTGCTATCTCTTGAGCTTACAAGCCGCCTTCTCTATCTCCTCTGCTTTTCCTCTATTTTCCTTAAGAGTAAGCCTTTTCTAGTGGTAAATTCCCGGCCCTATTCTCTTATTTATTCATTCAACAAAATGTATTGATATAGTGAGAGCCCACTATTTGCCAAATACCGTGTCATATATTGCAGGTTATGGATGAGACAGAACCAGTCATGGAGTTGATAAGCTAAGGTAAGAATCAACTCAGGCTAAGTTATCCTTAGCTCTTTGACAACCCCACGATTCCTCTGGCAAAAAGCGCAAGCTCTTGGCTACCTTCTCGGCCGTCGGATGCCAGCGGTGGTCTCTGTGGGCTGGAGGACTCTGCAGACATCACCAGACACGTGCACATCAAGAAGCACCAGGCGATGAAACATTCCATTTGCAACCCCAGGCCCCACGTTCATAAGGACTTTGGAGGGACATGCAGTTTAACTAAGGTGCAGATTCTTTTTTTTTTTTTTTATGGAATTTATTGCCAAATTGGTTTCCATACAACACCCAGTGCTCATCCCAACAGGTGCCCTCCTCAGTGCCCATCACCCACTTTTCCCTCCCTCCTACCCCCCATCAACCCTCAGTTTGTTCTCAGTTTTATCGAGCCTCTTATGGTTTGCCTCCCTCCCCTCTAGCTTTTTTTTTCCCTTCCCCTCCCCCATGGTCTTCTGTTAAGTTTCTCAGGATCCACATAAGAGTGAAAACATATGGTATCTGTCTTCCTCTGTATGACTTATTTCACTTAACATAACACTCTCCACTTCCATCCATGTTACTACAAAAGGCCAGATTTCATTCTTTCTCATTGCCAAGTAGTATTCCATTGTGTATATAAACCACAATTTCTTTATCCATTTGTCAGTTGTTGGACATTTGGGCTCTTTCCATAATTTGGCTATTGTTGAAAGTGCTGCTATAAACGTTGGGGTACAAGTGCCCCTATGCATCAGCACTCCTGTATCCCTTGGGGAAATTCCTAGCAGTGCTACTCCTGGGTCATAGGATAGGTCTATTTTTTAATTTTTTGAGGAAGCTCCACACTGTTTTCCAGAGCGGCTGCCCCAGTTTGCATTTCCACCAACAGTGCAAGAGGGTTCCCGTGTCTCCACATCCTCTCCAGCATCTATAGTCTCCTGATTTGTTCATTTTAGCCACTCTGACCGGCTTGAGGTGGTATCTCAGTGTGGTTTTGATTTATATTTCCCTGATGAGGAGTAACGTTGAGCATCTTTGCATGTGCCTGTTGGCCATCCGGATGTCTTCTTTAGAGAAGTGTCTATTAATGTCCTCTGCCCATTTCTTCTCTGGATTATTTGTTTTTCAGGTGTGGAGTTTGGTGAATTCTTTAATTTTTTTTTTAAGTTTATTTATTTCTCAGACAGAGAGAGACAAAGCATGAGCAGGGGAGGGGCAGAGAGAGAGGGAGACACAGAATCAGAAGCAGGCTCCAGGCTCTGAGCTGTCAGCACAGAGCCCGACACAGAGCTCGAACTCACAGACCGTGAGATCATGACCTGAGTTGAAGTCAGTCGCTCAACCGACTGAGCCACCCAGGCGCCCCGGTGAGTTCTTTATATATTTTAGATACTAGCCCACAAAAGTGCAGATTCTGCCAGAGGCTACTGACTTTTGAGACTGTTCTGATTCCCATGATACAATCCCTGTCTGCCCCTTACACCCTCTCCCTCCCTTGCACACTATGCTTAACTGATAGTAAACTACTCCAGTTCCCTGAACCCACTGTGTCTTTCAATTCTCCGCATCTTTGCAAACTCTGCCTCTCGTCCTTCCTTTGCCAACCTGTTCATCTGCCATACTCCTATCTGTCATTCAAGTCATTGCTTAAGGAAGACCCCCTCCCTAATGCCTGCTGGCTTCCCTTCTCCCTTCCCCTTCTCCTTTCCCAAAGTAATCCCTCCCTCTTCTGTACTGGAGATGGATGATGCAAAGTTTTCTAGCTGACTCTCTGAATTCTAGTTAATCTGAGTTCATCTCCTGGCCCTACCACTTAGCAATGGCAATCTTGGACAATTTACTTAACCTTTCTGCGTCTCCATTTCCTGACCTGCAGAAGGGGGCAATAATACTATCCACCTCATAGAGCTGTTAGAGCTAAACAATGTAAAGAAATACAAGTGCTTGGAGCAGGTTCTGACGCATAGTGAACCCTTCTACCATTGATCATATCACATTGGGGTGGCTACACATTCGGTTTCACTTCACCCCACTGGACTGGCAGCTTCCTAAGAGCAAGAATCATGTCTAATTTATCACCGGGCCCGGCATATGGTAAACGCACAACAAGTGGGCTTTTAGCTGAACCTAATAGTGGTGTAAAATATGAATGTCAGAACTCCTTGCAATTCAATGCAATTCAAATGCAAGGGATTTCAAGTGGCTCACGCTGTACTAACTGCAGTGAGAGATCCTCCTTCCCTATGCTCTCTTTATAACTGCCTTTTCCTTTATGACTTCACCTGAGCCGTTCATCCATCAAGTGCCTGCTTTGGGCCAAGCACTGTGCTAAGACAGTTAAGATTTCTTAGTGAACAGAAGGCAGTCCTAAGCCTCTAGAAAGACACAGACAAGTAAACGAGCATAGGAACCAGGTCCTGTGAGAGTCACAATGAACTAGCACACAAATGCCAAAGGAAAATCTGAGGAAAAGCAACCATCTGATTTTTGATGTCAGAGGAATGAAATCTGGCTGAAGGTAGGAGAGTGGAGTCTTTGGGAGGTATAGTCTTCACCCACTAAGTTAATAACTGACCAACCAGCTGCCCAGGGGCACCCTTCTCGTGTTATTAATGGCAGCCCGGAGCAACCCTAGCTTCCTTGCAACACTACTTCCTAAAGAAGACGCCACCCTTAGAAGTGGGTAGAGTTGAAGGCACAATATGTTGTGAGATGCCTGGGGCCATATCCTAGCTCTCCTAGAATTCACTGCAATAAATCTTCCTGCTTTATGCAACTACGTCTCTTCTTGGAAGGATCCAGGTGTTTTCAAAGCACCGGTTAAAATTATACAGGCATCAATGATTTTTATTATGGTCAGAAAGACCTTGATTCTCTTTGCATGTAACGTGTGCTCCACATCTAAGACATTCGGAGACAATCTCTAAGTTCTTGCATTAGTGAAACATTTATTGGACATCTACTGGGGCACTGTGTGTATTACCGCTACCCCCAAGGGCCGGCATCTCTTGACTTTTTAAATTCTTCATTTCCTTTCTCCATGATCTCACACTCCGTTTCCCCACACCTGTGGGTTCGTTGATGCAATGCAGTAAGTTGAGGGAAGTGTAAATACATGGGAGACATGAAAGTCAACAGAATCCCTCATCGAGTTTTGAGTGGCTTCTGGCCTTAGCTAGAGGGACTCCATTCTGGGACTTCCAGTCTGGTTAGCAGGGAGTGCCTTCCTTTATCTGAGCATCACCGTGGAGCAGTCCTCTTTAATTCACACTTTTCCCTCCCCATGTCAAGTACAGCTCTCCCCCTCTCCTGTTAGCAACAGAATATAATTCTACATGTTGAATTTGAGTTCATTGGTAAAGGTTAAGGGTTCTGGCGTCAGGCAGAGCTGGGTTTGAATGCTGCTGGCTCCCAACCAGTAAAGTCACTGTGTGCTTTTGGGTAAGTTACTTAACATCTCTGGACCCAGCTTTCTCATGTGAATAGAGTTGTTGTAAAGATTAAATGAGATAACATATAAAAAGTTTAACTAATCATTGTTTTAAGTGCTTTATTGTATGAACCCATTTGTCTTTTACAAGGAGCTCATCCCATAGAGAACTTAAGGGTAAATATCATGTCACCATTTTATAGCGACTTCTGCCAGCCCACACCTCCCTTACATGCCACATTCTGTACTTCCTAGGCACAAAATACAGGCAGCTTTCCTGCTGCGGCTGGCCTTGAGATGTTACTAGCCCCAGGCATCCAGCCCTTGAGCCCTTCTGAAGGGGACCTCTGGCATGCCCACTGTGGCTGCTGGGCTCAGACAGCCTTCAGCACTTTGCACTAGCTGCAAATACATCTTGCATTTTAATCCAAGAGAGCGGGCTTTGCTGACATTAAGGACGTGGTGCAAAGCTCAGCTCTTTAGTTTCCAAATGAATGAAAATGACACATTGAAAGCGAGGCTGGCCACAGCATCTCGCTGGAAAACAATAATGACTCACAGGAAAGACAAAGACTGAGTAAGCACTAACGAAAGGCCACTCATCCCTTCATTAGCATCACATGGGACAATATGGTCTTGCTATGGAACAACCAGAAGCATATGGACAAAAATCTCCCAGGCTTTTGAGGACAGTCTCATTCCCATCTGGCTTGTCAACTGCCTGTCTTCCAAAGGAGCTACACTAGGAGTTGACAGAGGATATACAGGGGTCACGGGTATACAAATGTTTGCATGTGGCATGCATCTGCATCAGGACTGGCATTGCTAATCAATTGTGAAATGACTATTAGATAGCTTTAAAAAGCAAGCTTATTATTTACAGTCGAGATGTTGGACCACGAAAACATTCCACTGGTGACAAAGAGAGATTGACGTTTCTTTCTGTAAGTATATACTGTCAGAGGTCTGGGCAGAAAAAGAAAAAAATCTAAGCATAAATCAAACATTTAATGTGTGACCCTTTCCTTGTTTATTATTATTACTGTCATTATCATCACCTTGTAATGCATATCTTAAGCACAAAAGCATCTTATAACATGTAAGCTTTTCTTTCAACCTATTCATTATTTTTATAGGTGATCACTTATTTGCTATATTAATAATTATCTTTGTGCAACAACAACAAAAAAACACATCTTGATTTTTAATGCTAGTAAATGTTCACAATTTTGAAGTAAAAAAACTATCTACATACCATCCCACAGGGAAAAAAATTACCTAGGGAAAAGGGTCTCATGAATTGCTGTTGCCTTCACTTTCTTGGGGCCTTCTCAGGAGTTACCAGCAAGGATTGGGAGCTAAAAGGAGATGTCTAGAATCTTTTTTTTTCCCTTAATTTTTTAATGTTTATTTATTTATTTTGAGAGACAGACAGAGCATGAGTGGAGGAGGGGTAGAGAGAGAGGAAGACACAAATCTGAAGCAGGCTCCAGGCTCTGAGCTGTCAGAACAGAGCCCGACCTGGGGCTTGAACTCACAGACCGTGAGATCATGACCTGAGCTGAAGTCGGAAGCTTATCCAACTGAGTCACCCAGGCGCCCCAATGTCTAGAATCTTGTATTAACTAAATCAAGTGTTTGGTTACCAACATCAAGCATTCTTAGAAGACACACTTCATATATATTTTTAATGGTTTTGGTTCCCCAGCATCTAAAACTCTTTGCTTGGCTTGAGAAACCTAATGAGGCAGAGCCCGCCCCTCACTGCAGAAGCTGAACATTCCAGGTGCCAGTCTGCCCAGCTGCCCTTGCAGCTATAGCACTGGCACATGGTCTAAACTGATTGGATGCACTCACATCAGAATTTGAACCAGGAGCTAGTGACCGAAGAAAGAGAGCCCTCATGGGCTACCTTCTGGCAAGAATCATAACAGGGCCAGAAGCTACACTTGTTTTCCAGAGGTGCAGCAATCCTCGAGGCCCCTTCTGGTACCAGCATGGGGTGGTGATAGGAAAGCTGTGGTGTCTGCACCTGTCACCAGAGACATGGCTTCTAGGTCAGCTTTCTTGCTCCATGGGACTTTCCCTCATTTTCTTCATTGTCTTTCTACTTGCTCGTCAGAATGGCAGGAAACTGTGCATGTGTAGACTGCTCTTGCTATACTATCTCTCATCAGCTTTAAGGAATTTCTTCTTCCTACACCTCTGAAAGAATAGAAAATCTTTTGTGGGAATTATATCTTTATCCTACTCCCAGAGAGTACTGCTACTTAAGAAAGTTTTCAGCAATTAGCTTAACCCTTCGATTAAAACCTAAGTGGTCTCCTACTAAGCCACCAGGCTGCTTGGGACCTAAGTGATTCGAGGTGGTTACAGTTCACATAGAGCTTTCCAAAGCAAACATCTATGAAATTATAAACATGTCCACTTAATAAAGGAGATGGTAAGCATTAGAAAAATATACTAACTCGCCCAACGCACAGAACTGGTTGAAAGTGGGACTAGATTGCTGAGACTCAAAACCCAGGCTTCAAACTTCATACTTTTCCTCTATGTGACTGTATCTCTCAGCTGTGTCATTCATGGTGGCCCTCACACTCAGACCCCAGAATCATTTCCAAGGGAAATTGCTCCGTGCTGAGCCCCTGCTGACAGGATGGCTATTCACACCCCTCTCTGGCTTCTATTGATTGAACAAGGGCGGACAGCTGATCCCAAAGAAAGGCAATCCACACACTGGTCAGCAGTCTCTGAGGTGGCCTGACACGAGAAGTTTTGACTCAACAGAGGTGACCTGAGTCAACCAGATTCTAGCTGATTCTTATTGCTTCTAACCCGGAGACCATAATTGACTCAACCTTTCTGTAGATAGTTGCTGTAAATGCTATTCTGATAAACGGATTGTGGAGAACAAACTTGTTCAACTTTCTATTTTACCACTTTTACATAAACATGTCCTACAGGACCTCACATGTTTGAAACCTCCCAGTCTTCTTCATCTCCGATAACTACTTTCCTTTTAGAGATTCTGTTCTGTGGGCTCCTCAGTCCCACACAGTCTCGATCCTTTCTCTGCATGATAGGCAGCACTTGGAGTGTTTTACATAAATTATCTTCTTTTAAGGCTCACAGCAACCCCATAAGGTAAATACTATTCGTGTCTCCATTTTACAGATGAAAACACAGAGGGGTGGTGGTGGTCTGGGTCCAGGTGGTGATAGAGGAGAAAAGGGGGCAGATTAACAGATATATTTCAAAAGTGGAACCAACAAAGCCTGACTGCTGAATTAGACGTGGAAGCCAGGGAGGAGAAGAATCAGGGATGATGCTTAAGTAACAGAGGGAATTATGCAGCCATTTGCCCAACCGACTGCTCATCTCTAATTGGATGTTCCAGAAGCCCTTCCAAAAGACAAGTTCACCATGTCTAAAACCGAAGTGTATCATTTTTCCGTAAGACCTGCTCTTGCTTTTAATATTTTCTTTTTCAAAGAGCATCACCACCACGATTATTAAGTGGCAGGTACTTTGCAGAAAGGATTGCAAATGAGAGAAGCCGTTTAAGACTACAGTCCAGATCCTTCTAGATAGTCAAAGTTTTCTCCAACTTACCCATCTGTTTAGTAGATTTTTAGCTTCATTGTTTGACCATAACTCTTCTCAGGGGCAGAGATTGTGTGTATAATTAGAGCTAACAGTTATTGAATATTTGCCAAAGGTCAGGGCTTATGTTAAGCACTTTGCAGGGATCATCCCATGTAGTTCTCCCAACCGCCTTGGGAGATAGGGCCCAGGGCACCATGGTTAAGAGCCCGGGTTCAAATCCTGCCTCTGGAGCATGCTTTGGGGGAAGTTACTCAACTTTTCTGTGCTTTGGTTATCACACGGGACCCTGGTAGAATAGAGGGGGGACCTCTAACTCAGAGACAAGATCAAAGAAGGCTTTCTAGAATGGAATGAATTGCTGTGCTGAATCTTTGTTCACAAAGTATTAGGGGAAAGGTGTTGCCAGCAGAAAGAGCACACCAGGTGGAGGCCCAGGAATAAACCAGAGCATGGAACCTTCTGAGAACTGCCAAGGCACTTTACCAAGAGCAAGGAAGGGGGACAAACTCAAGTGCCTACAAGAGCCAGGCAGGTAAGGTAAGTGAGAGGGGCTGGCCAGGGATACGATAATGGGAAGGTGTGAGATCGGGGCAAACTGGAGAGCAAGGGACCATCCACTGGTGCCAGCTTCTACTCCCAATACAGGCTTCATTCTCTTCCCTGACCCACCTGGCTTACACTCCCTTGGGGCTCCTGCGCTTGCTATGGCCTCTATCTGGAATGTGATTTGTGTAGGCTGGCTTCTTTGCATCATTTCAGCTCAGATGGGAGTTTTTAAAAATTTTTTTTAGTTTATTTATTTTGAGAGAGACAGAGATTGAGCAAGCACAGGTGGGACAGGGGCACAAAGAGAAGGAGAGAATTCCAAGTAGGACCCACACTGTCAGTGCAGAGCCCAAGGTGGGGCTCGAACCCACGAGCCGTGGGATCACGACCTGAGCCTAAGTTGAAAATCAGACGCTTAACTGACTGAGCCACCCAGGTGCCCTAGCTAGATGGGATTTAAAGGAATCCTTCCCTGATCACTGCCCACAGCCACCACTGACCTGCTATGCTAGTACTCCGCTCTGATTTCTTCAGAGCATTTGCTAGTATGTGAAATTATTTTCCATTTATTTGTGCCTTTCATCTGTTGATTTAATTGTATATTTTTAAATACAAGTTCTACCAGAGCGGGAAAGTTTTCCAGCACCTACAACAATGGTTGACATAGTGGGAGCCCCCAAAAGGCCATCTATTCATTTTGAGTAAACAGAAGGTGCGTTTACTGTGCACCTACTCACTGCCAGATACTCTGGGCTGCAGAAATGGATTTGATAATCACCAGAATATAGGTGGCACTTCATGCCATAGGAATGGGTGAGAAAACCCGGGACAGGCATGTGGAGCCAAAATATAATGGGTCAGAGAGGAATTCTATGTAGGAGTAGACAGAACAAAACCCCAAAGAGACGGATCTGGGGAGGTGAAAGGGAAGCAGGAGAGATGTGGTATCACAGAAACCAAGGGAGAACAGAGCCCATGATATAAATTACCACTTGATTAGATAATCTGCTTCTGGCTGATGATTCTGTGCAGTAGCTTCTTGGGATGTGGCTGAGACTTGTTGACTGTGTTGTATTTGTGTTGTGTGCCCATTGGGGACTTCTGAAGAAAGCCTTATCTACCTATCTACTTTCTGTCTGGGTATCCTGGGATATAGCTCACTAGTGATGTCATATATGTTCTCCTTTCACCTTAATTCAAGTAAACTTTCCAGAATTCTCCTCTTCAGATAAACAAATGTCCATTTATGTAGGCATCCTAGCTGGAAATAGATATCTGTATCTATATATCTCTGGTATCTGTCTATCTAAATCTGGATCTGGATCTGGATCCAGATCTGGATTTGTACCTCTCTCAGGTAATTATAAGGGCTTAAAAAAAAAAAAAAAAAAAAAGGCAGGGCTAGGGGATGGAGAGTGACCAGAATATACATGAAGGGAGGCTATGTGTGATATTCCAGATAAGAGTGTTGAGGGATGACTTTGCCGATAAGGTGACATTTAAGCAGAAGCCTGAAGGAATTAAGGAGCAAGCCTTGTGGATATTTGGGGAAGAATGTTCCAGAGAGAAGGAATGGGCAGAACAGCAAGAAGGCCACTGTGGCAGGTGGAGAATGAGCAGGGGAGAGTAGGAGAGACAGGGGGTTGGCCATGTACAGGGTGGACCGAAGGCAGCAGCCTTGGCCTTCAGCTTAGGAATTCTCCAAGGCTGCTTTAGGAAATAGGGGGACATCCCAATGGTGCCCAGAATAGAGCAGGTGCCCAAAAAGCACTTGTTAAATGAATGAATCCCTAAGGCGGACAGAGAATTATTTTGAGATCTGCATCCTGGGGTTCACAGCTAACTGAGTGAGTCCCTAACTCAGGCAAGTTTAGCATTTGATTATATTTAATTTAGTGTTTTCCCTGGATTCCCCCCCCCCCGCCCCCAGTGTATGTCTTAATGTTTCCTTTAAAAATTTGGTGTAGGGTCGGGGCGCCTGGATGGCTCAGTCGGTTGAGTATCTGGCTTTGGCTCAGGTCATGATTGCACAGTTCATGGGTTTGAGCCCTTGTCAGTCAGGCTTTACACAGGCAGCCCAGAGCCTGCTTCAGATTCTCTATCCCCCTCTCTCTCTGCCCTTCCTCACTTGTGCTCTCTCTGTCTCTCAAAAATAAATAAACATTTAAAAAACCCTTTATTTAAAAAATTGGTTTAGGGGCACCTGGGTGGCTCAGTTGATTGAAAGTCTGAATCTTGGTTTGAGCTCAGGTCCCCATGCTGGGCTCTGCACTGTCAGCATGGAGTGTGCTTGGGATTCTCACTCTCTCTGCAACCCCCCCACCCCCGCTCACATGTTTCCTCCTTCCCTCCACCCCCCCTTTCAAAATAAATAAATGAACTTTTAAAAATAATAAAAAACAAAAATTTAGTTTATTTAGGACATAGACCATGTCTTTTATTTTATGATGGAAAGTCCAGTGCTGGAATTCAACACTTGCTTGGCTTAATTAAATCAAGAAAGGTAGTGGAATATAGATACAGAATTTAAAAAAAAAAAAAATTAGTGTTTATTTACTTATCGGCGGGGGGGGGGTGGGGGGCTCAAACCCACAAACCGCAAGATCATGACCTGGCCCAAAATAAAGAGACGCTTCACAGACTGAGCCACCCAGGCATCCTCAGCATTTCCTACTTTTTACTGGAAACCTTTCTAGAGAAATTCAGGAACTTATTTTATTTTGGATGGCTCCAAGAGGCAGTTAAATGTTCAGTAAGTTTTGGCAAGGACAACTTGTTTACTAGAAGGCATGTCCAGATAAAATATATTGTCATCACTTTCTGCGTTTACTTTGCTAAACTACGTGTTTGTAACAACATTTTAGAGTGTTGGTAGGATTGAGTCTATACAATAACTTGTATTGTCTTGGGTGGTCAATTCTTTATATACAAAAGCAATAGCTAGGATTTACCAAGGCTCTTTTATATATGCAGCTGGCCGATAGTGAAACTGAGGGTCAAGTACTCCTGCCTCATGGATCTTGAACACGGTTAACCACGGAAGTGGTTTTCACTGGCTTTTCTAGTACCGGGTAGTATTCCGATGTATTATTTTAAATTATCACGAGAATACATGTTCACGGCAGAAAGTTTTTAAGACACGTAAAAACACAAGTTTTCAGAAATAACAAATTCTCCCTCATCCCATCACCCAGAGATAAACAGCCACCCTTACAATTTAAAAAAATGTGGGAGCGCCTGTGTGGCTCAGTCGGTTAAGAGTCTGACTCTTGGTTTCCACTCAGGTCATGATCTCACAGCTCATGAGTTCAGGCCCCACATCGGGCTCTACACTGACAGCATGGAGCCTGCTGGGGATTCTCTCTCCCTCCCCCCCTCTCTCTGCCCTTCCGCCATTCATGCTGTCTCTGTCTCTCTCAAAATAAATAAATAAACTTTAAAAAAATAAAGGGGCGCCTGGGTGGCGCAGTCGGTTAAGCGTCCGACTTCAGCCAGGTCACGATCTCACGGTCCGTGAGTTCGAGCCCCGCGTCGGGCTCTGGGCTGATGGCTCGGAGCCTGGAGCCTGTTTCCGATTCTGTGTCTCCCTCTCTCTCTGTCCCTCCCCCGTTCATGCTCTGTCTCTCTCTGTCCCAAAAATAAAATAAACGTTGAAAAAAAAAAAAAAATTAAAAAAAATAAAAAACTGGAGGAGGTCACATGATAACTAAAGAGCTAGAGAAACATTTCAGGGGAATACTGATGTTGCTTCAAATAAGGTAACTGTTGTGACCAAAATGAAGGACCATGAGGGATAAGAATCAATACATGGCTGAACCCTAGGCTAAGGTATTGCCTGACTCTGCCTCTGCTTGTCAAGTGTAAACCTGTATGCTCTGGACTGACCACAGGATCAGCAAGACAGAACACAAATCGCTCCTCTATGATCAGAGCTCACCTCCACCAAACTCCTGACTGTGATCAGTGACTTCCCAAAACCACGAAAAGCCATCAGATATTTGTATCATATTTCTCTCTTGAGCCTCGGTCACCTACCTAGGCTTGTGGCACTCACTTAGGGGACCCGTAGACATGTGCTTAATGCTTCCTGCCTGGCGGGACTCCTCGAATCCTCATTTTGGACTCCTGGATGCTCTTTGACCTAATATCCCCTGGAATGTCTACATTCAGACCCAAAGAGCCGAGAGTGGAAATTTCCCTGTGACTTCCACTCTTAAGGTTACAAGTAAATACCCAGAAGCCTGTAGGTTGGCTGTTTTCCCTGTCTCCCTCTGACCTCAGCCACTAGGCTCACTTACCTGTCCCCCATCCTAGACTCTGAAGCCAGCCTAGACCCTACATCAAGGTGACTTTCCCAACCTAACCACCCAACTCTCCAGTGGCACAGTGACTCAGCAGCAAACCCGCTCTGCTTCCTGTGAACTGCAGCCCTAATTATAGGGCTCTCGCTTCCATTTTATTGTTGTGCTACTCGTATGTGTTTGGGGAAGCTGTCTTGTTCTAATTCGTTTGTGATTGGTTATCTTTCCTTTTTCCTTCCTTCCTTCCTTCCTTCCTTCCTTTTTCTTTCCTTCTATCTTTACCAAGCCCCTACCTGGTTCTGCTATTCAGTAGTTGGCTCCTTGCCCTATTCCTCTATGCATAAATAGTTTTCTACCTCCCCAGTTCTTCTGAGATTTGAATTCTGCTTTGTCCATGCTCCCAGATGCTGGAGGCCTGAGGCCTGGCTCCCCTGGCCATGTCTGTACTGCCTTCTGGCAGATTAATGCCTAAAGAGGCAGCCATGGGCTAGAGAGTCACGGGATGCTGTGGTCCCCAGAACGGAGCCAGCTTGAGTGCTTTCTACACGTTGGGCACAGAAGAACTGAGGACACTGCAGAGAGCAGGACAGACAGAGCTCCCACCTTCCAGGAGCTTACCTGCTGATGTGAGGAGACACAGTAAAACAGATAAGCAAATATAATTCTAGGAGTGAATACTGTGGAGAGAAAAGAAACATGTTCATGGGCGCCAGGCCTCCCGCTGATTTTCTGTGATTCCAGCCGCTTACGTGAACTGGGCCTGTATCTGCTCGTGAGAACTTCCCTGAAGGCTCCTTTAAGGTAAAGCAGTTCCCATCAAAAATCCTCATAGAATCTGAGTTTGAAGCTTTTGACAATTAAGTTGTGAAAACAGCGACTAATCCCACTCATGCTGGCTGGGAATCCTTTAGCAATTATGGGACCTCCCCTTCCACATGACCGTAGGAATCTTTCCCTTCCCTGGGAAGCCCCAGAACCCACACATGCAACTCACAGGACTCTCAACTTCCTCTTCCTTGTGGCTGGGGTACTCTTTGCAAAAATAATATCTGCCTATCTATAAAATCCAATAGAAAAGGGCAGACAGTAGCACATATCACCAATAAAGGTAGACTTAAAAATTTTGGGGGGAGAGCTAAATCAAGCACCCCATTTAAAATTCAAAAGTTATAAATGGTTATAGAATAAAAAGGGAATCTCTTTTCCATGCATCCTTTGAATAATCATCCAGTCCCCCTGCCCAGGACAACCACCATGACCAGCTTCTTGTGTGTCCTTCCAGAGATAATGCAGGCACGTGTAAGCACATGTAGAAATATTCTGTTTTTCACACAAATGGTAGAATATTATATACACTGGTATTGACATCACTTTTTCAAAAACAATTCCAAATGCATGAAGCCACTTCATTCTCTTTAACAGGTGAATGACAGTCTAATGTATGCAGATACCACAATTCGTATAAATAGTCTCCTATGAATAGATATTTAGGTTTATTCCAGTTTTTTTTTTTTTTGCCTCTGCCAATAATGCTACAATTAATATTCTCGTGATATAGCCTTTTAACACCGGGTATACTTTAACCCGAAAATTCCATCATTCTCTTTCCAACTGGCTCAGTTATGTGCGTTTGTAATTCTGTATACCAGTTTCCTTTTAAAACAAGGGAAGCTTGCAGAGGTGACGAGGATGTTTCTGGTACACTTAAAATTGCACAAAAAAGATTTTGTGCAATTTTTACAACAAAAAGTCTTTCAACTTCTGGGCAAGGTGAACTGTCATGACACATGTTGGTCCTTGTCAGAATGGCAACGTGCCACCTTAGGAGCAGTTTTAAATTCAATAGTAAACGTTCGTGATTCTCAAAATTCCTATGTTGACCAAATGTGGTAAATTAGGGCAGCCACGCTGTCTGGTTCAGGTAGAAAACCAAGCACATGACTGTATGACACAGCATATTGAAAACCTTGTGTTCTGCTCTCTGGGGGCCACCCACAAATGCTGGAGAAAAAAAAGAAAAAAAACAAGGAGTCATGCTGCTGATATAGAATCTTGTGGTAACTCCATCAAGAGAAAGAAGTCCTGGGATTGGTCAACAGCACGTATCTCGTGCCCTCTAGTTTCCTTTCCCTACGAACTCAGCATTAAAAAGCAACTCTAAGCAGTCCCTGAAGGACCTGGGCAAGGATGTGTTTTTTTCCCTCTGTGTCTGTCTTATACAGATCATGCTGTTTAGGGGAATGATATTATTAAGAAAACTTTACATTTTGTGGCTGGTTGGAATTAACCAGAATTGTCTGGAAGACATAAACCGAATGAAAAGTCACAGCAGTCGTCCGGCTGTGGGTGCAAAGCTCTTCAACCAGAGGAAGTCGAGTGCTGGCCAAAGGGCTGGCGCTGAATGAAGTGCACGGAAGGGACCACCGACATTGTCTCAGCTGAGTAAGGTAAGTGCTTTGGTGGAAAAGGTGGAGGCAGGAGAGAGAGTTCTCTCGCATCCTCAAGCATATCCATTGTATACACACATTTTCAAAGGGGAAACTTCGAAGGACATCACTAGGAAAGTTCTGGATAGAATAGAAGCAGTTGCTGAGGGTGTGTGACACTTTTCAATCTGAGAGTGGCTCATGGGCCCTCACTTTTTAAGTCCCTGGAGGTCTTAGAAAAGGCGGCTGGCAATTGGAAGCTCCAGGCTGAGGGCAGTCAGGTGGGAGGTGATGGCCATCTCAAACTGTCTTTTGAAGTTCAAATGTGAATATAAGTGTGCAGCAGTCTACTTGGGAGCTATAGTTTAGAAAGAAGCACTGCTCTTTTTTTTCTTTTTTTTAGTTTATTTATTTATTTTGAGAAGGAGAGAGAGAGCACAAACAGAGTAGGGGCAGTGAGAGAGAGAGGAGAGGGAGAATCCCAAGCAGGTTCCATGCTGTCAGCACAGAGCCCGATGTGGGGCTCGAACTCACGAGCCACGAGATCATGACCTGAGCCAAAAGCAGACACTTAACCGACTGAACCACCCAGGTGCCCCACGAAGTGCTGCTTTTGTACCCATTCTCTCCACCCTGACCAACCCCCTGTCCCTAATCTGTTCTTTCCAAAGCATTTGCTTTTGACTAGTGACGCTGTCCCAAGGCTTTAACTTCTGTGGAGCTGCGGCCACTCAAATTCTTTTCATTATGTGCAATTCAAAGTCACAGCTCGAGGTCCAAGCTTGATTTTATAACTAAAATACAGATTGGCTGTCTCTCCAGAATTGGTCATGGCAAATGTGCCATAGTTGCCAAATGCCTATTTTGAAATTTTATTGTCAAGACATTCAAAGTTTGATCCTCAATTTCACCATCTGCAAAACAAAAAGTCGGATCAGGCCAAATGAGCTCTTAATTTTCTCTCATCAGTCTTATATTCTCTGAACTCATGGATTTTCTTTCCTGTATATTCTTTTGCTTCTAAGTTAATATAATCTGGACTCAAAAAGAGAGACATTCCCTAATACTTATTTGTCTCAGGGGCACAGAAGCATTTTATTTTTGTTAGAGATTTTCTTTCAACTCTTGTTGACTTAAGACGAATAACCACGCCTGGTTATTCTTATAATAGTGAGCATTCAAAGTTTTCCTACCCTCTCTGTAACATAAAAGTCTCATTTATGTAAGTATTTGTCTCTTCTAGATAAGGCCATAAAACATTGCCACATACATATTCCACTATTACCACAAATACATGCCTAAAACCAAAGTATTCTCAACATTTGTTCAAAAAAGTAGTTTCCCTACCCCTAAGCTTCCTCTTTTGCCCAGTCTGCAATACTATAGGTTTTACATTTACACTCACAGAGTTACTCTGGACTTCTCCCGTTTCTCACGTCTGTCTTGGTCAAGTGTATGCAATCATTCACAAAGCCTCAGTACTTTTCAAGTCCCAGTGCGTCACTAAACTGTCCCTTCCTCTCCTTCACTATTTACTTCAGTATTTCATGTCTGTTCTGCCATATTGGCTGTCAAACGTGTCTCCCTGCTCATACCCGGTCCCTCCCCTTTCCAAACCATCCAGTAACCATCACAATATTTATTTTCCTAAAATAGGATGTTCTCCACGTCACCCTGCATTCAAAAGTCTTCACAATTCCACAAAACCCTTCCAATTCATTGATACGCCTTTCCCCATCCGCTCTGTTGATCAAAATACTATTCCTCATCATTATCCAGCTTCATTTTTTTGTCTTTTTGAAGCCCAGGCTCTTCTTCTCTGCCAGTCTTCTCAACTGCTCCAACTGAAGGCAACCCTTCTGTGCTCTGAAACGTCATTGGATTTATGACCCATGATACACACTAAACACTTATAAATTCTCTTGTCTTCTTTGTTTTCTTTGAACTTTCATGAGTTTTTATTTCCCTAGCTGCGTCGTGAGGTAACTAAGGGCAGTTACCATATCGTATTCTCGCAGTGGGTCCTGATTCCAGAGGGAGACTGTGCTCCCACCCGTGCACTGTTACTGACTGTGATCTTGGTCTCAGTTTTCTCATCTGTGAAATGGAAATAATGATACTTACTTCCTCACAGGGGTTTTGTGTGCCTAATAGGAGACAACACATGCCAAGTCCCTAGAATGGTAAGCATTCACAAATGTTGGCCGTTGCAATAATTATTCATGTCTCTTAGCTCCAGACTACCTAATATAGTGCCCTGGTCTGTAACTATGCTTAATCAATACTGAATGGAATTCAGTTGAGTCAATGAGGGAACTAAGACTGTGTGGGTGATATATTGTGGAGTAGGGGAACTCCTGGCATCACTAAAATCATGCCACAGATGCTGTCACTTATTGTCAGCCAGCCAGCCTCTTTTTAGGTCCCCGCCGCTCCCCGATACTGCACAAGAGACTTCTGAGGGTTTGGCTCAGCGAACAGGGGATGATTTCCCAGAGCATCCCTCCCTGCTTGCCAATCAAAACGGACCGGGCTGCAGAGATCAGGGCGCCAGACAGCCTGAGGGTCTTAAAGGTGATACTAGAAATGTGGACCAGAGAGCTCTTGTGTCCCAGAAGAAGCCTATCTGTCTGCTATTTCCCTTAATAGGCCCCAAGCCCGGCCTGCTGGAGCAGAAAGCAGGCTCAGCAAGGTGTACCTTCTGTCTTACAGTTACCAGGATGTCCATGGGCACCAGCCAGCAGGATGCTGTCAGCTGGGACCCCGTCATCAATAGCTAAAGGGCTACAAATGGTGGCCAAATAAGTGGGGACACCTGTACTGCTCGACGGAGCCATAGAGGCAGATTTTTTTTTTTAAGAACTGGGAACTATAAAGTTGTAGCCCCAATGAGCGGTATGGATGTCACTACCATTCAGTAACCCAAGCAAATTCAGCAGATCCCGGCTTAAATCACATATGCTCTATTGAAAACAATTCAGAGAGACAAGAAAGAATTTCATTAAAGGTGAAAAGTCTCATCATCAAAGGCATGATGGTCCAGTGAAACAAGGATGTGCTTCGGCCGCAGACAGGCCTGTATATCCTTCCTGTTCAAACCGTGTCGTTTCAGCAAATTTTTCTAACCTCAATTTTCTGAGGGATAAAGGGGATAATAACACCTAGCTCACGTGGCTGTGGTGACACACACATGAGACAATGCATTTAAAGCGGGCTACCCAGTCTGTGGCGCATGGTAGGGACACAAGCCACATAAATTCCCTTCCCTTTCACTCCCAAGGCGGATTCATCCGGCCCAAGGCTAGGAGTGGGGCAGCCGCTGAGAATTCCACAGGCAGGCGAATACGATTATTTGAACATTACTGAAATGTTGACCTAAATTGTGCCGGCGGTTGGACTACTGACAGGAGAAAAAAAGGCTCTCTGCTCTCAGCGCTCTTCACTCTTGCAACTCAGCGCACAGGGCTGTCCGTCTCCTCCCAACCTCCAGCGGGAGATCTGGATTTATCCCGTGTTTAACCTCGATTTTGACACACTGCCATTTCCAATAAGGCCAGTTTCCTTGCCGAAAGAAGTCCTTCCCCTGGGTGAAATCCCAACAGCTTCATTTGTGTAAGTTCCCTTATTGGTCTTGCTAACGCGGGTGTGGTTTTTCCTCGTTACAGAATTATTGATAATAAGCAGAGGAGCACGGGCAACTCGCCCTAAGTAGGCAGCCTGTCGGTTCCCCTGCCCGCCCAGGGAATGAATGGGCCGCCTTATTGCTGCGAGGACGAGGTGTCGCCGAGCAGAGAGGCGCCCTCCCGGACGGGGCCGGGGGGCGGGCCGGGAGAGGAGGCCAGGACCCCCGGGCCGGGCCGGGGGAGGGCAGGGGTGCGAGGGGAGGAGGCCAGGCTGGCTCGGTGGAGCCCGACAGGTTCCAGTGGCTCCCCTCACCCCTCTCCACGCCTCCCGGGTTTTCCCCTTGGCTCGGGGTTTCCTGTTTCAGTTCTCGGTGATCTCCAGCAGCAGGTGCTGGTTTGCCAACCTCGGCTCCAGAGGAGGCGAAGGAGAAGGAAAAGAGGGAAGGGGAGGAGGAAGCGGCGCGGCGGCGGCGGCTGCGGCTGCGGCTGCGGGCGGGCGGGCGGCCGAGGAGCGAGGCGGCAGGCGGGAGAGCCGGCTTCGCTCTCGCCCGCGGAGCAGCGGCGCGGGCGGCGGGCGAGCCGAGGCCCCGGCGCGCGGCCGGCCGGCCGGGCGGGCGGCATGGGGGAGCCTCCCGCTCGCCCCGCGCCCTAGCGGCGGCCGCGGCGGCCCAGGGCGGAGGCGAGAGGCGGCCGGCCGCCGGAGGGCCCCGGGGCCGCCCCGGCTTCCAGGGCATGTCGTGATGGCCGCGGAGAAGAGACCGCAAGTAGGTTGAGCAACAATTGTGCGCGCGCGGCCGGGGCGCGAGTTGTGCAAGCCCGGGGGAGGGGGCGCCGGGGCCGCGGTCCGCGGGGAGGGAGAGAGCGAGGGCGCGCGGGCGGGCGCGGCTCGGCGCGGGGAGGGCCGGGGCCGGCCGCCGTCGCTTGCGGGCCCCGCCGCCGGCGCGCCGCTTCCTCGCGGCGTCGGCCATGCCGGGCTGCGGCCGCCAGGTTTGTCCCCCCGGCGGCGGGGGAGGGGGCGGACAGCGGCCGGAGGGGCCCTGCGGGAGCCGTGCGAGGGGAGGGCGGCGCGCCGGGAGGCCGCGCCCGGGCGCCGGGCGGAGAGGCCGGAGCGGCGGCGCCGGGCGAGCTCCAGGCCCGGGCGGGTCTGCCCGCCCCCCCCCCCCCGGAGGACGGGGAGTGCGGCGGGGAGGGGGGGGGGGGCCGGACTGAGCGCCCGCGGCTCCCGCAAGCTCGGGTGGGGCCGAGCGGAGAGCCCGGCCCGCCGTCCCCGCGGCCGGAGCCGTCCTCGCCGGCACCTCGGGCCGGGTGAGGCCGGAGACCCGGGCCCCGCGGCCTAGGGCAGCGGTCCACTCCCGCCCGCCCGCCGCGGGGCTCGGCCGCCGAAGATGGAGGCGAGCCCGGGCGCTCCGGACGGAAACGGACCCACGGCGCTGCCCCTGCGGCTCTGGGCGCCGCGCGCTCGCGGGGTGAGGCATCCCCCGGCACCTCGGATCCAGCCCCAGCCCTTAGCTTTCGTGACGCGGCCCCGGCGGAAACCCCTCCGGCGTCCCCGTCCCTCCTGCGCCCCGCGCCCCTCACCCCTCGGCCCCGGGGCGCACCCCGGTTTTCACCTCGCGTTCATTTTAGACGGGCCGCTGCTCCCCACCTTCAACCCCCGACACAGCCCTGTTCCACGTCGAACTCGGAGAAAGGATCCCCGCTTTCCTTCCCTAAACTGCCTCCCCTTTCACCCCTTCAACCCGTTCAGAAGCAGCCTGAGCTTCCAAGTACCGATTACTCTAACTGGGAGTCTTGCCATTTGGGTAACCGTTAACAATACTGGTTTGTGCTCCGTGCTTTGTGATAAAGAGATGAAATCTGAATCCAGATTTAGTCAAAGTTTTCCTATTGGTTGCAAGGCTGGGTTGGAGTATCCCCCAGGCCGGTGAGACGCTTATTGATTCAGATTTCTTTTTTCTTTTCCTTCTTTTCTTTTCTTTCCTTTCCTTTTTTTAACCATCTTGGAATAGTTACAGAGACACTTGGGCTAGTAGTATATTTAGAAATTTGGTAAAATTCATCAATTCTTGACTCATTTCCTCGTTGAGTTTTTCCAGTGCATCTTCTAAACGGGAAACAGTGGATATGCCTCAAACACTTTTTGGGCTTTCCAAGAACCACAAGAAGTCAGCAATACAGCGTTCTATCCATATCTATCTCTATAGATAGATAGAGGTATCTATTGAGATAGATAGGAGGTATCTATAGAGATAGATATGTATTTAAGTCTAAATATGTTTAGGTTGTAGAAGTTTGTTTAGGTTGTAGAAGGTATGACTTACATGTATTTAAACACTCACATTTAAGTTAATTTTAATGGCAGTTTCTTCATCTTGGTGTTACCGGACTATAAACATAGCTTCGCCAAATATTTGTAAAATTATCTTACTATCTTACCTCTCTGTTCACCTGTTTGCTTCCAATTTGGCGTTCTTATTTTACGTTATCTATACCTGTCTCTTTGAAGATACCCTTAAATATCGGAATGATCTAGTAACTCAAATCTAGAATTTGAAACGTTTTGAAATCTAGAATCCAAAACGTTTTGAATTTGAGTATTTTTACTTAAAGAGTGGGTTTTACTTTCCAAGTACTGTAAAATTCAACCTCGGGCATCTGGCCATCACTAAAGTACTGGAACATTACAAAGTAAAATAAACTTTTTAACCAAACGACAACAAAAAGGTCGTTGAATTTAAATCTCCCTTTGATAATGAACATCTAATGAAACTAGTTGATTAACAGTGGAAAATATTAAAGAATAGGAAACAGAAGCGTGGAATGTTTGTATTGTTGATGGGAGTTTTTATTAGTCACTTCCTTTTATTAAGTATTTGTTGTAATTACCAGACTAATAAAAATAACCTATTTTATATTACTGGCTTCTCCAGGAGCTGGGTTTCACGGGTTATATCTGCCAAATTGGACCCCAAGTGCTTCATGGAAATTCTATTTTTGAAGTATTTTCCTCATTCTGCACCTGAGTTACCTTGTCTTCATTCTAGCGGACCACAGTGGTTTTTACATTAATTTTAATTACTGTAACAGCCGTAAAAGTGTTGCTATCATTTTATAGCTTTCAATTCCTTTTCTGTACCCTCTTGTAAGTTTTTATACTCTTTCTGGGCTTTTCACTGTTTTTTGTGCGTAAATTTAGAAGAATTCTCTCATTCTGATGGGATAGCGATTTTAAAGAAACAAACATAAGATATTAAGTAGATTTTTTTTTTAATCCTGTTAGTGTTAGAATGTAGGATTGTAAACCAGTCTCCAGTTACTGCTCCCTGGGCACCAGTAAACTTTTATTCCCTCAGCAGATAATTAATTTAGTGTTGATCTAGGTGCTGTATAAGGCCCCTGACCTCTAGAAGAAGAGAGATTAGGAACAGCTAGAACATGGTGCTGGATGAAATGGACTAAGGGGGACAAACGAAGAATAGGAAATGCAGGTATTGTAGTGGGAAAAGCTGTTGGCCAGGTCTCCAAAGTAAGATTCAAGTAGAGCGGGATAAGAGTCCTTTCCAAGCGAATACTGTGAGGCAAGGAAGGCAGGGCGTGGATGGGCCAATAGGAGCAGTGAGTGGCAAACACAGTTTCCGGGTATAGCTTTTACTGGACAGAGAAATAGTAAATAAGGTCAGTGAATAACAAAAAAATGTATTAAGTCAGGTTTCCAAATGCAAACCAAAGTGAAACCAAATTTAGAATCCTGAGATGCTGGGGTTTGATCTCCAGTCTACCAAACGTCATAAGAAATCTTGTGTCTCAGAGGTGCCCACATGCCTCGTGGACTTACGACGTATGAAATACCCTGATTTTTACAAAACTTGAATTTTAAGGTCCACCAGAAGACCTGTTATATTTGCTGCTGTTCATAGTTTGGAGAAATGATGAACAATTGAATTTTTTTTTTTTATGTATTTCATCCCAGAATATATCTCCAGTGTCTTGGGGAAGAGACTTTATAGGGTAATTGAGCAATTTAAATGACGTGGCCTGGGAAATGTGCGCCCTGTCTGTCACATCTGGTGCTTTATGGCGTAAAGGTAGCTTTCAGATCTGTGATCTGGAGACACCAGTTCTCCATTCTTGCTGTGGTTTTTGTAGCTGACATAACAGCTGTTATGTATTGTGTGCCGATGTGCCCGACCCCATGCTTACACACTGCTCTTCTGGTCCTCATTCTATAGATGAGGAAACCCAGACACAGCGTTCAAATAGCTTCAAGTCACACGGGTAGAAAGTTGCAGAAGGGAGCCGGAACCTTTGCTGCCTGACTCTGAAACCCATGCCCTTAACCCTTGGGCAGTTCTGTCTCCCTGTGATTCTGTTTTTACTTTGTTCCCTAAGACGTGTCATCGTGTGTACATATGTAGACACACATCGTTTGAAAATTAAGAGATGCATGATCATTAGCACTGATGGGTCTGGAAGATGAGAAGACATACACTAACTTACTCTCTGCCAAGTACTCCCGGGTCTGGACAATATGAAATCCTGTCTGGCCGAAATAGTTTGGAGGCAAGGACCGTGTCTTTTCAGCAGATTGCTTAGGGTCCCTAAGAAGACAAACCTGAAGACAGTTTTAGTCTGACATGGGGAACATTTCAACAGAAATGTAGTCCCACCAGAAGGAGCATCTTTTGGCAGAAACCACAAAGGTTTTTATGAGTAGTGAATTTTACTGACGTTTACAACACTTTTTTCTGGCTATAGTAACGTCACATGCTTCCTGGTAAAAGACTCAGAAAATGTAGACAAATGTAAACAATTTTTTAAACCTCTATGACCCAGAGCTTGCTAAAAACACTACGACGCATTTCCCTCTTTAACTTTGCTGTGTACCAGCAAAGGATTGTTTTACTTCGTTAAAATGAAAATGGAAAAATAATCCCCCCCCCCCCGTAAAGCCTAGTGTATGTGGTTTTACATCACAACACTGACAGTAATTCTTAGGCTCAGTGAACTAGCCCACAAGCAGATGTCTGAAAAGTCAAAGTGTTCTGCCTTCAAGGTAATTACCCACTCCTTAAGGGTGGATAGGGAATAAGCAGAAAATCCCAAGGTTGTCCTGTTTGCCTGGAACATTATCTTTTCTTCGGCTCCTGGCTCACTGTCGAGGCCTCTGCTTAGATCTCATTTGGTTTGCTTTGTTGTATTTTTAAGGCTGATGACAGTAGGTAACACTTATTTGTGCCAATCATCGTTCCAGGTGCTGTCCGTGTATGTTATACTGCACTGCCCTTGAAAAAGTATTTATGGCCTCTTTTTCTTTCCTCCCCTGATGAAGAAAACAAACCACAATGTGGTAAAATAACTTACGGAGGTCTCACAGTTAATAATGGCAGAGCCAGGGTTCCAGGTTGGTCAGGTTTACAACCCCCTGCTTTAAACAAACATTAAGGGTTCTGTAACCTAATGTGTGTTAATAAATTTGGTAATGTGAGATTTAAACAATGTGATGGAATCCTCTTTCTTAGAAGTTTGGTTCTAAAAAGCTTGGTTTCTAAAAAGTTTGGTTCTAAAAGTCTTTTTCTTGTGCAGGTAGAATGATAGAGTTTTGCCCCCCACCTTCCCATCCCCAGATAGCATACACTAAGGCTTTTCTCAGGATATTCAAAGTATTTCAAACATTTTCTTGCTAAGAACATGTCATTTAATCCTTATTCTATGTGAGTTACACATGTTTTCCCCCCAATATTTTAATATCATTATGCTTTAGCTGAACATCCCAATGAAATGTTTTCTGCACCTGGGTCCTTAGGAGTCATAGAAGTTATGCTCAAACACAACAAGCTTTAAGGTTTTTGATGGCCAGAAAGCTTTCCAGAAAAGTTGAATGGATACGTATACCTGGTAGCAGAGAGAGAGAGGAGAGAGAGAGAGATTTGATTTCATCATGTTTGAATGCACTATGGACTTTTTGGGGCGCCTGGGTGGCTCCTGCGTCCATCTTCTGCTCAGGTCATGATCTCACTGTTGGTGAGTTCGAGCCCTGCATCAGAGTCTGTGCTGACAGCTCAGAGCCTGGAGCCTGCTTCGGATTCTTTCTCCCTCTCTCTCTACCCCTCCCCCGCTCACACTCTGTGTGTGTGTGTATGTGTGTGTGTGTGTGTGTGTGTGTGTGTGTGTGTACACGCCCTTGTCTCTCAAAAATAAATAAACATTAAAAAAAAATTTATTTTAGGGGCACCTGGGTGGCTCGGTCGGTTAAGTGTCCAACTTTGGCTCAGGTCATGATCTCACTGCCCGTGAGTTCGAGCCCCACGTCGGGCTCTGTGCTGACCGCTCAGAGCCTGGAGCCTGTTTCAGATTCTGTGTCTCCCTCTCTCTGTGCCCCTCCCCTGTTCATGCTCTGTCTCTCTCTGTCTCAAAAATAAATGTTGAAAAAAAATTTTTTTTTTCTAAATTTTTTTAATAAAATTTTTGACAGTTTGCTAGATGAGCATTTATACCTAATTTTAATGCTGGCTTTTTTTTTTTGACTTATGTTTTAAATTGTTTAAGTACTACAAGTTGGTTAAGAAAAAGCAAAGAGAGAATGAAAGCCACCTGGAATCTCCTTACCCAGAAATAACTAATGTAAATATTTGGATAAATCCTCTATTTTTTATTCCCGTAGGTATACTTTACAGAGTTTTTACTTGGGTTTTTACGTAGAAACACAAGCGTTCCATAATCTCCCAGTTTGGGGCAAAATTATTTGCTTGCTCCCCTGTGTTTTCAAAATATTACATATTCCTCCCTAATCTTTGAATATTTGTCTATGTTTAACTGTTTACTTCTTTCTTTTCTGCTTTTTGCACCTCTACTCTTCATCTGCAAACAGAAAATACTACCTAGAGCATAGATTTGTCATAACGATATACTGATAATACAAAATGTTGATAACAGTACCTTATATGTGCATATGATTTTTTTATTTTGTTTTAGGTTCCCTGAGGGCTAGGACTCTGGTCTACATTGTTCTAACCCAACTCTTATACAACGCTTGGCACCCAGTAGATATTTCATGAATGTGTTGTTATTGAAGGGCCACATAGCACTTAAAATGAACCTGCTAATGTGGGTGGGATGAACAAAAGCCTGTGGATGGTGAAGAGATGGTCACAGTAATTGATTCAGAGCAAATAAGAGAATTGGTGCCCAAACTGTAAAAATTAACTTAGAATGAATGATGAGATTTCTTGAGGGGCCATACAGGTTTGCCTTCTAAGAATATAATTAACCTTATCTACCCCGCTTAGCAGGGGAAGGATATTATAAAATTGATTTGTGTAAAACGTTTATTCTTAAAGTCTTCGAAGAGCGAAATGTTTAAACTGTTTTAAGTGGAAGATTTTGTATGCAGACATGATAGTTTTCTACCTTCAAATAATATGCAGCTTATAATTTCACTTACTGTGAAATCTAATAATAGCTAACATTAATTGGGCACTAACTCTGTGCCAGGCACCGGTATTAAGCACTTTACTTACATTATCTGATTTAGTTTCACATAGTTCTGTTAGGTTTATACTGTGGTTGTTTTGCCTATCTGCTAGGTGATGGAACTGATGTCCAGAGATGCTTATTAACTTGGCCAAGGTTATCGAGATTTCTGGTTTATTCTAAACTAAATGGCAATACTTGTTCATGCCTTTTTTTTGTTTGTTTTTTTTTAAATGGCGGGGGCAGCAGGACCTCATGATGTATACTGATTTATATCAGTGAATTCTTTGGTCTTCTTGATGTTATCTGTTCCTTGCTGACACTGTCCCTCCCTCCCTCCCACTAAGCCGGGTTGGACAACTGAAGGCTTATGCTGCAGAGAAAGCAGGTGGGACCTCAGAATTGCATCTCAGCTCTGCCCTTCCCAGACCATGACCTTAGGCAAGCCTCAGTTTCCCTTTGACTTTTCTCGGCCATCGGACACTGTGTACTTCTCAGAGTTGTTTTTACTGAATCAAGATCATGAGCACAGAAGTGTGCCAGGCGCTCAGGATTATTAGAAAATGCTTTAGCTGTATCCGTTGATTTGATTGGACAGAGATTTGGTTTGTTTTTCTGTCTCCTTATTCACAGGCTCTTAATCATGTCCTGAGTGGTTGGGATTCCCAGGTAGGAAAAGCCTGTAAAATCGAGTTTGCCGTTACTGCTTTTAATATATCAGTTTGTATTATAGATTTTCCAAAGGGCTTTCAAATCTATTACTTCATGTTTTTTAGGGTGAAGCTAAAATTAGTTTTTGTTCTTTGTTCTTCGTCATCTGTCCTCATTTACTATTCAAAATTATGTGGGTTTATTTTATCCTTATTCTGTGACTTAGTCTGTTTCACATCTTGGCTTTTACTTTCTAGCTCATTTTTACTGTGTGCTTACAGGGAACAAGTTCCCCATGCAATTGAGGCTTTCTGCTTGTTGACTTAGACATTTTTGTTCTACCTTTGAATTGTCATTTTTGTTAATTGCCTCACTGATGTGGCCATCTTCTATATTAGATACCTTCTGGAATTTTGCTAAAATTTTAAGTGATTAGTACAGACTTAAAAGGCTTAAAACGTGCAGTAAATTATCTATGTTGATAAAGCAAGTATTCCTGTTTTTGCTAAGAGAGAAAAGTACCTTAAGTAGCATAAAAGTCATGGGCATAAAAGTATGTTAAAATTGGCAATAGAGTGCATAGGAAGAAACACTCTGAGGTAGCGGAAATATTTCCTAAACTGCATTTCTATTATTTTGATACTTCACTTTATCTTTTAAAATTAAATTTTGAGTTTGCTTAACACCTTCACTTTATCACATTTTTAGAATACAGAAAAAAAATCTAAAATGATGCTGAAAATCATCTGTGATTCTCACCCAGAGATCATTTTGGTATAGGGGTGCCATTTTTAAACTTTTAGCCCATATAAACACATTGCTTGTGTTGAGAGAGACAGAGAGAGAGAGAGCTAGCGGGGTAGGGGCGGAGAGCGAGGGAGATGCAGAATCCGAAGCAGGCTCCAGGCTCTGAGCTGTCAGCACAGAGCCCGACATGGGGCTCGAACCCACGGACCGTGAGATCATGACCTGAGCCAAAGTCAGGTGCTGAACCAACTGAGCCACCCAGGCGCCCCTGATTCTGTTCTGTACAAATTCCTAGATGTGTCGTGAAAATGGCACCATTTTATATTCTTACTGGCGGCGTGTCTGTCCATTCTTTGTACCTGTTACTATTTCCCCACATAGCCTAGCTTTGCTAATTTGAGAGAGAAGAATGGGCATGATGGTGTTAAGCAGCTCCTTCTCTGGAGGCAGAGGGACTGAGTTTGAATTCCTTTTCTGACACTCACTGGCTATGTGATCTTGAACAATTTTTTTATTTCCCAAAGCCTCAGTTTTTGGGTTTTTTCCTCTGTAAAATTGTGATAGCAGTACCTACACTCATGGTACTGTCCTCTAATAGTGTGGTTGTGGAGATTAACAGATGATGTGTATTGAAGCGTACGTCCTTGAGAGATTTTAGCTGTCGTTGTTTATTATAAATGAGATTTCCCATCACTATATTTTATACTTTGGTATGCCTATATTTTATACCTAGTCGTAGCTGGTATAAAGGAAAAATTACTCATTTTTAAATAACCATCTAGCTACCTTCCTGAACTCTTTTCTGCGTACTCTTAAATTGTAGGACTTAGTTCCAGCACCTTTTCAGTCTGAGTCTCTTGGTTTTTCAGAATAGGTAATGGTGATACAATAATAACAATTTTTTTCAATACTTCAATTCTGCTTTTTCTTCTTACATTGTGTTGGTTGAATTTAGACAACAGTGTTGATGAATAGTAGTCATTTGTTGATGACTTGGGCTTATTTCTGATTTTAATGTGACGTCTTCTCTGGTATTTCACTTACTAAATGTCAGTGGCTGTTGCTTTCATAGATAGGTAGGAATATATACACATATTCCTGCAAATAACCATAAAAGTCAAATGTGAGAAACTTGAAAATAGATTTATATGTTATGGGAGGATTCTCTTAAGTTACTAAATCCTTAAGTATCTACTAGGCACATCTTCAAAAATATATTTTCAGTGTTTAATTCACATTCTCTTCTTTTTTTATTGAACATGCAATCAATTTAAATATATCTTCAATTTCAATAAGTTTGAAATATCACTGCTTTCGATCCGTGTCTCATTGATACGCCCTTCAAGACCTACTCTTGTTTTCACTATTGTCCATTGTTGTATCATATGTGTAGAATAGTCGTAAGAGTAAATGAAACAGTTTTGTCCCTGGAATAGAACCTTTTATTCAAATGAAGTCTCAGGATCAGGGTCCCAGCGTCCTCGTTATTGAGCCTCTGAGGCCTCTTTTAGAACACTACTTGAAAACTTCTTCCCCTCCGGAAAGATTCAAGTAATTTCTAAATCCCCCAAACTGACAGTGCCACTAAACTGACATTTTCAGAAGTTAGCAGGTGAACTACCTCGTGATCTCATGAGGTTTTATTAGATTTTATACTGAAGTCCTAGCTTAGCATGTTTACAGAGATGATTAAGTATGGCAATATGTGCTACAATGAAAATACGGTATTCACAAATCTAGGCAGTATCTTTCTATCATGAGGTTACTGAAATTTTGGTCCTTGAGTCTCTTCTTTTTTCTACGTTCTTCCATGTATCCATCATTACGGTTTAAAACCCCGTCAATATGCCAGGGATGACCAACTTTATCTCTCTCTTATGCAGCTACCTTGACACAGCTCCCTTTGGATAGCTATTGGTATCTGAAATGAAAATCATCTACAACAATTTCTATCCTTCCAAATCTGTCTCTTTCCAAGCCTTCCCCGCTTGAGTGTCCTTCATTACCTTCTTCTCAGCTGCTCAAACCAAAAATCTACCAAGCCCTTGATTGCCCAGGTCCCTCCTTCCTCTTCCACAACCAAGCCAGCGCATGAGCCTTTAATCCATACACGTAAGGAATTGAGTTAACAAGGTTGTTCAATATTAGAAATATCTATTACCATAGAATAAAGTCTACCCGGGTAATGTGTGTTGTGACAGTTTGAATATGCTATGCAATTCACTTTATATGTAGAACTTCTATGGATGGAAGTAAGATTATGCATATATTTGGTTAGTTTCTGTGCTATTTTTGTTAGGTTTTGTCACCAGCATTATATTAGACTTTTAAACCAGTCACATGCTCTCCATGGTCTCCAGCTGGATGTTTTGAGGTTTTGCTAGAACACACCCATGGAACCTGAAGGCTCAGCAGCCTTCACCAGGAATGGAGTCAAGGGTACAAATCTTTCACAAGGTTGTATTACTTCCATGGTTATTGACACTCGTAACCTTTTCTTAAGTCAGCTTTAATGATGGATTCTTAATTGATTGGCGTGAAGATTTCTGGGAAGAATCCTTTCCATCTCCGTGAACATGACATGTGTAACATTCCCTATCTGCAGAACTCCCCACCTCTTGGTCACAGTTTCAGGGGGGTTGTCGTTCATTCGTGCATTCAGAACCACTCCTCCTTGACCGGTTCTGCTTTTTCCTTTTTGCTTCCTAATTTCTTTGTGCTTTTAATTTTATTCCTTTGTTCAACTTTATTTGGTTCGCTTGTTCATTTTAACCTTTCCAGTTTAAATTTTTTTTTTTTTTTTTAATTTTTTCCCAACGTTTTTTATTTATTTTTGGGACAGAGAGAGACAGAGCATGAACGGGGGAGGGGCAGAGAGAGAGGGAGACACAGAATCGGAAACAGGCTCCAGGCTCCGAGCCATCAGCCCAGAGCCTGACGCGGGGCTCGAACTCACGGACCGCGAGATCGTGACCTGGCTGAAGTCGGACGCTTAACCGACTGCGCCACCCAGGCGCCCCTCCAGTTTAAATTTTTAATTCCTTTATTTCTTGTCTTCTATTAAAAACAATTAATTTTTCTTTGAGTTTCATTCTGGCCACATCCCATAGGTTATAATTTTTTTTTTTTATTTAACTACAGAGTTATTTGGAAGAGACTTCTAATTTATAGATCGGTGGTTTTTAAAACCTGTTTTTGGCGCTCTGCTGCTAACTCCTGTCTGTGTATCATGGTCAGAGTGTACTTCCATTGTCTAGGTTTGGGTTTTTACTAAATGCCTTGAAGAAGGTAGGCTAGTGTCCGCGGCTGTCTTTATCTTAACTTTGAAGTCAGGCAGCCTGTGGCGAATTACTCTGTGAGTACTTGAGATAAGGATCATTGTTACCATCATTGTTATGGCTTAAATACGAATACACCTGGGAGGTTAATGCCCTCATCATCATTTAAGGCCTGTGGATAAGAGAAGTAAATGTAACATTTTGGATTTGGGGGGCTTTCTGTCATCTGTGTGTCTTAACTTCCAAAATAAGCTGTTTTCACAGTTGGTTTTAAAAATGTTTGAGTTGCTTAAGTGGAGCTCCTCTCCTCCTAGATCTCCACACTTCTTGGCCCTGGTACCGTGCCTTCCTTTGTGCTTTCTAGGATGTTCTGGGGGTAGGAGCTGAGTGAGCACCTGTGGCTTCTCCATGGTCCTCCCTGTGCTCTTCACTGATTTAATGGTATGACAGGGAGCGTCTTCCGAATCCTCCCCACTGCCCCCCTCAAGACTGTAAAGCTTTGGAAATAAAAATGAACTGTTCTTTCCTGACCTGTGTATGGATGGCTGGATAAACTGGCCAAGAGGAATGGCAGAAATTTTTCACATTCTTGAAGGTGAGGAGTGGTGGCAATTCTGGTGGCTCCTGTGAGAAAATTAACAAATTACTCTGTTTCTGAAGGAGAACCAAGTGCTTCAAATTGCTGCCTTTTTATTTCCCAGTAAGCTCCCTGCTGTCCAGTGTGCGCTGAGGTCGTCTGCTTGCATTCGGGAGAGAGCTGCTGATTGGTCCCCACACGTCCGCGCTCTTCCCCTTTGGGAGAAAGATCGCAAGCTGGGAACCAGAGCCTGCTAATGTCTGTACCCCGTCCACAGATGACACAGATTTTCTGTACTGAGACAGACCCTAGACTCAGAGTGCAGGTAGCCGTTTAAAGTATGATTTTGGAGAAACACCAGGAATCCGCTTCTTAGGAGAAATCTCACAGAATTGATGCTGCGACTTTGGTCGAGGGAGGCAGTTTCCCTGCTGGCCTGGGCGGTGGGCAAGCACGTGCCAGGCTGGCAGCTGCAGCTCGGCCTGGAGACCACCCCGTGCCACGAGAGCACCTGAGGGAAGCCGGGGCAGGTGGAGAAAGCACTTTGGAGCTCCTGGGTGACAGCCAGCAGCCAGAATGCCAGTTTGGCAAGTGTGCTGCTGGGTGCTGAGTGTTGGGCCCGAACGCTCCTGCGAATAACAGGTAGATCAGCAGTGTTTATTACCCACCTTGGTAGCAAATGAGCGCTTAGATTCTTTGTGCATTTCAGTAGATTGGGTACCTCTTCGATGATCAGCACCTAATCCAAGCAGGACAGTTCAACGTGGATTCACGTTTGATCCAAATAATTTTTCTTGTCACCGTGTGCTAGCCTCGGACTCGATTTTGTGTGTATTATCTCTACAGAAATAATCCAAACTGGAAGATAAGATAAAAAGATGAGTTACTTATTTTAGAAATACTAGTTCAAAAGACTGATTAATTTGTACACTTGCCAAATCTTTGCTTCCCAGTAAAGTAGCTTTTTGTTTACCAAACCAAATGGGTTAGGAGTCTCTTGGAAGAGTGAGGAACGGGATAAGCTGACCCTGCCCTCCCTGCACCCTCCGTTCTCTGTGCACATGTGTGCGCACGCGAGCAGGGAGGAGGTGAGGTGCGGGGGCAGGGTAGGGGGGCTGAGGACCCACAGTGTGCTCATGCTGTCACGTTTCACCGGCTTTCATCAGCTTCCCCATCTAAGTAGTCATTTGCTCTAATGAGCTGTCCTTTCACCCCGTCCTCCAGAATCCTTCTCACTTAGATGTGTGATGACTTCTTGAATTACACAAGCCTCCCAGCGCCCCCAGTGGTCTGTCTTTGGGAGTTGGGGGTTTGGGTGGGGGAGGGACTGAAGCAGCAACATAGGGAGTCTGTAGGCGCAGCATTAAGCCCCAGGTGTGGTGAGGGCTGCTCAAGAAGGTGGAAGATGTGTTAGAAAAGGAGGCAGGAGAGCAACAAAAAACAAGCCCCTGCTCCTGAGTTTCTTGCCGGGAGAGGCTTTTTCTCTCTCGCCCCCTGGCAGTCCTGGCCCCCTTGGTCGCACAGAAGCAGGGACAGCCTGAGAGTTGGGGTAACGTTAACAGGCTTGTAGTTGTTCTCATTCACTCACACACAGATGTGCGCACCCTTTCTCTCTCTGCCCCACTGACTCCATTCTCCTGCCTTGCACTTCTTAAAGAGGAGAAACCTCATCCTTCTCCAACACGCCCCCCACAGTCTCTTTCTGCGTCTTATTCCTTGCCTGCCGCCAAACTTCTCAAAAGGATACATGTGCTGTCCTTTCCTCTTCACACACTCTGTGGCTGGGAGTTGTAACCTGTGGCCTGCGGTTCCCCGGGGGACCCATGGGCAGAACACGGCCTTTTGTCATGTTGGGCAGGAGGAAGTTTACATCTTTGTGTTCCTAGACCTCCTATGTTCCTGATGATTCAGCGGTTCACCCGATGGTGAATGTAAGCAATAAACCCGGTATCAAGAACAGCCTGCCTGACTTTGTCACCAGTAGAAATTGCAAACGTGTCCCTCTCTGTTTCAGTTGAGGTAGATTCTCTGAAATGCCTTTTTCACTGTTAGCTGCAAAATCTCAGTCCGTGTCGGGTCTGCTGCTGCATCTTGTTCTTTGGGATGTATGTTTTTATTTTACGTATTGACCAGCACTTCTTTGAAAAGTGATCTGTAGACTTCATTAGCCCGCGAAGGGGAGGTCTGGCACACTCGGAAAAAGCATCTGCCGTCCACCCCTCTCTCCGTCGCCCTGGAGTAGCTCCCTGCGAGGCCGCTAACCCCCTTAACCCAGTGTCCTCAGCCTTTTTGCAGGGGATGTGTGTCATTTGCTGCCCTCGATTTTTTAATATTTTACTTCTTCTTGGTCTAGACCCATTGGCTCTAATTGAGATAATATATCCTGTTTGTTTCTTTTCTTTTTTCCTGTGTAGCTTTAGATACCTGTCACCATTTGCTTGGCCTATTATAATACCTTCCTGACACGTCATCTTTGAGTTTCTTTTACCCCCCTCAAAACCAATGCAGCTGGAGTGATCCTAAAATGTAGTTAGAAACACATCATTCCTGTTGTCAGAAACCTTCAGGGGCTCCCCATTACCTTTCTAAATTACGGGAAGAAATAGACCAGTCCCTTTTAAAAATTTTTAATTCCCATATAGTTAACATGCCATGTAGTATTCATTTCAGGTGTAGAATATAGTGATGATTCAACACTTCCATACATCACCCAGTGCTTGTCACAAGTGCCTCCTTAATCCCCTTCACATATCCCTCCCCCCATACACCCCCATCTACCTCCAATCTGGTAATCATCAGTTTGTTATCTGTAGTTAAGAGTCTTTTGCTTGGTTTGTCTCTTATTTTTCCTTTGTTCATTTGTTTTGTTTCTTTTTTTTAATTAAAAAAAATTTTTTAATGTTTATTTTTTGACAGAGAGAGAGAATGAGCAGGGGAGGGGCAGAGAGAGAGGGAGACACAGAATCTGAAGCAGGCTCCAGGCACTGAGCTGTCGGCACAGAGCCCAATGCGGGGCTCAAACCCATTGGCTATGAGATCATGACCTGAGCTGAAGTCAGACACTCAGGCAACTGAACCACCCAGACACCCCCATTTGTTTTGTTTCTTAAATTCCACATATGAGTGACGTCACATGGTATTGGTCTTTCTCTGACTAACTTATTTTGCTTAGTATTTTACTCTCCAGTTCCATCCATGTTGTTGCAAATGGCTAGATATTTGTTTTCATGACTGATACTCCATTGTGTGTGTGTGTGTGTGTGTGTGTGTGTGTGTGTGTGTGTGGGTGAGAGAGAGAGAGAGAGAGAGAGAGAGAGAGAGGGAGACATATTTATTCATCAGTAAGTGGACACTTGGGCTCTTTCCATTTTGGGGGGGAGGGGTGGGGAAATACCCACTAATGAAATTCGTGGGTCATAGGGTAGCTCTGCTTTTAACTTTTTGAGGAACCTCCATTTGTTTTCCATGATGGTTTCCCACCATCAGTACGTGAGGGTTCCTTTTTCTCCACATCCTCGTCAACATTTGCTGTTTCGTATGTTTTTCATTTTAGCCATTTTGACAGGTGTGAGGTCATATCTCACTGTGGTTTTGATTTGTATTTCCCTGTCGATTAGTGATGTTGAGCATCTTTTCATATGTCCGTTGGCCATCTGGATGTCTTATTTGATTTGGAGAAATACCTGTTCAGGTCTTCTGCCCACTTTTTAAATTGGATTATTTGGTTTCTGGGTATTGAGTTGTATAAGTTCTTCACATATTTTGGTTACTAACCCTTTATCAGATATGTCATTTGCAAATATCTTCTCCCATTCAGTAGGTTGTCTTCTAGTTTTGCTTCCTTCACTGTGCAGAAGCTTTTTATTTTAATCTTGTCCCTATAGTTTACTTTTACTTTTATTTCCCTTGACTGAGGAGATACATGTAGGAAAATGTTGCTATGGCCCACGTCATAGACATTACTGCCTGTATTCCCTACCATCATCACTGTTTAAAAAATAAAAAACCTTCAATAGTTTCCCAGTACCAAAGTTGAAACTCTAGTATGGCCTCTTTCTAGCCTCTTCTACGGCAGTAGAATTAATCAAACAGCAGTATTAATCACACAGTGTTCTGCATATTTTATTATCTGTCACATCTCTGGGCCTTCGATCCTGTTCTCTGGGCAAAAATCCCTTCTCCTCCCACCTTACCTCGCTCACCACCTTCCCCCCAGCCACAGACACATACACCATAGTCTGGGTGGGACTGACATCATCTGTCTGTACTCCCCTCTCAGAACCTTCTCAAATCATAGCCAATGTCCTTGTCTCTTGTACCCTTATGTGTTAATAGCATTAATTTTGACATACCCTCTACTACACAGATGGTCATTTATCGGGTTTCCCTAGTACAGCTTTATATCCCTTAGGGAGCACTTGTATCCATGTTTATATCGTCTCTCATCTTCGCTCAGCATTATCCCTTTGTCACAGCGGGTTTTAAATACACACTTGTTGAGTGAGCATGTGGACACCTGGAACCCAGATTTAAGCTCTCATGCAGTGTGGTTGGGTGCTCACGGACGATGCTAGTTCCCGCCTTTCATCAGAGCATTACTTCTTAAATGTATAAATGAAATGTGATCAGCTACCTAACTTCTATAAAAATGCCCCAAGAACCGAGGTACGCCATAATTAATGATGTTACTATCGATAAAATCCCTCAGTCATAGGAATTCTTTCTTTTCATAAAAGATTTTGTTCAATAGCAATTATTTAAGGGAAAAATTATCACAGCTTTAATTGTTCAATAGTTAATAACTTCTAGGTCTTAGGAGAAAGCTAACTCTGAAAAGTGAAGCAGTTTATTACTTTAGGAAAGTTCTGTGGAACTTTTAGGAAATTAAAATGTTAATGAAATTATGAGAGAGGTGGGAGGGGATCGCCTTGTCTAGAGCCATTTATTTCACAGCCCACCATCTAAATTGTTAAACTGAAGGAAATGCTTTCTTATTTTCTACAAGAAAAAAAAAAAAATCCTTGTTTGTTTTCAGGTGCCTCTCATTACTTTCTTCTAATTATGCTTCCATTTTCTCCCTCATCCGTTTACTCCTGCCCACCTTCATGCCAGTGTTTTTCTTCTGAATCACTGGCTCCCAACCACCTTTATCATCATGTTCCCTTTTGGCTTTCCCTCAGCATCTTGTAATTATTTTCACTGGCCAAGATATCATGACCCTTCAGTCTTCAGCTTTTCTTACAAAAAGCTTGGGTATGTTTGGTTTTTCCAAACTAAATGTTTGGAACTAAACTAAACTAAGTGTATTAACTCATTTAATCTGTATAACAACCCTGTGCTGTTGGTGGTATTGTCCCCATTTTCTGGTTAATGAAACTGAGAGCAATTAAATAACTTGTCCAGGTTACTCAGTTGTTGGAAGAGGGCATGGTATGGTGTTGGTTTTTATACTCATAAATTAGGAGGTCAGCCTCTTTTTCTTTGGACCCTATGCTGGAACAAACTCTGCCCTGGAATTTATAGTCAAGGTTCAGGGACGTGGTTCAGAATAGCACTAAACCAGAACTGTAGAAATAGTGGTTCCTCTATCGGAAAGCATGGCCCACCCAGTCTAGTCAGGCACTCTCTGGTACACTGACCGTATCCCTTTGCTAACAGCAAAATTGTGCCCAAATATGGCAAAGCAAATACATTAAGGAAAGTGACAACACAATCTTATTATTGATACAAAAATTCTTGGGGAAATGTAAGCATATATAATCCACAAAATGTAATTGTGTTTCTATATTAGACAATCTATTAATATAATTCATAATGTTAGTAAGCCAAAGAAAACAGTATGATCCCTTTAACATATTAATGCAATCCACATTCCTGATTTTTTTCCCCGTATCTTTCATGTAGGAGGCAAATGTATTTCTATAAGTGATTTTTCAAAGGCTCTATATAGCGTGATGTGTATATGTATAGTTGCATATAAACAAAGAATTGCATATAGCTCACACTTGCTGAATGCTTACTATGTGCCTGACACCATTCCAAGTGTTCTATATTAGCTCATTTAAATTTCAGAGCAACCATATCACATCTTTTTTTTTCTATTGAGAAAAATGGGGCCTGGCGTGGTAAATAAGCTCAAGGTGAGGTATGTATGTGTTGTATATCTGTATGTGTGAACACCACCTAGCCGGCAGTCCATATATGCTTAATAATAAACTCCCAGAGGCATTCCCATCAGTATAGGGAAAAACACAAAATAGCCATTGTTATCTAATAATACAGTGTAATTAGACAAAAGCATGGAGTAAGAGATCTAAACATTGGTAAGAAAGAGGCCATGTGATGATTTTACGTTATTGTATGTATCTGGAAATCCCCAGAGCCTCAGGGAGACACTGATGGAAACATGCGGAGTTCACGGAGGTACCTAGTTCACTGAAGTTTTATGTGAATAAAATAATATTTTAGACACCAACAATAACTCGTCAGTAAATATAATGACAGAAGAAAAAAACCTTCATTCACAGCAGCAAGAACAAAAGCAAAACATTTTAAGACAAGCTTAGTAAGAAGTTTGTCTTTTGTGAAGAAATCAATTTTTTTTTTTTGCTGAGGTATAATTTACAGTCAATATCGTATGAATATTAGGTGTACATCATAGTCAGTATGTTCATACATTACAAGATGATCCCCATGAAAAGTGTCATTACCAACTGTCGCCATACAAAGTTATTACAGTATTCTTGACTCCACTCCCCAGGCTGTGGATTACATCCCCGTGGCTCATTTATTTTGTAATTGGAAGTTTGTACCGCTTAATCCCTTTTTTTTGCCCCTCCCCTGCCCCCCCCCCGCCGCCCCTGCCCCTCGTAACCACCAGTTTGTTTCCTGTATCTCTGCATTTATTTCTGTTTTGTTCATTTGTTTTGTTTTTTAGATTTCATATATAAGTGAAATTCTATGGTATATTTCTTTTTCTGAATTATTTCACTTAATCTCTCTAGGTCCATCCACGTTGTTGCAAATGGCAAGATCGCATTTCTTTTTATGGCTGAGTGATATGTGTGTGTACCAGATCATTCTTGATTCAACAGTTCAACAAATCAGCAGTACTTTTTAAGCAAGTCCTACTATAGCACAGTCTCCCTCCAGTTACCAACAGCTTTTTGATTAAAATCTGTCAAAACATTTCTAAAGTATCTGCATGTACATGTAAAAATAGCCAAGAAGAGAATAAGAAAATGAGAAAAAAATGTAATTGGGGCACCTGGGTGGCTCAGTTGGTTAAGCGCCTGACTCTTGATCTCAGCTCAGGTCTTGATCTCAGGGTCGTGAGTTCAAGCCCCGCATTGGGCTCTGTGCTGGGCGTGAAGCCTGCTTAAAAATGTAATGATGGAAGACTTGCACATTCAGGGTCCCCAATATACTATCAGTCTACAGTCTTAATATGTGGTATAGGCACAGAAATAGAAAAAAATCAATGGAACAGAATTGATAGTAAGTAAGCCCAAGTTTACAGGACATTAGTATAAAATAGGGTCCTATCACTCCCATCTCAGATGAAAAGCCAAGACCTTAGTGTGACCTCCAGTCTTGCTTCTCACCGTAGGGTCAGTGGGCCAACAGCCATGGCCTCAGCTGTGAGCTTGTTAGGATGCAGTATCTCAGACCCCAGCCCAGACTTCCTCAGTCACAGTCTTGAAGATGTTCATGGTGCAAATGCTGTGTAAAGTCTGTGAGGCACTGCCTTTTAGAGCTCCACTTGACCTGGCTTCTTATGTGGGTCCCTTTCCGTCCTCATCTTCTCAGTCCTCCCCCTGCTCACTTGCCACCCGTCCTGCTGGCCATGTTGCTGTTCCGTAAACACACACTCCTGTCAGGCTTTTGTACTAAATCTTCCCTCTTCCTGTGCACATTTTCTTTGCTGTCTGTGCAAATATCACCTTAGCAGAGAAGCCTTCCCTGACTGAAAGTTTCTTTGTAGCCTTTTCCATCGCCTGGCATTTATGTATTGTATATATTCTCTCCCTGTCCCCCAGCCACACTACACAGTAAGCCTGGGGAGAGAAGGGGGCTTCCTTCATTCCTACTATCTCCCCAGCACCTGCACCTCAGAGGTGCTCAATTACTGAAACTGGCATTAAAAATACCAGTCCTAAAGGTTCTGAGGAGAGGGAGAAGTTACACTCAGCTCTTGTTTTTCATTGTACTTTTGTAAAGTTGCTGCAAGTCCTGAACCATTGCTCCTAGAGGAAATAGAGGAGTAAGTTCCTGTGAGCCTCCAGTCAAAACGCTTCCATGGACCAATCAACACATAAACCTGTGGCCAGTGTGTTGCTGTTTAAAGACTTTTTTAAAAAATGTTTTAACATTCACTTTTGAGAGACACAGTACGAGTGAGAGAGGGGCAGAGAGAGAGGGAGACCCAGAATCAGAAGGAGCTCCATCCGGGCTCTGAGCTGTCAGCACAGAGCCTGACGTGGGGCTCATAGTCCCAGAGCACGAGATCATGACCTGAGCTGAAGTCGGATGCTCAACCAACTGAGCCACCCAGGCGCCCCGTAAAGACTTGTTATTTCATATATAGTGTTGGTTCGTTCACCCACACCAACCCCACGGCCAGCAGCGCTTGAGGTCGGGCCTACCTGGGGCGCGTGCTTTATATGCAAGGCCTTCCTGCGCTTCAGGACACTGGACAGCGCTTGAGCGCCAGGCTGGAGAGCCATTTAAACTGCAAATCCAACAAAAAGCACAAGATGCAGAAGACCCAGCAGTAAATAGTACTTTTCAGGAGCCGTGTTGACAGTAGGAGAGCTTGAAGGAAGAGGCACAGTCTCACTAAGTTCAGCCTCAGCTGGAATGTGCCTCAGGCAACTCCGATTTTCCACCTCTCCTCACACAGGCCCGCCAAACGGCTTTGAACGAGTATGAATTTGGAGGGAACAAATATTTCTTTACCAGGAGGCAGATTTGCAAACACAGAATCTGCCAGTAACGAGGACCACCTGTACATCAGTCTTTCAATAAATATGTATTGTGTTTCTCTGTGCTCTGCTCCTGGAATGATCTACCGCTCAAACATTTATCAAGTCCTGGCCATAGGCCAGGCCCTGTGCAAAACTCATGTCCTCCAAAGATAAATTTAACTGTGTTCCAGGAAAGGTTTCTGCAGATTTGGGGCTTAGCTGAATCTTCAGTAGTAATGGGTAGGATTTTAACACGTGAAGCTGTGAAGAAAAGGTGTTTTAGAAGAAAAAACCTGTAAGTCACTGGCCATTTTAAACTTGGGTACCCATTAGACGCACCTGGGCTATCGCCAGTTCAAAATAAATAAACAACTAAACCTCTCTAGGCATGAGATTCTGGCATCCATATCTTTTAAAACTCCCCAGATGGTTCTAGTGTGCAACCAAATTGAAAGAATCATTGCTTTAAATACTCATGTTTGGGAAGAATATAGGTTATGTGACAGGAAGATCAAATCAATCTGGAAAAGGAATTTTGGCCCAGGTATTGAAATGCTATCAGTTCTTTATTGCATATGTCTTGAGTGCCTATTGTATGTGGAGCACTTGGCGGGGTACGGGGGATCCATCAGCAAGACCCCAGGAGTCCCTGCCATGCTAGAGTTGACAGACGCTGTTGGCAGCTGTTGAGGGTGATTCACATTCTAAATTTAACTTCTTATAGTATATGGTGATTGGTATGGAGGAGTTTTGTCAGGGAGGCTCAGAAATCCAAATTTAGTATCTAAATGATTACATCTCTCTCTTATGGAATAGAACTCTGTAGAGAAAAATGTTATGAACTCCTGTGCCGATTTCACTCGGCAGCATCTAACACAACCGTTCGGTTGGCTAGCCTCTCCGTCTTGTTCAGTTTCTTGAATACCAGGACAGTTGGCTGAAGTGAGTAGTGCAGTACTTGGAAGTCACTGGCGTGAGGGCCTTACAGGGCCCTAGCTCCAGCATTTCATTTTCCCGTCTTAGAAGAATTGGTATGTCAGGAACTATTTCTATCATGACTATTAATGAGAATTTCGATGGAATTCTTGATAAAGAACTTTGGTTGGGTCATAGTTGGTTTGTAGTTACTTTTGTGTCATTTTCTGCATCCCATGCTTTTCTCTCTCCAGTTCCTTTCTACTCCGTTCACTCTTACACACTCTTCTGGGCCATTCGTAAGATCAGACCTTATGACAGAGCTTTCTTTTAATTCTGTCTGATAGTTATTCTTTATAGCCTGACTCTGTCAGTCTCACCTTTCAACAATGCTCTTGACCAAGCAGTGTTTGAATTAGTTTGCTGCGTGGAATTATTTAACACCTAAAGAACCAGACCCATGTCCGTCCTCCCCTGGGATGCACAGGCTGCAGGTACCGTGTTGTACATGAACGAGTACACAGTGGGTGGAGCGGGGGTAACGGCAGAGACAGTGGCCGATAGGGGCCCCCACAGCATCAGGAGAGAACAGTTCTGACTAGGCTTTGATAATGAGGTTGCAAATATTGTCATTACTGTAAGAGGTAAGGTGTCATCAGGTTGTCCTAATTCGGAGAATGTCTTACCTGTATTTCATATAAAATTACACACTTTGGGTCAGCCTTTCTTGGGAGTTTCAGTTATATTTAATGTAATTGTGTATTTTAATATGGATGATATCAGATGATTTCTACCTCTTTTAAAATCATTTGTGGTCTTTTATGCCCATGAATTTTCTCTCCCTTTACTCCCTTTTACATTAGCCGCTTTAGGAACCTGTGACGTGAGCATTCAGGATGTCATTTGTATTCACTGAGCTTTTCTAAAATTCCTTGTTCCTTGATTATTTACAAGTTTGATAAGAATTGAAGATCATCTTCTTAAAGTTTTTTTTTCTATTCATCTTTGAGAGAGAGCAAGAGAGCGTGCGAGTGGGGGAGGGGCAGAGAGAGAGGGAGACACAGAATCCGAAGCAGGCTTCAGGCTCTCAGCTGTCAGTACAGAGCCCTATACAGGGCTCAAGCTCACAAACCGTGAGATCATGACCTGAGCCGAAGTCGGACACCTAACCGAGTAAGGCACCCAGGCATCCCGAAGAGCATCTTTTTAAAGACTTACTGCTTAATGAATTTTCAAAAATACTGAATAAGAAGTTAATACTGGGAAATAATTGAAGGCTTACACTGTGGAGTATGTTGTCACTTAAAATGACTGCAGAAAAATTTTTGCTTTTAGTCTACAGGGAAGAAATAACTGTTTTTTGTGTATTTGCTATTTGTCTCTGAACCCTCTTAGTGATGTAGCACTGAAAGATTGTCAGACCCTTAGAATTTTGATATTGAGGGACATTATCTTCCCTCTTTTAAAAAAAATTTTAACATTCATTTTTGAGAGAGAGAGAGAGAGAGACAGAGCATGAGGGAGGGAGGGGCAGAGAGCAGGAGACACAGAATCCAAAGCAGGCTTCAGGCTCCTAGCTGTCAGCACAGAGCCTGACAAGGGGCTCGGACCCACAAACTGCAAGATCACGACCTGAGCCGAAGTTGGAAGGTTAACTGACTGAGCCGCTCAGGCGCCCCTTATCTTCCCTCTTATTACAGGACTTTTTCTTCTGTAGAACTTTTTTTTTTAAGTTTATTCTGAGAGCGAGCATGCCCGTGCATATGGGAGGGAGAGGCAGAGAGACAGAGAATCCCAAGTACAGGGCTCAGTCTCATAAACCGTGAGATCATGACCTGTGCCGAAATCAAGAGTCAGATGCTTAACCAACTGAGCCACCCAGGTGTCGCAGAATTGTTTCTTTTTTAAAAAAAACTTTCCCATTATATGTGTTTTAACAGTAGTCTGATCAGAGTTAATTTACCTAAGTCTTCTTACCATTTTTTGTTCCCCTTAATAGCTCTTGATAGCAAAAGCTTTTGTTGAGTGTGGTTTGAGGGGGTGTTTTTCCTGCCTTAGTTCTGAACCAAGTGAGAAATAGACAAAGGAGCCAGACAGATGGACATCAAAATAGCCTTTTTTTTGGTGGAACCATGGCAGAGCCCAGCTTGGAGGGCTTGATAACCTTGAACGTCCAGACTAGAAAGCTTTAACCACCCAGTCTTGGGCAGTGCTGGGGAGCAAGGCAGCCGTGTACTCTCTGTCCGTGGGCAGATGCCCAGGGGAAAAGGGCAGAGGAAGGGGCCAGGCTTTGCTTGCAAAATTCTTCTTCCCAGACTCCCCCACCAGATCAGTCCTCCTCCAGTGAGGAGGCAGAGGCCAGATGGAGTGCTGTACCCAAGGAGGCCACTGTAGTTGGGAAGTTGAAGCCAGAGCAGGAGACGCCAGGAAAAGACCTCTCATCACAGAGAGGCTGATGTGCCCTCAAGCCACCGCTGCCTTGGATGTTGACAGCAGCCTCAGTGGCAGAACCAGGGCTACAGGAACACTGCAAAGAGCTGAGGGCTCTTGGAGAAGCTCACCCTGTCATGAAAGAGAAATAAAACTCGCCCACAAGCACTTTCGTTCACATGCTGGTACCTGATTGATTTTGCTTTATTCTCTTACCCTGTGTGTGTAGATTAGGTTTTTGTAGGTTGGTTATTTTGTTTCTTAGTTTAATTCTCAAAAATTAGAGAAGAGTTTTGGCTGAAATTTTAACCTTTGAACCTTTGGGAGACAGTTGGGAAAATGTGACATGGTAATTTCACTTCCACGGTGTTACTGTTAGGATCAAGGAAGATCGTGTACTTTGGGAAACAAATCCACATTAGGGGGAAGGTACTGGGAAGCGGGCTTGTATCACCAGTGATAAAGAGAATTGATTTCCAGACATCAGCATCAGAGCCCACGTGTTCACATTCAGACTTGAGCAAACAAGGTCCTAACATTAGACACCCCCTTGGCATTGACAGATTTCAGCGTGCTCCCCAAATTACAAATGACACCTGCCTTGTTTTTTCCTGTCTTAGCCTCAGGCCTGCTCAGCCCTGGTTTGCGACGCCCCGGAGAGAGCCCAGTGCAGCTGTTTGTATTGGCTTTGGGGTGGGGCGTGGCGGGCGGGGGGCGGGCGGGCAAGTGGACCAGGCAGGGCCTATGACTAAGAAAGCCAGACGGGCTTTTCACCTACAGATGTTTTAATGTGCTTAACATTATCCAATACTAGCAACCAAGATAGTCTAAATACCCCAGCAGGATCTGATTAGCTTTTTCAGATCACTGCCTTTATTTGCTGTTTGCAAAAAAGCTTAATCCAGTGCTAGAGATCAGGCTCCCTGCTGAGCCCTTGGGTAGTTTTCTCTCATTCTTTGTGTTCACAGTGGCAGGAATTAGTGAGAAGATTCCTCCTCCTCCTCCTGAATTAAAGCTATAAAGTAGTAACTATAGTAGCAGGGGATAAAGAGAAGAAAGGAAACCCAGGGGAAAAGAGAGGACTTTCTATTCATACTAAAGAGTTTCCTTTTTATACACACAAAAAAGTTTTAATATGAATTCATAAATATTGACCTGTCTCTCTGAGTACATAGCTTAGGTTTTATTAGGGTTTAGTTGTAACTACTTTGCTTTCGTGTGTGTTATATTTTTTGTTTTTTATCTTGCTAAATCAAACTCCATTTTACCAAAAGAAGTACATTTGCTAACCATCCTAGTGGCCTTGATTTATGTTTCTTACTCCTTTAGCTCATGAAATTTTAAAGAGAAATACCACCACGTCACTTTTAAAAAAATTTTTAACTTTCTTCACTTCTGTGACATTCATATGCTTACCCAAGACATAAAGTCTAAACTCTGTGTAATTTACCTTATAACTTGCAGTAAACTACGTTAGAGATGCTTTATCTTTAATGCGCTTACAACATTAGACCATAGGCTCACCTCACTGCAGAAACATTACCGTAAATAACCCTTGGCAGAAAAAGAATGGTTTCTGCTTTAGACCTAATAATTACATTTAGTTAGAAAATATTTCCACAGATTTTGAACTTTTCTAACATTCGGGAATGATATACCTTAATAAAATAGTAAACTCTTTTGAGAAAAAATATAGACAGTGATCTAAAGTATACTCTGCATTTTTATTTTATTTCTGATAACAGGACTTTTCTAGGCTTCTGGTAGGCGTAAGGAATGTTTTCTTCAGTGAGATAACTGAAAATTTGTAACTGTATGGAGTAGGCCTTCCTCTTAGGTTGTAAATAGAGAAAATCTCATTGACACTTGAGTGGACACAGTAAGGGCGTGGCCAGGAGTCCCAACTGGCACTTTTCCCCCACGTATTCACAAATGACCCTAACGGAGAGCAGCTCCGGTATTTGTGATCGGTTTCTATCGTTAGGGGTGCTTTAACCAAATTTTACATCTTGGCTCTCATAATGATACAATGATAAATCCTAGGCTGTGCATAATTCAGCCTGTATCAGAAAGTCGAGTTTTAGTAGCAGCTCCTGCTTCACCTGGAGGAAAGTGCAAAGTGGGTGCGTGCTTGTGTGGGCGGGTGGGGGCGCGAGTTCACAAAAGTAGGTGGTGCGTCGGAGGTAGGTTTCCTTTAGCAGGGGAGTATTTTCACAGCACCTGAGGGGCTTTAAATTTTGGTTGAACTTCTTTCATTGAGGCCACTCAGGACGAAACTGCAGCCCTCAAAAGCAGGTAGTGGTAGCATTGTAAGTACTGCATTCTGGAAGTTGGAAATAAATCTGGGCTAACAAGCTTCCTCCCTGAGGAGGTCCATTTTGGTAATTCTCCCCCCCATATTTCTTCTTCATAAAATTAACTTGTTCCTGAGCTGGAATTTGAGCTGAAATACAAATCCCTTTAACAGGTATGATAATGTTGTATATTAGAACATAATGAAAGCTTTTATTTAATGAGACGAGTGAGTGGAATCCGTAATAAAAGAGTTTTACGTGGCGTTGCACATGTGTAAGGTGAGCCGTGCTGGCGATTTTAGGCTGAATATAAGCAGTTTTGTCTAAATGTACAGTTTGGATGACACGTTTGGCACACAGTTGGACCACACTCGTTTCGTCTTCCCACACTACAGGACTAGTGAACTCACTTTTTAAAATTCTGTTTGTAAGCTCTTATCGCTCCCCCTCCCTTTTTTGTCTTTTTATTGCCTTGCAACAAACGAACCAATACCTAAAAATATTTTGGATTTCCCGGTGTTTCCAGGGAAATCGTTTGACTGTAGCCTTCTGTCTCATTTCACTAGTCACTCATTTATTAAAGAAAGGGATTACTGCAGTAGGGAATCGCTACTTTGACACACTTCATTTTCTTTATTTCTCAAAACCCCAAAGCTAATAGACTGGAGTGGAGCCTCAACTTTTTGGAAACATGCAACTCTGACTACTTGAAAATAGAATTCGTTTCTTTGTTTGGTGCATGAAAAGCAAGGAGGAAAAGCCGAAGGCCGCCCAAGCCAGGTGTTTCTTGTTGGCAGCCTGCTGCCTAATGACTCGGCTCCCAAAGAGCAGCTGCCGGCGAGTGGCCTTTGTCTGGCCTATTGTTGCCCGCACACCCCTCGTTAATACACACGCTGCCCGGGGCAGGCCCCGGGAATGACATCAACTCGCTTATCGTAGGAACCTGCGAACCTGACGCAGGGAGCCGAGCTTGGCCCGCATCTGCCCAACTAATTGTGAGCTCCCGCGCCGTGATTGGCTGTCCCTCCACTCGGTAATCGGTTCAGCAAAGACATTGCCATTGCATCTGTCCAACCATTCATTGTTCTTCCTGGCTGCCTGCACGTCTGCGGCTACCACTGTGTTAAGGAGTTCCCGCTGAAGCTGCTGCAGAAACGTCTTTGTATTTTCCTGCCGCCGTGAGTATCTGCGCTACTTAATGCCTGCCTTCCAAGTTCAACTTGGCTAAATACCGAGAGTATTGAACTTTGTAAAAGAGAGAATACGCCTCAAACGAAAGCCTACAGATTATTACGGAGTGCCAAAATACAAGATCATTCTCTCTGTAAAATACGTGCAGCAGATTTTTTACAGGTTTATCTTCTGGAGTCCGATCAGTCATTACAGCCTCACGAACCTTTGCAAGGCGCTGCGCATGGCACGTGATCATTCGGTACTTAAAGATAAGTGATGATCACATGTTCTGATATTTTGACAAACAGTGAATTAGGATTTTATCTTGTCACATTCTTAGGTTCTTTAAAGTGTCACTGTCAGACTTAGGTGCTCTAAGCTGATAGTAAGATATGATCGATTTTCCTACTGTCGTAAAAATCTAGCTTGGGGAGATGGACCGATGCACAGGTAGATGTTTCAGACAGCTTGCTGTAAATACAATGACTAAGTGTTCACCTGCTCTGTCAGCGGTTTTTGATAGCAACATAGAGTTCTGATTTCTCCCATCTCTTTTTCCCTGCAGTGGTTTCAAACATTAGGCTGAAGATGTCGTTCCAATAACTATTGCTTTCGCGAGTTGTGTAATGGGGAAAAGAGGAGACAAAGACTTTCATCTATCAGTTGGGAGGGAAAGAGAGAGCATAAAGGGTTAAAAAGAGGTTTTCCTTTCTACCACATGCCCTATTGTGTGAACATATGCAGGAGTCTATTGAAAGTTTTCAGAAGATGGGCAGGCCACCAGTTGCTGGTCTCCTGCCGTTCCAGTAGACATCTGCTGCCCCAGAGCATTAACCAATCTGTTGAAAGGGACATCCTTCCTTTGTTAGCTAGAGGGATGCGGACAACAGCACTCACTGAAATACAATGGTAATTAAATACACAGAGACTACAGCAGTAGGTATTTATTACATATTCATTATTTTATTTTCATTGTTCTCATAGTATTACCATTTGGATAACAACCAGAACCCACTTTATGGCATTGTAACTTTACATTACAAACAAATAAATTGATTTAACAACTTTGTGGTCTAATATTCCGGATCTGTGAGGCTCTTTAGAATAAAAAAACAAAAACAAAAACAAAAACTTTTTTACTGGATTTGAGGTGAAGGATTATCCAAGTCATCTAATGAGAACTTTCAAAGATCTCACCAAATGGGGAAATTCGTGTGTATACAACACATTTCTAGTAAATAACCGTTCTATTATAAACCTACTTTCAGCTAATAGAAAGTTTCTTTTTGACAATTAAAATAGTTACACTTCATCATCTACAAAATTAGCATGAAAATTTGGTTACTTTTCAACAAATAATATTATTTGATTTTTAATCTATTAGGCCTTTGGCAAAGAAAATTATTTCTGTGTCCAGTATAGTATCTGGACGGAAGCTATAGCTTTGTAAGTGTAGAAATCTGTGTTCAGACCATTATATTTTTGCCCAGTGCTTTTTGTATTCATGAATATAGTGTGCAAAGGCCAATTACAACAGATTCCTGATATAAAGCTTAAAAGTTAAGCCATATTTTTTGTAGTTTTTTGATAATGATGGGAGTATAAACGCTGACCTGTTTTATGTGTGAAATTTTGTCTACATTGCTTCTTCATGAACTGGGGGAAATTAGCCTTATTGGTTAATAGTTGATGAAAGGTGGTTTACATATGTTTGCATTTGAGTACATGCAAACCTTAAAAGTCTAATAAGCAATTTAGAGTTAAGGAGAAAAGTATTTTCTGTCTTACATGTAATAAGAAATGTGATGTTATTGAAGTCTTTGCTGTCTTTTTCAACATTACGTTGATAATTTTGAAGGCCCTGAACGAGAGTAAAGACGCTTTACTGTTCTTTGTCCTAAGATTTCTTGTAATAGTTCCTTTAAGTTTTGCACATGACATGAACAAGTACTGCAGCCTATGAAAATATTTTTTCAGCTTTTAAATCTTAAGACTAGCCTTTAATATTTTATTGAATGATTTCAAGATCATTTGTGAAAAAAATTTTAACTGCCATATTAAGTCAGGGCAGTCTTTTACTAATTACGAATGGGTAAGGAAGCATTTCAGAGATGAAAGTTTTAAAAACCAAATGTTTGGCATTTGATCGGTACAAATAAGCCTGCTTCAGATTTGGATTATGCAGTGAAGAAAATCTGTGTGGCTTATAGGCCTGGTAACAACTCCTTTGCCCTTATTCTTACTGTTTCATATTTAGTCTGTTGATTGACAGGAACTAAAAATTATTTAACTGCTTGTTTAGGGAAGATGACGTTGGAAAACTCTGAAGTAACCAGTTGAAATATAGAACATGAAGAGAGAGGCCTGTCACTGTGGAAAAAAAGGTTCAGTGAGAATATTTGAAAAGAAAAAACTGTTTTGCCTAACAACATAAAATGTTAGTTTTTTTTTTAAAGTAGGGTAGATCAAGCTTACTTTTATCCTTAGTGTTAAAAATCGTGTTAGCCCAGTTATCGTAAACTTTTTAAATAGGATATATAAATTACATGAGTGATTATAAGTTAAAGGTGTGTGGTATTCACTACATTTGTATACAGTTGCGTTTTCTGTGGTTTAATATTATAAAAAGTAAACTATTGGCAATCTCATTTTTTTCTCCCTATTTTATCATTATAGCTGTAGAATAAAATTTAATAGTAGAGCAGTTTTACATTGTGTCATGAACACTTTTTTAGATTAGACTGAAGTGATATAGAAAGATTTAAATATTTGTTTAGGGTGGATCATTTATGGTTTAAAAATCTTTACAGTATTGGGTTTCATTTCTTTGGAAAATGGGAAAATTCAGAATAATTTCACTTACTCTTTAAACATAACATTTCATTTCCCTGTTCCCCAGTGGCTGTGTTTTTGATAAAGTATTCATCTTTTCTGAAACTGTCCCAAAGGAGGACACTACTGCTCAATATTAAAATAATATCTCCTACTTCAAGTCGGGGATTGGGTCAGTGAGTCATTACCATGAAGAATTATCCCACAACAGCGCTTGTGCAGAACCCAAACTTTTCGGGGGAGATCAGCAGCGTGGCCCATTAAATACACTTCCTGTAGTCAGAACAGATTGCGGGGTTTACAGAACAATGATGTGGGAGCTTCCAGATTGGCCTGGCAGCTGCATTGTTCTCGGAGGGTAAACCAGACGCACTTAAGTCCCAGTCTCTTTTATAGGCTTTTGTTCATACCAAATTATTCTTTGACTGTGCTAGCATTCATGATGGCATGTTAAAAGAGTGCAGCTTAGCAACCAGCTTCTGGTTGCCAGGCAGCCCAGCTTCCAATAGGGTTTTCCTTGTTCGAGATACTTTTGGTGGGAGCTCTGCGAAGGCCACGGTGCAGATTTTTCTTTTAACTGTATCCCTTCATTAGGATTCTGTTGTGATTTGTTACTTGCATTATGGTGTCAGTATATTACAGTAGTTAATAAATCATTGGGTGTAAAGATGTGCTTTCAGAATCCCTTCCTTTAATTCTAAATAATTGGGCTCGTGCATATCCATATTAATAGAAAAAAAATGAAATAGATACGGCTCAGAGCTCTCCTAAAGAGTGTTTCTTTTTATCAGTTGTGCCGTCCCAGGCCAGGAGAACTTGATGTTCCTTTAAGACGAATGAACGCTCTATTAATAGAACAGCGTTATCTGTCTTCTCGAGGGATAAAACCCGGAGAAACTCCTGTAGAAGTGTGTAGGAGTTCCACACGGAAGAAATGTGAAGTGTGTGGTTATCAAGCTAAAGATTCCATGTTCTGTTCTCTAGTATTTACCATACTTAATAGAATTTATTTCATTATGTGGAAATACTTCACTCTCTAATAAGTTCACCAAGTATGCATTCAGATGTTTGACTTCTTAGAAGAACACTTAGCATTTTTCTCTTAACATTTATATAATAGCTCCTTTCTAGTGTAAATAAGATGTTGAAGAGCTTTAGAATAAAATGTTTTTTACAATTTTCTTTTTTAGATTACTTAAATAGGTGTTTTATGACAGTCTCAAATTCACCTACCCCTGCCTTACTAATCTCCCAGTTGGAACACTGGAATTGCCTTAATAAGTAAATTTACAGCCCTTGCACTGAAGCACAAGAACAGATAATTTTATTTTGCTAACCTGTTCCTGGTAGAGAAATAACAATGATTCCCAATAGACTTTGAGGAAAACTAGTAAAACAGCAAAAGCATTTTAAACAGTAAAGCATTCCTGGGGGTGGCAGGGGAGGGAGTAGCAGAAAGGATGACTTTTTAGCAAAACGTAGATAATGGTGAACTAATTATCTGATATAATACAGGGAAATATTTTCTTCTGTAAAATGCAGGAAATTAAGATAACGGTCAGTGTACTTAACTGTATGCTGCTAATTTTATGAGAACGATTTCATTTCTGCGCTTTCTAGCAATGTGCACAGAATAAAAAAGAGCTCTTTTCCCCTGGAGTGAAGTAGATGGTAGTGTCCTTGACAGTAAGGGTGGCATGTCATTAAGATTTGTATTCGTTACTATGTTCAGTAGTCACAAAATAAAGATTGTTAGGACAAAACTGTTCATCTCCTAAATGGAGTAGAATTCACTCTGTAATTATTTCATTCTTTGTTGGCCGTTGTACAATTGTGCTTTTACAGCACACCACGTAAATTTTTTTTGAAATGTCTTTAGGTTGACATAAAGTCAACCTAAAGTCGTTAAGCTTGATCCAAATTAACGTCAATTTTTCAATTACAGTAAAGTTAATATTTTCCTTTCTCTCCGTATGGCTTTCTCTTTAATCTTTACAGATGTTTATCAACTCTTTTAGAGAACTTGTACAGAACCTATCCTGGTATATCTAAAACATGCTTTTGGGTAATGTTCTAGGTGTCGCTCTGGAAACATTGGTCTTTCTGACAGTGGAAAGATCTCTTCCGTGATGGTCGAGAAGCATCATGACACAGTGGGCGAAGCATGGGTTTGGGAGTCGGGCAAAACTGGGTAAAAAAAAAACCCAGTTCCACTGGTTATTTTCTTTGTCACCTCAGAGGGATCGCATGGCATTCTAATTCCTAACTTCTTCATCTGAAAAACGGGGCATGATGCCATCTTGGGCAAAGGTGTTCCGCGGGATGAGAAGATGTAGGTAACTGCAAAGTAGGTATTCAGTATAGTTTGGTAATAAATAATCTTTCAACTTCTTCACTGAAACAGGAATGAAACTGTACATAAGAGATTCTAAATATTTTGCATTTTTTCTCTAGGAATACGGGGTGCTTTGCATTCAGGAATACAGAAAAAATAGCAAAGTGGAGTCAAGTACACATAACAGCTTCATGGGCTTGAAGGATCATCTGGGGCATGACCTAGGCCACCTTTATGTGGAGAGCACTGACCCACATTTAAGTACATCTGTACCTTGGTCAATGGTGGAAAAGCCAACAATGGATAAAGTTAATTCCGGGAAGGAAGAGAAAGAGGTGTCTGAAGAGAATGTGAGCTCTGGTGACTCTGAAGAAAGCACAAATTCCGATAACGAGTCAGACCAGTCGAGAAGCATTTCAGCAGAGCCATGCTTATTAACCAAGACTCACAGACAACTGTGTAGGTCTCCCTGCTTAGAGCCTCACATACTCAAACGCAGTGACATTTTGCAAGACTTTAAACCTGAGGAGTCCCAGACTACCTCCAAGGAAGTGAAGAAACCCCCCGATGTGGTGCGAGAATACCAAACAAAACTAGAGTTTGCACTGAAGTTAGGCTATTCTGAAGAACAGGTTCAGCTTGTGCTCAATAAACTCGGTACCGATGCTTTAATCAATGACATCTTGGGAGAGCTCGTCAAGCTTGGAAACAAAAGTGAGGCCGAACAGACGGTTAGTACGGTCAACAGTCTCACGCGGGAAGCGCCTTCCCTGGAGTCTCAGCGGTCGGACTCTCCGATGCAAGAGCTCGTGGCGGATGACGGGGAGAACCTGAGACCCGTAGTCATCGATGGCAGCAATGTGGCCATGAGGTAAGTGCCAAAGTCTTCACTGGGTATTACTAAACCATCTTTGAGAGGTGTTCCTAGTGTCGTGACCAATTTCTCTTCTAATAGTCACTGAAGTCAAGGTTATTCTGCATCCCCACATTAGCTTATGTATTTTTTGAAAAATTTTTAATGTTTTTATTTTTGAGAGAGAGAGAGAGAGACAGAGAGAGAGAGGGAGCAGGGGAGGGGCAGAGAGTGGGGGACACAGAATCCAAAGCAGGCTCCAGGCTCTGAGCTGTCAGCACAGAGACTGACGTGGGGCTCGAACTTGTGAACCAGGAGATCACGACCTAGGCTAAGGTCGGCCGCTCAAGCGGCTGAGCCACCCAGGTGCCCCTAGCTTACATATTTGGAATCGCATCTCTTTCACTTTTCTTCCTCCCAGCTGCCAGGGGGCTCTGCCAGTTGTCCTCCCGTTCATCCTTAGATACAGACCCTCTTTCCCCAGATACATGTCTTTTTGTTCCTCATCCGGCTAAATTACTGTGCCATAGAAATCCATGTATATTCCTGGTTGAGTGTTGACCACTAGTTTTAAACGAAGAACTTGACTGTGATAATATTCAACAATTTTGGAATCAGTTAAACAGTCTATTTCTAGGTGAAGTCAAATAATCCTAGGGGAAAACACCAATTCCTTCAGAAAACTGTTTATATTGATTTGGGAACAAATCAAAGTTAGAGTTTCAAATTTTTTTGTTTCACTTAAGGAATGTAAATTCAAAAATAATTCCTTACAAGCTGGGGATAAAAAAGCCAAAGCGAAACTTCTAATGAAATTCTTTCTATGAATTTTAAGAACTCAAAATTTTAAGTGCATCTAAATTCAATTAGTATAAAGTAAATAACCCCCAATGTTCAGAACACTATGAGGCTTATAAAGATGTGTAAAGGCATTGATTCTTTCAGAGAGCTTAGCATTTCACACATGGTTTCTTAAAAAGTGATCTGAGGATACCACAGAATCGTCGCAGAACTTATTAGAAATGCACATACTAGACCAGTGCTGTTCATTGGAAATGCACTGTGAGGCATGTGCATCATTTAAAATTTTCTAGTACCTACACTAAACAGTTAAACAGGTAAAATTAACATGGATGATATATTTTATCTAGGCTTATAGACCCCAAATATCCTTTCAACATGTCATTGATAACGTTATTATTAGGTATTTCGCCTTACTCTTTTGATACTAAGTCGTAAAGTTGGCTATCTTACGCTCACAGCACGTTGCCGTTCAGACGAGCCTTACTTCAAGTCCTCAAGGGCCACCTGGAGCTGGTGGCCACCATACTGGGCTGTGTAACTCTAGAGACCTGCCAGCTCTCCACGCGGACTGCCCAAGTCCAGACCCAGGTGCAACTCACACATCTCCTTGTGTAACGAGTATGCCAGCTACCAAGAATGTGTACTGACATTTGAGAAGCACTGTTTTTAGCGGGTGAGGGTGAGGACTTACACACAGGGTATGAGAAGGACCAATTTGTAAGCCTCAAGATAACCTTCTCAGGTAGGACCAGCATTATCTTTCTTTCAGTTATAAGCCAATGAGACTTGCAGGATTTGCATTGCTCCTCCCAGGTAAAGCATAATTCAAACCCATGTATACCTGACTTTGAAGTCTGTACACTTTTTTTCGGATAATGAGAGATAAAAACAAGTTGAAAAGGTTCAGGTCAGACCTTCTAAGGCCTTGAGTGCCAAGCGAGAGAATTTAAACTTGACCCTAATCCAAAGATAATTGAAGATTTTTGAGAAGAGGACTATAAGAGTACAGTTGTGCCTTAGACTGATAATCTAGCAGTGATGTTTAAAGTGGATCATAGGGACACCTGGCTCAGTTGGTTAAGCATCCAACTGCAGTCGCTTCTCGGCCTTTTGGCTAAGGTCAAGTGTAGTGTCCAACTTCAGCTCAGGTCATGATCTCACGGTTCGTGGGCTCTAGGTCTGTTTCGGGCTCTGCGCTGACAACACGGAGCCTGCTTGGGAGTCTCTCCCTCTCCCTCTCCTTCTGTCCTTCCCTGATTCCCACTTTCTCTCAAAATAAATAAACTGGAAAAAAAAGAAAGTGGATTATAGGAGGTAGATCAATTTGGGTGCAAAAAACCCTTTCTAATGGGATAAAGAGGGCCTAAAGTGGCATAGAAGTATGAAGTGTACATACGGCCTTGAGAAGTCTTTCAGTAAAATAACCTACTGTTTAATCTTTCCCGAATGAGTTTTTTTTTTTTTTCCTTGTAAAAATCCAGAACTAGCGAACAATTACTTTAGCAGAGTGATCATTTGTAAGGTCTAAACATCATGGAATCTCCAGGGGAGAGCCTAACGAAGGAAGGTTCTGGAGGGTCACCTGTAACTATAGCCAGATATGACAATCACCAGGGCAAGTCTTGGGCTCTACGCTTGGAGAATCTGAAGGAACGGGGCTGTGGTAGAGCCCACATGATCATATATTTTTGAAGGGTGAAGGTATTTCGGATGTGTAGCCATTGTCAAAAATCACTTAGCATGAAATGTGCATATTTACAGATCAGGAAGCAGAAGAAAGTGGTAGTTCAGGGAAAGAGTAGTGTGAAAAGCACAAATGTTAGAAAAAAGTAAAATGCTAGAAAAACCAAGGATGTACAAATGCCGTCAAACTCGAAGAAGAGCAGGCTTTAAGGAGAGAGATTAGAGGACACGACAGCCAGGAAGTCACTGTCTTCAGGAATGCCATGTGGCATTAAAGATGGAAGCCCGGTTACAGGGATGCCAAGAAAAGAAGCAATGGGGGTGTCTGGCTGGCTCAGTCAGTAGAGCACGTGACTCTTGGTCTCAGGGTTGTGACTTCAAGCCCAACAGTGGGCATAGAGCCTACTTGAAAAAAGAAAAAGGAAAGAAAGAAAGCAATGAAGAACTACAGCTAGATCAGTATTGTAGAAAGTTGACAGAGGAAGGGGAAAAACAGGATGAAGGAATGTTGGGGCAGGATTTTGTTTCGTTTTCAGTTTAAGAATGAACCTAGATAAGGAGGGGGTGGGAAAGAGAGTCTCCACAGGAGACAAAGACAGTAAGACTAGGACGGTTTGGCCTTCAGACCGAACCAACTGCAATTCTGACGGAGGAAACAAGAAAGGCACAAGTGGAGTATTTGGCGTTAGAGGGGAACGCACTTTTAGAGAGGCGCAAAGGGCATGAGATTTATAAAACCTGGAGCCCGCAGAAATGAATTTCTGAGATGGGTGTCCTTTAGATAAATGATGTCACAGTTGGGTCAGCCTCACATCAACTCATATGACCCAAACCGGCTCCCAATGGAAATGAAAGGTACTTGGATAATGGAAAATTTACGTAAGACTCTAAACTTTACTTCTCCCACATGGTGAAAATTATCCACAGGAAAACTGATTCAAAAATAGATGGCATAATGAAGGCATTTGAACAATCTATTCTTACATAATTATGAAAACAAACGTCTACCCCCACACCCTTTTGGCACCCCCCTGTATCGCTTGCTGTAAAGACGGGACAGTGCAGATTCTGTTCTCCTCTCCGTCATATATTTTAATCTGACACTTAAACGAAAGTGCTTCAGGCATTTCAGGACAGAACAGGTTGACAGGAAATTTTTATTATAGCAGAATTATACTGTCAGTCACAATAAAATGTTGTACCACGTCCATAACTTTGAAAGTGCCAGAACTCATGAAAATTCATAGTAAACTTTCATATTCTGCCATTTATAAGATCTACATAAAGTAAAAAAAAGTCATTTAAAAATACATATCTACTTCAGATTCATAATCTTATTTTAACAGAAATGTAGATAGATTTCATCCATGTCATGTCTCATAAAATATAACATGGTTTTACTTTTCAGATTAATTTCCCACTCCTGATAAGTTAAGCAAACCTATTACATAATAAATTCATACGCAAAATAAGTAAATACAAGCATGAGTTAAGAATAGAGTACTATTTTATTTTCTTTCTGATCTCTCAGGCAGAATGATTCCATATATAAGATGAGTATATTTTAGTTTCATTTAAATGCTAGCTATAGAAGTGATAGAAAATGATTAGATAGAAGTTAAAGGTAGAAAAGCCAGGGCATTTTTATTGAAATTGCCAAAGGAGACTTTTAAAAAAATTAGTTCTCGGAGCGCCTGGGTGGGTCAGTCGGTTGAGCGTCCGACTTCAGCTCAGGTCATGATCTCACGGTTGGGGGGGTTCGAGCCCCGCGTCGGGCTCTGTGCTGACAGCTCAGAGCCTGGAGCCTGCTTCAGAATCTGTGTCTCCCTCTTTCTCTGCCCCTACCCCGCTCGCATTCTGTCTCTCTCTCGCTCTGTCTCTCAAAAATAAATAAAAATTTAAAAATTTGTCTAAATTAGTTCTTTACATACCACTTTTGTGATTCTGAATTGTTAAAACTTTCCAGCCCCACTTTCAGAACTGAAAAAGGGGGAAGTCTTACAGGCTTGTTATTAGACTTAAAGGTAATTAATACCAAGTGCCTGGGATGTAATAGGTGTTCAGTAATTACGCTTATACTGCATTAGCTCTAGATTCTAGATTTCAATCCAGAATATAGTAACTCATGTAATGAATACTTTGTTATCCTAGGGTTTTATTTAAGTGTTTAATAAGCATAGCAATTTAGCAGTCCATTTTGTTCCTATGATTTATAGGAATATTTTAATTTTTGCCTTAATTTTATATTGGTGGTTTTCTGTGATGATTTCTACAGTTTCATAAAGGAGCCTTGGATCTTAGATCTGGGTGCCTTCAAAGTTGCACGGAGACAAGCCGCATAACCAAGATAGACCCCAGAGGTCCCAGGGTTGCAGGGGTCCTACTGTGTTGCCTTGGAGGGAGCATGCTTCTACTTCCCGTTGACCAACATGCTTTATTTTCCTTTATGTTTATTTATTTTGAGAGAGAGAGCGAGAGCACACGTGTGCATGAGCAGGGGAGGGGCAGAGAGAGTGGGAGAGAGTCCCAAGCAGGCTCCATGCTATCAGTGTGAAACCCAGCTCAGGGCTCAAATTCATGAACCGTGAGATCATGACCTGAGCCGAAATCAAGACACTGAACCAACTGAGCCACCCAGGCGCCCCTGATTAATATGCTTTTTAGAATGCGCCACATGGATAGAAGTTCTGGGTAAGTCTGTTGAATAAACAATTCACCAAAAATTGACAGTTAAACCCAGAACTTACTGTAGCATAATTTGTGATACTATTTCACTGCTAAGTATGGAGGACGTCAGTGTGTTAAAATAGAAAGGTGAACTAAGTTTAGAGAAAGCCCTAAACTTTTGCATATAAAATAGTAAGAATTCAAAACCTGTTGGGTTTCTGAAATATGAAACAGAGTGAAAGTTATATTGAGTGGAGCTGGAGTAACAAATCCTGACAAAAAGTGCGGTTGGTTTTAATTCCTTAAAAAAAGAAAATCCCTCTTTAGTAATTTAGCAAACTGGTCATTCAGTCAATAGACCTCTTTCCTTAATGGGACAGATACTTGATAATGTAGATATTCCATGAAATGCATGCCTCAGAAATAAAGCATGATTAATGTTTATCATATTTCTGAAATTAAATTCTTAGGATACTGTGATTTTCATTTCCTCCAAGTAGCTTTACAACTTTTCAAACCCTGTGATTCCGTTAAACTGGAATCAGCAGAGTTGAATTCGTCTCAGTCCACATGTATCCAGTAGTTTAAATTTTTTTTTTTTTTTACATTTATTTATTTTTGAGAAACAGAGTGAGACAAAGCGTGAGCGGGGGAGGGGCAGAGAGACAAGGAGACACAGAATCTGAAGCAAGCTCCACTCTTTGAGCAAGCGGTCAGCACAGAGCCCGACGCAAGGCTTGAACCCACGAACTGTGAGATCATGACCTGAGCCGAAGTCGGATGCTCACCCGACTGAGCCATGCAGGCGCCCCTGTGTCCAGTAGTTTAAATTCATATTTTTCCTTAAAGAAATCCAGTGCTCTTTTCTTTTACATGTGGCTTAAGTTACCAGGTGACTTGTCCTGTCATTAACGAAGTACAGTTCTGAGAACTGTCATGGATGGGAGTATGATTAACTTGGGGTCAGTGTACTTTGATGCCTGAGATTCCTTGATTTCCTTTTTCTTTTTAAAAAAATTTTTTTTTATTTCCTTTTTCTTGAAGTATAATTCACAGACCATGTTATATTAGTTTCAGGTGTACAACATACCGACTTGACAATTCTATATGTTGCTCAGCGTTCACCAGGATAAGTGTAGTCACTGTGCACCGTTATTACGATAATATTGACTGTATTCCCTATGGTGTATTTTTCATTTCCATGACTTATTTATTTTATGTATGTAAGTTTGTACCTCTGAATCCCCCTTATCTGTTTCACCCGTCCACCACCAGCTTCCCCAGTGGCAACCACCAGTTTGTTCTCTGTATTTAATTGTGTTTTTTTTCTTTTGTTTAGTCGTTTGTTTTGTTCTTAGATTCCACATATAAGGGAAACCATAGGGTATTTGTCTTTCTCAGCCTAACTTACATCACTTAGCCTAATACTCTCTAAGTCCATCCCTGTTGTCACAAATGGCAAGATCTCACTCTTTATGACTAAGTGATATGCTTGTGCGTGTGCGTGCGTGTGTGTGTGTGTGTGTGTGTGTGTGTAGGTATGTAACTATATCTTCTTTATCCACTTAACTCTAGATGAACACTGAGATGGCTTCCTTATCTTGGCTATTGTACATAATGCTGCCATAAACATAGGGGTGCATGTTTCTTTTTGAATTAGTGTTTTCCCTTTCTTTGGGTAAATACCCAGTAGTGCAGTTACTGCATCGTGTGGTGTTTCTATTTTTAATTTATTGAGGAACCTCTCTACTCTTTTCCTCGGTGGGTGCATCAGTTTGCAATCCCACCAACAGTGCACAAGGGTTCCCTTTTCTCGACATCCTTGCTAGTTTGTTTTTTTGGTGTTGAATTGTATGAATTCTTGAGATATTTTGGATATTAACCCTTACCAGACATACCATTTACAAATATCTTCTCCCATTCAGTAGGTTGCCTTTCATTTTGTTCGTTTCTTTTGTGCAAAAACTTACTTGGATGTACTTGCAATAGCTTATTTTTGCTTTTGTTTCCCTTGCCTAAGAAGACATATCTAGAAAAATGTTCCTACAGCTGACGTCAAAAAACTCACTGCCTTTGTTTTCTTCTATGAGTTTTATGGTTTCAGGTCTTAAATTTAGGTCCTTAATCCATTTTGAGTTTATTTTTTGTGTAAAGAAATATTTACTTTGGAAATATTTTATTTAGAAGTACAAATTTTGGAGTAAGAAAGTGGTCCAATTTCCTTCTTTTGCATGTAGCCATCCAGTTTTCCCAGCACCATTTATTGAATGGACTGTCTTTTCCCCATTGTATATTCTCTCCTTCATTATAAATTAACTGACCATGTAGATGTAGGTTTGTTTCTGGGATCTCTACCCTATTAAATTGATCTGTTTGTGGGCCAGTATTATACTGTTTTGATTCATAGAGCCTTGCAGTATATCTTGAAATCTGGGGTTGTGATATTTCCAGCTGTTCTTCTTTCTCAAGATTGCTTTGGCTACTCAGATTCTTTGGTGGTTCTTTACAAATTTTAGTATTATTCTACTTTTGTGAAAAATGCTACTGGTGTTTGATAGGCCTTGCATTGAATCTATGGATTGCTTTGGATAGAATGGACATGTTAGCAATATTCTTCAAATCCATGAACTTGGTGTATCTTTCCATTTGAATCATCCTTAATTTTTTTTTTTTTTTTTTAATCAACCTCTTCTAGTTTTGTGAGCATAGGTCTTTCACCTTCTTGGTTAAATTTGTTCCAAGGCATTTTACTCTTTTTGGTGCAGTTGTACATGGAATTGTTTTCTTAAATTCTCTTTCTTCCCCTGTTTTTAGTGCATAGAAATGCAACATATTTCTGTGTATTAATTTTGTATCCTGCAACATTACTAAAATTAGCAGTTCTAGTAGTTTTTGGTGCAGTCTTTAGGATTTCCTATGTAGCGTACTAAGTCATCTGCAAAAAGTGATAGTGTTATTTCTTCCTTACCAGTTTGAATGCCTTTTATTTCTTGTATTTGTCTGATTACTGTGTCTAGAACTTCCAGTACTATGTTAAATAAAAGCTGATGAGAGTGGACATCACTCTCTTCTTCCTGATTTTAAAGGAAAAGATTTCAGTTTTTCACCATTGAATATGATGTTAGCTTTGGGTTTGTCATATGCAGCCTTTACTATGTTGAGGTATGTTCCCTCTGTACCCACTTTGTTGAGAATTTTTATCATGAATGGATATTGTATTTTATCAAATTGCTTTTTCTGCATTTATTGAGAATATCATGTGATTTTTATTCTTCCTCTTGTTAATATGATATATCATGCTGATTGATTGCAAATATTGGACAACATTGGCATCCCTGGAATAAACCCCACTTGATTATGATGAATTATTTTTTTTAATGTATTTGTTAATTCAGTTTGATTATATTTTGTTGACAATTTTTGCATCTGTGTTCGCGAGAGGTATTGGTATAGTTTTATTTTGTAGAGTCTTTGTCTGGTTTTGGTATTGGGGTAATGCTGGCTTCATAGAACAAATTTGGAAGTTTACCTTCCTCTTCTATTTTTTTGGAATAGTTGAAAAGAGTAAGTATTGACTCTTCTTTAATGTTTAGTAAAATTCACCTGTGAAACTATCTGGTCCTAGACATTTGTTTGTTGGGAGTTTTTTGATTACTGATTCAATTTCATTAATAGTAACCAGTCTGTTCATTGTTTCTTTTCCTTCCTGATTCAGTCTTGGAAGATTGTATGTTTCCAGGAATTTATCCATTTTTCTTGGTTATCCAGTTTGTCGGTGTATAATATTTTATGATATTTTTTTATAAACCTTTCTATTTCTGTGATGTTCGTTGTTACTTCTTTACATTTCTTATTTTATTTATTTATGTCCTCTTTTTTTCTTGATCAGTGTCCCTAAAGATTTATCAGTTTTGTTTATCTTGTCAAAGAACTATCTCTTAGTTCCATTGATTTTTCTCTTGTTTTTTTTTGGTCTCTGTTTCATTTATATCTGCTATAATCTTTCTTCTTCCTTTTCTTCTTCTAGCTGTGGGTTTTATTCTTCTTTTTCTAGTTTTTTAGGTGTAAAGTTAGGTTATTTGATATTTTTCTTGTTTCTTGATAGAGCCCTGTGCCATTACAAACTTGCCTCTTACAACTGCTGTTGCTGTGTCCCAAAGATTTTGGACCATTTGTCTTCATTTTTATTTGTTTCCATATATTTCTTAATTTTCTCTTTGATATTTCAGTTGACCCATTCACTGTTTAGTAGCACGTTTTTTAGTCTCCATGCATTCTTGTTCTTTCCAGATTTTTTCTATAATGGATTTCTAGTTTTATGCAGTTGTGGTCAAAAAAGATGCTTGATATGATTTCAGTCTCAGATTTATTGAAACTTGCTTTGTGGCCTATCATGGTATCTGTTCTGGAGAGTGTTACATGTACACTTTTAAAAATTGTGTATTCTGCTCTTTTGGGAGAAAATGTTTTCTGTCTGTTAGGTCCATCTGGTCTGATGTGTCATTCAAAGTCACTACTTCCTTGTTGATTTTCTGTCTGGGTAATTTGTCCACTCATGTAAGTGGAGTGTTAAAGTCCGTTACTAGTGTATTACTGTCATTTTCTCCCTTTATGTCTGTTAATATTTGCTTTATGTATTTAGGTTCTCCTATGTTGAGAACATAGATATTTATAATTGTTATATCCTCTTATTGGGTTGATCCCTTTATCATAATGTAGTGTCCTTTGTCTCTTGCTACAGTCTTTGTTTTAAAGTCTTATTGTGTCTGATGGAAGTATTGCTACCCCTGCTTTTTTGGGGGCTCCCATTTGCATGGTATGTTTTTCTACCCCTTCACTTTCAGTTTGTATGTGTCTCTAGGTCTAAAGTGAGTCTGTTACAGGCGGCATAGAGAATGGTCTTGTTTATCATTCAGTCACCCTATGTCTTTTGATTGGAGCATTTGGTCCATTTATATTTAAAGTAATTATTGACAGCTGTGTACTCATTGCCATTTTCGTTGTTGTTTTCTGGGTGTTTTGTTTTTTTGTTTTTTGATTGTTTGTTTGTTTTAGTTCTTCTCTGTTCTCTTTCTCTCTTCCCTTGTGGTTTGATAGCTTTCTTTAGTGTGCTTAGATTCCTTTCTCTTTATTATTTGCATGTCTCTTATACATTTTTGATTTGTGGTTATCATCGGGTTGATATATAACATCTTATGTGTATAACAGGCTATATAAGTTGATGGTTACTTCAGTTGGAACATATTCTAAAAGCACTAAATTTGTATTCCCCTCACCATGTTTTATATATAGATTTCATATTTTCCAACTTTTTTTGTATATCCCTTGACTAATTTATGTGGATATAAGCGATTTTACTGTACTTTATATTTGCTTTTACCTGTGAAGTTTCCTTCCGTAATTTTCTTCTAGTTATGGCCTTTTCTTTTCACTTTTAAAGGATTCCCTCTAATATTTCCTGTAAGGCTGGTTCAGTGGTAATGGTCTTTAATTTTTGTTTATCTGGGAAACTATTTCTCTTCTTCCTCTGGATGATCTTGCTGGGTAGAGTATTCATGGTTGTGGCGGTTTTTTTCTTTCTTTCAGCACTTTGAAACATATCATGCCACTCCTGCCGAATTTTATCCAAAACTTTATCTCACCTGTAAAGTTTCTGCCCCCAAATCAGCAGACAGCCATAAGGGATTTCCCTTGCGTGTAGCTATTTTCTTTCTTCTTGCTGCTTTTTAAATTCCTCTTTAACACTACTTTTTGCCATTTTAATTATTATGGGTCTTGGTAAGGACCTTCTTGGGGGCCGTCTCTGCTTCCTGACCTGGATGTCTGTTTCCTTCCCCAGATTAGGGAAGTTTTCAGCTGTTATTTCTTCTTATAAGCTTTCTGCCTTCTGCTGTCTCTCTTCTCCTTCTGGGACTCCTCTAATGTGAATGATACTACTCTTGATGATGTTGTTGAATTCCCTGAACCTACTCTCATTTTTTTATTTTTTTTTATTTTTTTTTATTTTTTTATTTATTTATTTTTTTTTGCTATTCAGCTTGGTTGCTGTCCATTACCCTGTCTTTCAGATCACTGATCTGTTCTTCAGTGTCCTCACATCTGCTATTTATTTTCTGTAGTGTGTGTTTTTCTTAGTTCTGTTATTGAATTCTTCAGTTCTGACAGGTTCCTGTTTCATATTTTCTATCTCTATTTCTATCCCTGTCTCTATTTCTGTAAGTTCTCACAGATCATCCACTCTTTTCTCAAGTTAGTGAGTACCATTACTTTGAATTCTTTCTTAGGCATATTGCTTATCTCCATTTCATTTCGCTCTTTTACTGTCTTGTTACTTGTCTTGTTCTTTAGCAGATATTTCTCTGTCTCCTCATTCTGTCGGACTCCGTATTTGTTTTCCTGTGTTAGGTAGGTTCTCTGGGTCTTCTCGTCTTGCAGTGGTCTCGTGTAGAAGAGGTTCTGTGTCCTGTGTTCCCCGTGTGGACTGCATGTTCCTTGCTGTCGTGGCTCATCTGGATTGCTTTCGACCCAGCAAGCGGCATTGACCCGCTTTGTCTAGTTTGGGCATACTGGAGTCCATCAGACTCCATACTGTTGAGAGGCCTGAGGCCACTGCCGTGGTTGCTTGGTGGGCAAGCCAGCGGTCAGACTCGGTATCTGCAATTAGCTTCTCTGCCACAGCCACCGGGCGTGCTCCCCGTGTGACAGAGGGGCTCTTGTTGGTGAGCGGAGCTGGCTGTCAGACAAGGCACGTGCCGTTGTCCTCTCTGCCACATCTACAGGTGCACTGAAGAGCAGGGCTTACCCCCCTATGCCGCCGGCTAAGAGGCTGGCCTGCTGGAGCTGTGGGCGCACCAGCGTGTGGGGTTACCTCCCTCCCGGGGACAGGAGTCACTTTGCAGTGGTGCCGGGCCCTCTGGGATTGCCTGCAGGGTGTGGTGGGACATAAGCAGCTTTGGAGGCCTGCCCGCCAGGGTGGGTGGATGAGACGGTGCAGGTCCACAGGGGATGCCGGGGCAGGGTTTGTGGTGGTAGCGAGGTGGGTGTAGAGTGGCTAGGGCTGGCTCCTGCAAGCCTCTGGCCGTCTGGACTGGGCATCAGAAATGGCACCTGTCAGCACGTTGGCCCCAGGGGAAATCCACAGTTCTCTCCCCCTCCATCACACATTCTCAGATTAGCCAATAAAACTCTTACGTGTATACCATAGGCGCTTTTCAAACTGCTGCTACCATGCTGTGCCTTGGGGGGGGTGATTTTGCTCCACTGGCTCTTGATGGGCGGGGACTCGCTTTCCTCTTGCCCTCTGGCTCTACTGGCATTAAGCCCACTGATGTTTGTGGTTCCCTGAGTTGAGCCCTGCTGATTTTTAAAGCTCCTGAAGTTAAGCCCCACTGGTTTTCAAAGCCAGATGTGGGTGGCCTCATCTTCCCAGGACAGGTCCCCTGGGGCCATGGGCACCTGGCGTGGGCGTCTTCTCCCCGCTTACGATTCCCTCCCACTTGTGGGTGTTCCCACCAGAGGTTAGGTTCCCAGCCGGGGCTCCACCCCTCCCACCCTTTTCAATGTAGCCCCCTTCCTATGACTACATGTAAAAGGTCTGTTCTGCCAGTCTGAGGGTCATTTTCAGAATTAGTTATATGGGTGTAGCCGTTGGTGTATCCATGGGACAAGGTGAGCTCGGGGTCCTCCGAACCGTCTTCCCGACCCTAAGAGGGAGAGAGAGAGAGAAAGGAGAGGGAGAGGGAGAGCGAGCGAGAGAGGGGAGAGAGGGGAGAGAGATTCCCCCCCCCCTCCTCTTTCGCTCTCCTCACCCCCCCAGTCCTTGACTTCTTCAGCAGGCTTCCATGACCTGGTCACCTGATGACTTCGTTAAAATTAACTGTATCTCCACATTTTGCTGTAGTTTCTATCCGTGATGTGAGTAGTGAACAACAAGAAAAAAACCAGACCGTCATCAGTCCCCCACATGATGATGTAGTACAGATTCTCCTGTTGAATGGAATGAAAACGAGGCACACCAGCCTTTTCTTTCTGATATGAACGAATTATTGAAAATCCTCCCTGTCCCTTCCCCCGCATCATGGCAAGTCCTCTATCTTGGTCAGGGAACCAGGATTCCTGGGTTTAGATCAAATCTCCTGACTGGTAGGTAACCTTTATTGGTGTATTTTTGTGCAGAGTATTAAGATAAATATTTTCTTTGCTGCTAATTTCAGGTAGACCACTTTGGGCCAGTAGGGTCCATGCTTGTATTGCCTCACTGATAATGATAAGGAGCCACCAAAAACAATTACATAAGGGAAGAGTGGTATATGAAATTTGCCTTGAAAAAGTTCACTCTGTAGAGAAGTTTAGAGAAGGATTTCAGCACTGAGACTGCAGAGAAGGGGACAGAATTATATTTGAAAATATATGCAAAGGTTAAGTTATGGACAACTGGAAAAAAGGATGAACTAAGAATATTCATTGCTCTCGTACACTAATCAAAGGGCAGAGAATGGAGACGTTAACCATATCTGCCTCCACCCCCAAATAAGGCTTGTGATCGGAACCAGTTGGTGTTAGTTAACAGGGATGTAGACAAGCTCTCCAGGTGAAACACTGAAGTCGTTTCCTTAAAGAGTGAACGGAAATCAGATACAGATTTTAGAGTCAGAGTGTGAGCAGAGAATATGTGTAAGTTGTGATAACTTTTCTTTACATCAAGACTAATGGGGTAAACCCAGGTATTTATAACCTACAAGCAGAGTTTAGTATTCTTGATAAATGTGATTTAGCTTCTGATCTTTTCAAACCACAAAGGCTTTCACGTACCTAATCTGGTTTGTGAGGTTTTGTGAACTTGAGAACTGGTTTCAGTTGTCAGTTTGAATACTGAAGGTCATTTTACCCAGGCTCTAAAATTTGCCTCCACTCATCTGGTGGATTCCTTGTCCTCGGGCCTGTTTGCCATTGAAGTCCATCCCCCGATTAATAAAGTAAAATCCTCCTGGACACCTAGTGCAGGTGTTCAGTTTGCACTAACAGAGAGACTGCGAAATGCCAGAGTTCATTTGTATTTGGTTTTGGTTCTCAACACAAATCAAAATTCTGTGCAACGGACCTGTGTGGCTTTGAGCACTTGTAAGGTACCTCGTCCAAATTGAGATATTCTGTAAACGTACAATACATAGCACATTTTGGAAAAGTATGCGAAATTTATTAACTTCTGTGTTGGTTATGTTAAAATGATCATTTTTGATAAGTCGAGTTAAATATTGCTAAAATTGTCTCAGCCGCCTTCTCCTTTTAAAATGTGCTGTATCATGCCTTTTAAAATGATGTATATGGCTCACGTGGTATCTCTACTAGATAGCCTCTCAGCGGAATGCTTTTTACGCCCCAGCTCAATCGGGGTTTACCTTTAATTAAAGGACAGCTTAATTTCCCCCTAAGTGAGTATCCTGGGTATTACTTACAGGCTAGCTGGCCGTGTCCCATTTCTCTTACTGTTGTAAAGAACATCCTTAGCGACTACAAAAAGAATCGAAGAATCATGACTAGTTTTCTGTTTTTAATTCTATCAGTGTGGAATACGACAGAGACAAGAACTAGTTATATTCCACTGCATCTCTTTATAATCTTAAATCCGCAGATGTGGTGGTCATCGGTCATGAGTTTTATTTTAATAGGCCAGTGGTCCATAAACTTTCGTGTTATCTCAGATGTGTTTAAACCGTAACCTAGCAATCAGCAACCTTAGTAATCCTATTACCTGTGAATGAAGTTAATTAAAGATCACCTAAGTAGTGTTCCCAATAAGACATGGGAAATGTTACCCAATTATATGAAAAAGGAAAAAGTGATTAGGGTCTACGTTCCCTACTTTTGCTGAAATTGAAGACCTCTTTACATGTACTTAATAGATACGTTCTCTTCAGCACTTGGATCGAGATTAACTAGGTGTGCTTCCTGTTACTAATTTTGGCTTCAAATAATGGACCTCATAAAGTCAACACAGTCTTTCTCCTTCCCTTTTTCCTCACACTTCTCCATTCTCAAAACTCTCTTGGCCCCCCTGCCGTTAAATCTGTAACCAAGTGGAGGGTAATGATAAACTGTTTTACATTTCATATATTTCATCATAATTTGGGCATTGAATATTTTCCTTATTCCATCAGTGATTTTTCAGACTTGTATTTTCTTAAAAGCAGTATAACCCTGCAAATCTTGCTGGAAGCCCATTTTCTTTTTCTTTTTTTTTTTTAATTTTTTTTTTTTAACGTTTATTTATTTTTGAGACAGAGAGAGATAGAGCATGAACAGGGGAGGGTCAGAGAGAGAGGGAGACACAGAATCTGAAACAGGCTCCAGGCTCTGAGCAGTCAGCACAGAGCCCGATGCGGGGCTCAAACTCATGGACCGCGAGATCATGACCTGAGCCGAAGTCGGACGCTCAACTGACTGAGCCACCCAGGCGCCCCAGGAAGCCCATTTTCAAAACCGACAAAATCAGAGTTCTGTTTGAATTGAGTGGTGTAGGCAGAGCTTTGTTTCCCACTTAAAAATCCTCTTCCCTGCTGCCTCGAAGGGTCTCTGAGCCACAGCGTGGAAGTTGGGCATTCAGTCTGGTGAATACCGATTAAGTACTCTCTAACAAGGGAGAGATGGTTAGAGATTACTAACAATCTCTAGCAATGTAGTTTCCGGTGGTACGTGCAGTATCCTCAAGACCAGGTTTAGCTTCCAAGTGATCTTGGCCTATCGGAAAAAAGATCAGAGATCATAAACTCGAGCAGCTATACGAGTGACAAAATTGGCTTCGGTCAGTCAGTCGTATGAACCTTCAGGATAAAAGAAAATTTTGGATTCCTGTGAGGCAGCACCTGGAATTAATTAGACATTCTCATACAACATAAAATTTAGACTCCAGAGTGATAGAAAGCAAAACTTTCTCTTCTTTCCATATTCAAGGTTCTATCCAGCTCCACTCTTTTCTGCCTGCTTAAGGAACATAGGATAGACGTGAGACATTCTTTTCCATAATCAGAAAACGATGAAAAAAATATGTTAGTGAAGAAGGTCTTAAAGCCATTTTTTAAAGAGTTCTTTAAAATTAAAATCTGTTTTCATATGTCCAGTATGGCCTATGTACGATCAGGGCCTAAAAATTGAGAAAAAAAAATCAAGTAGTCAAATATTTGAAGAGTCCCTGACTATATTAATAATTTAGTGCTCGATATTTTTTATTAGTTTTATCATATTACAATTATTCTGTCATTAACGTCCTGTGCACCCTGACTTCTTGCAACATAACTAAGTCTAAACTCCAAGGACTTAGTACAAAAGATTCAAATATGGTTTTCTAGTTTAAAGGGATACCTTTGGCTCTTACATATTTCACTGTAGGCACTTGACTGACAAACCCTGCTAACTTGTATCCTTGCAGGTAGCTTGATATAATGACCCATTAAAGCCGTAGGAGTTTTATAATCCTCCCTGGACCTTCCAGGGGAGGGGAGAGCATACTTCTAGGTCATATATTATACTTAAATAAAAAATGATATACAGAAGGTTATAAAAAAAGGCAAGTGTCCTTTTTTCAGTCCTCTGATTGATGAGCTTGATTACTTTTTGGTTTCTTTTGAAAACTCAGTGTGGTGATCTCTGTACATCAAATACATTTCCCTCAAAATCACAATTTACTGTTACTGGTGAGATTATTTTATCAGTTGCATTTTCATTCCAAAGTAAGTGTTTTCCATTTTCTACAAATTAGGACTACAGGGACACGAGAGAGTAGAGGCACTGGTTTGTCGCCACCAGTGAGGTGACGAGGGCTCTCTATGCGCCTGGCGCCCTCCTGGGTGCCTTACGGACGCCGCCTTGTTCGTCTCCCACCCGCAGGGTACACAGGTTGGCCTCTGTTTTAAACGTTAGAAAATTGAGGTTCAGGGTGACTCACTGCGGTCACACAGAAAAGTGGTAAAGATACCTGATCACCTGTCTCATCCCAAAGGTCGGTCATTTTCACCCTATTGGCCCACTCCCTAAGAGCCATCCCCATTGAGCAGTCCTGGTATTATAACTGCTGTTGTTTCTGTTACAATAATTAGCTGTGCTACTTTATTACTAGTATGACCTTCTAGGTATTATTTTTATAATTAGATCAGTTATGGAAAGACTTGTTTAAGCAGGAAGAGCTTTCCTTTGATCCTGTAAGTCCTATGCTTGCTACATCAATACCAAAACAAGAGAATAAAAATCACCTATTTTTTTTATTGAAATATGGTTGCCATATGCTGTATTCGTTTCGGGTGTACAACATAGTGACCCCACAATTCTACACATTAGAAAAGGCTCCCCACACTCAGTGTACTTATCATCTGTCACCATACAAAGTTATTAGGATATTATCAACTCTATTGCCTGTGGTGTACTTTTTTCCCTGTGACTTATTTTATAGCTGGAAGTGTGTCTGTCTCGGTCCCCTTCACCTCTTTTGCCTTTTCCCGTAAATCTCTTCCCTCCGGTGATGACCAGTGTGTTCTTTGCACACAAAGAACGTGTCTGTCTGACTTATTTCACTTAGCATAATACCTTCTAGGTCCATCCGTGTTTTCATGAATGGCAAGGTTTTATACGTTTTAAGGCTGAGGAATGTTCCATTGAATTATCTCCCCCACATCTTCTTTATCCATTCTTCTGATGGACATTTAGGTTGCTTCCCTATTGTAAATAGTGCTGCAATAAACATAGGGGTTCATGTATCTTTTCGCACTGGTGTTTTCTTTTTCTTTGAGTAAATACCCAGGAGTGGAATCAGTAGACTGTATAGTACTTCTTTTGTAATTTTTTGAGGAACGTCTATACTCTTACCCATAGTGGCCAGATTATGGCAATTTATAATTCCACCAGCAGTGCTCGAGGGTTCTCTGTTCTCTGCTTCCTCACTAACACTTGTTCTTTCTTGCATTTTTGATACTAACATTTTTGAAACTAGCCATTGTGACCGGCTTGCGGTAATCCGATTGTGGTTTTGATTTCCCTGAGGGTTAGTGATGTGTTCAGCATCTTTTCATGTATCTCTTGGCCATCTTTATGTCTTATTTGGAAAAATGTCTGCTTAGCTCCTCTGCCAATTTTTTTAATTGGATTATTTGTAGAGTTTTTGTTTTTGAGTTGTACAAGTTCTTTATATATTTTCGATAGACGTAAGATATATTCTTGTACACGTAACTTCTCCCATTAGGTAGGTTGCCTTTTTATTTTGTTGATGGTTTCCTTCTCTTTGAAAAGGATTTTTTTAATGTTTATTTTTGAGAGAGAGAGAGAGAGCACAAGTGGGAGAGAGACAGAGAGCGAGGGAGACAGAGAATACGAAGCAGGATCCAGGCTCTGAGCTGTCAGCACAGAGCCCGACACGGGGCTCGAACCCACAAGCTGTGAGATCATGACCTGAGCCAAAATCAGATGCTTAACCGACTGACTCACCCAGGCACCCCCTGCAAAAGGTTTTTAGTTTGATGTAGTCCCAGCTGTTTATTTTGGGTTTGTTTCCCTTGCCTTGGAGACAAATCCAGAAAAATATTGCTGAGGCCGATATCCAAGAGATTACTGCCTATGTTTTCTTCTAGTAGTTTTATGATTTGGAGATTTAAATTTAGGTCTTTAATCCATTTTGAATTTATTTTTGTGTACGGTGTTAGAAAGTGGTCCAGTTTTCCCAGCACCATTTACTGAAAAGTCTGTCTTTTCCTCCTTGTATATTCTTGCCCCCTTTGTTGTAGATCAATTGAACATAGAAATGTGGGTTTGTTTCTGGGCTCTGATCTTCGTTCCAATGATCTATGTGTCTTTTTTTGTGGCACTACCATGCTATTTTGAGTACTATCGCTTTGTAATACATCCTCAAATCTGGCATTGGGACACCTCCAGCTTTGCTGTTCTTTCTCAACATTGCTTCGGCTATTCGGGGTCATTTATAGTTGTAGACAAATTTGAGGATTATTTTTCTAGTTCTATAAAAAAAAAATACTGTTGGTATTTTGATACGGATTGCATTGAACCTGAAGACTGCTTTGGGTAATATAGACATGTTAACAATATTTATTCCTTTATCCGTGTCTCACAGTTTTCAAAGTACAGATATTCCACCTCTGTGATTAAATTTCTCTCGGGGCACCTGGGTGGCGCAGTCGGTTAAGCGTCCGACTTCAGCCAGGTCACGATCTCGCGGTCCGTGAGTTCGAGCCCCGCGTCAGGCTCTGGGCTGATGGCTCGGAGCCTGGAGCCTGTTTCCGATTCTGTGTCTCCCTCTCTCTCTGCCCCTCCCCCGTTCATGCTCTGTCTCTCTCTGTCCCAAAAATAAATTAAAAAAAAAAAAAAAAAAAAAAAAAAAAATTTCTCCCTAGGTATTGGGGCACCTGGGTGGCTCAGTTGGTTAAGCTTCCAACTCTTGATTTCAGCTCAGATCATGATCTCACAGTTTGTGGGTTCAAGCCCCGCATCGGGCTCTGTGCTGACAGCACGGAGCCTGCTTTGGATTCTCTTTCCCCCTCTTTGTTAACAATAAACATGTAAAAGAAGATTTCTTCTTAAGTATTTAATTCTTTTTGAGGCAGTTGTAAATGGGATTGTTTTTTTGTTCTTTATTTTTGAGAGAGACCTTGAGACAGAGTGCAAGTGGGGGAGAAACAGAGAGAGAGGGAGGCATAGAATCCGAAGCGGGATCCAGGCTTTGAGCTGTCAGCACAGAGCCCAACGCAGGGCTCGAACTCACAAACCATGAGGTCATGACCTGAGCCAGAGTTGGACACTCAACCGACTGAGCCCCCCAGGTGCCCCAAGTGGGACTGTTTTCTTAATTTCTCTTTCTGCTAGCTCGTTATTAATGTATAGAAATGCAGCTATTTTATATCATGCTACTTTACTGAACTCATTTATTAGTCTGATGGGTTTTTGATGAAGTCTTTAGGATTTTCTGTATGTAATATCTTATCATCTGTAAATAGTGACTGTTACTTCTTCCTTACCAATTTGGATGTTTTTTGTTTTTGTTTTTTTGTTTTTGATTTTTTTGTTTTTGTCTGATTGCTTTAGCTAGGACTCCTAATACTATGTTGAATTAAAGTGGTGAGGGAGTGGACATCCTTGCCTTATTCCTGATCTTAGAGGGAAAGTTTTTTTTTTTTTTTTTCTGTACCATTGAGTATGATGTTAGCTGTGGGTCTGTCACAGATGGCCTTTATTATATTGAGGTATGTTCCCTCTGCACCCGCTTTGTTAAGAGTTATCATGAACAGATGTGTATTTTGTCAAACGCTTTTTCTACATCTATTGAGATGATTGTGTGGTTTTTTTATCCTTCGTTTTGCTAATGGGGCAAATCATCCAGCCTTGCATCCCTGGAATAAATTGAGGTGAATGATCCTTTTAATGTATTATTGAATTGTTTGTTGATAATTGAGGATTTTTGCATCTCTGTTCAGCAAGGATATTGTTCTGTGATTGTCTTTTTTTTTTTCTTTTTTCTCTTTTCTTTTTTTTCTTTTTGTCTTTTTCTTTTTTCTTTTTTCTGGCTTTGGCATCAGGGTCATGCTGGCCTTGGTAGAATAAATTATGCTAGCTTGTTTAAAACAATATTATTGTTTCAGTAACTGGGAATGATAAGGGATCGGGTCGCAGTTGTCCAGGTGGGATTCAGGAGTCCACAGTTTGTCAGTGACTCTGTCTTTCCCATGATCCTTTGGTTCTGCTTTCTCCCATGTAACCGTCATTCTCAGACTCTTTCTGTAACAGCCCCACAAGCTACTTGGCCTTTCCTCATCCTTAAAAGAAGAAATAGGTGATGGTCTTTTCCTCAGAGCTCCAGAGAAAATAGTGAAAATTCTCACTGGCCTAACTTGTGTCCTGGGTCTATTCCTAAATCCGTCAGTGTGACAGCAAACACTGGTCCTCAACTTGGGGAGCTTCTGTCTTGGGCCTGCGTCCCGGGTAGGGAGAGGGAGAGAAGGGTGCAGGAATTGGGTCAGGTAAGAGTGGCTAGAAGCCCATCCTTAAATGAAAAGACCATTAGCCAATCAGGAATAACAAGCCAACACCTGGATGTACCTCATTTACTGGGTAGTAAAAATAGCGAAACTGTATCTTACTAACAATTTTAGTTGATGTTTAATGTGAATGAAAAACAGGTTTTCTCAGCTCTCTTGTTTCAGTAGTACTGTGGTATTTAACAATTAGTGAGACCATATACAAATGTAAAAAAAATGGGGGTGGGGGGTAAAAGCAGATGTGCTTGTCTTGTTCTGATCTTAGAGGAAAAGCTTTTAGCTTTTCACCATTGAGTATGATGTTAGCTGTGGGTTTGCCGTATGTGGCCTTTACTACATTGAGGTATGTTCCCACTGTACCCATTTTATTGAGAGTTTTTATCACAAACAGGGATACTAAATTTTGGCAATGCTTTTTCTGCATCTGTTGAGATGATCATGTGGTTTGTCTTCCTCTTTTTGTTAATGTGGTGTATGACACTGATGGATTTGTGGGTATTGAACCATCCTTGCATCCATAGAATAATTCCCACTCGATCATGATGGATGATCCTTTTAACTTAGATTTGAATTCTGTTTATATTTGGATGATGATTTTTACATCTATTTTCATTAGGGACACTGGTCTATTTTTTTTTCTTTTGCAGTGTCCTGATCTAGTTTAAGATTAGGGTAATGCTGACCTCATAGAATGTATTTGGAAGCATTCCTTATCAGTTTTTTGTAAGAGGGATTTACTGTTCTTTATGTGTTTGTTAGCATTTATCTGTGAAGCCATATGTTCCTGGACTTTTGGTTTTTGACGGTTTTTTGATCACTAAGTTTCATTACAGTAATCAGTGTGTTCAGATTTTATGTGTCTTCCTGATTCAGTCTTAGAAGATTGTATGTTTCTAAGAATTTATCCATTTCTTCTAGGTTACCCATTTTCTTGGCATGTAATTTTCCAGAGTAATTTCCCATAATCCTTTGTATTCTGGTGATGTCAGTTGTAAACTCTCTTTTCTGATTTCATTCATGAGTCCTCTCTTATTTCTTGGTTAGCCTAGCTAAGGTTTTACCAATCTTATCTTTTTCAGAGAACCAGCTCTTAGCTTCATTGATCTTTCCTATTCTATTTTAGTGTGCATTTCTGATCAGTATTGTTTCCTTCCTTCTTCTAGCTTTGGGTTTTATTTGTTCTTTTTTTTTTTTTAATGTTTATTTTTGAGAGAGAGAGACAGACAGACAGACAGACAGACACAGAATCCAAAGCAGGCTCCAGGCTCTGAGCTAACAGCTGTGGGGCTCGAACCCATGAGCTGTGAGAGCATGACCTGAGCTGAAGTCAGACATTTAACCAGCTGAGCCACCCAGGTATCCCTGTTTGTTCTAATTTCTTTAGGTATACGTTTAGATTTTTTATTTAAGACCTTTCTCATTTTTGACTATAAACTTGACTCTTACAACTACTTTTACTGTATCTCAAAGATTTCGAACTGTAGTGTTTGCATTTTCATTTGTCTCCAGGTATTTTTTTTTTTAATTTTCTCTTTATTGTTTAAAATTTTATTTTTAAGTAATCATTATTCCCAGGATGGGGCTCAAACTCACAATGCTGAGTTCAGCAGTCACGTGCTGTACCAACTAAGCCAGCCAGGTGCCCCTCTGGTTGTTTTTATAGTACTTCTCTGCTTTCTTGCTCTTTCCTTGTGATTGATGATTTTCTTTATGCTTCGGTTTCCTTATGCTTGGATTTCTCTTTGTGTGTATTTATTACAGGGTTTTGGTTTGTGACTATCATGAGATTGCTATATACTTAGGATGCTATATATGAAGCTGATGGTCACTTAAGTTCTAACACATTCTGAAACACTACACTTTTACTCCATGTTATGTTTAGGTCCTATTTTACTTCAAGTGCCTTGTCTAATTTTTGTAGATATAATTTTACTTTTAATCTTTGTACTAGCTTTGTAAGTGATTGATCTTCTACCATTAAGTTTCCTTTTACCAGTGAAGTTTTTTCTTAATTTGCTTCTAGTTAGGGCCTTTTCTTTTCACTTAAGGAGTCCCTTTAATATTTCTTTTCAGACTGGTTTAGTGGTGATGCACTCCTCTAACTTTTCTCTGTGCAGGGAAACTCTTTTTCCTTCAATTCTGATCTCCTTGGGTTCATCTTGTTTAGGGCACTTTATGCTTCCTGGAACCCGGAGGTCTGTTTCCTTTCCCAGGTTAGGGAAGTTTTCACATCTTCTTTCTTGTAAGTTTTCTACCCCTTTCTCATCTTCTGGGACCCCTATAATGCAAACATTAGTGTATTTGATGCCCCAGAGATTCCTTAACCTCTCCTCATTTTTTCAAATTTTTACTCTTCAGCTTGGGTGCTTTGCATTGCCTTGTCTACCAGCTCGCCGATCTGTTCTTGTGCATCCTCTAATCTGCTGTTGATTCCCTTTAGTATGTTTTTCATTAAGTCACTGTATTTGTCAGCTTTGACTGGTCCTTTTTTTGTATTTTCCCTTTGTGGAAGTTCTCATTGAGTTCATGTATTTTCAGGACTCTCATCCATTGAGCGTCTTTAGGACCATTACTTTGAACTCTTTATCAGTTAGATAGGTTATCTCCATTTTGTCTAACTCCTTACCTGGGGTTTGTCTTTTTCTTGCTTTTGGATCACATTCCTCTATCTCCTCACTTTGTCTGACCGTGTGTGTTACTATGTGTTAGGTCAGCTACATCTCCTGGCCTCGTGTACAAGGCGTTCTGTGGTGTCCAGAAGCACAGTGCACCCTCCTGCTGTGGCTGGGCACAACTCCTCTGGATGCTACAGTGAGCGGAACTGCCTTTCAGCCCAGCTGTCTGCAAAGACTACTAGCACCACTGCTGTGGGCACATGATCAGTAGGGCTTGTCCTTGGTGCCTCTGAGAGGTCTGGCTGCAGTGTAGGTGCACTGGTTGGTGGGGCTAAGTGGCCCATCCCCGGGGGAAAAACTGCTATGGAGAGGTGCCAGTCCTGACCAGGGCTATCCATTGGGTGGGGTGAGTCCTCAGGGGAATGTCTGGGCAGGAAGAGTAGGGCTGGCAAGGTAGGTGCAGTGTCCAACTTGGTTCCTGCAAGCACTGGGCCAGCTAGAGTGAAGGAGAGCAAGGAGACCGGTGCCCAGAGCACCTTCAGATCCCTGCCCCTTACGTACACCTCCCACGTTAGTAACCCTTCGCATGTATCCCAGGCACTTTGCAACCTGCTGCTTCTCTGCTGTGTCCTGGGCTAAGAAATACAGCATGCTGACATTTTAAGGGAGGAGACACGATTTACTACAGCCCTCCAGCGCCCCCCCCACCCCCACCAGAGTGAAGCCCCACCAGTTTTCAAAGCCTGACGTTCTGGTGGCCTGACTTCTCAGTGCAGGGTCCCAGGGCCAGGTATGCCCTCCTTGGTCGCCTCCCTCCTCAGGGAATAACTGCTCCTGTGGTCCCCTCCCACTGGGGGGTTGCCGCCACATTAGGGTGTCTTTCCCCATGCCTGCCTGCTGTGTTGGTCTCCACGAAGTGGAGGGGTTGTGTCAGTGCCTCCCGGGAGGGGAACGTGCTCAGGATCCTCGTGCTGCGCCTTCCTCGGCCTCCTCCCTGCAGCCTTCTTTACAGGCAACACAAATAACATGTTAATGCAAAACAAACACTCAAATGGTAGCAGAATCAATGTGGAAGAGATAAGATAATGAAAAAGGGACTCATTTGTTCTCCTTTCAGTGCCATCAAAAGAATTGAAAAGCAGTCCCTTTTAATAGATCCCTCATTCCACTTTTAGATTTCTGTGTTTTTCAGTTAATCCTCCTGTCTACCACTGATGACAAGTTAGAATCCTAAACTTTTATTTTTTAATGTTTATTTTGAGAGAGAGCATGAGCAGGGGTGTGGCAGAGAGGGAGAGAGAGAATCTCAAGCAGGCTCCACACTGTCAGCGCAGAGCCCAATGCAGGGCTAAAACTCAAAAACCGTGAGATCAGGACCTGAGCTGAAATCAGGAGTCAGACACTTAACCGACTGAGCCACCCAGGCATCCCTAGAAGTTAGAATTCTAAAGTAACCCTTCCTATCCTTTGGTTAACCCAGTTAATGATATGTGCATATATAACTTGAGAAATAATATAGGACATTCTATTTCCTGCATATTGCTGATGGAATGGTTGGCCCATTAGCCCCTTCTTCTCAGTCTTGTTTTGAGGCAAACTACATTACAATACGTAGTGCCCTGAATTTTTCTATTACAAAGTATGCCTTTATAGCCCTTTAATCGTCAGAGGTGACTAATCTAAAGACACATCAAGAAGTATACTATAATTCTCCATTGGGAAGCGTATGTGGTGGTGTTACATAGCAAGTCATGTTATTTCGAGTGTTTATGGAATTGTCCTGTTGAAGACCAAACTGTGTACTTTTCAAATTTGTTACAGAGGTACATATGAATAAAGATAGTTCTGTTAGATATGGAGACCGTGAATTTACGAGTGAAAAGTTAGGACAGTGCCAGTCTTAGGAAGAATATGCCAAGATGATCTGCATCTATTTTAGCTCGCCTTGGGTTCCAGGGTCCAGTTCACAGGGGGTTGCTCGTGTCTGTGAGTTAGAGTCCCTCCACAGAAGTCTCTGGGCCTCCGTCACCTGGGCCCGAACTCAGTATCCTTCTCTGCTGTTGGGTCTGCAAAGTGATCTCTACAGTGAATTACACAAAGCTGTTGGGGAAGTTGCAGTGACTAAGAAATCTGCAGCTTGTGGCTTATTAAATTGAGGCTTAGTAGTTGCCACTGATGTTACAAAGCCTGTCTTCTTCAAACTCTGCCCACGGCCTGGCAGACACTCCCCAAGTATCTACTAAGTCAGGTGCCTGGTCTCTCGGGGGCTTCCAACTTTCAAAATACTCTGCCTGTAGTACAGAACATGGCAGCCCTTAATACTATACAGCAGGTCTCTTCCCCACAGATTAATGGCATTGGGGGACACCAGAGGGACACGTGCTGCTCAGGATCCTCACAGGTGAAAGAGCAAGTGGACAGGTGTCTAGGTATACCCCCCATCGTGTGTGTTTCTGGGCCTGGGTGAAACAGGAAAAGTCCATACAAATTGCAGACACGAGCAAGGACAGGGAAAGGTTAAGGTTGGATAAAGCATGTTTCTTTTCTATTTTTATTTTTTAATTTTTTTTTAAATTTACATCCAGATTAGTTAGCCTATAGTGCAACAATGATTTCAGGAGTAGATTCCTTAATGCCCCTTCCCCATTTAGCCCATCCCCCCTCCAGTAACCCTCTGTTTGTTCTCCATATTTGTCTCTTATGCTTTGTCCCCCTCCCTGTTTTTATATTATTTTTGCTTCCCTTATGTTCACCTGTTCTGTGTCTTAAAGTCCTCATATGAGTGAAGTCAGATGATATTTGTCTTTCTCTAATTTGGCTTAGCATAATACCCCCTGGTTCCATCCACATAGTTGCAAATGGCAAGATTTCATTCTTTTTGATTGCTGAGTAATACTCCATTGTGTGTGTATGTATATGTATATATGTATGTATATATACATGTAGGTATGTATATGTGTATATATGTATACATACACATACACCACATCTTCTTTATCCATTCATCCATGGATGAACATTTGGGCTCTTTCCATACTTTGGCTGTTGTTGATAGTGCTGCTATAAACATTGGGGCACACGTTCCCCTTTCAAACAGCATACCTGTATCCCTTGGATAAATGCCTAGTAGTTCAGTTGCTGGGTCATAGGGTAGTTCTATTTTCAATTTCTTTTGAGGAACCTCCATACTGTTTTCCAGAGTGGCTGCACCAGCTTGCATTCCCACCAGCAGTGCAAAAGAGATCCTCTCTCTCCACATCCTTGCCAATATCTGTTGTTGCCTGAGTTGTTAATGTTAGCCATTCTGAGAGGTGTGAGGTGGTATTTCATTGGTTTTGATCTGTATAACCCTGATGATGAGTGATGTGGAGCATTTTTTCATGTGTCAGTTGGCCATCTGGATGTCTTCTTTGGAGAAGTGTCTATTCGCGTCTTTCGCCCATTTCTTCACTGGATTATTTGTTTTCTGGGTGTTGAGTTTGATAAGTTCTTTATAGATTTCAGATACTAACCCTGTATCTGATATGTCATTTGCAAATATCTTCTCCCATTCTGTCGGTTGCCTTTTAGTTTTGCTGATTGTTTCCTTTGCTGTACAGAAGCTTTTTATTTTGATGAGGTCCCAGTAGTTCATTTTTGCTTTTATTTCCCTTGCCTCTGGAGACGTGCTGAGTAAAAAGTTGCTGCCGCCAAGATCAAAGAGGTTTTTGCCTGCTTTCTCCTAGAGGATCTTGATGGCTTCCTGTCTTATATTGAGGTCTTTCATCCATTTTGAGGTTTTTTTTGTGTATGGTGTAAGAAAGTGGTCCAGGCTCATTCTTCATGTCGCTGTCCAGTGTTCCCAGCACCACTTGCTGAAGAGACTGTCTTTATTCCATTGGATATTCTTTCCTGCCTTGTCAAAGATTAGTTGGCCATACGGTTGTGGGTCCGTTTCTGGGTTCTCTGTTCTGTTCCACTGACCTATGTGTCTGATTTTCTGCCTCCACCTTTCTCCATCATTTCCCAACGCCAGTATGTGAGGAAGTGTATATATCCTTATCACCCAATAACTTTGTCTCTTACCTGTGCCTGCATTTCAGTAACAAGGTAACCAAAAAAGCGAAGAGGGTCAAGGGTCTCTTCTGATCTGCCCCTGAATCCATGCCCATGGGTCTGGAAAATGCATCTGTGAATCACAGATGAAAACGGGTGGAAGACTCATCCAGCCGCAGCCCCACGGCTTCTCCCAGGTCACCTTTTCAGAAAGATTTCAAAGACTGCCACCAGCAGTGCCTCCCAGCAGGTGTGTGAGGCTTCAGGAACAGCCTGCATTGTCGGAGATCCCCGAGGCCAAGGCATTCGGTTGTGGGGGGGAGGGGGGGGCTCATGTTTAGCCCCTGTCATTCCTGTTCCATGCATCAAGCAGAGCCGTGCAGGGTCACCACCCCAGGCAGGCAGCCAGTATCCGTCTTCCCGCAGAGGGCTGTAGGACTGAAGACCTGCTGTGGAGGACTTTGGTACATGTCTGCACGTATCTGCAGAGCAGGGGAAAGTAAGTGAAGATGGAGAATGTCAGCCATGAAAAGGGCACCTGGGCTCTTTCCCTGTCTGATCCACCCAGCAGTGCTGGGTAACTTCTTAACACCCTTGAGTCCTTGCAGCTCCGAAGGGAGAAGGCTTCCCCATGTTGAGATGAAAAGTTGCTTTGTATGGCTCTCCGGCCAGTTTCATCTTACTGTTTGGTAGCGTGACTCCTGTCTCCCCTTTCTTTCTAGTTATCAGGGCAACCGTTTGCCAGCCGGATACTTTATCTTACCCCAGTTCACAAGACTCCTCGTTCCTTCCTCTTCATCATTTCTGCTGCCCTGTGTTTTACATGATGAATGTAGGGGATCTTGGAGGTAGAGTTCACATCAGAACATTTGGGTAAGGCCAGCAATTTTCCTTCTTCCAGAGGGAAGTTATCCTCAGACCCTGAAGCCACTGGGAAGTATCCATCCAAAAAGTTGTCTCCTTCTTCTCAGTTCCAGACAAAGAGGGGAAAGGAGGAACAGCAGAGAAGGCTTTGAGAACTAGGAGAAAGGAGCGTTGGGTTTCTTATTCATTCTTTATGGCTGTCCCAGTTCATCTTTTCATTAATTTCCTGATGTTCAGAGATACCAATACTCCTTTTATTATTTTCAGTAAGGTTTTTCTAAAAATCCTTATAAATATACCAATTTCTCTACTTCATCTGAGCCTTTCTGTGGCCACTGCAAAGCAGGATTTTTATAAGCATGCTGATTCCAAACATGACAGAGTAAAATAAGCCTTTTAAGAAAGACACCTGCTGGTAGGCCCCGGGTACTGGTGAATCACCTGTGAACTTTGAGCCTGTATTACACGTTTTGCTCAGTAGTAATTCAGAATTTGCAGTAAGAGTTTCAGATTCTCCCTGGGAACCCAGTCGAACTGAGTCAAAAGGACACCTTCTGTCAAACACTCAGGCTCTCTTATGTAATCACAGGTGGCCACAAATGTTCCAACAAATTCAGCATTACAAAGACTCACTTGAGGTATGCCATGTTTATTGCCAAATTGTTGAAACAAAAAAAAAAATCAAGGCCCAATGGAATATGCCAATTCATAAATATAGAATTAGCTATTTTTATTACAGAGAAAATGCATGCAGACATAGCCCATAAATGACTACAGACTGTAATGAGTCTTCTCTATTTATATGGAATTAAAGCTTCAGTTCTTAAACATCATCCTACTTTCTTCTGGTAAACATTCAACAGATAGTTCATTTGCCCTAGTAGCTACATTGTGCTTGCTCTGACGTCCTGTTTTGCATATATTTTTTCATCAGGCTTACTCTGTTTTTCTAATTCCTTATCAGAACCTCCTACAGTTGCCCTTTCTGTTGTATCCAGCACCTGCGATTAGTCACATCCTTCAACATGCCTCAGGAAGGTTACCTTAAGTTCAGTCTCCTGAAGCTCTCCTAGTCTGTACAAGTCCCATCTGCACTTGGGAACCACCGAGTAGTTCTCTGCTTGGGCTTTTAATAATTCTGGGGATGACTCTGGGCCTTGGGGGCTGGAAGGTACTTCCAAGACAACAGCCACCATTCCAGGGATTTCGTGGTTAGCATTCATTTCTTTGATCTGATCAGGAGACGACTGGCTGAGAAAAGGGCCAGAGGCTGGGAGACCCACTGTTCACATCAGCACTTGGACTGCCTCTCCCTGCCCCCACGTGAGCTCTGATCTGGGTCAAGCATGAGAGCCAATTGCTAATTGCATTAAATATGATTTCACATTAGTGTGGGGTGTTACTATACCTGGAGATGGAACTACTATGTTTTAGGAAAAGCACGCCTTCAACTTTACCAAGTATTGCCAAATTGTTCTCCTGAATAGTTGTACCAATTTACACTCCCACCTGTAATGTATGAGTTCCTACTTTCACACATCCTTGGCAACATCTGGTGTTTGCAGACTTTATTTTTTCCAATCTGATGGGTGTGAAGTGGTGTCTCATTTTTGGCTTTAATTTGCATTTCTTCACTATTGAGCATCTTTTCATATGTTCGTTGGTCATTTGGGTTTCCTCTTCTGTGAATTCACTGTTCATATCTTTTGCCCTAAAAAAATGGTTATTCTCAATGTATAGGAATACTTTACATAATCTGAGTCCTAGCTTCTTTTTTTTTTTTTTTTTTGGCTCTGTATGTTGCATATATCTTGTTCTAATCTATGGCCTGTTTATGCATATGCATTTTTGTTCATGCTTTTACATAAAAAGTCTTATGTACTCAAGTCTATCCATCTTTTCCTTGATAACGCACAGTTGTATGTCATCTTTAAGAAGTATTTCCCCATCCTAATGTCAGTGTATCCTGTAATTTCTTTCAAAGTTTTATAGTATTTTTCATATTTGAATCTTTGATATACAGCTTATTTTTGTCTATGGTAAGAGCTAAAAAATATAATTTTATGTTTTCCATATAAACTCCCAGTTCTAGTGCCATTTGTTAAATGGTCCATCTTCAAATTAATTTCTCATGTCATTTATACACAAGTCTCACCTTCAGCTTGCTTTTCTGTTACATGTTTTTTTTAATCTTTGCCCGTATCAATATAACCTTGATTGGGTATCACTAGTTTTATGCTACATATTGATCGTTAGTGGTGAAGTTCCTCCCATTTTGTTCTTTAATATTCTTGGCCTTTTTCTTCTCCCATAGCAATTTTAGGATGAGCTTCTCAAGTTCCCTAAAAATCCTTTGGAGGGCTTTTATTGGAATTTCAGTGAGCTTGCAGATTCATTTGAGAATTGTTGTCTACATAAAATGAGTCTTGCCATCCATGAAAATGGTATATTGTTCCTTTCATTCATGTCTTCCCTTTGTTTAACATTTATTTTTGAGAGAGAGCTTGAGCAGGGGAGGGGCAGAGAGAGAGGGAGACACAGAATCTGAAGCAGGCTCCTAGCTGTCAGCACAGAGCCCGACACGGGGCTTGAACTCAAGAACCATGAGATCATCCCCTGAGCCCATGTCCGACACTTAACCGACCGAGCCACCCAGGCGCCCCCAGGTCTTGTCTTATGCCTTCATTATAGGCTTTCTCTTTTTGTTTTCTCTATAAAACTCTTGCCTCTCTTTTTCCTCCTTAGACTTTAGTTTTTGTTACTTTTACAAATGGGATTTTTGTTAATTAAAACTTTAAATTGGCTTGCTACTGTATAACAGTACAAATTTTTTAACTACAACCTTGTATCTTCAGTGTAATAACATGTTGTAAAAGAATATTGTCTGTAGGATACAGTCCTGTCTGTGGAAATCTGTTTGGTGGCGTAGTACATAGCCAATTTTATAAATCTTCCACATGGTCTTGAAAAGATTTTTCTCTTATTCTCTGCAGGGTCTTGTGCATGTCCATGAGATCAAGCTTGTCATGGATCCAGTCATCTATATTCTTACTAAATGTTTTCTGCTTCATCGTTCAATTACTATTTTTTCTTCTAGTAATCCGTTCATCATTTCCATTACTCAGTTCACAATTAGGATAGCTTCCTATCCTAAATTCGTTTTTACTATTCGTTTTTGTGAATTCATTTTTACTATTATTTAATAACTTGTTTATCCCTCTGTTTTTATACACTAAAAGAGCTTTCCAAGTTTTCTTTAGTTTATGGTACAACTAAAAAAGCAGACAAGGATGTCCTTAGCTACAACTAACAGAAAACTTGACTACAGTTTCTTAAAATGGGGGAAGTATTTTTTCTGAAATAACAAGGTCCAAAAGATAGGTGCAGGTCTTTCTGCTCAGAAACCAGGCTTTCTTTATGTCTTTGTGCATCATTCACAGTGTGGTCCCCTCCTGCCTTGGGCCAGTCGGATGGCAACGGGGGTTGTGGGACAAGGAGAAGACAACAACCTTTACCATCAGGATTGCGGGGCCTGACACCCCTTTGAAGCATCTGGAGAATCTCTGTTCTGTGACTGTAAATGATTTGCTGTTGCCACACATTTTGTGAACATTCTTTAATTAGAAGATAGAATCTTCTATTTCTGCAGTAAAATGTGACCATTTCCCTTTCCAAGTGAAGTCACCAGGGAGCAAATGCTCATGTAGAGCCAGAAGCAGTAAAATGCACAAGCTTCAGTAAACCAGGTGTCATTTGGGACTAGCAAAGTACAACACACTTAGATTTCAAAGCATTAATACAAAATAAAAATACGGTCAGTTTTTAGCAAGTGTTTGTATTTAGGAACGGTATATATAGTCTCTTAAGAGATGATCCCATTCTTTCCTATAGCTTTTCAAAAGACTGATTTCAGTATATTCTATGAAACTCAACATCACTTTGTCCTTTGCTGGAGCATCGGCAGGACCATCGTGTAGCCCTTCTTACCTAGGAAATAGGACCTCAGACTCCCGCTTCCTGTATCCCTTTCTCTGAGACTTTACTGCCTCTGATTCTGCCCCTAACCTTGCCCCAACCCAGTTTTTGGAACATGGAGTGTTAACACTGCAGTTTGCATCTCCAGCCTTCAGTATCTACAGAGCAGGTCGGTCTATCTCTGTTTTATCCTTAAAAGGATGATATAGATGGTTCTAGTACTTCCTCGGAGGAGTCTACGAGAATATATTAATACACCTAAAGTTCAGTTTGTGCTAAAAATGAACAGAGCATTTACTTACCTTACTTGATTCACCCCCTCCTTAGCACCAAGAAGTAAAGAATATTTGTCTCCATTATGGAGCTCAAGCTGCAAAAAAAAACCAAAAAACAAAAAACAATCATTACATTCAAAGTTTTAAAAACTGTATCAATGTTATTTTTGAATTATTAGATTAAAATGCACAGGCAGAGTCTGGTGCTAGATAAGTATTTATTGAGTGACTGCACTTTTATTTGAGCATTTTCTTTTAGGCACTAAGACTGCTTAATCCAATTTTGAATGCCCTTTTGTCATCATTAAGCCTTGTCGGGCACAATAGTGTTAAACAGAAACCAGGTGTCTTTTCATTGAAGAACACGGGAAGTGTCTCTTGTAGGAGATTAAGCATTGTAAGCGTGATTTTCCGTTTATAGATATTATTCTGTGTGGCTTCTTTTTACATTTGACTGAAATGCTTGCTGTGGTGGTGAAGTCTTCCCTTTTTCCTGTCCTGATTTAAAAGAGCTTGTAACTTTCAGACTAGTTAACCTTTACAACTGACATTTAAAAACTTTTTTTTTTATTCTCCACCAATTAATCTCAATTTTCCTATTTCTTTCTCACAGATTTTCAGCTTTTCAGTTTACCTTAATGTTTCTCTGAGCTATACAACTCCATCTTAAATTTGAAATGCATTACTCTTGTCATTAGGGAATCATTTCTATTTACAAATTTGAATGAAGTTGTAAATTTAGATTTTGTTGTGTCTTAACGTGTTCTCAAATAATGTTTCAGCCATGGAAACAAAGAAGTCTTTTCCTGTCGGGGAATAAAATTGGCAGTGGATTGGTTTTTGGAAAGAGGCCACAAAGATATTACAGTTTTTGTTCCCGCTTGGAGGAAAGAGCAATCCCGACCTGATGCTCTTATCACAGGTAAGCCCCGTTTGCTGTTGGCTTGTAGCTTCCATACACACCTGTGCAGGTGTCGGGCACTATCAGGTGTTTCACTGAGACGCTCATCTGTTTCTGGTTCCTCAGTGCGTGTGACCGCCACACTCTCTTGGGTGACACCTCAGAGTTGCCGGTGAGTTTACAAGCTATCTGATTATGTTAAGAAAACAGCAATCCTTGCTCCATAGCCAGTTATTTGGGTTTGGTGTTTCGTTTTTAACTTGGCAGCTTTTTACTGCAAATTCTGTGAAATTTTGACCTTTAAAATTCTGGCTTTGCCACATACTTACCAGCCATTGACCGGGAGCATCATGCTGAATGAACATCTTTGGACCTCCGTTTTCTCATCTGCTGTATGAAATTAGTGCCTGGTCAAAACAGACCTGTAACACCCTGGAGGTATGCTCTCTGGGGTCAAGTAGAAGGAAACGACTTGATCTCAATAAAGTATCTGTATTTCGCACTGTTTTGTAATTTTTAAATGTGTGAGTTTCAGGCAAAAACTGTCAATGACTGTTGAACATTTTGCTCAAGTGATTCTCTGTCCACGTACAACCCTTCTTGCCCCTCTCTTCACCTCCAACATGAACAAAATCTAAAGAGCCTGTGTGAAGAAAACGACATTTTCAAATCAAAAACAGAGAGACCACATACCACATACCTGAAGGGAAGATTAAAGACTCTAATTTTATCTGTAATCATGAAACCATTATTAAGCTAGCCTAAGAACAGATAGACAAGACATGGAGGAGTCCAGAGCTGTGGAATTAGATCCTGCTGTGTATAAACTGTCAAGGGAAGAAGGTGCCATAAATTCAACCAGGGGCATCAAGACATTGGATAACTCTTGGGGAAAATGTACATATTTAGATCCTTCTCTTATACCATGTGACAGTAAACTCCAGACGGTTGAAGAATTTTCACAACACTATCGTCTCCGAGTGGCTGGGAAGACCTTTCTAAATGTAACATTTTTAGAAGACATTAGGAAGGAAATGACACGTACTTGCATTAAAATTTAAACTTGCGTGTTTTGGGAAATCTTCTGAGGCAAATAAGAAAAGTTACCGTGTTTAAGGGAAAAAAAGTACAACAAATAAAGAACTTATGTCCTTAACACATCAAGAGCTCACACACATTGGTAAAATCAATGCAGAGCCCTCCCAGAAATGGTAATGTGGTGGGAATAGTCTGCTCACAAAAGAATTCAAGTGCCCCATAAGAGGAAAAAGTTCAACCATATTCGTCGTTAAAGAAGGGCAACCTCAAACGACTCTTATTTTTCAGCCAGCCAATTGGCAGAGATTGAAACACTGGTCAGACTCAGTGCCCGACCGGAGCTGTTCCCTCACTGCTGTGGCAACGGAATTTGTGACAACCTTTCTAAAAAGCAGTTTGGTCTTAAAATATTAATACTCTCAGATGTACTATTTCCCCTTCCAGGAATAAGTCCACAGAAGATAAGCAGAGTTACAAGCAAAGATATACAACCACAAAGTTACTTGTAGTAGAAAAAAAATAGAAATAAACCCTACCTTCGTTAGAACGGTTCAGGGAGTCAGAGTATACGAGTATTTGGGCAGAACTTCTAACGATCCGAGGAAGTGATCTTTTACATGAAAGGATTTGTTACTGTGTGCGTGTACATATGCACATATACACATGAATGTGTGTACGTAGATCACCGATGGAGAGGACACAATACGCAGAAAACGACTAGCCGAAGTGTTAACGGTAATTGACTCTGCGTCATGACGTCGTGAGGTTTTGTTTCTCCCCACTTCTTAGTATTTCTCTTTACCTTTCCTCATTTTGCTCAAGGAACTTGTAATACTTCAGTGATCGGGGGAAAGCTAAATGGAAAAAGAAAACATATTGAAACATGTCAGTGCCTGGAAAGCTTGAGCACGAAAGGAACATGAGCCCAAGAAGAAGGGGAAGTGATCACAGGGAGGGGGAGAGTGGCTGGGTTTAAGAGGCCAGCCTGCCAAGCCTCTGGAACACCTCAGGCTGCGGCTGACTTTGTAAAATGCACGCAACTACGGTGGACCCTTGACCAGCACGGTTTGAGCTGCGCCGGTCCACTCCGAAGCCGACCTTTTACAATACGGTCTTGTAATTCTCACGGGACCGTCTTCACTGTGGCTTACTTGAAGAATACAGTGTATAATACACACAACAAAGAAAATACGTGTCGACTGGCCTACAGTAGTCATGTTTGAGGGAGTCCAAGGTTATGTGGATTTTGGACCGCGTCTGGGGTCAGCAAGTACCCTAAGTCCTGTGCTGTTCAGGGGTCGCTTAAAGGTCGTTAGGGGTTTTCTCCCTCAGGGACATCGTTCTAACGAAAACCTGTAACCAGGTCATACCTGGTAAACAGTCCGTTATTTTTTCACCGTCTTAAAAACATGACACATCTTGCAACGTGTCACCTGAAGATTCAGACTAGTGTGTCTGCCAGCCTTCCGGCAAGTTAAGACTTACTTCCCAGGCACCAAGCTATGTATCAGGGACTGTGTGAGGAATCTGAGAGCCACTTAAACTTACTAACCATACTGAACCCGTATTTATTTAAGGTCGGATTTCTTTTCCTAATCAGTGTCCTTTTTACCTCATTAGCTATTACAGAAAAAGCAGATTAAGCAGGATGACCGTTAGGCCAGCACACTTGTTTCTTCAGTCTCTTCGTGGCATACCACGTATGAGGAAACACTCCCACAGATAAAGTACCATGGGTTATTGATGAACACAGTCAGGAACCTGGAGGACCCCAGAATATCCATCTCTAGAGTATCTCATGTCTTCATTCTGCAGACGCTTACGGAGTATCTGCTACCGTGCCGAAGGCCATGGCCATAAACCTTCTGAGGGCAGGCACCACGTCTCTTTTATCAGGGAAGCACAAATAATTAGAGTAGGATAAATCCTATAGTTGACACCAGGCTTCTGATTTTGTATTGGTCTTCTGCGATTTTTATCTCTTAAAATTAAGTTGAAGAACGGTGTTTACTGAGAACTCGCCAGGCACTGTGCTAAGTGCTTTTCCACATGACAACTCACTGACTCACTGACTTCTCCCACCCGACCGACTGCCTCTCCGGCTCAATAAGATATGACTGCCGGATACAGAAAGTGCCAGAACCTGAGACTTACTTGCTGATGATAACACCCCCGTTTCCACCACTTCTATTCTGCTGCTTTTCTACACCAACGTTCTGGTCTCGGTGATCTCATGTCAGGAACGTCATTGAAATCCGTATGCCAGCGTCGGAGCCAGCAGACCCCTAATGGCTCTTGTGTTCCCTCCTCCCGGGTCCCCTGCTCATCCTTCTGTTGTGGCAATTCCAGCCTTTGCTTACTTGGTTTGCATGTTCCTCCAGTGACTGATGGCTTCCCGAAGAGAGGTCCTTCTTAATGCTGGTGGCGGTTGATGCTTCACATACCGTAGCATGGTATCATAGCACAGCCGTGATCAGTCGCTGGAGAGAGCGATTTTTTTTTTTTAAATTAGTCATTCCAGTTAATAAACATGGAGAAGCGGCCTTAAAAAAAAAAAAAAAAAAAAAAGTCATGACCTCATGACTCTGTGCCAGTATAAACAATGGTGGGAAGACACGAAGTGTGAGAGCAAAAGTAGAAAGAAGGGATGGTTGGGGGAGAATCTTTATCACGAATCACAATATGAACTCTGGCACCTTTTTTTAAAAAAAAAAAAAAAAAAAAAAAAAACACCACTACACGGGTCCATTACAAAGGGCCGTAAGAATGTTCCAACACAAGACATTGGGAGCCTTCCTCTACCTGTTCTTTTTCTATGGCAGCTCTCCCCTAAAATCCTTTTTTTTTTTTTTTATGTTTATTTTTGAGAGGAGAGAGAGAGAAACAGTGCCAGACGGGGAGGGGCAGAGAGAGAAAGAGGGAGACACAGAATCTGAAGCAGGCTCCAGCTCAGAGCCGTGAGATCACAAACCGTGAGATCATGACCTGAGCCGAAGTCCGTCACTTAACTGACTGAGCCCCCCAGGGCGCCCCTCCCCTGGAATCACTTCTGATCTCTTCTCATTCAGTCCAGCCCCTGTCAGGCTGTTGTCATTTGTTGCCACACGTTTCACAGGAAAAGACGCGAGACATGTAGTGGCCACATCTGTAACCACAGCTCTGACTCTTGCCTCCTCTGTGAGCCTTCTGCCTGAGACCCTCCCCCTTGCTGCCTCTGCTACTTCTAAAGCTTCTCAGACTGTCCCACTTAGTCCCACTGCTTAGAAGACAAAACTACAAACCAACAGACTTGTGGGGGGCAGGGCTGGGGCGGGGGGGACTCGGTTGCAGAGCTGCTTTGTCAGAATAGCGGGTAGCGCGAGTGTGAGAGAAGCCAAGTGCCTGCCACAGCCTGGGGCCCCAGCTCTCCAGCAAAACCTTCTGTAGTAGCAGACAGCCCAGCACATTCTCATTAAGCTTTATTCTTTCCAAGTTTTAAACCGTTTTAAGCTCACTTTTTTGGGCTCTTTTTCAAGCCTTGCAACCCTGAGGTACAAATACAGGGAGATACAAGTAAGTTCTGTCCACACAGTGCAGATTATCCTAATTAAGTGAGGACTTACGGGGCACCCAGATGGCTCAGCTGAGTGTCCGGCCTCAGGTCATGGTCTCGCAATTCTTGGGTTCAAGCCTTGCATCGGGCTCTGTGCTGACAGCTCAGAGCCTGGAGCCTGCTTCGGATTCTGTGTCTCCGTCTCTCTGTCCCTCCCCCACTCATACTCTGTCTCTGTCTCAAAAATAAACGTTAAAAAAAATTTTTTTAATGATTACATAAACCCATTTCCTATTTTAAAAGCTCACGTTGCACAAAAATAGCCCTGTGTGTTAGGTACATGCTGATTCCTGAAATCTCACCCTGATTGTTCCTGCAGATCAAGAAATCCTGCGCAAATTAGAGAAGGAGAAGATCCTGGTGTTCACGCCCTCCAGGCGAGTGCAGGGGAGGCGAGTGGTGTGCTATGACGACAGGTTCATCGTGAAGCTGGCTTTCCAGTCGGACGGGGTCATCGTGTCCAATGACAACTACAGGGACCTGGCCAATGAAAAACCAGAGTGGAAGAAGTTCATCGATGAGCGGTTGTTAATGTACTCGTTTGTCAATGACAAGTAAGCAAGACCCTTCCCTTACCGGTGATCCTGCTTCCCTGAAATTCCCTGAAAACACACTACCCTGGCAGCCGCTCCTGGAGCGCCCCCCCCACCCCACCCCACCCTCCAATTTCCCCTCTAATCCTCAGTGGGAGTCAGGAAAACCGCGGAGTCCTGCCTCTGGAGGCCGTGTGTGAGCAACAGGTCGTGCCCTGTAAAACACGCACAGAGCAAGTCTGTCATCACTGACAGGGACAGTGTCCATCTTCAGAGAAAGCAGATCTCAAACATATTGACCTCCAAAACACTGCCTTCCAAAATCTACTTAAAGCATTGATGGCTTAATTATTTTTCAAATACATTTGTTAAATGCATGATTAAGTTGATAAACGGACAGATGACATAAAAGCAATTCTTCTGAGAAATATTTACAAATATGTGGGGAAAGTTCACCTGTTGATAATCAAAAATGCAAACCAAATCTATCAAGAACATAGTTTTTGCCCATTTAATTCACAAAAATATTTTTGCACGTGCTTTATGCTGTTAAACATGTAGTGAAACTGATAGGCAATTCGGTTTGGTTAGCAGAAGCCTTGAAAATACGTACACCCTCTCAACTCAACCATCTCATTTCTTGGAATTTACATACTGAGGGGAAAAAGACCAGAGATGCTCATTTCTGTATTTATAAACCCAAGAATTCAGAGGCAGCTAAAGGTACAACAGAGCAACCAGTTCAGTCGCTGGAATATTCCATCTCGTGGAATATTCTTCAGCCCTTTAGCATTGTGATTACAGAGACTCTTAAGGAACGGAAATATATTTGTTAAGAAGACAAAGCACAAAATTGTATTTGTGTTTGTGAGATGTGTTTGCGTACAGAAACAACTAAAATGGAACACATAAGGGGAAAATAATTGTATTAAGGTTACAGGATTGAGCAGCTCTTCTATTTTTAATAATTTTGCCATATTGGTTTGGCTAATAGTAAACACTTATCCGCTAAGTGTTCTTACCCGGCCACGTGGACACTCTCTTAAGAGTCCATACGACATTATTCACATATGGGTAACTGCTTGGCTCATTTGAACTTCAGTGACATAATTAGCACAACTCTCGAGGTGTAACTTCCTTTTGTGGTGCTGTGTGTGCCCTGAAATCTTGCATCCATGAGATTTTTTCCATCTCCGCTAAGAGGCAAAGAGAATGGACTGGGGGGTTAAACATGGAACCCTGACTGTGCCATGTGAACTCAGGTCAAAAACCTTCCTTAGGAAAGTGTATTAATCTGCAAAATGGAGCTCATACTTCAAGGTCTCACGATCAGGAAGAAGAGAAAGGGGGTACGCCCAGCATCGGGCATGGAACACGGACCGGGGTGTGGTGGGTATCACATCTTCCCATCATCCCCCCCACCTTCCCCTGTTACTACCGCACCAGGTCGAGGGTCATGAAACCCTCCTAAAACTTCAGGGTGTCGTTTTCTGAAGCCCTTACAAAATCCCAAGACTGACAGGAAGAAAGAATTAATGAGGACACGCAAGGCTCAAAACTTACTTGAATTACAACAAATACAAATTTGGCTTGACACATTTTGTTTTCATTTAAAAAAGTTTCGTGTACTGATTTTTTTTATCCCATACACGTGGAATCAAAATATTGGATTGTAAATGACAAATCACGGGAGTCTACCCCCAAAACCAAGAGCACACCGTATACGCTGTATGTTAGCCAATTTGACAATAAATTAAAATTAAAATTTTATAAATACCTTAGAGTGAATCAATGTCGACCTTCTGTCTTTAGAATTAAATGATCAGCCTTCTAATTAGGTATCTTTTCTATTCTGTCCTTGACAGGTTCATGCCTCCAGATGACCCCCTTGGCAGACACGGCCCAAGCCTCGATAATTTTCTGAGGAAGAAACCTATTGTTCCTGAACACAAAAAGCAGCCTTGTCCATATGGTAATTTTCTTTATAAGTATTTATGCCTTTTTGGGGGGGGTTTGTGCGTGTGTGTGTGTGGTTTTTTTGTTTTGTTTTGTTTTGTTTTGAGAGAGAGAGAGAGAGAGAGAAAGAGAGAAAGAGAAAGAGAGAGAGAGAGAGAGAGAGACCAGGCATGAGAGGGAGAGGGACGGGGAGAGAATCTCAAGCAGGCTCCGTGCTGTCAGTGCAGAGCCCAACGCGGGGCTCAGTCTCACCAACCCTGAGATCATGACCTGGACCAAAATCAAGAGTCGGACATCTAACCGACTGAGCCGCTCAGGTGCCCTAATATACGCCTTTAGTGCACAATATGTTGCTAAACTCCTGTTACTAAAAATATTCTAAATTTCAGGGGCACCTGGGTGGCTCAGGCGGTTAAGCGTCCGACTTCGGCTCAGGTCATGATCTCGCGGTCCGTGAGTTCGAGCCCCGCGTCGGGCTCTGTGCTGACAGCTCCGAGCCTGGAGCCCGTTTCAGATTCTGTGTCTCCCTCTCTTTCTCTCTCTCTGACCCTCCCCTGTTCATGCTCTGTCTCTGTCTCAAAAATAAATAAACGTTAAAAAAAATTTTTTTTTAAATATTTTAAATTTCAGACGGCATAGTGTGCGGTTCTTGTGATTGTAATTAAATTTGAGGAAACGCGTTAGCGCTGAAAAATTCATCATTTTGACCTATTTGGCTTCAGTGCAGATGCCCTTCCCAGAGTTTAAACACGGTTCCAAAAACTCAGCCAGTGCTACGTGAAGTGAGTCGTCAGGCGGCTCAAAACGTGGAGTTTCTTCCATCTACGTGCACGTCAGACTGGCCTGGGTTTATCACATTCCCGCGGGGTGGTTTGCTCTTGGAAACCACGTCCTGCCTGATGGGGAAGCCGTCCCGAGGAGAATGGGCAGGGAGGGAGGGGGCTGGGGACTCTGGAAGCGACTCGATAGGACGGAGGCGGGAACCACCGAAAGGCGGCCCTTCTCCCAAGTAAGGAGCAGAGGGGCGGCCCCGCGAACCGCCGCGCCGCCTGGGTTTCTTACCCGAGGTCCAGCAGCAGCGCCACGCTGAGGGGCCGGGGGCAGGCGGCGTGCTCCTTTGCCTGACTAGCTCTCCTGTCCGCAGGGAAGAAGTGCACCTATGGCCACAAGTGCAAATACTACCATCCCGAGAGGGGCAGTCAGCCGCAGCGGTCGGTGGCTGACGAACTCCGGGCCATGTCCAGAAACACGGCAGCCAAAACGGCGAACGAAGGCGGGCTGGTGAAAAGCAACAGCGTCCCCTGCAGCACGAAAGCGGACAGCGCCTCGGATGTCAAACGAGGCGCTCCCAAGAGGCAGTCGGACCCCAGCATCAGGACTCAAGTCTACCAGGACCTCGAGGAAAAGCTGCCCACCAAAAACAAATTGGAAACCAGGTCCGTCCCTTCTTTAGTTAGCATCCCGGCGACTGCCACCGCAAAACCCCAAAGCGCTACGTCTTTAAGCAACGGCCTTCCATCCGGAGTTCACTTCCCACCTCAGGATCAAAGAATACAGGGGCAGTATCCTCCGATGTTGATGGCAACCAAAAATCACGGCACGCCAATGCCTTACGAACAGTACCCCAAATGCGACTCGCCTGTGGACATCGGGTATTACTCCATGCTGAACGCCTACTCGAACCTGAGCGTGTCCGGCCCGCGCAGCCCCGAGCGCCGTTTCTCCTTGGACACGGACTACAGGGTGAGCTCCGTGGCTTCCGACTGCAGCAGCGAAGGGAGCGTGAGCTGCGGGAGCGGCGACTCGTACGTGGGCTACGGCGACCGCCCGTACGTCAGCTCTCCCGACCCCCAGCTGGAAGAGAGTCTCAAGTGTCAGCACGTGCACCCGCACAGCCGCCTTAATTCCCAGCCCTTCCTGCAGAACTTCCACGACCCCGTGACCCGCGTGCAGAGTTACGGTCACGAAGAACCAAAGTACCACCCCAAGGCGCCTCTCCCGCACCTGGCCGTGCACCTGCAGCACCCCGCCGCCGGGGCCCGGGCCAGCTGTCCCGGCGACTACCCCTCGCCGCCCGGCTCCGCCCACTCCAAGGCGCCGCACCTGGGGCGCGCCCTGGTGGCCACCCGGATAGACAGCATCTCCGACTCGCGGCTCTACGACGGCTCTCCCTCCCGCCAGCGGAAGCCTTACTCGCACCAGGAGGGGCCGGGGGGCTGGGAGCGGCCCGGCTACCGGGTGGACGCGTACGGCTACCGGCAGACTTACTCCTTGCCGGACAGCTCCACGCAGCCCTGCTACGAGCAGTTCACCTTCCAGAGCCTCCCCGAGCAGCAGGAGCCCGCCTGGCGCGTCCCCTACTGCGGGCCGCCCGCGGAGCCCCCGAGGTACCAGGACAGCCGGGAGAAGGTCTACGTCAACCTGTGCAACATCTTCCCGCCCGACCTCGTGAGGACGGTCATGAAACGGAACCCTCACATGACAGACGCCCAGCAGCTCGCCGCAGCCATTTTGGTGGAGAAGTCCCAGCTGGGTTATTGAGAGACGATGCATCTTTGTGGTGTTTAGTAGTTTTTTGTTCAGCTCAAACGCTGAGGGAGGTTTGCTACAATAGCACATGTGATCTCCTTCTCGGCAAGGAGGTTCTATAGTATCCATTTCTGTGAAGTACTGTATCATGGAATCTGTATGTATCGCCCCACCTAGTGGAAATATCACGGGATTGCTTTACATGGAAACTTTTTTTTTTAACATTTCCTTTTTAAAGCTCTCTCCTCGGCTGGAGATTTTTCCAGTTTGATTTCTTAGATGTCTCTGTGATCTTTGATATTCCTCTTTGGTGCATCAGGGGTTTATATGCAGCACTTTTTATCCTTGTTTCGTGTTTTCTTAACTTGGTGTTTGTCTATCAATCGCGAGCAATTACGATACCTTCAGAACGTTGAACATTTGACTAGACCCTAGCCGACTATTTTTTCAAGCCAAGCTTCACTGGAATCTTTTACAGCTTTTTAAGTTATTTTTATTTGGGGAAAGTGGGCTTCTTTGTGCTAGAATCATTATTTATAGAAACAAAGATATACTACCGCACTGACTTTATATTTGAAACAAAACGGAAGTTACCAGTTTATGTTGAAATGGGTAACCGTCTATATATTAGAATGATTTACAATATGGCACTTTTCATTGTTCTAGTTTTGTTCGGGTTTTTTTTTTTTTTTTTCTGTTAAGTAATGAGTTAATTTAATATGGTTGATTTAAAGGAAAGCAGATGCAATCAATGGAAAAAATGGTTTCCATTTTATTACTATTTTTCTTACCCAATAAGGCAAAAGCCGCGTGTGCTCCAGCGTAGAGCTGTGCGACCCAGCTATGATGTGCTTCTAGACGCTAGAAACGGAATTGAATTCCCAGATCCTCCTTCACCTGTATTTTCCATGTGTTTGTCTTTTTCTTTTGGGGGCACAACAAGACTGGATAAAATGACCCTTTCACAATACTTGCCTGTTTTTAATGAATCTAATTATTCTCAATGCAACTTTTATATTTAATATACTCTTTAGCTTTCCCGCTATTTATCAAGGCTGGCCTGGGGGGGGGGGGGTTGTGTTGTGTGTTGAGCATATGCAAAGCTGACTGGTACTGCACTAGAGGGGAGGTGGTGGTGGTGGACTTGTAAATGGTAACTTAAAACGTTTGTAAGATAGTGTATATTTCCCATTTTCCTGAAGGTAGGTTTTTTTTTGGGGGGGGGGGGCCTGTTATATTATTAAGGCCAGATTCTTGCCACAAATAGTGTAGTTTTAGCTACAGACTAAAGTCTGTTCTAGTATTAGTAAGGGATATTTCTGGTTTCAAAGTCATGGGTTTTGCTAGATGCGAATTCATGTTTGTCTTTAAAGGGCGTACCTCGCACGCGGGGGCGGACGGCGGGAGGGGTTGTCACGACCTCCACTGTTGCCTCCAGGCTCTGAAATTTTCTTCGTGTGACAGACTCCTCTGATCTCTGCCTCGAGGCCCTGGTCGTTCTGATTACCCTACATGCCACAGTTTGAAGTAAAGCCCTGAAAAGCCAGAAAGTACCTTTTACTGTTGATACAAATTGTATCTTTTTAACTCTAAGAACTATTTTGATTTGTAGATCTAGTGAACACACCAATGTGTAACTATGATTAGACTTTTGGGCAACATTTTATCCCTTATTTAAATACAAAATTTTAAAGTAAAATTGAGGTCTAGAATAGGGTAGAGCATAAAAAGTAACAATTTAGGTAAATAAAAGTGTCTGTGTTAGTTTTATATAATACATTAAAATACATTAAATACACTTATTGGCATTTTCTTTCTCCTAAAACTTACCTAGTGAGAACTTAAAAAAATAAAGGTAAAATGCTGCCTGAAAATAACGTCCGAGCACCTTTGACTAGGATAACATTTTCACTACTTGTGTGACACTGTGTGTCACATCGAGTAGGAATCGGGTACACAGTAAATGCTTCTAAAAGGCATTGTGCATATTGACATATCCAATAATCTGAACCGTGTTCAGCAAACTTAATTCAGGAAAGTGGCGTTCTACATAATTATTGCTGTTGTTTTTGAGGTGAGGGTGGCCCCCGTCTGTGCCCGGAAACCGTGCGGACGGTGCCACACCTGCCATTCCGAGGGGTGTCTGAGCGCGACCCTGCTCACTCGTGACTCCGTTCTCCTCGATTCCGTCGGTCAACTATCTGTAGAACAAGTTTCAGTGTAGAGGCTAAATGAGTGCCAAAAATAGGGTTACCAGTGTGGAGTACCTTTTACTGTAGTCCTGTTCTAAGCCTTTTTTGTTTTGTTTTGTTTCTCTTAAGCGTGCAAGCGTTTGTAAATTCTAGGTTTTGCTTCCATTTTCTTAGTCTTAGCATTTCCATTAGCTGAAGATTCTGCCACACTTTACCGCATTTATTGAAATGAGGTCTTCGGTGAAATGTAGGTCCTACTTTTCACGTGGCCTGCTCACCGTTTGTAGCCACCTGTCATTGCTTCCTGGCTTCTAGATTAAGGAAAAGTAGTTGTAGCCTGTGAGCACCTGTCCTGAAGTGAATAGCTCTGAACGACTCACACTGAAATCCTTCAGTGTAATTCACTGTGAGTTGAGAAATAGCAGTTTTCTTAAGAGGACAATTTGTCCCCCCCTCCTTTTTGTTTTGTTTTGGTTTTGTTTTGACACCCATGTGGCTTTCAGAGCTTAAGAATGAGATGGTTGGCAGACTTTAGATACAGCGAATTCTTGATGATCTAAAGCAATAAGTAAAAGGATCCATCATTCAGTTAAATCCGTAGCTGACCCCAAACCTTCATTGTCGCCAAAACTTTCACCTTAATCCTGTCTTTCACCAGACTTGCTAATAAATAACTGGAAAGGGAGGGAGGTAGTAGGAAAACTGCCCCAAGGGGTCAGCTGAGAGAAGAGAACGAATTCAGATTGGAATCTTCTGCCCCGAGTAACTGACAGTTGACGGTACTTTGCACAGTCATTAGCCGGTTCCTTGTCTCTGTGTCTTACTACAGAGGGAGTAGCACCCAGCTGGCCAGTTACTGGCCGTCAGTATTTCCTCCTTTCTTGCACGTGATAATGTCAGTTTTCAGTCTGTTGATGATCTCTGTATCCTGATAGAGTTTGTCATTGACCTCAACATTGAATGAAATGCACACCAGTATAAAATGTTTGATACTGGTAGAAACTTGAACTTTGTGCTTTTATGAAATTTCCTTTATGAGAATATGTAATATAACTAATAAGCGCGGTTTTCTATGTATATATACACACATGCATACGTATTTGTTATCAAGTATTAAAAACAGGAGGGTGGTAGGCTTTCGGTGGCTAACTTTCCCTTCGTTGAACTATGTATGTTTCTGAGTTGCGGACGACCAAGCCTGGAGTCTGGATGACCAATGATAAGATTTAGAACCACTTGAATGGAAAGCAACTCTTCAATGGTTTTATTCCTGGTATTTTTAAAGAGTTATTTTGATAATTTTAATAGAGTGTGTAATTTTAAAACACACACACACACACACACACACACACACACACACAAAGTAGTATTGATTATACAGATAATTATTTAACATGTCTTTTATGGATGTATCTATGTATATGGACAGTAATATATTTATAAAGCAAATATACTTTGATTATGTCGTAGCTGTTAGTTTGTGATAAGTTAGAGGGTGCCTCTGGGTACAGAGGTGTGTGTGTTTTGAAAACTCTCAAGCTGTTTTTCCCCCAATTTAATGGCACTGACCCTAAGGTATATTTGGTTGTCGTTCTCATTTTTGCTGTCCGACTTCCTTATATAAGATGAGCTTCCTAGGTATACACCAGCCAGTCAAATGAAGCGTAAAATACATGAACTGCACACGTGCATGAGAATAAGAGAAAGAGTTAATAAAAGTAGAGAAACGTGCGTTATTTTTGATTGGTCTGGGCAACTCCCTCGGGCAGAGGTTGACAGGCGTTTTCTGTAAAGGGTCAGACAGTAACTAAGTCAGAGTTCGAGAATCATACCCTCTGTATAAACTACTCACCTCTGCACTTAGAGCATGAAAGCAGCCACAGACAGGAACATCAACGGGCCGTGTGGCTGTGCAGCAACAGAACCTGACTTAGGGAAACAGGCGGCCGGCCAGTCTGTTCATCTCTGTCCTAGAGGGAGAAAAACAGGCGTATGAAGCAGTAAGTTCTGATCCGTGTTAACGTAGAAGTGAGAACGGTATTTCAGTTGATGCTGTTGATGGCTTTCAAAAGAAGATTTTGAGCCTGTCCTATTAAAGCATCTTTCTTATTTATTCAGTCACACCCATTCTATATTAGCGACATTTCTTAACGTTGAACCGCACACAAAGAAAGCATTTGGTCAACAGATATTTTACTAAGTATCCAATTTTTTTCACGAACTTTGTATTTCTATTGATAAATGGGAACACCTTGCCTACATTTTGTGTTTTAAGGGCCTCACGGACCAAAAATTCTGTTGTATTTTCAAAGTTAGCATGTAATTAGCCACAAAATATTTTAAAGACTGCATTTATCCGTTCTGTTTTTCTGCTGGTTTTTTGACTTCTAAAAAAAAAAAAAAAAAAAAAAAGACGACAGATGTGCCCTTCTTTAAAAGTGGTTTTTAAGAAGATAAACATACTGTAATTTCACATACTATATAGCTTTATTCTGTAAGATTTAAATTGTGACTAGTGTAACTGTAGCGATAATGTGAGTGCATTTGCTGTATTGTGGCTCTCTTTACAAGAATCCAAGTGTACCCCTGCTCTCTCTGTCCAGATCTTTAGTGTAGCTTCTTGAGACACCTTAGGACAGTCCTTGGTGAATATTCTGAACACGGTCACGTGTGATTTTAAGTCTGTCGGCACCACGCACGGTCGGGCACGTTCACTCACAGCACTGTCATCGGTGGTGGTCACATTTTCACACCGTTTCACTGGGAACAGTAAATGGGGTGGAACACCACCGTCCAGTTTAGTTACTTTATTTTAAAATTGCAACACACCTCTAGCTCTTGACCGCATCCACTGTTTAAAACGGTCACTTCCCCCAGCCCTTTAAGGTCATCCGCTCCCCTGCTTTTTGTTTCCCTTACAATAACACAGTTATGTGCTAGGAGTAGCTTTTTCCCTAAGGTCCGTAGCCTCTAAGATTTGAAAACAATTTAAGGTTTTGACCATTTGGCAGTTAAAATTTTTTGGAGAATTTGGTGCACGTCTTCATTTAGTTTTATAAAATTTTAAAGTTCCGCTTTTCAACCACATATCCAATCTGTCAGTCGTCCGTGTAGGTATTTCAAAAGAATAACCAATTGTTTGCTGTCCATTAAAGCTTCTGACCCCTCTCGTAAAGCAGCTTAGGTCTTTAGGGAAAAAGACCTTGAAAAGCAGTGGCTTGGTTTTTTTTAACGGTTTAGGTTTTAGATTTTCTTCGTTTTTTTTTTTTTTTTAACTTATGTTTCCTAGCCAACACAAAATACCCACAAACATGCGAACCTCCTCAGAGACGTAAACATAGTGCTGTACGTGACCAGAGACTGATCTCATCTTCTCCTGTGAGGTGGTGTTCTTCCTGAACCCTAGACGCGTGCCGATAGAATTTCCAATTCAGCCCTTCAGACTTTTCTTCTAGGAAAATAAAGTCAAGAATGTTTAGAACAACCATTGGACAAAGTGATGTGATTCTATTTATCCTATGTCTGCTCTGTGTGTTTCTGTATTGGAATTTTTACAACTCCAAAAAGCAGTATTTTAGACCTACTGGAAATCCCTATCAAAACAGCTATGTGATTCTGCCACTGAGAAAAAAAAAAAATTAAAAAGTTCATTTTTTTATGGTGGTTTGTTTTTGTTTCCCAAGGAAACGGACCTCCTGCAGAGGCACAGATGCTAAAGAAATCAGAGCATCTTTCTCTTGTCCCTTGGCCTGCCGACATTCGGCCGCGGTAACGGGGGTGTTCCACAGGACACCCACCAGCCCCTTATGGGTGCAGTGGAGCCAAATTAATGCCTGTGAAAATTGCAGTTCAAGGCCACAGAGACCTACTGGCCCTTCCCTACCATTTTAGTAATTGCCCGCCTAGGCTATTCCCAGCCTCAACTGTCTCTGGCTTTGGGCCTCACCTCTTGTGACCCGAAGACCTCTTCACTGTATAGATGTCTGCTACCTCTCTCCTTGCAAGGACCAGCCTTAGTACCCTCCCCGGGCCTGCTCGCAGTAGGTTCCCTTCCCTTGTGACCTGAAAATACTCTTAGTTCATCATGTGGTCACAAACCCAAACTGGTGTCATGATCTTCATGACTTTAGCGTATTCACGTTCTCTGTCAGAGTCGAAGAAACTTTTCTTTCCACATCAGATGGGTTGTTTTTTGTTTCCTCTTGTCAGATGTTTGCGTGTATGCGCGCGCGCGCGCGCTTGTGTGTGTGTGTGTGTGTGCGTGTGTGTGTGTGTGTGTTTGCCATTTGTCAGGTATTTTCCTTACCCCTTACCCCTCCCCTTAAGCTCTCTACCTGGGGTGTGGATTTAGGTCCTTCATTTCATCTCTGTCAGCAGACTTCACTCAGCTACAGTCGGTGGAGAACCCAACACGTTCTGTCGGTAGTAGGAGAGGTCAGACAGGATCTCGGGGGTATCCGAGGAGCCTACCCCGTGGGCCAGTGCTAGTTTATTCCTCCCCCACCGCGCCCCTTGGTCCACAGAGGATTCACACACCTTGCCGAATCAAGTCAAGTCAAGGGCAGTTGGAGACGGCAACTAGAATCGTGTTTACTCAGAACAAATGAGTCTCCCTGGGTGTCTCGTTAGTTGAACGTGTATTTATCAGCATCTGATGCTGGTTTCGAGTCAGTGACGTTCCTTTGGTGTTTTTAAAGATTTTTCAAAGCTTTTTAAAAAATCTTTTGACATTTTAAAGGCTTTCGGGTTTTTTAAGTAACCTTTTTAAAAATCCGTTCCTCTCTGTGCAACTGTCATTCTGGCCATTAAGAAGACAGCCCCTGGCGGCCAAGTCCCACACACGCCCTATGGGCAGAGACGCATGTTACTGAATGGAGGAGTCCCCACCTCTTAACCCCCCATAAAAGAGGGTTGTGAGGACTGAGTTAGACCCTCTGCAAGGCACAGCCAGGCCTCAGCCCACCCTGTCATTGTTATGTAAATGTCAGGTATTTAAATACACAGTCCTGGGCACCTGGGTGGCTCTTTGGGTTAAGCCTCTGACTTAAGCTCAGGTCATGATCTCACAGCTAGTGAGTTTGAGCCCCATGTCGGGCTCTGTGCTGACAGCTCAGAGCCTGGAGCCGGCTTCAGATTCTGTGTCTCCCTCTCTCTCTGCCCCCCCCCCCCCAAGAATAAACATTTACAAACAAAAAAATTTTAACAATAAATAAATACACAGTCCTTTCCAGATGTTCCCCCCAGAGCCTTCTGATTCACAGAGCTAAAAATATTCAAGAGTTTTGGTTCCAATAAGCCTGTGGTGTGACGTTTTCACTGGCGGGGTCTATTTCAGGAATGACCTTTCAACCTGTTTCAAGAGGTCTTGGCACCCCATATCCATGCAACCCCATTTTCAGGCCCTTCATGGCTCAAGAGTTTCCTATATATCAGAATAGAGATGTAAATGGAGTAACAAAAATGATAAAAACCAGGTACACCTTCCAGAAGCTCGCAGCTCAGTAGGTCAAGTATGGCATTACTGCCCCCCAACCCCCAGTTCCGCTTTCACTCCTGGAGGTGCCGCTCAGCAAACCAGGCCACACCCTGGCCCCGGGGCCTGAGTCAAAGGGGATGTCACTTCCCGGCAACGGCAAACTCCAGAGCCGGTCTGGACACAGCCGCATGTGCTCAGGTAGACCATGCGCGTTTGTGGAAAGATGCCAGATGAAATCCGCTGATTGCTTTTTTCTCTTTGAGCACTTCCTTCTTGTTTATAACTGCTCCTCTCAAATCCACAGAGCGCTGACCGGCAGACCATTCACATCTGAGGGTTTGGGACTGTACTTAGACCGCAATCTTGTGCAATGGGCATTATCCCTTTTTAGAAACGAGAGAATGAGGCCTCAGAAAGGTTCAAGCACTTGCTCAAAGGCAAATCCTTCTGCTGCTTCCAAAATGCTTGTTTCCGTTTACTATGCTGCAAGACAGTGCTCAGAAAGGTGCCCGTGATTGTCCTTAGTGTGGGTTCCTGTCTGAACGTTTAGGAATGAACCCTGTGCTCTGACTTCACCAGGGTCAGGGAAAGACTAGGAAAAACAGAAATTAGAACTCTGGCTTTTGTACTCCACTAGACCCACACACATTCACCACTCTGCTTTTAGGCACAACTAGGCATAACTAGGACGTCACTCATATTGGAGGGAGAGAACACCCAGAGATCCGCCTGTCCTGAAGCCCGTGCTGATTGCCTGAAGCCGTGCTCGGCTCAAGACCCAAGCCGCCGGAGCAGAGCTCCCTACTCAGGGCCTTGGGAAACCCACGGACCCCCAGCCTCTCTGATAAGCAAGACTGGCCGGTTCTGTGCCACCAAGATTGGAGGCTGGACTCCCGACTCCCTCCGCAGCGCCCCTTGTGGTCTTAGTAAGAGGCAGTACCTTCACTGCTAACGTTTCCAATCATGCACAGAGCCCTTCTGGGGTGTGCTGTGCGAAGCCCCCACTTAGCTCTAGGACTCTCACTCTGTCCACTGCAAACAACACCTTGCACGCGAAGCAGCTGCCATTTGCAGTTCCCAAGCCTTGTATTTGCACAAATTCAGCATGAGATTAGAGCCAGACAAGTTTAATTAGGTGGTCCAACACATTCCCTTCCGTTCCCCTGGAGAGCTCAGGGAGGGACCCAACACTCAAAGCTTCACAGGAAATACAAGGATTAAGTGCATTTCCCATTCACCGAACGCCCTGCCCTCCCCGCTCTTTTCCAGAAGCCTGTGCTGGCAAGCGTCAGAGTGTCCCAGCCACCCTTTAACTGCTTGGGACCCGCCAGCACCGAACACTGCAACACTGGAGTCCCGGGGCACAGGCTTTTCCGTCCCCAGCCTTCAGAACTCTCTCCCCAATTCACTTTCCAAAGATGGACTTATCATTCCACTTGAATAACGGTTTCAAACGTGCAAATGAAAAGGTTCAGGGAAGGACAGTTTTCACTACATGAAAAGCGATTCTGTACACTCCAGAGATTTATGGGTTTGCTAGCTCTGTTACCCAACTAACAAGACTCGACAAAGCACGTTGCAAGTGGCGAATGCAGTGAATGTTCAAATGCCATGAATTCTGAATCTGTCGGGTGAGGACCAGAGCACATGCACGTTCTAGTCTCAGCTCAATTCACGGCTGATATTGCACACGTGGAGGTGGACAGCCGTGGGAGGGGGCCAGAGTGCGACTGGAGGCCACCAGCGGCCCCAGGGCAGTTTAGCCAGGCTCCGCCAGCTCCAGGGTCTTAAAAAACCTCCCTGCCTCCATCGGGCCCTTGACCTCACGGACACCCTCCCCACCCCCACCCTTGCCCCATCTCTCCCCGGTTCCCAGACATCCATCAAGGTCCAGATTCTCAGCTCTGCCCTGCCCCCTCCCCAGCCAGAGGTTGCCTGGTGACACTGAGCTCACCAGGTGGCAGTGGTCGTGGGGGAGGGGAAAGAGGAAGGCGGCAACTGGCTTTGGAAGACCCTGACCCATGCAACAGGAATTTAAGACGCAGGCTTCCTATACCACTTTCCAAATGGGTAGCAGGGAATGCCAAGTGCATAAGGGGTAGAGAAGGGAACATTTGAATCCGGCCACAAGCTTTAGGGATGTTGCAAAAATCTATGTGCCTCAAGGACTGAGCAGCCAGGCTCTAGAGGCCCCAGCAGAAGCTAGGGGACGGTCGTCACAGCTTGCTTCCTCAGCTCCTAAGGAGACAGGGGCAGGTGTATGTCCTAACTGACCATCTCTCAGGGCTGTTTGTCCATCTCAACATGCAGCAGCATCACCAGACCGCCTTCGGAGCCTTCTCTGCTAACCTGGGGGGGCAAGCATGACTTCCCGCCATCAGCGTGGTCGGGGTCCACAGCCACCCTTGCCACCGCCCGGTGACTCTGCCCACACGACCCTCCGAGCCCCAGCGTTCCTGAGGCTCACCATCCCAAGGAAAAGCATGCATCCTGACATTGGCTCTTTCTGGCTGTGAGAAGATTGCAGTTCAAAGCAACACGTGGGCAAAGAAGCAAAGTAACAGCAGGAGAGGCGGGTGGAGGGAACCGGAAGCTCCTGTGGGTGAATTCCATTTTTCCCACCTGCAAACAGGGACCGGCGATCTGATCTGGTGAGTGTCCAGCTCCTCTCTGGCTTAGAGCACAGCAGGGCTCACTCCTACCGGGTGGAGGGGAGGTACCAGGGTACAACAGGACATGCACAAACTTTGCAGCCCGATCTGAAAGCCAATCGCCACACGGACGACCTTGGGCAGTCAAGTCCTTCGTGGTCAAGTTCAGCCACTTCCTCTGTTGAATAAAAGGAGTATTTTGACCCAGCTTCCAGGAGCACCAGGGTAATAAAATAGCCATGCAGAACGTCCAGCACCAGAACCTGTGACATAATGGCGCCTCGCCCCCTGCCTTTCCTTCCCTCCCTCACACCACACACAGCGGTTCCCAAGCTCTCCATTCAGCCCACTTTCTAGATGTCAGGTTCATCACCACCTGCCCAAACGCTGCGTGGACTCAGGCTTCTGGGAACCACCGCCTACTCAGCCTCCATCAAACCCCTCTCCCTTCCACTCTGTAGCTCGAGTTAACCTAACAATACGCTTCCTAGAAGCCTTTGGCTGCCCACCTCCAGCTCATCCCCCCCCCCCAAAACACACACACACTGCCCGCATGATGGAGACAGATGCCTCGTTACAACATGCGGAGCCCTCGATCACGGTGACCTCCGGGTCCACCACCCGCCCCTGCACCCATCACAGACCCTGGACCTCCGACCCCGCCCACGCTGGGCACGGTCCACGCTCTCAACCCTCCAGGTTCCAGCACCTGCTGCTCCACTTTACCAGCAGAAACAGAATACCCGGCTCCACATAAAGGCCAGCCTCTACCTACAGCTTTCTCCAGCCTTTCTGACAGGAGGGAGGCTCATACCCTTTGAGCGCAGCCCTCTGTTGGGGTCCTGGGGCCGGCTTTAGAGGAGCTACCGGCTCACCGTCTTTCTCCCTTTGTCCGAAGCATGTGTGCCACAAGACCGGTGGCTGTGTCGGATTCCATTTTTCTCTTTGACTGACTCATTCATTCATTCATCAATCGCTAAATTAGCTGCTGCTGAAGGAGGTGCTGAAGAAGAAACTACACGGAGAGAACTGACGATGACCACCACCTCCTTCACGTTCAAGGCTACGCGTTAGCTAGCAGGTTACTTGGCTTCTGCCCTTGAGGAGGTCATAGTCCAAAGAGAACAGAGGAAACAGTGCGGGATGCTTGCAACCTGTGATAGTGCTCTGGGAAGACAGGACATTTTCATAGAGACAGTGACCTTGAACCCGGCTCCCAGAGGGTGATTGCTGTATGGGGGCAGAAAACATAAAAGTCAGAAGAAACCACACACAGAGGCAAGGGGGTGTGACAGAGAGCCTTCTGGGGACAGTGGCCTTAGATGGCTAAATTACTGCGTGCATGGGCGGGGGGGCAAGCTGGGAGACCCAAAGAGGCCAGACTGCAGACATCCTTATTGAGCAGCTCGGAATTGGGGCCTTTAAAGCATTACCAACAGGGGCTGCAGCAGCCTGAGCAAGCAACAGACTTCATCCTTGGCCAGCACAGCGTTCTTGTTTCACTGCTGTCCGAACACCCGTGGCCCGGGGTGTGTTCTCTCCGACGCGGCCCCACCGCGGGGCTGCCTCCTCGAGAATTTGGGCGTGGGGTCCCTGCACACAGGCAATACAAGGGCCACTGAAAATACTGGAGATTTTTAAATAACATCTAAATGGTAGGACACAATTTTGAGGAGGTGGATAAATCTAGAAGAGGGTCAGCAATGGGGCACCTGCCTGCTTGTCCCTCCCCGTGAGCACGTAAACAAGACCAATTCAGTGGGCAGAAGAGGGGCCCGTGTGAGGGACACGCCTCTGAGGTCAAATGAAACCCGACTTTCAACTGGGGGGAAGCTGGGCGAGGGTTTCGCCACATGGCCATCCAGGACACGTAAAATCCTGTAGCCGTCGCAGAGGGCCAGCCAGTGCCACTGCCCTGGCCTGTACATAACCTGTACGACATTAAGGCCCCTTCTTCCCAATCCTCCTCTTGCCCCGGCCAGCCCCACTCTCCACAGAGCAGCAACCAGAATACTCTCTCAGGGTCATGACAAAGGTCGGTCTGTCCCATGCTGAAAACCCTCCAGTGGGTTCGCAGATCCAGATAGGACACATTACCCATCAGGCCTCACTCCCCTGCTCCACGTGAAAGCCGTCCAGCTGCAAAATTTGAGGCCAGATGCGTGGCTCTGCCTGGCCCTCAAGTTCTCTCTATTCTGTGTGCCAGGAAAGCTGGACCACAGCCTGTTCCCCAAACACGGCCAAAGGCTCCCCTACTCGCTCCTGCCGCCGCCCCTGCTGCAGAGAATCTTCCCCCACTCCCAGCGCAGGGGGAATCCCCTGCTGAGACTGATCCCACCAGGAGTGTCCCCTGTGGAAGTCACCTCTTCCGTCACCTCTGCCACCTACAGTGTTACCTGGCTCCCCCCCACCCCCGCCCCGTGCCCCACAGCAACAAACAGCACCATCGTCACCCTTGGGAGGCCGTGTTTCTCTGTGGAAATCCAACCCCTTACCCCGGCCTTCTGACAGCCTCTCAACGACTGTGCTCCCTCCTCCCCTCCCAGGGCATTCCTGTCCATCATTACCCTCGACGCGCTTTTAACCCTCCTGGTCCCTTCCCTCACTTCTTCAGGTCTTTACTCAAGTGTCACCTTCTCAGAGAAGCCTTCTTGACCAGCAGTTGTAAAACTGTAATTCCGAAGACGGAGGGTCCAAGATGGCAACTCAGGAGACCCTGAACGCGCCTCCCTCACGGACACACCACATCTTCCCCAAATCCACACCTGCATACAGAGCAGTCTCTCCTGAAGAACCACTGAGGGCTGAATGAACAGCTCCTGTGCGACAGAGGACAAAGGGACCACAGAGAGAAAAGTGGGAGAGACGGACCCCACCCTGGTGTTGCCAACTGCGGCAGGACTAAGGAACCTGGAGCAGATCTGTCTGCCCTGTGGCGAGAGAGGAAAAAAACCCTCCAGTGTGGCAGGATTCTCGCACAGAGGGACGGGACACTGAGGTCTTTCTATCCAGGAAGCAGCTTTATTCGTGCCAGCATCGGCTCAGTGGGTTCATACCCTGAAAACTGAGCCCCCAGCGTAGTGAGGTGTAGCCTTTTATAAATTTTCTACTTCTTGGTCTCGTATACATGGTAATACACAGACATAAGGTCTGATCGGGTGGCCTCATGTTACAGGGTCTTGAGGAATGTCACGTACAGTCGGACAGCGTCGTGAAGAATGTCATGTTCAGTCAGAGAGCCAGGTTGCGTCCCCTTATCTTGAAGGGTTTTTTTCCTCACCACATTCCTTAGGTAGGGGACTCTATCACAACACTTGATTTTTTCTAATCATTCATTTAAAAAATTTTTTAAATGTCTATTTATTTATTTATTTTTGAGAGAGAGAGACTGAGCCGGGAAGGGGCAAAGAGAGAAGGAGAGAGAGAGAAGCCCAAGCAGGCTCTGCACTGTCAGCACAGAGCCCAACTAGGAGCTCAATCTCATGAAACCTGAGATCATGACCGGAGCGGACATCAAGTGTCAGACACTTAACCAACTGAGCCACCCAGGCGCCCCCCCCCCCCCAAAAAATCTACAGTTTATAAAAGGAACCAGGGGTCGATCATCTGCCAAATGGCAAGGGGGCTGCTGGGACTAGGTCCAGCATCGGGTGGGCTGGTGGGTAAAACAGGTGATGTTCCCCTCCACTTTGATGGCAAGGTCCTAGTGCCCTGGCTGGCCTGCCACCATGCCCAGCCCCGGGGCCCTAACCTGCACCAGCCCCGGCCCCATACCCACACCTGTCCAAGCTCCAGCTTTCCCATCACAGTGGTCCCAGTGGGGCCAATACTGGGACACCCCCACCTCTCCCCTGGCCCATGCCTGTGAGCTATTCCATCAGGCAGCCAAACCCAACAGGCACACATGGTCTACACAGGTCATGTCCCTACATAAGTCCATTCCTGAACGGCTAGAACCAACTATTCCACCTAATTCATAGCAACAAACACAGAAAGTCAGAGTGAGGACACGAAGGAATATGCTCCAAATCAAAGAATCAGACAAAAACTTCAGAGAAAGAGCTAAACAAAACAGACATAAGCAATAGGCCCAATAAAGAGTTCAAAGTAATGATCCAAGTCGATTCTACACAAATGCACATATTCAGTGCATTACCTATCAAAGTAACACCAGCATTCTTCACAGGGCTAGAACAAACAATCCTAAAATTTGTATGGAACCAGAAAAGACCCCGAATAGCCAAAGCAATCCTGAAAAAGAAAACCAAAGCTGGAGACATCACAATCCCAGACTTCAAGCTGTATTACAAAGCTGTAATCATCAAGACAGTACGGTACTGGCACAAAAACAGACACTCATATCAACGGAACAGAACAGAGAACCCAGAAACGGGCCCACAAAGGTATGGCCAACTTATCTTTGACAAAGCATGAAAGAGTATCCAATGGAAAACAGACAGTCTCTTTAACAAATGGTGCTGGGAGAACTGGACAGCAACATGCAGAAGAATGAAACTAGACCACTTTCTTACACCATTCACAAAAATAAACTCGAAATGGATGAAAGACCTGAACATGAGAGAGGAAACCATCAAAACCCTAGAGGAGAAAGCAGGCAACAACCTCTTTGACCTTGGCCACAGCAATTTCTTACTCGACATATCTCCAAAGGCAAGGGAGTTAAAAGCAAAAATGAACTATTGGGACCTCATCAAGATAAAAGCTTCTGCACAGCGAAGGAAACAATCAACAAAACTCAAAGGCAACTGACGGAATGGGAAAAGTATTTGCAAATGACATACTGGATAAAGGGCTGGTATCCAAAATCCATGAAGAACTCACCAAACTCCACACCCAAAAAACAAATAATCCAGGGAAGAAATGGGCAGAAAACATGAATACACACTTTTCTAAAGAAGACATCCAGATGGCCAACAGGCACATGACACAATGCTCAATGCCACTCATCATCAGGGAAATACAAATCAAAACCACACTGAGAGATACCACCTCACGCCAGTCAGAGTGGCTAACATTAACAACTCAGGCAACAACAGATGTTGGTGAGGATGTGGAGAAACAGGAACTCTTTTGCACTGCTGGTGGGAATTCAAACTGGTGCAGCCACTCTGGAAAACAGTGTGGAGGTGCCTCAAAAAATTAAAAATAGACCTACCCTACAACCCAGCAATAGCACCGCTAGGAATTAATACAAGGGATACAGGAGTGCTTATGCACAGGGGCACTTGTACCCCAATGTTTATAGCAGCACTTTCAACAATAGCCAAATTATGGACAGAGACTAAATGTCCATCAACTGAAGAATGGATCAAGAAGATGTTATTTATATATACAATGGAATACTACTTGGCAGTGAGAAAGAATGAAATCCTGCCATTTGCAGCAACATGGATGGTACTGGAAGGTATTATGCTGAGTGAAGTAAATCAGAGAAAGACAAATATCATATGTTTTTACTCATATATGGATCTTAAGAAACTTAACAGAAGACCATGGGGGAAGGGAAGGGGAAAAAAATAGTTACAAACAGAGAGGAAGGGAGGCAAACCATAAGAGACTCTTAAATGCAGAGAACAAACTGAGGGTTGATGGGGGGGGTGGGGGAGAGGGGAAAGTGGGTGATGGGCATTGAGGAGAAAACTTGTTGGGATGAGCACTGGATGTTGTATGGAAGCCAATTTGACAATAAATTTTATTTGAAAAAAAAGTTAAAAATAGAATTACCCTATGACCCAGCAATTGCACTACTAGGTATTTACCAAGGGACACAGGTGTGCTGTTTCAAAGGAGCACATGCACCCCAATATTTATAGCAGCACTATTGACAATAACCAAAGTATGGAAAGAGCCCAAATGTCCATCTATGGATGAATGGATAAAGAAGACGTGGTATATACATACAATGGAGTATTACTCGGCGATCAAAAAGAATGAAATCTTGCCATTTGCAACTACGTGGATGGAACTGGAGGGTATTATGCTAAGTGAAATTAGTCAGAGAAAGACAAAAATTGTATGACTTTACTCATATGAGAACTTTAAGAGACAAAACAGATGAACAGAAGGGAAAGGAAGCAAAACTGATATAACAACAGGGAGAGGGACAAAACATAAGAGACTCTTAAATACAGAGAACAAACTGAGGGTTGCTGGAGGGGTTGTGGGAGGGGGGATGGGCTAAGTAGATAAGGGGCATTAGGGAGGACACTCGTTGGGATGAACAATGGGTGTTAGACATAGGGAATGAATCACTGGAATCTACTCCAGAAATCATTATAGCAACTATACGCTAACTAATTTGGATGTAAATTTTAAAAAGTAATAAAAGAAAAAAATACACAAAAGTATCCTCCAATACTAGTGTAATTTATTGAGTACTTAATAATATAGTGTTAAAAAAAAACTGAAGGAGAGTTTCCCAGACAAAAAGTTAAAAGGAGTTTAACACCATTAAACCAGACTTAAAAAAAAAAAAAAAAAACTGTTAAAGGAACCTCGTTAGGTGGAAAGAAAAGGTCCGAATTGGAAGAAAATTATTTTTAAAAATTTCATGAAGAAAAACAAACTGATCGTAAAGATAGGTCAATTATTTATAAAGCAAGTATGAAGGCTAAAAGACCAAATCAATTATATCTAAGAAACTGGTTATAGGACTTACAAAATAAAAAGATGTAAAATATGACAACATATATATATATATAATGTGGAGGGGATAAAAATGGAGTTCTGCCAGAATGTTATTGAACTTTAGTAATTATCAATTTCATATAGACTACAACATACTTAGGATGTTATATATGAGCCTCACAGTGACCTCAAAACAAAAATCTATAGAAGATATACACAATATAAAAAGAAAGAGACTTAAGCATTAACACTCAAGAAACTCATCAATTACGAGAGCAAGAAAAACAGAACAACCAGAAAGCAATTAACAAAATGGCAATAAGTAAATACCTACCAGCAATAAGTTTAAGCCGTTTCAATGTTCCAATGAGAAGACATATGGTAACAGAATGAATTTTTCGAAAAAGACCTACATAGGGGCATCTAGGTGGTTTAGTTGGTTGAGCAGCTGACTCTTGATTTCAGCTTAGATCATGACCTATTAGTCTTGAGGGCAAGCTCTGCATCTGTCTCTGCACAGAGCATGGAGCCTGCTTGGGATTCTCTCTCCCTCTCTCTCTGCCACTCCCCTGCTCACGCACATGTGATCTTCCTCTCAAAACAAACATTAAAAATTTCTACAAAATTATAAAGACCCATCCATACACTGCTTATAAGAGATTCACTTCAGACCTGTATGTTCAGAAACACACAGACTGAAAGTTAACAGATGGAGTAAGATATTCCATGTAAATGGAAGGGGAAAAAGACTGGGGTAGGAATACTTACATCAGACAAAATAGATTTTAAAATGTAGTGTGTAACGAGCGACAATGAAGAACATTACACAATGATAATCAATCCAACAATAGTATATAACAATTATAAATACAAATCCACCCAATATTAAAGCAAATTTAAATGCCTAAGAAAATATCATACAAAAAAGGCGAAACCGACAGTAATCCAATAAAAGTAGGGAACTTTAACAACTCACTCACATCAATGGATAGAACATTCAGGAAGAAAACCAAGTGGTAAACAGTATCCTTGTGCTGAAAGGTAACAATCTGCAACCAAGAATCCTCTATCCATGAAGACTATCATTCAGAATAGAGGGAGAGAAAAAGAGTTTGCCAAACAAAAACTAAAGGAGTTTGTGACCAATAAACCAGCCCCACAAGAAATACTAAAGGGGACTTGCTGAGTAGAAAGGAAAGACCATAAGTGAGAGTATGATAAGTAAGAAACAAAAAAGCAGTCAAGGTAAGTATTTCTGTTAAAAAAAAAAAAAAAAATCAGTCAAGGAATTCTCAAAACAAAAGGATGTAAAATATGACACCATATAAAACCCAAACCAGAGGTGGTATACAGAATGGCTTCAAACTTAAGCGACCACCAACTTCATATACACTGCTATATGGAGAGGTTATATACAAACCTAACGGTCACCATAAATCAAAAACCACTGATAGATATGCAAAGAATAAGGAGAAAGGAATCCAAGGATATCGCTAAAGAAAGCCAGCCAACTATGGAAGAGAGCATGAGAAAGATCAGAGAAAAACTACAAAGCCAACCCCAAAACAAGTAACAAAAGGACAGGAACACGTATCAACGATTACTGAGTGTAAATCAACTACAGGCTCCCATCAAAAGACAGAGGGTAAAAGAGTAAATAAAAAATTAAGATCCATCCATATGCTGCCTACAACAAACTCATTTCAGACATAAAGACACTTGCAGATGTTAAGTAAGGGGATAAAGAAACATTTATCATGCAAATAGAGGTCACTGAGTTCTCCAAGCCCTGTATCATGGTCTTTTGCCTTTGTTTCCCTCTTTTTTTTTCTGCTTCGTTATTCTCCATAATTTTACATCCATTGTAGCATCCATTCAAGACTGCATCTCGGTTACAGCAGTTTGAAATTTTGGCCTGACTAGATTTTATTTATTTTATCTCTACAGAAAGGGATTCTCTGGTGTCTTCTATGCTTTTTTCAACCCTAGCTAGTATTCTTATTATCGTGGTTCTAAATTCTAATTCAGACATCCTGCTTATATCTGTGTTAAGTCCCTTGCTGTCATTTCTTCCTGTTTTTTCCTTTGGGGTGAATTCCTTCATTTTGTCCTTTTGAAGGAAGAAAAGGATGGCTCAGTCAGTTAAGCATCCAGTTTTAGCTCAGGTCATGATCTGAACGGTCCCCGAGCTCGAGCCCCACGTCAGTCTCTGTGTTGACAGCTCAGAACCTGGAGCCTTCTTCGGAATCTGTGTGTCCCTCTCTCTCTGCCTCTGCCCTGCCCGTGCTCTCTCTTACAAATAAACATTAATAAAATTAAAAATTAAAAACAAAAATCAACTAAAGGGAGCTAGATCCTAGGTGTGTTTCAGTCTGCTTCTTGAAAGAAATTTGATACAACAGAGGGAAAAAAAAGGAGAGGAAAAAAAAGATAAGAAAAAACTTAAAAATTAAAAGAAATTTATAGAATAAGATGAAATAAACAAATTTTTAAGAAAAATAAAGTAAAAAAATAAAAATAAATTTTTCTCTTTCTGGTGAGTTTTGTGGCTCAAGTTATGCAGATTGTTGCATTGATCCTCAGGTCAGTTTGCTAGGTTTTCAAAATGGTTTGGTGCTGATCTATCGGCGTTTCAGGGACAAGACAAGGTCAGGGTCTCCATGCAGCTCTGCCATCTCAACTCCTCAGAAACAGTGGCTTTGCATGAAACCCTGGACCAGATGGGCTTAGCAGATATATTCAGAATAGTCCATCCTAAACCAGTAGAATACGCATTCTCTGCAACATTCCCAGAAAAAATCACGTATTAGGCCACAAAACAAGCCTGAACAAATTCAAGATCAAAGTCATACCCCCACATCTTTTCTTACCACAAGGCTATGAAACTAGAAGGCAACCACCAGAACTCTGGAAAGACTACAAATATATGGAGGTTAAATGACATGCTGCTAAGCAATGAATGGGTCAACCAAGAAATCAAAGAAGAAATTAAAAAGTACATGGAAATAAAAATGAAAACCACAATGGTCTAAAAGCTTCAAGATGCAGCCAAAGTGTTTCTAAGAGGGAAGCAAATAGTTAATATAAGCCTAACACAAGAAGCAAGACATTTTTTTAAAAACCTAACCTTACACTGAAAAGGAACTGGGGTGGGGGGGGGGGGGGGGGGACAAACAAAACCCAAAAGCAGGAGGAGGAGGAAATAATAAAGATTGGAGCAAAAATAAATAACATAGAAACTTAAATAGCAAACAAATAGATCCGTGAAATCAGGAGCTGGTTAAAAAAAAAAAAAAGAAATCAATAAAACTGGGGCACCTGGATGGCTCAGGTGGCTCAGCCCTGAATCAGGGAAAAAAAGAAAATTTGAACAGGTTTATTACCAGCAAGGAGAATTAATCAGGAGTCAAAAAGCTCCCAAACAGTCCAGGACCAGACAGCTTCACAGTCTAATTCTACCAAACATTCAAAGAAGTCTTAACACCTGTTCTTCTCAAACAATTTTTAAAAAATACAAGGAAAGTGGAGTGCCTGGGTGGCTCAGTTGGTTAGGCGTCCGACTTCAGCTCAGGTCATGATCTCACAGTCTGAGTTCAAGCCCCGTGTCAGGCTCTGTGCTGACAGCTCAGAGCCTGGAGCCTGCTTCGGATTCTGTGTCTCCCTCCCTCTCTGCCCCTCCCCTGCTCATGCGGTCACTCTCTGTCTTAAAAATAAATAAAAACATTTAAAAAAATTTTTAAATACAAGGAAAAAATTCTAAACTCATTCTATGAGGCCAGTATCACCCTGATACCAAAACCAGATAAAGACACCACAAAAAAAGAGAACTATAGGCCAAGATCTCTGATGAACATGGATGCAAAACTCCTCAAAAAAAAAATACTAGAAAACTGAATCCAACAATGCATTTAAAAAAATCATTCACTAAGATTAACTGGGATTTATTTCTGGGATCCAAGAATGGTTCAATATTTGCAAGGCAATCAATGTGATACATCACATCAATCAGAAAATGGATAAAAAACATATGATCATTTCAATAGATGAAGAAAAAGCATTTGACCAAGTACAACATCCATTCCTGATAAAAACCCTCAACAAAGTAGGTTTAGAGGGAATATACCTCAAGATAATCAAGTCCATGTAGGAAAAACCCACAGTGAACACTCTATTCAATGGGAGAAAAACAGAGTTTTCTCCCAAGGTCAAGAAGAAGACAAGCATGTCTCCTCTCACCACTTTTATTCAGCCTAGTACTCAAAGTCCCGACCGTGGCAGTCAGACAACAAAGGGCATCCACGCTGGTAAGGAAGAAGTAAAACTTCCACTTTTTGCAGACGACATGATACTAAATAGAGAAAACTCACAAGACTCCACCGAAGAACTACTTGAACTGGCAAATGCATTTAGGAAACCCCAAAGATATAAAAGCAAATGTGCAGAAATCTGTTGCATTTCTATACAGTAATAATGAAACAACAGAAAGAGGAATTAAAAAACAAACCCATTTGCAATTCCACCGGAAGTAATAACATACTTAGGAATAAACTTAACCCAAGAGGTGAAAGACTGGCACTCTGAAAACTATAAAACATTGATGAAAGAAAGTGAAGGAAACACACAGAAAAAATAGCAAGATATTCCATGCTCATGGATTATAAGAACAAATTTTGTTAATCTGTCTGTATTACCCAAAGCAATCTACACATTTTATGCAATCCCTATCAAAATACCAACAGCATTTTTCACAGAGCTAGAACAAACAATCCTAAAACATATATGGAACCACAAAAGACCCTGAATAATCAAAGCACTTTTGAAAAAGAATAGCGAAGCTGGAGGCATCACAGTTCCAGACTGTTCTATTACAAAGCTTTAGTAATTTAAACAGTATGGTACTGGCACAAAAATAGACACATAGATCAATAGAACAGAATAGAAAACCCAGAAATAAAGCCACAACTATTTGCTCAATTTATCTTTGACAAAGCAGGAAAGTATATCCGATGGGAAAAAGACAGTCTTTTCAATAAATGCTGCTGGGGAAACCTGGACAACTACATGCCAAAGAATTAAACTGGACCACTTTCTTACACCATACACAAAAATAAACTCAAAATACAGACCTAAATGTGAGGCCTGAAACAATAAAAATCCTCGAAGAGAGCACAAGCGGTCAACTCTGACATCAGCCGTAGCAACAGTTTTCTAGGTATTTCTCCTGAGGCAAGAGAAATAAAAGCAAAAATATACTATTTTAACTATATCAAAATAAAAAGCTTCTGCACTGCAAAGGAAACAATCACCAAAATTAAAAAGCAACCTATGAAACAGCAGAAGATATGTGTAAATGACTTACCTAATAAAGGGCTAATATCCAAAATATATAAAGAACTTATACAAATCAACACCAAAAAAAAAAAAAAAAAAAACCCCAAATAATCCAATTTTAAAATGGGCAGAAGGGGTGCCTGGGTGGCTCAGTCAGTTAAGCGTCCAACTTCGGCTCAGGTCACGATCTCACTGTTCCTGAGTTCAAGCCCAGCACTGGGCTCTGTGCTGACAGCTTGGAGACTGGAGCCTGCTTCCAAATATCCTCCCTTCCCTCTGCCCCTTCCTCACTCATGCTCTGTCTCTCTCTCTCCCTCAAAATAAATAAACAAACACTGGGAAAACATTTTTAATGGGCAGAAGACATGAACAAATATTTCTCCAAAGAATACATCCAGGTGGCCAAAAGACACATGAAAAGACGTTCAACGTCACTCATCCTCAGAGAAATGCAAATCAAAACCACAATGAGGCATCACCTTACACCAGAAGAACAACTAAAATCAAAATCACAAGAAACAAGTGTTGGCAGGATGTGGGGAAAAAAGGAACCGTCTTGCGCTGTTGGTGGGAACCCAAACTGATACAGCAATTTTGGAAAACAGTATGGAGTTTCCTCAAAAAGTTAGGGGGTGCCTGGATGGCTCAAGTGGTTAAGCATCTGACTCTTGATTTCAGCTCAGATCATGATCTCATGGTTGGTGAGACTGAGCCCTGCATTGGGCTCCATGATGACAGTGTGGAGCCTCCTTGAGATTCTCTCTCCCCCTCTCTCTCTGCCCCTCCCCTGCTCACACACTCTTTCTCTCTCAAAATAAATCAACTTAAAAAATAATTTAAAGGGGCGCCTGGGTGGCTCAGTCAGTTGAGTGTCTGACTTTGGCTCAGGTCATGACCTTGCAGTTCGTGAGTTCTAGCCCCACGTCGGGCTCTGTGCTGACAGCTCAGAGCCTGGAGCTTGCTTCAGATGCTATGTCTCCCTCTCTCTCTGCCCCTTTCCCGCTCATGCTCTGTCTCTGTCTCTCAAAAATGAATAAATGTTAAAAAAATGTTTTTAATAAAGAAAAAATAATTAAAAAAACAGAACTACCCTACGATTCAGTAATCACACTACTGGGTATTTACCCCCAAAATACAAAAACACTAACTCAAAGGGATACATGCACCCCTATGTTTATGCATCTCTATATTTATTGCAGCATTATTTACAATAGCCAAATTATGGAAGCAGCCCAAGTGTCCACTGATAGACAAATGGATAAGGAAGATGTGTGTGTGTGTGTATACTAAGGGCACACATACACACACAATGAAATATTATTCAGCCATAATAAAGAATGAAATCTCGGATGGAGCTAGGGAGCATAATGCTAAGCAAAATTAGTCAGAGAATAAATACCATGTGATTTCAGTCATATGTGGAAATTAAAAAGCAAAATGAATGAGCAAAGGTGAAAAAAACAGAAAGACAAACCAAGAAACAGGCTCTTACCTACAGAGAATAGACGGTTACCAGAGGAAGGGGGGTTGGGCAAATAGGTGATGGGGATTAAAGAGTGCACCTGTCTGATGAGCACTGGGTGATGTGTGGAGGTGTTCAATCACTATATTGTACACCTGCAACCAATAAAACACTGTTGACTACACTGGAATTTTTTTAAAACACTAAAAATTCAAGATTTATATATATGATACTAAATTTCAATCTGGACTGAGCAGTATCACAATGGTGTTTAAAGGTACATGTGACCACATTGCCCGTGTCTCTAAAAGTTAACTCCCAAGAGGAAAGATACTATGGTTGGTGAGTTTCCTTTAACTTTGCTTTTTCATATTAACCTTTCCTAGGACGTTTGATAATTAGAAGTAATTTGTTTTAAAATTTGGTGCCTATCATCATTATTGTAATTCGTTATCAACTTATGTTTTGAATTTCATTACTGAAATATGTAAATGGTGTCCTATAGCTTCATGACAGAACTTGTAATGAGCTATTCTGGACAATTCCACTAGATGAAACTAGAGATAGAAAATAAAAAATAAAGTGAATTTGAGACATTGGCACAGGGCATATTTGGATAGATATAATTAATCTTCTCTAATAAAGTTTTCTGGTTGCAGAAATTAAAATGTCCACCAGTAGTGCAAGAATTATCACTACCCGACCTCAGGAGATACTATATAAATCTACAGTATCACGAGTGCGGTACTTTTGACAGGGTCCACAGATAGGTTAATGGAATAGGGTTTGAAAGTTCAGAAATAGACTCAAATAGAACGTGGGAAATATTTTTAATTGATACATTTGTCTTGATTATACAATGAAATAATATTTGGGCCACTGAATTAAATAAAATATTAAAATTTTAAGAAGAAAACAGTAGGGGCATCTGACTTCGGCTCAGGTCATGACCTCCCCATTCATGGGCTCGAGCCCCACATGGGCTCTGTGCTGACAGCTCAGAGTCTGGATCCTGCTTCAGATTCTGTGTCCTAGCTCTCTGCCCATCCCCACTCGTGCTCTGTCTGCCTGTGTCTAAATGAACAAACATAGAAAGAAAAGAAAAGAAAAGAAAAGAAAAGAAAAGAAAAAAGAAAAGAAAGAAAAGGAAAAGAAAGAGAGAAAAGAAAGAGAAAAGAAAGAAAGAAAAGGAAGAAAGAAAAGAAAGAAAAAACAAACAAGGGGCGTCTGGGTGGCTCAATTGGTTAAATGTCTGACTTTGGCTCAGGTCATGATCTCATGGTTTATGAGTTCGAGCCCTTGGTCAGGCTCTGTGCTAACAGTTCACAGCCTAGAGCCTGCTTGGGATTCTGTGTCTCCCCCTTTCTGCCCCTCCCCTGCTTGCACTCTGCCTCTCTCTCTCTCAGAAGTGAATAAACATTTAAATTTTTTTTAAAAAAGAAAACAGGATCTTTGAATGATCCATTAGATAAGATGGAATTAACCATGAAAACACAACAGAATACACATTGTTTTCAAGTATACATGGAACATTCTCCAATACAGGTCACATGTGAGATCATAAAGCAAGTCTCAATAAATGTAACAAGACAGAGATCATAGCATGCATCTTTTCAAACCTCAAGTATGAAAGCTAGTTATCAGTTACAAGGAAAAAAATAAAAACCATCATGGGCAAATGACAACCTAGTCAACAACCCATAGGACAATGATAAATTCATCAAGAAACATGAAAACAAATGAAAATGAAAACACAATGACCCAAAATTTTGCAGTCACACCAAAAGAAGTTCTAAGAGGGAAATTAAAGTGATACAAGTAGACATCAAGAACAAAAAAAAAAAAAAAAAAAAAAAATCACAATTTTTTTAGTATTACAACTAAATAAATTAGAAAAAGAAAGAAATCCCATTAGTAGAAAAACTAAAATAACAAACCTCAGAATTGAAATAAATGAAGGAAGAGACTGAGAAAAAAAAAATTAATGAAACCAAAGCTGATTATTTGAAAAGGTAAATAAATCGATAAACCTAAAGCCAGACTCATGGAAAAAAAAAATCAATAAAATCAGAAATAAAATAGCAAAAGTAATACATGACACCACAGAAACCATTAGAAGAAACTAAAAAAAAAGTATGCTAAAATATTCAGTAACAAAAAGCAAACAAATTACAAAAATAAAATCTTCAAAAAAATAAAAAATGGGGGGCACTTGGGTATCTCAGTTGGTTAAGCATCCAACTCTTAACTTTGGCTCAGGTCATGATGTCACAGTTTGTGAGTTCAAGCCCCACATCGGGCTCCGCGCTGATAGCTCAGAGCCTGCTTGGGATTCTCTCTCTCCTTCTCTCTCTGCTCCTCCCCTACTCACTTGCTCTCTTTCTTTCTCTCAAAAAAAAAAAAAAGAAAAAAAAAAAGGAAAATCTGAATAGAAAAATAATGAAATTGAATAGGTAAAGAAAGACCTCAACAAATAAAAGCCCAAGACACATGGATTAAAAAGTGATTGCAATGAGAGATTCAAGAAGCATTATTTTCTATTATCAAGCTATTCCCAAAATTAGGGGGAAAAAAAGATTCCAAACACATTCTTAAAAAAAAATTACCTGGAGACCAACACCAAAGACATTTACAATGAAAGAAACTATAGGCAAATAAGCCAGATAAACATATGCAAAAACCTCCACAAAATAGCAGCGAACTATGTTCAGAAACATATTAAAGTCGTCATTCAAGACAAACAACTTGAATTTACTCTGAGAAACACAAGGGTGATATTAAAAACTAAACAATATACCACATTAACAAAATGAAGGATAACAATCAGGTGAATGTCTCAATAGATGCAAAAAACCAACAGTAACACTCATGTAAGTTGATCGTGAAAACTCTCCAAAAAGTGGGTTTTGAGCAAACATACCTCAGCATCATAAAATGAACATGTGATAAACACACAGCTGACATCATACTCGAGGGTGAAAACCAGAGAACAAGGCAATCTTCGCTTTCACCACTTTGACCCGGGGTGTATTCCAAGTCCCAGCCACAGCAGTCCCGCGAGGAGAAGAAAGGAGAGGCGTCCAAATTGTTGACGAGGAAGTAAAACCACCACTGTTTGCAGACGACATGACACTCTGCCTAGAAAACCCTGAGGACTCCTCCGAAAGGACCATTAGAAGATGTGCATTCAAGAACGTGGCAGGATGCAAAACTCACAGAAATCTCTTGCGTTTCTATACACTCATCACCATGTGACAGACACATGAAACAATTTCATGTCCACTGCAACCAAGAGAACAAAATACCTAGGCATCACCTCAGCTGAGACGGTCCAAGACCTGCACTCCACAATCTAGGAAACACAGATGAAGGACACTGACGATGACACAAACGGAAAGATATTCCATGCTTACGGAATGGAAGAATATTGTTCCGAGATCCCTCCTACCAGAAGCAACCTACAGATCCAAGCCATCCCTATCACAACACCAGTAATATTTTTTACAGAACAAGTGATCCTAAAATGCCTGTGGCACCACCAGAGACCCCAGAGAGCCAATGCAACCTTGAGAGAGAAGAACAAAGCTAGAGATGTCACAGTCCCAGATTTCAAGGTTTGCTGCAAAGCTACAGTAATCAAAACAGGATGTGACTGGGACAAAAAGGGACACGCACATCAAGGGAACAGAAACCAGAGCCCAAAAATAAACCCACACTCAGGGTCACTTACCCTATGATAAAGGGGGCAAGAACATACAATGGGGAAAAAGGCTCTTCAATAAATGGTGCTTGGAAAACTGGACAGTTATGTGCACAGAAAGGAAATAGGACCGCTCTCTCACATCACGCACAGTAATAAGCCTACTATGGATTGAAGACCTAAATGTCGGACCTGAAACCCTAACACTCCTAGAAGAAAACACAGGCAGTGATCTCTTGGACACTGGCCCAGCAACATTTTCCTAGACATATCGCCTCAGGCAAAATAAAAATAAACACTAAAGCAAAAGTAAATAATTGGGACTACACCAAGATAGAAAGCTTTTGCACAGTGAAGGAAGTCACCCATCAAACGAAAAGGCATCCTACTGAACGGGAGAAGTTTGCCAAGGACACATCCCATGAGGACCTAATATCCAAAATTTCTATCAAGGACTACTACCAACCAATGAATAAACGTCTGATGGAAAATCGGGCGGACGGCCTGAACACACAGTTTTCCAAAGAAGACTCACGAAAAGATGCTCGACATCACTCATTAGCAGGGAAGTGCACTAGAAAAGTACAAGGTGTCAGAATGGCTAGTGTCGACAGTGGAAGAATTAACGAGTGTTGGCCCAGAACCACAGTGCCCTGGGGGTGGGAACACCAACCCGTGGAGTCACCATGGAAAATAGCATGGAGATTCCTCAAAAAATTAAACATTGGAATCCTACATCACGCAGTAACTTTACTAATGTGTATTTACCAAACATAACAAAAATACGAATTCAAAATTATGTATGTGTCATTCTATGTTTACTGTATCATTATTTACATTTGCCAGTTAGGGAAGCAGTCTGTGACCACTGATAGTTAAGAAGCAGTTAAGATGGATCGTGGAATATTACTCAGCCACGAAGAAGGTTATGTTCTTGCCTTTTTCCACAACATACATGGACCTAGAGGGTATTAGGCTAAGTGAAATTGGTCACCCAGAAATAGACAAATGCCAGAAGAATCTAAACAACAAAACAAACCAATGCAAATCGACTTCTCAACACAGAAAACAAACCATAGTTGCTAGGCCAGGGGTGTTACGATGGGATTAACCAAATAGGTGAGGGGGATGAAGAGGTTCATGCTTTCAGTTGTAAAAGTAAGGGCGATGCAAAGCACCCTACGGAACATCTTGGGCACATTGTAACATTTCATTGACAGATGGTAACTACGCCTGCATCATGTCTAGGACTGTGGAGTCACTGCATTGCACCCCAGAAGCACCTACAACATGGGAGGTGAGCTCCACTTCGGTAATAAGTGTGCCAGCAATCGCGTTGCCATTAGTCCCCGGTCGCCCCGATTCTCCAGAGCAATCATCACCATCTGACTTAACATGTGCCTTGTTTATTGCCCGTCTCCCTGTCCTGGCATAGAGACCCCGCCAGGCAGCGGCTTCATCTATTCGACGCTCAGTGGATACATGACGAACCAACAAGTGCCTCTGTTGCCACATTCCAGGCGTCACCTTAAAACGTGTCTAGAGGTGGCCGAGGTCCCGGCTACACACACCTGCACACACTGGGGGGCTGGGGGCTGGGTCCTAACTCTCCTCGAAGGCCACGCGCTCCTGGAGCCCCCACCACCTCATCCTTGGGGGACAAGACGCGCACGGCCCAGAGGGGATTGGGCCAAAGAGCCTCAGGCCTTGGCTAAGGATGGGGCCCTCGTGTTCTGATGTACGAATGAGAAGGTGTCCCCAGAGATGACAACAGGCACAGTCAGGGTCCCGACAGAGCAGGGAAAGGCAGACGTCCCGGGCCGGGTGACCACACACTCAGGTGGCGCTCAGTAGGGCGCCCGGATGGTCGTCAGCTTTGCCGTCCACAGCAGCCGCGGCCTAGAGAAAGAGGCGGCTCTTGCTCCCGGAGATTTTGAGTCACCTCGGGCTCAGCACACACTCTAGAGTCAGCTCTTAACATGTGGGTCCAAGCGCTCCGTCTTAGCGCAGCCCCTGCACTCTCGGCCCCTCCTAGAAATTTCCGCCCGGGGAGGTTAACCAAGTTGCCCGAAGCCACCCTGCGCAAAGCGATCAAGTCGGCCCTCGCGCGGAGCTCGTTTCGGGCCCCAGAGGCGCAGCCTGCCGCGAGGCCAGGGGCGAGGAAGGGCTCACGGCCGCTGAGGTTGGCGGCCCTTCCTTCGGTCTCGCCACTGCGCCGGAACCAACGGCACCGCAGAAGCACGCGAGGCGCGGGGGGCCGGCGCGCCCGTGGGCGGGCGAGGAGCTGCCGGGGGAAGAACCCCGAGAACCCCACTCCCCCGCGGCTGCGGGGGCGCCGGCGCTCGCCGCTCAGGCCCCCCTCCTTCCTGGCCGCCGCCCCCACGGCCTGCCCGCTCCTGCGGGTCGCCGGGCCCCCTCGAGGGCCAGGGCTCAGGCCACAGGCCGGCTGCGGCCACAGTGCTCGGTGCCGTCTCCCCACGCAGACGCGGCGTGGGGGGGAGTGGCGCAACCCCTGCGCACGAGGGGCGCCGTGGGCAGTGGGGTTCCCAGTCCGGCCACCACGGACACGGCGGGGCGGGGGGCCGGGACGCCCGGTGCCCCGCGCCCTGCAGGATGCTTGCTGGCATCGGGTTCCCGCCCACGAGACACCAGTGCCCGACAGACCCCAGGTCCTAAGACTGGAAGATGTGCCCCCACCATGTCAAAGTCCCTTGGGGCGGCAGCGGCGGGGGGTCAAAATCCCCCTGGTGGAGAAGCAGTGCTGTACCGAATATAAACGCTGTAGGAGAAGGCCGAGGAAAGGGAGCACAGGAGTGCCCCAGGGCACAGGGGGACACAGTCTGGTCCTAAGAATGAGGCGAGCCTGGGCGCCTGGGTGGCTCAGTGAATGAAGCCGGTGACTGCGGCTCAGGTCACGATCTCACGGTTCGTGGGTTCGAGCCCCGCATCCGGCTCCGTGCTGACAGCTCGGAGCCTGGAGCCCGCTTTTGGTTCTGTGTCCCCCTCTCTCTCTCTGCCCCTCCCCCGCTCGCTCAATTTGTGTCTCTGAAAAATGAACAAACATGAAAGAAGGAGAAGAAAAGTCACTAGGTCTGACCAGTGAGACAGGACAAGAGCGTCATTCCTGGTCCCTAAGGTGGTGCAAAGCCCGTGCTGGCTTTTCCAGTCTCTGTCCCCCTGTGACGGCACCTGAGAAACCACACGTTCTGTGTGGCACAGGGACAGCAGGTCCCCCCCAGAACTGTGAGGAACAGAACAGCCCAAACGCACGCAGAGCAAGGGGTGAGCCCCTGAGGTGTGGTCGGGGTCCATGCGAGGGCCTCGCCGCACTGACTCACAGAAATGGGCAGAAGGGAGAAGGGAACACCCTTCTGACGAGGTGGGGTGGGGGGCCTGAAGGAAGGAGGGAAGTCTGGCTGCTGGCGGCCGACCAGGAGCCTGGCTGTGCTGGAAGGGCCGTACTGTGTGGGCGAGCAGGCACCCGCAGGGCACAGAGGGAGGCCAGCCGCCCCGCAAGGCAACGGGACAGGTTGGGGGAAAGCGATTTTTCAGAATCCTCCCCCGTGAGGACTGGGGGCAGCAGTCACCTGCAGGAGGGTCTAGGAGCTGAGAAAAACCGGGAGACCGTGGGGGACACGCGTTCCGCTTCTGGGCTGGTGTTCCTTCCCCTGGTGGGTCCAGGCTGTGAAGGTGCCTCACACTGTCCACGAACACGCCAGTGCTGGTACCTCGTGTCAGGCCGCGGGGTTTTCTGAAACCAGCCCCCGCCCCGCCCAGGAGCCCAGTCCCCCGTCCGTGTGCGCAGGTGCCCTAACGAGGTTGCATCAAGGGCAGCCAAGCGCTCAGGTGTCTCCGATTCTGTTTCGGACCCTGGTTTCGGGGCCGGTTTGTGGCTGGCATAGATCCGACTCGTGTTCCGCGTGGAACAGAAGGGAGTCTAATTCGTAAGGGTCTGTCGCTCCCCAAGGCCGCGGCTCCAGGAGGCGGTGGGTGTCTGCAGCTACTCACCCGGACCAGAGAAGCTTCGCTGGCCTCGGCCTGGCGGAGGACGCGCCCCTGACTCAGCCGGCCTTGCGAACGTGAGCATGCAGTTGGGGAGAATGTGGGGGCCAGTCAACGGGTCTCCTTCTCCCCGCATCCAGAGACACGGTCCCCAGCCCAGCAGCCACGGGCAGCCTCCGCTGGGAATTTTCTAGAGACACAAACGCTCCGGCCGCACGCCTCGCCCTGAATCACAAACCCTGGGAGCGGAGCCGAGCGGGTGTTTTAACAAACCCTCCAGGTGACTCCAATGGCTGTTCAGGTGACAACGCGCACGTGTGGGGGCCCACCTGCCTCTAGCGGGAGGAGGAGCGGGCCGTACCCGGTGCCTCCAAGCAGACAACCAGGTCCCCACGGGCCAAGGCGAGGCGAGCCCTGGGCACCGCCTCCTCTGCACACTCACCAGCCCGGCAACCGCTCCCACCTGCTCAGAAAGGGGGCGGGTGGGGCAGGGGCGGGAGTGTGGCGCGTAAGAGCCTCTCGTGGAAGCTGGAGGAGGGAGGCGCCCCCACCCACGTGTTCCTTCACACGTGCTGCTGTGGGTGATTAGTGACCGGAAGTGACCAGCTTTTTCCCTTTTGAATTTTTTTTTTTTTTTTTACTGTTTATTTTTGAGAGAGACAGAGACAGACAGTGCAAGCAGGGGAGGGGCAGAGAGAGACAGAGATCCGAAGCAGGCTCCAGGCTCCAAGCTGTCAGCACAGAGCCCCCACGCGGGGCTCTAACCCACAGACTACGAACCCTGAGATCATGACCTGAGCTGAAGACAGACGCTTAACCCACTGAGCCACCCCGCTCCCTAGCTTTTCTCTCTTTTGTTTGCTAAGCCCCTGTCGTTTTGCCTGATGGAGACTGAAGTCGCTTTCCAAGGTCAAGGGAAGCACTTCACGGCACTGTCCCTCCTGGTGAGGTGGCTTCTTGGTCTGAGGCTTCAGCTTCCCACCCGTGTGTCCCAATTCAGGGTCAGTTTAGCCTTTCTGTCCTCTGCAAAAGACAGCTCGAGGGGCGCCTGGGTGGCTCAGTCGGTTAAGCGGCCAACTTCGGCTCAGGTCATGATCTCTCGGTCCGTGAGTTCGAGCCGCGTGTCGGGCTCTGTGCTGACAGCTCAGAGCCTGGAGCCTGTTTCACATTCTGTGTCTCCCTCTCTCTGACCCTCCCCTGTTCATGCTCCGTCTCTCCCTGTCTCAAAAATAAATAAAACATTAAAAAAAAATTTAAAAAAAAAGACAGCTCGAGAAGGGACCCAGCCGATGGCACGTGGAAAGTGAGAGCTGAGTCCCTCTTTCCTCTCCGTTGGAGAGGCGGTGCTTTGACTTGCCGTTGCCTCAATGCAGTCGTCCCTCTCTGGATGTAAGCCACCTTCCTAACTCTCTCCTGCCTCTCCGTTGCCCATTTTTGCCCTCTCGTCACCTTCCGTGGCTGCACTGAAGGTTAGCTACTCCCTTCCCTTGGCCAGAGGAGGAGAGACTCAAAGAACAGAAAGGATCCCGGAAATCATTCAGTCCCAACACCTCATCTCCCAGCAGGCCCATCAGAGGCGCAGAGGTGGGGAGAAACATCCAGGCCCTGACTCCCATTCGGAGGCAGAGACGGACAGGTGCCCAGGTTTAAGACCACTTCTCCATCCTCCACAGCTCCATAAACAAGCTTACGCGGCGGTGTCTATAATTGGGCTTATCTGTTATGACGCCATCGCCAGAAGCAAATGATAATTTGTCACCTGTCTTTTTAGATAACGTCCCCCCATATCACCAGCCATGGCTAGACCGTGGGTGGAAAATGTCTGTGTGGGAGTACCGCGGGGAGTTTGAGGTGAAGGTCGCCGGAAGGTGAATTCACAGACCCGGCACCTTCCTGGTTATGAATCAGTGGCTCGAAGGGTTCGACCACGTGATTTCCTCGGGCCCTCCAGTCTACGCTGCTCTAATACGTAAAAAGCAGTCTTGAGGGGCGCCTGGGTGGCTCCGTCGGTTGAGTGACCGACCCTGGATTTCGGCTCAGGTCATGATCTCACGGTGGGTGAGTTGGAGCCCTGCACGGAGCTCTGCGCTGACAGCATGGAGCCTGCTTGGGATTCTCTCTCTCTCCCTCTGTCTCTGCCCCTGCCCCGCTCGCTTGCACTCTCTTTCTCTCCGTCTCAGAAGAAACACACACTTTTTACGGAGCCGTCTTTCAACCGCTGGCATGGGACACCCGACTTCCAGATCTATTATATCCCGGGGGCGGAAAACTTGTGCGCCAACTTCCTCTTGCAATCGAGGAGGAGCCTGAGAGACAGCAACCTGATGAGAAACCACAAAGTATGTGATTCTCTTCTCAGTTGCAAAAATGCCTGATAACCAAAGGTTTCAAGCGAATTATGAGACCAGTTTGGGAACAAATCCTCCTTGGCATGAGACCGACGGCATGATCCCTGCCAAATCGAAAGGTTATTTGCTTAGGGGTCTGTCCCCGTTAGGAGGACATTTGCTTAAACGGCTCGACTCCTTACCCTTGAAGAACATCGGGGACAGGTGGAAAATTCAGCATCATGTTGGCGTATTTTGCCTTTTTTTTTTTTTCTGGAAATCTTTAAGAGGTAACTCTGTGGCCGCGGGTGCCTGCCGGGTGATTGTAACACATTTCGTTCTCGGAGGACTTCAGAGCCACTGTTAAAATGGCTCAGAAGGCACACTGTCACCCAATCCTCTGAGCTTCAGCCCTGGGACATTTGAGCCACCCCAGAGTGTCAGACATAGTGCCCCTTGGTGAATTAATAATGCCGCGTCACATCCCGGCTCTGCCCCCACACTCCTCAGGCTTCTTTCGCCCAACACTGGCCAACTCCAAACTGACACTCTGTGAAATCGTGGAGGGCGAGGACGGGGCAGGCGGGTCGTGCCAGTCAGCAGGGCAATTCCTTGAAAACACGCTATTTATACACTGCCTACCGCGAGGGTGCAGAATCAGGCTCCCCAGGCTGATGTTAGAATATATTTATTGCTACATTTATATACAATTATACAAACAGCCCAGACAGGAGAGGGAATGTAGCGTCGATTTCTCCAGACTCCACACATGTGCACAAGTAAACGGAGCAGTATGCCACGACATTTGCTCTCAGTTCGAAGCCAAAAATAAGTCACATACGTTTTGTGAAAAAGTGGAAAATTCTAGGAAATGCTCTCCATATATCCCTCCTTACAAGCTAGACATGCAGAAAAAAAAAAAAAAAGTGGGTTCTCAGAAGCCGATGCCTTCAGGCATCTCTTGAGGGGGCGGTGCCTTGAAGACAGGACGAGGCGGATGCTTGGGGCCGCAGGGCGCAATGCACAAATTCCCAAGTCCCGGCCCAGCTTCCTAAGGTCTGTCCCTAGGAAAGGCAACCAGGAGAGGTTTGGAGAGAGACAGAACAGCGAGCGAGGGAAAACCAACAGTAAACTGAGCCGTGAAGAGAACCATCGGCGAAAGAGCCCTTGGTGGGGGGAATTCTTGTCCATCCGGTTCCAGCTGAGGTTCAGGGTTCGGGGGGGACAGACACATTCAGAACATCAGGCACGGCTTGGTGTGTCCTCGTCCTACAGCTCGCCGTGTGTCAGATGCCAGGGACCTGCACGAAGACAGGGAGGGAACAGGAAAGTCAGGGGAGAAAGGACTGGGCTACACCTGCATATTGGCATCGCAGAGCTGGTGAGGCCTCGGACCTGGACCTCCTCCCACATGTCGTAGGGGACACTTAGCCACGGTGGAGTGTGCTGCTGAATTATTGGGGGGGGGGGGGGGGGAGCGCTCCTGAAGCCGTGTGCCGAATACAGGCTGTTCTGGGACGACCAGAAGGCAGGTGGCTCCGGCCGCAGCCCCACTACTGTTCCCATCTCAGAGGGAATCTAAGGGAGCAGATCTCGCCACGTTCAGACCCAGAACTGCGAGGGGCGGGTCTGAGACCGCTCGTGTCCCAGGTACGAACACCTTCGTGATGTGAATCACGGGAGAGCAAGATGAGCAGGCTGGGGGTGGGGTGGGGGGAACAGGCGTGCCCAAGGGGTGAGCTCACATTCCCTACACCAGCTCTGCCTTCCACACCTCAGGCCACCTCCCCCTCGAGGGTCTGGCATGAGGGTCTTCAGATCGGGTCTCACCCGGCCTCCCAGGCCACCGTCAACCTAGCCCCTCAGACAAAGGACAAGGCCTGGAGGATGAAAGCAAGAAGTCTGGGAGTCCGGACACCCCAGACCGCCAGAGGCTTTGGGGAGCGATGGGCAATTTGGCCCCCTGGCACCTGTGTCCACGGGGCCTCTGTCCCTGAAGAAACCAGCCAGTTCTCACTTGTCTGTGACTGTACGTGAATCTCTGATTCCTCCTCCCCGTAACGCCACGGGCTGGCCACAACAAAGACCGCGTGAGATTTCTGCTGGGACGCCCTAAGGACAGCAGCAGAAGGACCAGAAGACCACTCGCGAGTCCCTATCCCTTCTCCTGGGTCCACGACATCAGCCACAGAGGCCCCGGCACTTTTCCAAGGCCGCCAACTCTGTGACATTTCAAGCTGAAGGATGTGGCGATTGCCAACTCCTTTGATCCTTTAATAAATTCATCTGGGGATAATTCAGAAGTCTGTCATTTGATCTTGACTTTCCTGGTGAGTCATGCAGAAACCTTCTCTTCCTGCTTCTGACGACAAGAGCACACAGTTAAACTCGCTCAAAGGATTTGCTCAAAAAAAGCAAAAACGTTAACGGATGACAACTGGTGAGGGGACAGTCGCAAATCATCAGGTACATCTTAACTTGGGGGGCTTTTGCCCATCGGCAAACAAGATGGAAAGACTTACATAAGTCCCTGCATTGGAAGCAATGGTTTAAAGAGGAGTAGCCAGGAAGAGAACCATCTGTGGCTTTCGCTAGGACGTAAGAGCATGTGCGAAGTTGGGATTTTAGCTCAAATCCCAGGAATCAGGAATATGACTAACTGGGACTCTATGAATTTACAAGCACCTACACCACTTTCAAAACAATGATGCATGTGCCACAAGCCTTTCAAGTGGACATTGAAACACTGGAAACATTTGGGTGATGTCACAGAACGTCCGAGCTTCTTGGACGACCTTAAACTCATTTTGAAGCAATCCAAAATCCTAGGCCAAGGAAGCACATCATTTCTAAAAATTCTGGACCTGGGTCGAACTTATATGACCATTTTTTAAATCTCATTTAAAAAAAAATCTAGGGGCGCCTGGGTGGCTGAGTCGGTTGAGTCTCCAACTTCGGCCCAGGTCATGATCTCACGGTTTGTGAGTTCGAGCCCCACGTCAGGCTCTGTGCTGACAGCTCTGAGCCTGGAGCCTGCTTCGGATTCTGTGTCTCCCTCTCTCTCTGCTCCTCCCCCGCTCGTGCTCTCTCTCACTCTCAAAAATAAATAAATGTTAAAAAAAATTAAGAAAAAAAAAAAAAGCAATGGGAAGGGTCTTAACAGTCTCCGCCAAGGAAATTAAAGAATTTTAAAACAACCTGTTTCAAGGTAACCGTGTTGGTCAAGGACTTTTAAATGTTTCCAAATTGAGATCATCGCAGAACACGAACCTGGCTGATGAACCGATTCTGGATCTCTTCTATTCATTATATATGGACAGCCCTTCATTTTTCAGTCTTTCTGAATTCCCGGCAGCACACGGCATCATCTGCGTGAGCTTGTGCTGCAATACTCACTCCACATCACAAAAGAGAACAGTCTAAAGCAGCCTGTCCCATCAGCGCACATAGATTACAGACAAAGTCTCATCTTATCCAACATCAAAACTATTAAATTGGAGGAAGATGTGCGTGACTGGCAAAGAGCCCAAGAGATGCAAACAAGGGAGAAAGAACCTTCAGGGGGTGAAACTAGATGCTGTAACGGTAGGGGTTTCTCCAGGCGACCTCCTTTGGGGATTCACTCTACTAGATTAATGGTTCCAGGCTGTGGGTGAACAGATTTGGGTCTTATGGGGTCCAGCCAAGGGGCGGGCATGGCGGGTGTCATGGAAAGGTGGGCTGGCCCTGGCCATGGCCGCCATTTGTACTTACCTAGTGAGGGAGGGAGACTTCTTCCTGTTACATCTGCTTTATACTGCTTTGACAAGAACGCATCTGGAACAGTGCATACAGTTTGGGTCCCCACCTTTCAAAAGAGACATCAGGGTTAGGAAGCACTTAGCAAAAGAACCCAGAAGGAAGTCAAATAGTACAGAATGACAAAAGCACCCTTGTCACCCCGGATTGGGCAGGGCCTCCTGGGCAACCAAAGTGCCAAAGCAATCTTCTTCCTAATTTTTAACTTTTGTTTTTTCCAATCCAGTCTTGAATCTCCACTGTTACAATGTGGAAATAAGAATCTGGTGACATTTCCCTTTCAAATGGATGCTAGAATTCTAATGGTTGTAGCAACTCCACACAAATAAATCGGTTTCACGAGAATAATGGATCCCAAAGTGTTAAAATAACACTGATCAGATTTTATATTTGATTTGAGGTTCTCTAGTGATTAATCTAGGCACTATTAAAATGTCCTTTGGCCACGAAGCAGACTCACAGACCTCCTTTGAAATCAATATGTCTTTGAAGAAGCAAATTCTCAACAGACTGTGCCTGCCTGCCAGAAAACCGGGGTGGATTAAGACAAACGAGAAATAAAAACCTCTTCTGTGTCCATGTTGGCACTGCAGAGGTTAAAGAGATCGATTCCGGCCCTACTTTCTCTGGTCTGTCTCCTGCAGCTGACTCACCTTCCATTCTCAGGGATAGCCCTTAGAGACACCAAAAATGAAGTCACAGTAAATTCTACAGAGAAATCACGAAACCAGCCAAGCTTATCCACGCCTGAGTTCTCGGACTGGGGAGAACACTGCTCACAGTACGTTCTATGCTGTGGTTCAAGCAGGTAGAAATGCAGTTACTGGAAATCTCTATCTTATACATCAGTTATGTACCGGAAGGGCATCTGTGGTGAGCTCTTTCCCATGGACGGCACGATTTCAGTGGTAGTTGTTTCCAGGCAGTTTAAGCCATAATGAAAAACTGAGTCTTTGTAGTCAAATACAGTAGAAATCCCTTATTTGTCAAAGCTAGTAGTAAAGGAACACAGAAACCATGAAACTTATTAACAGTCTTAAAATTTTTCTGTAATACTTGAGCTTGATGTTAAACTGGGCAGGATTAATTAGGTGATTAAGGAGTACCTGAAACCTGAGAACATTTCAAAGGGAACTTGAAGTGTTTTCAAGGACTCTGAAGGTCAGCAGGGCTGGTACTTTATTGTCTCAGATTTCATTAAAAGATACGTCCTGTGTTTTTTCCCTTAGTTCCCAGCACTACTTTTACCATGGTTAACCACAACTGAGGTAGATTTATACTCATAAAAGAACAAAAGGAGAGACTGGAAGGCAGGAAAAGAAGAAAACAAAGGAAGGAAAAAAAGAATGATTTGCATGAGTATATTGAGGAAATTTGGAAGAGAAAGTGAAAGAATGACATGGGAGTAAATGGGATAAATGTAAGGTACAAGGAAGAAACAGAATTAGATTAAATGTCAGTGATAACAGAAGAAACCACATCCATACATTTCCCTAAAAAGTAACAAAAGCGGGGCACCTGGGTGGCTCAGTCGGTTAAGCATCTGACTTCAGGTCATGTCATGATCTGCTGGTTTGTTAGTGTGAGCCCCGTGTCGGGCTCTGTGCTGACAGCTCAGAGCCTGGAGCCTGCTTCCGATTCTGTGTCTTCCTCTCTCCCTGCCCCTCCCCCGCTCATAAGCACTCTCTCTCTCTTTCTCTCTCTCTCTCAAGAATAAACATTTAAAGAATTGCTTTAATAAAATTAAAAAATTAAAAGAGATCAAGTCAGAAATTTCTAAATTTGCCACCAGGTGGCGCCATGAGATTAAAACAACTTGGTTGAACACCCAACCCTTGAAGCGGGTGGGTCTACTGTAGAGGGACAGGTATCCACAGTACAGGGAGTTCAGGATTTGTGGAGCGCCAAGTCATGGGTTAGGACATAGATCAGATCAAGTTACCTCAGGACGGCAAACTTGGTTTTACAGTAGAAAATCTACCTAATTCAGTATGTTAAAAAAAAAAAAAGTACACGAACGTATTATCGCCATATACATTTGCATTTGATAAATTCTAAGCCTTATCTTTATTAAAAAAGAAAATCTAACAAAATAGACGTATGTATATAAAAGGAAGTTTCATTAACTCAATAAAGGGCATGAACCGAAACCTAGGGCCAACATGTAGTGGCAAATGTTAGAGCTGTTGGAAGCATTCCTCTTAAATCAGAAATTCCAGTGATGTCCAACATGGTACTGAAATGTTCAGTTAAGTCAACACAGTAACATAAGAAAAGTAAATGTTATACAGATTGAGAAGACAGATTGAGAACTGCCATTATTTGCAGGTGACTATGTAGAAAGCCTAAAAGATTTCACAGATTATTAGAAACAACAAGAATAAGCAAGGTCCCTGCACATAGGGTCAGCAAACAAAAATCAATTTCATTTCTATATAGCAGCCACAAAGAGTTTTAAAATGTAACTTCTAGAAGTTAGTGAAAATTAAGTTGCTTAGTAATAAATCCAGCAAAAGATACACAGGACCTTAAAGCAAAAATTTAAATTTTGGTGGAAGGCATTAAGGATGATACCAATAAATGGAGAAATATATTCATGACTAGGGATGCTTAATATTGTACAGATGTAATTTCTTCCCAAATTAATCTAATTATTATTAATACATTTCCAAACAAACGCTTTTATCCTTATTTATTTACTTATTTAAGAGAGAGACAAAGTGCAAGCAGAGGAGAAGGCAGATGGCGGGACAGAGAGAGAATCTTAAGCAGGCTTCACGCTGACCATGGATCGATCCCATGACCCTGGGATCATGACCTGAGCGGAAATCAAGAGTCAGATGCTCAACAGACTGAGCCCCTGCCCCTCCCATACAATTTAAATGAATTTTTTTAGTTTTTCTAATGTTTATGTTATTTGAGAGAGAGAGAAATAATGTGAGATGGGGAGGGGCAGAGAGAGAGGGAGACACAGAATCAGAAGCAGGCTCCAGGCTCTGAGCTGACAGCACAGAGCCCAATGCAGGGCTTGAACTCGTGAACTGTGAGATCATGACATGAGCCAAAGTCGGATGCTTAACAATGGAGCCACCTAGATGCCCCCAATTTAAATGAATTCTAATATTTATGTAGTAGAAAGGATATCTGGCTGGCTCGGTTGAATATGTGACTCTTGATCTCAGGGTCCTCAGTTCAAGCTCATGTTGGGGGTAGAGATTACTTAAAAAAATAATAATAATAAAATTTATGTAAAATTTATGTAAAATTATGTAGAAAAGGCCAAAAAAAAAAAAAAAAACCAAAAAAACAAAGGGCCAAACCTAGTCAGGAGTTTATTATTAAAGCAAGGTGGAGAAAAAAGAAAGAAAGCTCTATCAGAAATTAAGACTCAGTATAAAACTAAGACTATAATTAAAACAGAATGCTATTGACACAGGGATAGACAGACTGACCAATGGAAGAGAACAGAGACTGTACATGTGAATCCTTAATATAGGTAAGAAGTGGCAATGCCTCAATGGGAGAGGGATGGAATATTAACATACTGGTCATCCGGATAGAAAAAAAAAATGGATCCATACTTCATCCCATACCCAAAGTTACTTCTAGCTGGATTAAAGACTCAAGTGTAAAAATAACCAAATGCTTAGAAGAAAGTTTAAAAACTCAAAACTTTTAGAGAAGATATAGGGGAATACCTTCATGATCTCAAGGAAAAGAAGAATTTCTTAAACAAGATGCGTGCACAAAAATTGCCACAGATCACAAGGAGGAAGATTTATAAATTAAGCTGCAATAAAATTTAAATTCGTATCCATCAAAAACTCATAAAAATGTGAAAAGATGAGGTAAAATTTGGAAGGCGATAACTGTAAAACAGTTAAGTATCAAAAGATTAAGGGCCAAAATACAAAGAAATTCTGTGAAGCAATTACATCAAGATAAAGAAGCTAATAGAAAACAAGCAAAAAAAAAAAAAGTCACTTCAAGGAAGAGGAAACGTGAAAGGCGCATAAATATAAGAAAGATTCTCAATTATAGGGGCACCTGGGTGGCTCAGTGGGTTAAGCAACCGACTTCGGCTCGGGTCATGATCTCATGCTTTGTAATTTTGAGCCCCACATCAGGCTCTGGGCTGACAGCTTGGAGGCTGGAGCCCGCTTCCGATTCTGTGTGTGTGTGTGTGTGTGTGTGTGTGTGTGTGTGTGTGTGTGCGTGCGTGCGTCTGCCCCTCCCCCGCTTGTACTGTCTCTCAAAAATAAATAAAACATTAAAAAATTTTAAAAAAAATTCTCAATTATATTAGTAATCAAGAACATGCAAATTAAAAACACAGTAAGATACCTATCAAATAGGCAGAAGTTTAAAAATTCTGGTAATATCACGTGTGGTAAAGATGTGAATGTATCTTTACTTTGAAAAGTAATTTAATGGCTACATAAACTGAATAATTGCCTCCCAACTAGGTCTCCGCCACCGAGATACTACTGCTTACATTCACTAGAGACATGTCCAACAAGATCTATGGCCATGTTGTCTGTAAAATAAAAAATATTAGAAGACAAATGTCCACCATCAGGGGAATGGATAAATGGTATTCAAGTGAATGTACTCACAGCAGCAAGAATGAATGAACCACTACTATATTAGTCAAAATGCGTGTGTGTGTGTGTGTGTGTGTGTGTGTGTGTGTGTTAAAACTATCTAAAGTTCATATGCATGCAACGCTAGACATCATATAAACTAGGTATCATATTGCTTGTGGACACAAACACAGTAAAACCCACAGGGAAGTATGATGTAATAGGGGAAGGTCTCAGAATGTCAAAGTTACCGTCGATGTACTATTTTTTAAACTAATACATGAGTATCTATTTTATATGTGTGTATATATATATATATATATATATGTATATGTGTGTATGTATATATATATATATATATATATATATATATATATATACAGATCCTTTAACAACACAGGTTTGAACCCAAGCGCATAAATCCACTTACATGTGGATTTTTGTGAACGTATTCACAGTACAGTACTATGAATGTATTTCTCTTGCTTATGGTTTTCTTAACAGTTTCTTCTCTCTGGCTAATTTTATTGTAAGAACACAGTAGGTATACACATAAGACACAAAATATGTGCTAATCAACTGTTTATGTTATTGGTAAGGCTTCCACTTAACAGTAGGCTATGAGTAGTTAAGTCTGGGGGAGTCAGAAGTTACATGCAGATTTTTGAGCAGGTGGCTGGCATCCCAGGCCCTCATGTTGTATAAGGGTCAAGTGTATAATAATACATAACATGTTTTAGTAATAATTTAATAATATAGATAACAAGAATGTATACATTCCTTTTTATTTCCCCTAGGCACATTTCTTTCCCTAACACTGTTGTAAAACATTCTCTAGTTGTTATGTGTTTAAAACCATCAGAAATTAATGGAGGAAACATACTACAACAGAGAGAAAAGCTATAGATTTTGGTTCCAGTTATCTTTGGTCTTTGAACCATTAGAATTTGGAAGGTCTCAAAGAAAGCATCGAGGGAGAAAAGTCAATAGTTACTCTGAGGACAGTGAAGAGAAGCATTCACATTATTGCCATGGTGACAGACACTCTCACCGCAAAGTCAGGGCTTCTCACGACGGCTGTCCGAACAGTTCAGCCTCCTCTGTTAAGAAGGCAAGTTCATGGAACCCGTATATACTCATTGAATCAACAACCTGGGGAGGAGGCCCTGTAATCTGCATTTAGAACAAACTCTCCAGGTGATTCTGATGCTAGTTTGAGAACCACTGCTCAAAGTGCTTCCCGTGTATAGAACAAAACAAAACAATACCTTTCATTTCAGCAAAATGAGACCCCTCCATGGTCAAAAAAATTCTAGACAGTCAGGAAAACCACACCACTGGCCTGCGGGAGAACATGCATGTTTTTCCAGCCCTTTAATTCAGGGGTCAGCAAACCATGGCTCATGGACCAAATCCAAACCCAGCTCCCCACCTGTTTTTGTAGAGGCCATGATTGAACGTAATTTTTTTTCAAGAAGAATATTTCATAATATAAAAAAAATTAAATTCAGATTACAGGGTCCATACGTAAAGTTTTACTGGAAGGCATCCTTGCTCATTCATTTATACACACCTATAGCTCCTTTTGTGCTACAATAGCAGAATTGTGTAGTTGTGATAGACATTATCTGGCCTACAAAGGCAAAAATATTTAATACGTGGACCTGGACAGAGAATTTTCCACTTCTGCTTTTGTCCAATGATTAGAATCTACCAACATAAAAGCAAACTATAGACAATCATAGTGATAGCTTTTAAAAATGCAATTTTCAGGGTGCCTGGGTGGCTCAGTTAGTTAAGCATCCGACTCTTGGTATCACTTTGGGTCATGATGTGGTTGGTGAGCTCAAGCCCCACATCAGGCTCTGCGCTAACAGCCTGCTTGGAATTCTCTCTCCCTCTCTCTGTCCCTACCCTACTCATGCTCTCTTCCCTCTCTCTCTCCCTCTCTCTCTCAAAATAAAAAACTTGAAAGAAAATTTTTAATACAATTTTCATTTTAATGCTGCAGGCAAAAAATCTAATAGCTTTAAGAATCATAAGGAGGGGCGCCTGGGTGGCTCAGTCGGTTGGGCGGCTGACTCCGGCTCAGGTCATGATCTCGTGGTCCGTGAGTTCGAGCCCCGCGTCGGGCTCTGTGCTGACAGCTCAGAGCCTGGAGCCTGTTTCAGATTCTGTGTCTCCCTCTCTCTCTGACCCTCCCCCGTTCATGCTCTGTCTCTCTCTGTCTCAAAAATAAATAAATGTAAAAAAAAAAAAAAATAAAAAAAAAAAAAAATAAAAAAAAAAAAATAAAAAAAAAAAAGAATCATAAGGAAAGTTAAATCAGATCCATTTTTAGCTACAAAGTATATCAAATAACCCACATAGAGCATCTGGAAAATGTTACTAATTATGCTCCTTTCTCTCTTCAAATATTCTAATAAGTGCCAAAGAAGTGACTGATGAATTTTAATGAAACACTCTATCACACTGAGTTCTGAAAACTAATTTAGCAATCTCCTCCTCCAGACACTGACTCAGGTGGTTAACCTCAATGTAAGCCCGTCTTGAATGCTACGCAGACTTCCTTCCTCAGGCCTCACACTGTGGCGGCCTTCCTCTCTTCTCAGGTCTGCAGCTCTCCAGGCAAGAGCCTTCTTCCCTCTGATGCCCAAGCTCTTGAGTTGTCTTCCAGACTGAGTTTACTTCCTTTCACCAAAGACCTGCTCGCAGAGTTCCTGAAATATTTTATTCAACGTCTACTGCATGGCTGAGAAAGCCTATTTCTATCCATATTCATTTTCACTTCTCGAATTCATTTTCCTCTGGGTGTCTGAGATCCCTCGAGCATAAACCCTCCCTTTGATTTCTAAGGCTTTGACACTCAATAAAAGGAAAAGGTTGCTTGCTCACCCCCACAAAAGTAAATCATGTATTTCAACTTTAAGTGATATTCCTAATTTTGAAAAAGAAGCACTAAGCTCTCAGCAGTCTGGTGGAACCAGCCTGTGCAAAACAGGTGAACAAAGAAGTCTGGTCTTCAATTTTGTGGGGTCTGATCTTCAGGTTACTGTTATTCCATATTCACCTTAATATGGAAAGCATTCTGGGGTGCCTGTCGGTGAAGCGTCCGTCTTCGGCTCAGGTCACCATCTCATGGTTTGTGAGTTCAGGCCCTGAATCGGGCTCTGTGCTGGCAGCTCAGAGCCTGCAGCCTGCTTCAGATTCTGTGTCTCCCTCTGTCTCTGCCCTCCGCCTGCTCATGTTCTGTCTCTCTCAAAAACAAATAAACATTAAACATTTTTTTAAATATAGAAAACATTCTTCTTTGGCCTTTAAATTAGTGGATACATTCACTTTGAGTTAGGCAAGACGGGAAAATCCGCCAAAGGGCACTGTCCTATAAACATATCTTGGTTGGAAAAGTAGTTAGTGTTTTGTAGTAACAAGGATCTGGGTGGGCTCCCAATTCAAAGAAAACCAAACCCAGATGCAAACTATGCCACCCCTGTGCCTTGGGGTAGGTTACTCAACTGTAAAATGGAATAAGGCACCTACCTTCAGGGACACCTGTAGCATTTAGGACATCCTTGTGTGGATGAGGAAAAGTACCCTCTCCTCCAGGCGGATGCCGCCCTCTGTGGCCCCAGGGGCGTGTGCTTGTTGAGTTGTGTTCACCCTGAATTTACACTTCTGTCCCCACGCTTCTGGCCCTGGACTTTGGTGAGCTCCTTGTGATCTGGCTCCTTCCCACCTTCATCTCACACACCTCTGTCCTCTGGGGTCGCTCAGCTCTGGAGATGTACGGCCCTCCTTTCTGTTTCTTGAACAAATTAAGCCCTTTCTTGCCTCCTAATCTTGCATATCCTGTTCCCTCTACCTGGAAAGCTTTCAAGGGAAGTCTGTAAATCGGTGCCCAGCAGGCCACTTTGGACAAGCAAGTAACGTCGTTGGGTTTACAAAGCATTTCCTAAAATGTTTGAAATAGCTGGCATGTAAACTTTAGGAGCTTTTCACATAAACTTGACATTTCAACTGAAGCGTCTCAAGCATTACTCTTTGAATGTCCTTTTTAAAAAAGCTGTTTTCTGGCTTTTCTTGGAAAGCCAGAAGGTACAGCAACAGAGGGCCTGTTGCATCTGAAAAGCCGCTATGCTCATCAGAGCACAAGACTCCTGTTTATGCACAGCCGCCTTGGGGCCAGGGCACTCGGGGGTCCCTCTGGCGCTTGCATTCACATCCAGATTTAAATAAGGAAGACGGGGAACCAGGCTTCTCTTGTTTCAGGAGGCAACTTACGTGCCACCTTGTACGGAGACTTTCTGACCTTCCAAGCCCCATTACCACCCCCATATCTTCCCCAACTCAGTCCTGTGTTCCTTTCATCATATTAAGTTGATACAAATGTGCTGCTTTTATAGGTCAAAGATGCTTGGATAGCGGCAATTTCACATAATTTAATTGAATGCAATTCACAACCTTGCAATTACTCTGTGCTTCACGTCCTTCTGTAGAAAATAACACCATTGGGGTAAGGACCTAGTCTCATTATTATATCCTCAGTGACAACTATGTACACAGTACCTGGTGGCTACTAGGTACTAAAATATTTGGATGAATAAATAAAATGCAACAACTCCTCCCAACGGAAGTTCCTTAGCAGCTCCGGAACACACACAAGATCCGTTTTCACCCGTCCTGAGGTCTCCAGAGTCAGCCCCAGTTAGAAGTAGACTTTCCTAATCTACTCAGCTCCAGAGCTGGCTTTAGTCCCAGACTTCCGCCTCTGCCCACCCCGCCAACGCCCCCAGTTCCAGTGTTAGAAACTACTCCGAAGCTGTGATTTTTCCTAGAACCCCTGTACAAACAGCACAAGACCACTGCTGGAGGTCCACCGAGGCGTTCCCTCAGCCTTACAAGGAAGAGGAGGAAGCCCGGGGGACGGTGGGGGCGGGGGGGAGGATGACACTTGTCCCTGAGCTAAGTGCTGACAATCACAATGGCCTCTGTGTGCCTGGAGGTGCCAGCAAGAGGCTGGCCGCTCCCCAGACCCTGGTATGTGTCCTTGTCTCATAGTCATGCCATCCCTTAACTCTTCTGTTTCCTTCTCTAGACTATGAGTTTTTAAAAATTATCTGTGAACCCTCAAGATCTAACTTCAAGTGCTGAACAGATGTTTAAGAGCAAATGAAATTATTCCAGTAGCTTCGGTCATTCAGGTGCCACACGGGGCGCCCCTGGAGGGTCAACATGGACACAGATGCTCATTGGCTGGCTCTCATCTCATGGGCTCGGGAAGGGGTGCGGGGTGCACACCAGCATCTGCCTCAGACACCTGCACTTGACAGAGGACACGGCGGGGGAGAGGAAAATGCTCTGTTTTCTGTTTTTGGCTGTCATACCTGTTGTATGCACAGGTTTGTGGGAATACTTTCCAAAAGACACTGTACAGTTAAGTGGGAACAAAAAACTATTCTAATTCCACAGAAATGGCTCTTTTCAATTATTTGCTTGTTGCCAGAACCAGTGTGCACTTTAAGTGCTGTGACAGGCCACCACACTGGTGGTCACTCACGCCGCCCAAATCCCTGAAATCCCGGCCCTGTGGTGTACGTGCAGCCCTCTCTCCAGGTTGCACCTGACATCCTGTCTCTTCTGCTCTGGCAGCACCTGGGCTGCAGGACCCTCACCAAGGTCCTCTACCAAACCCAGTGTCTCTCCCTACCCTTTCCCCTTGGGAGGTATCTTCTGACATCCCGTCGGCATTCCAGACCTAAATTGTCCAAAATGACACGTCACAGGCACAGACGCAACTATTCCCCTCACGATTTTCTACTGTTTCATGACACCAACTTCTGAATCTCGCACTTCATGCGTTTAAGATATAAACTGGCGATCCCACCACAGCCGGGCCTTCTGAGCCTCCCCGTGCTGGTCTATGTGGTCCCTTCTATCCAGACAGTCTTCCTACCTCTGTCCCCCCTGAGAATAACTCATTCTTGGGGCGCCGGGGTGGCTCAGTTGGTTGAGCATCTGACTCTTGATTTCGGCTCAGATCATGATCTCATGGTTCGTGAGTTCAAGCCCCACGTCAGGCTCTGTGGGGACAGCATGGAGCCTACTTGGGATTCTCCTTCTCTCTCCGCCCCCCACCCCCGCCCTCCGCCCTGCATGCACGCATGCACACTCCTCTCTCTCTTTCAAAATAAATAAACTTAAAACTTTTAACTTTTAAACTTGAAAAAAAAAAGAATAAAAAAAAAAAACCCAAGTCTTAAAGATTGGCTGAGGGGTGGTCTCCCTCTGGAAGCCTTCCCCGGGACCCTCTGGCAAGATTAGGAGCCTTCGTTCTGACCTCCCAGACGCCATCCATCCGATTCGCTTAACAGACAACACGAGCATCCACCAGGTGTCAATCACCACTCCAGGCACTGGGCACATGGCCTTGCCCAAAGCTCCTGCCTTCATGGAGCTTATGCTGCAGCGGAAGACAGACGGCCCCTGACTTACAACCTCACAAGGACGTGAGGGTGATACACACTCAGTAGAAACCACACTTCCAAATTTGTACTTCGCAGGCTAGCACCACGCGGTACGATCCTCTTTGGTGAAGCCGGCGGCGGCAGAGCGCCCGGTCAGCCATGTGACCCCGAGGGTCAACACCGATAGGCTGACAACCGTTCTGCACCCACGCGACCACTGCTTTTACCCTCGGCGCAGTATTCAATCAACAACTGAGAAAGTCCACACTGAATTACAAAATAGGCTCTGTGTTAGTGCTGCCCGACCGTAGGCTAATGTTAAGTGTTCTGGGCATGCCGTCTAAGGTCAGCTAGGCAAAGCTGGGAGGTCAGGCGTATTAAATGCATTTTCCACTTGGGATATTTTCATCTTCTAACATGTTTATCGAATGCGACTCCATCATAGGTCGAGGAAGAGCTGCATACAAAGAAACTACAGATGTTAGACGGCAAGGGCTTAGAGGAAGGTGGTGGAAAGAAATGGGTAGGGAATACTGGGAAAGTCCCACTTAAAGTGGTAGATGGAAGGCCACACTGAGGGGACATTTAAGCAAAACGCTGGAGGTGGCCAGGAAGTAAATTATAAAAATATCTGGGGGAAAAGGCGTATCTGGGCCCTGGCTAGTTTAGAGAATGAGAGGGAAGCCAGCTGACTTTGATTCAGTGAGAGAAGGGGAAATTAGCAGATGAGGTCCAAGAACAAGTGACCAGAGCTTGGGCTCTGGATGCCACTGAGGTTACGGCTTTTACCCTGAGATGGAAAGCCTTGAGGATTTTGAGAAGTGAGAGGATCCGACTTACCTTTTTAAGACCTCTGTCTTAACAGACTGTAGAATAGCAAGAGAGGAATCAAGAAACCCCACCAGAAAGCTCTAGCAATAATCCAGGCAAACCCGGTGTGTGGAAGCGGGGGACAGCTGTGGAGGAGGCACAAAGGGGTCATGTTCTGGGTATAGTGTGTATTTTGAATGTTGGACCAACAACTTTGTGGTTGGGTTGGATGTGGGCATGAGCCAACAAGGAGTGATACGTGGTGGAGGTTTGGCCCCGACTCACTGAAAGAATGGGCTCGCTCTTCATTAAGAGGAGGAGCCAGGCGGGGGCGAGTACGGGGTCCAGGGGGACCCTGAGTCTGGTGTGACATAGGGAGTTTGGCATGTTCATTAGGTATCAAAGTGGAAACACCAGGTAGACGGTTGGATACATGCATCCAAAGTTCAGAAGAGGTTCTGGATGAAGACTTAAGTTTTCAGCATACTTATGGTATTTAAGGCAGAACAGTGGATGGAGTCCTTATGAGATCCAGGTATACACAGGGAAGGGCTGGGCCTGGGGACACCCCAACACTGGGAGGCTGAGAAGGGGTTATCCATCAGGCATATGCACACATCAATTATTGATTTTGTCTACTGGCAGTGAACAGTAACTATCTCTTACTTAGGACGGACCACGTTTCTTTTTATCTCCGCATACTGAGCACAAGGCCCGAGCAATACTTTCTAAGAGAATCACAAGTATACTCCTTAAAGGGCAAACTGAAGCATTAAAAACAGAATTCAAAGCACATGGGTATAAATACTAATATCCACAATACTGACAGATGAACAAAAATATGATGAAATAGAGAACTTACCATTTATTAACATCTTTAATATGCCAGGGAATAAGCCAAATATTCCCTGTGTATTATAATCAATGCCCACAAGACTGGAGAGTGTTCCTCCCATGTAACAGACAAGAAAACTTAGGCTCCAAATGGGTGAGTGGTGTCCCGGGGCCACGAAGCTAGTATGTGGCTGGGCCATTCAAACCAGATGCGGGCCTCCCCTAAGCCCTACAGCTGCCTGCTCATACCTGTTTGCATCTTTCCTAAACACTCTTAGAGGGCCAGTCACATGGGCTATGGAGCTAATGTGCTTCGAACAGGCAAAACCTGGATCTAAGCATCTTCCATAAAAAGGAAAACATCTGAAGAAGCCAGAAAATGTGGGAAAGGGTCCGTGTGCCCCAAGACCAAGAGGAACAGGGGGCCACAGGGTCATCTGATTACTGACAGTCTCTGAGAACACCTAGGATTCCGCACAATCGGATGGCAGGGCCAGGACTCCATGGCACGAGCAGCATACAGAGCAACGGAAACTGGTGACCACTGTAGACCTCTGAGCCTTTCTGAGAAATCAGCCTAGAATTTAGTGTGAATCTAGGGAAAAGGGAGAGAGAGGGAGACCACAAACCACTACGATCAATGTTTCTTCTCTCTGATTAACATGAAACAGCATTAACACTTTTGAAACAAATTTAGGCTCTATACCTGCCCTCCCCCACAATTATTTGTGGCCCAAGAAAATCATTTCAGAACTAGGTCAAATTTATAGGCATAAGAGCAGTATGTGATCTAAAGAGAAAGCTGTGAAGTCAAAGGACATTTTAACTTCAGAAAGATCACATTAGTAGCACTGAAATAAGAAAAGACTACACTTGGGGCGCCTGGGTGGCTCAGTCGGTTAAGCGGCCGACTTCGGCTCAGGTCATGATCTCACGGTCCGTGAGTTCGAGCCCCGCGTCGGGCTCTGTGCTGACAGCTCAGAGCCTGGAGCCTGTTTCAGATTGCGTCTCCCTCTCTCTCTGACCCTCCCCCGTTCATGCTCTGTCTCTCTCTGTCTCAAAAATAAAATAAACGTTAAAAATAAATAAATAAATAAATAAAAGACTACACTTACATTGTAGCTTCAAAGATGTTCGAAAAACACTAAGTTGATCTACCCCCTTAAAATTAAAAACAAAAGCAAAAACAAAAACCCTTGCAGAATCAAATTTCTTCGTAATATTTTTGCTATTTTTGTTGGGTGATGTGGTAAATAAAGCACTTATTATTAAGTGTTTCACAATGACCTGAGCTTGTCATTTCCTGTTTTTAATTTTTTTTAATTTTTTTTTTTTATTGTGTAGAGAGAGCATGAGCAGGGGAGAGGGGAGAAGAAGGGAGAGAGAATCTTAAGCAGGCTGCATGCTCAGCATGGAGCCTGACATGGGGCTCGACCTCCAACCCTGGGATCATAACCTAAGCTGAAATCCAGAGTTGGGCACTCAACCAACTGTTGCTGTTTTAACACAAGAAGGCAAACGAAAATTTGAACCACTGAAGAAATGGTGGCAACCAAAAGAAATTAAGAACCAAAAGACTACCAACGTACATTTAGGAAACCCCACCCTACTGATTCTTTTATAGTAACATTTTCTGATTACAGAATTTGAAGAAGTCAGGTAAGTTTTAATTACTGACAGATCTTTGTCACTTGGGCCCTCAAAAGTGACATTATCATTACTTCACCTTTTAAGTAAACTTGATATGCAGAAATCCAATTGATGGAGACGTGTCTGTTTTTCTATTAAAGGTGCTTCCATAAGCATATGTTACTATTTAAATTTGTTAAATGTAAAAAACACACAACATTTAAGTAAAAAATTTCCTGTATTTTTGGAATATCTAAAATATAAAAAAAATCATATGTAAACTTACCTCATCCCCTAGACTGTAACACAATTTCTTAGAAAAAAACAAGCAAGGTGGCACCTGGGGGACTCAGTCAGCCGAGCATCCAACTTCGGCTCAGGTCATGACCTCCCGGTCTGTGAACTCGAGCCCTGCATCAGGCTGTTTGCTGTCAGTGCAAAGCCCGCTTCGGATCCTCTCTGTCCCACTCTCTCTCTGTCCCTCCCCCACTTGTTTGATCTCTCTCTCTCTCTCAAAAAGAAAAAAAAAAGCCTCTTGTGGTTTCCCTCTCCTCTTAAAAAAAAAAAAACCAAACACACACAAGCAGTGTTTCTACAAGACTATGGCGTATTGTTTGTAACAGCAAAGGATTGGTAAAGACATAAAAATTCATCAGAAGTTAAGGAACATCCATAAATTAAATGCAATGGTATTTTTGTACTGCTGTGTGAGGATTTCCAAAATACGACGTTCAGTGAAAGAAGTGCAAAACCATGTGTACGGACAACAGAAAGCCCATAATATACGCATGTGGGTACATGCACAGGTGGTCTCCAGCAGGAGGCACAGGTGCACAGCCACCTCTGGGGGTAGGTGGAAGACCAGAGGACAGGGAAAGAAGGCTTGTATTTTTTAGTGTTATTCTATCGTATCTATTGACTTTTGTTTCATGTTTCATGTACCACTTATCTTTTAGAATTTTGATGATTTAACGGAGTTATTTTTTTTAATGAGGCTTTAGCCACAGAGTAGCCAAGTAGAGCCTACAAGTACTTTCAGAATTTCACAACTTCAGCACATCATCTGGTACTATTTGAAGCCAAAGAAAAGCACACTTTTCCTTAAAAAAATTTGCAATACCTAGTCTTCTAGATTTTTAAAAAACAATTTTCTGGGGCACCTGGGTGACTCAATCAGTTAAGTGTCTGACTCTTGATATCAGCTTAAGTCATGATCTCGTGATTCTTGAGTTTGAGCCCCGTGTCGGGCTCTGCGCTGACAGTGTAGAGCCTACTTGGGATTCTCTCTCTCCCCTCTCTCTGCCCTTCCCTAACTCTCTCTGTCAAAAATAAATAAACTTAAAAAAATACATAAATAAAAATAAATAAAAACAATTTTCTTTAAGCATAGATGAAAAGTTATTTTTTAATTACAAAGGAGGGAATTTGGCAATAACTTGATCATTTTAATGCTTAAAAAGGAATCTCCAAAGAAAAATAACCAAAAAATCCTTAACCCGTTTTCTGATGCTTTGCTATGACACAAGCTATTACCATATAAACTCAAAAAAAAAAAAAAACAAAAAAACCCCACAATTAATCAGTGTTTCACAAGGAAATGCTACCTGTAATGCTTGAGGTAATATATCTCCTAAAATTTACTTAAGCTAAAAAAAAGTTTTGTACTAAACAATGCTAAGCTTCATGACAGGGATGTCCACTCTCACCACTGTTATTCAACATAGTACTGGGAGTCCTAGCCTCAGCAATCAGACAACACAAAGAAATAAAAGGCATCCAAATCAGCAAGGACATAGTCAAACTTTCACTCTGCGCAGATGACACGATACTCTATCAAAAACCCAAAAGATTCCACCAACAAACTGCTAGAACTGATTGATGAATTCAGCAAAGTCACAGGATATGAAATCAATGCACAGAAATTGGTTGCATTTCTCCACACCAATAAAGCAGCAGCAGAAAGGGAAATCGAGGAATTTATCCCATTTATAATTGTACCAAAAACCATAAAATACCTAGGAATAAACCCAACTGAAGGGGTGAAAAACCTATACACCGAAAACTATGGAAAGCTTATGAAAGAAATTGAAGACACACACAAAAAAGGGAATAATATTCCATGCTAATGGATTAGAAGAATATTGTTAAAATGTTGATATTACCCCAAACAACCTACATATTCCGTGCAATACTTATCAAAATAACACCAGCATTCTTCACAGAGCTAGAATAAACAATCCTAAAATTTGTATGGAACGAGAAAAGACCCTGAATAGCCACAGCAATCTTGAAAAAGAAAACCAAAGCAGGAGGCAGGACAATCCCGGACTTCAAGCCGTATTACAAAGCTGCAATCATCAAGACAGTATGGTACTGGCACAAGAACAGACACTCAGATCAATGGAACAGAATAGAGAACCCACAAATGGATCCGCACACGTATGACCAACTAATCTTTGACAAACCAGGAAGGAATATTCAATGGAATAAAGACAGTCTCTTCAGCAAGTGGTGCTGGGAAAACTGAACAGTGACATGCAGAAGAATGAACCTGGACCACTTTCTTACACCATACACAAAAATAAACTCAAAGTGGATAAAAGACTTACACATCATACAGGAAGCCATGAAAATCCTAGAGGAGAAAGCAGGCAAAAACCTCTTTGACCTTGGCCACAGCAACTTCTTACTCAACACATCTCCAGAGGCAAGGGAAACAAAAGCAAAAATGAACTATGGGACTTCACCAAGATAAAAAGCTTCTTCATGGTGAAGGAAACAATCAGCAAAACTAAAAGGCAACTGATGGAATGGGAGAAGATATTTGCAAATGACATATGAGATAAAGGGCTAGTAGCACAAATCTATAAAGAACTTATCAAACTCCACACCCAAAAAACAAATGAAGAAATGGGCAAAAGACAAAAATAGACACTTTTCAAAAGAAGACATCCAGATGGTAACAGACACATGAAAAAATGCTCCACATCACTCATCATCAGGGAAATACAAATCAAAACCACAATGAGATACCACCTCACACCTGTCAGTATGGCTAACATGAACAACTCAGGCAACAACAGATGTTGGCGAGGATGCAGAGAAAGAGGAACACTTTTGCACTGCTGGTGGGAATGCAAACTGGTGCAGCTACTGTGGAAATCAGCATGGAGGTTCCTCAAAAAAATAGAACTACCCTACCATCCAGCAATTGCACTAGTACCTAATTTATTCAAAGGATACAGGAGTGCTCTTTCCAAGGGGCACATGCACCCCCATGTTTATAGCAGCACTACTGACAGTAGCCAAAGTATAGAAAGAGCCCAAATGTATTGACTGATGAATGGGTAAAGATGTGTGTGTGTGTGTGTGTGTGTGTGTATGTACACACACACACACACACACACACACACACACAATGGAGTATTACTCAGCTATCAAAAAGAATGAAATCTTGTCATTTACAACTTTGTAAACGGAACGAGAGTGTATTATCCTAAGCGAAATTAGACAAATATCATATGGCTTCACTCATATGTGGAATTTAAGATACAAAACAGATGAACAGAAGGGAAAGGAAGCAAAAATAATATAAAAACAGGGAGGGGACAAAAGATATATATATATAGATATAGATATAGATATACACACACACACACACACAGAGATATGACACTTTTCAAAAGTGTATATCACTTTTGTGTATATCAAGTGTGTGTGTGTATATGTATATATATACACATACACACACATACATACAAACTGAGGGTTGCTGGAGGGGTTGTGGGTGGAGGGATGGGCTAAATTGGCAAGGGATATTGAGGGGAACACTTGTTGGGATGAGCACGGGGTGTTATATGTAGGGGATGAATCACTGGATTCTACTCCTGAAATCATTGCTCTACTATATGCTTACTTAGATATAAATTTAAAAAAAAATTCTATACCAATTTTTTTTTTGCTTTAGGCTTTAATTGAATTCCTCACCATAAATCTTTTTCGAGTGCTTTATTACTAGAATAGTGTCCAACATATTCCTTGCTGTATTTGTTTACTATAGTTTGAAAATTTCCTACTCTGATTATACTGTATATTTATTTTAATTGGAGTGATTTTAAATATTGTGTATGATGGGGCGCCTGGGGGGCTCAGTCGGTTAAGCATCTGACTTCAGCTCAGGTCGTGATCTCACGGCTCATGAGTTCAAGCCCTGCATCAGGCTTTGTGCTGACAGCTCAGAGCCTGGAGCCTGCTTCGAATTCTGTGCTCTGTCTCTGCCCCTTCCCTGCTCATGCTCTGTCTCTCAGAAATAAACATTAAAAAAAATTTTTTTTCAAATATTGTGTATGATGGGCTTTGATCATACCACTATAAATTTATTTCACTCCTATCCTTTAGAGATACTTCTGATCTCTTATTTAAGCTTTCATTTATATACCTATTTTTTATTCTCATTTATTCTTGATGACATTTGTGATTCAGTATTTGAGGGTTGTTTTTTTGTTTTTTTTTTTCATATAAGCCAAAACACTTCTGCTAAATGGCTGAAAAAGACCAAATCACCTCACTGTACTCTCCTAGTCTCCATAAAGCTCAAGTATTTCTTCACTACATGAGCAAGTATTTTTTCATATAAACAGCAGAGTTAAGAATGAGTGATTTTACTTAACGTTCAGTTTAGCATAACTTGTAAAGAAGGAACTGACTTTTGATAGATGACACAAACTGAAAATAAAATTTAATTTATAAGTTAAAAATATACTAGGTTTAATGCAAGTTAAATACAGTAGTTAACAGCTATATGAAAACTTTAATGTTAAATTATGTATCAATACTGGCTATTCTAATATAAACCATTATTAATAAGGTTGCTTATGCTCAATAAACTTTAAGAAAATCAGACCCATTTACATTTGACTTTAAGGAATATGCCAACTCCTCAGTGGCAGAGAAGTAAGCTAACGAACATAAAATATTAGCCAGCCTGCCTAGTGATGAATTGCTAACTTTCAATGCTCCCTGGCTGCTGTCATTGTACAAAAGACAAGAACACTTCCCGACCAGATCACTCAAATCCATGCCATGCTTGTTTGCTAATTAGCACCTAATTAGCTAATTAGGTGACCTCTAACTTAGATCCTAACTAACTCCTGCACATTTTATCACACTTTTTCTTCTGGTATTTACTTTACTTTATACATCTTAATTTGGGTCTATGTCTCAACTCCGTGACCTAACTACAATTTCCACAACAGAGTCAAAGGGTTATCATCCGTGCCCTGAAGTCTAACAGTGCTCTGCACAAACAGCAAACAGCAACTCCTCTGCAAACCCCTGGGTGGGAATGTGTAGGTCTGTCTGTCTGTGGTATTAGTCTTACCACTTTGTGGAAAAAGCCACGCCTCCTCGTCTCCCATTCAGCATGTCTTTCATGACACCCTTGAACTGAAGACCTTGTAAATTCCTAATGTCTAAGAACTGAAGCATCATGGCTCACAAATAAAGGTGGTAGAGAACATTTTCTTACCTGTAGACATCAGACCAGTAACTTAGAAGATATACTTGCTTCCAGTCTTCAAAATGCTTGAGAACACCCCAAAAACGTGAATGCCGATAATCTCCCCTAAAGATGGAAAACTACTTTTCCAGTGAATACATTTTCTATACATTTTGATGCAGAGTCTTTGATACAGCCTATGTCCCCCGAATTCATTATAAACATCCTTAAAGCATCAGCATATCCTGGAATGTAATATGGCTCAGCATATTAAACTATATATAAAGCATACAGATGATTAGGTTCTGGGTTCTAATTCTAGGGTTTACACTATTTGGTACCACATTTGCAAATATTATTTAAAAAGTAAACAGACCACTGAATCAATCACGATTTCCTTTTGCATACATTAAAAGGTTTTATGTCTTTTGTAAGTACTTTTAAAACATACAAATTAAGAAGGTGCAAATTCTACATTTAACCTACATACCAATGGTAAGCTATTAGATTTTAAAGTTAGGAAAACGACCCACCCACTTGCAACTTCAATTACCAAGAAATTGTATTTATCTACATTCAAAAACTTTTATGGCCTAAAAATTGGACAAAACAAGAAAAACAAGAAGGAAGAAACCCCTAACATATCATCTGAGCATAAAGAGATGAATCAAGTCATACGTTTGGCAAAAGCTACACTGATGAAGCATAATTAAACCTCAACTTGGAAAAACTGACAGAAATCTCCCAAGTAAGTTGTTTGAAGCTGTCACAGCAAATGAATAGCTGCATGTGTATACTCTGAGATCATCTTCACGGAGTTGTGTCTGGGTAAATAATAGAACCCCTTCATAATATGAAAGAACCATTTTTCTAACCCCTTAAAACCTACTACAAAAAAATAAAACCCTGTAAGTTTCTCACAATCACTTACATTATTAGGACCAACCAGGGATAGAAACGACATTGACACAACGGTTATAAGCACATTCTGCATTAATAGTTTTCAACTATGAACAAATATTAGTGTTTCAAAGTACATGGATGTTAACCCTGGGTCAGGCATTACACTCGAGGGAAGACAATGCATCTGGAATCTAAGTGTCTAAACCAGATTGCAGAGAAACACTCTGAAACAGACCATCAGATTCAGAACTCTGAAAGGGCTTATAAAAACCAGAGGCCAAGAGAGTCTAAGACCTGGAATTAGAACTCAGAATCCAATCCATTTGTTCTTGAATGTCTTTCATTTCTGGTTCTCTTTTTGTGCCGATGAAGAACCTCTCTCCAAAAGGTCACAGATAAAAGAAAAACAAACAGAGGTCCTAACTGTCCCCAAAGAGGTCATTTGGAAAATAAGCAGAAGAAAAAATATCAACTACACATAGCAAATAGGAAAGCAAATTACACCTAGGTGTTTCCTTTAAATTCTCAGCAGATAGTAATAGAATTCTTTACCATGACCACAGCCTTTCTTCAGGCTAATTACTGTCTGTGAAGTTCTTCTACTTAGCTTTCTTTATCCTCTGTACTTCCTAGGACACCTGACACAGCAGCATGAATTCTCTGTTGGAGCAAAGTTTAGTTATTGTTCCCTTAGTAACTGCTTTCCCCCGAAGCACCCAATGTCTTCAAATCAAACTAAACTACCTCAGCAGAGGATTCAGGGCTCCATAAATTCCTGGCCCAGCCACCCTAGCTTTACTATCCTGTAGCCGACGCACAATGAATCACATTTTCTATTCCAGTCAGGATAACCTACTCTTTCTAGACCCTCATCAGTGTACATAATAATTCTTCTGCCCTGCCTCTTTACAGCAACACCTCACCAAAAAAATTTTTCTCTTTAAAAAACATCAAAACTAAAGGCGCGGGAAACGAAAGAAAAAGCAAATGGTCTTCATTAACATTAAAAAGCTTTTGTGCCACAAAGGATACTATCCATAGCATGAAAAGACAACCCAAAGGATGGGAGAGAATATTTGCAACTTTTGTTTGCAAGGGATTATTTACAACTCAGGTATCTGATAAGGGATTCATATCCAGAATAAAGAACTCCTACAACTCAAGAACAAAAAGTAAACAACTCAATTTAAAAGTGGACAAAACATGAATATACACTTCTGCAAAGAAGATATACATGTGGTGAATAAGCATATGGAAAACACGCTCAGTATCAGAGAGAAATGCATCATAGGGAAATGCAAATCAAAACCACAATGAGATAACCACTTCACCCATTGGAACGGCCATTCAAAAAAAACCCAAAACACCCCAAAATAACAATTGCTGGTGAGGATATGAAGAAGCTGGGGCCCTTAGGCACGGCTGGTAGGAATGTAAAATGGTGCAACTGCTCCACAAGATAGTACAATGAGTCCTCAAAAAATTATCACATGATTCAGCAATTCTACTTCTGGATATGTACCCCAAAGAACTGAAAAGAGGGACTTGAACGGATATTTGTATACTAACGAACACAGCAGCCTGTTCACAAGTCAAAATGTGGAAATAATCCAAATATCCATTGACTGATGGATTAAAAAAAATGTGGCATATATAAACAATGGAATATTATCCAACATCTAAAAAGAGTGAAATTCTGATATATATGATAATACAGATGAGCCTTGAAAACATCATGCTACGCGAAATAAGAGATAATAAAAAAGGACAAATGTTCAGAGTCACCTGAAGTAGTCAAATTCAGAGAGACAAAAGGTAGGATGGGGGTAACCAGGGAGCAGGAAGGCAGAAGAATGGGGCATCAGCGTTGTAAGGGCACAAGTTGTTTGGGATGATGAAAAAGTTCTGGAGATGAATAGTGGGGACAACTGTACAACATGAATTTACTTAACGTCACTCAACTGTACATTTGAAAATGGTTAAAATTTTATACGTATTTTAACAATTAAAAAAAAAAGATTCACGTGAAAGCTAACTCCATGAAACTTTGTTTAATACAGAGATTACTAATGACTCTAGGTGACCGGTTTGTCAGTAGGGTCTAAAATGAATCTTACTATAAAGTTAGAAAACTTTCACAATGAGGCACTTGTTTAAGGCTATCTTTAAATACAGTGTTTAAAATTTGATGTATGCAATAAAAATTAAGTAATTTACCAGAGAACAAGCAAACTTGAGAAACTACACCATGTGCTCTTATTCTTGGCCTTATTCACTACTTTTCTTCTATTGATTTTCTGTACATTGTAGTTTCTTTCATCATACAACTGTATCTTTTATCCAAAATAGCTAAAATTTCAAAGTAAACAATTACCTAAATGGCATGAGGGCATGTAGGAGTCTAATGCTGGACTTGAATTACACAGACTTTTCAGTACAAACCAAAGGAAAGGGAGGGAGGAGGTAGTGTCTTCTAAGTCTAAAACATTCATGCATTTCTAGGTCTGACACGTAAGTTATGACATTTTAAGTTGCAAAAAATTAAAAGGGATATCACAGTATACGCTACAAACACAGCAAAAGAAGAATTTCATATAACCCATGTTTCATCAACAGGAATGTTTCCAAGGATCATCACGCAAACCTGTGAGACGCTGAAGCCGTATTACCAGGATGATGGACATTGGCTATTTAGGTTTTGTGACATTAACAGAAACCATCGCAACTTTTAGGAACAAACTAAATGACATGCATAAATATAAAAGGAATCTTAATTTTTTAAATGATCATGAAATGAAAGTGAACAATTGGAACAAAGTAACAAAAATAACAATTACAAGGATGGAAGCCACTGATGTGATGGAAGCCGGGAGGAATCTGGGCATACAAGTCACAGCAATCAACCAAGTGGAGCTGCCATCTTAAAAGAAATCTAGTATTTTAACAGATTAATGCGAATGACCTAAGGGCTAAGATACATTAGTATCTGAAGTTCCACATTTTAAGACAGGCCAAAATGAAAGGCACAGTCATTCTCATCTTGCTTCTGTATCCTACAATACAGCATATAAAAATATAGTGGCTTTGGGGCACCTGGGCGGCTCAGTCGGCTAGGTGTCCGACTTCGGCTCAGGTCATGATCTCACGGCTCGTGAGTTCGAGCCCCGCATCAGGCTCTGTGCAGACAGCTCAGAGCCTGGGGCCTGCTTCGAATTCTGGGTCTCCCTCTCTCTCTGCTCCTGCCCTGCTCATGCTCTCTCTCTCTCTCCTTCAAAAAATAGATACAAACATTAAAAAAAATTTTTTTAAATGTAGTGGCTCCATGAAGCTCTGTAAAGAAAGAGTCTGGAACCATTTAGTAAGCTAGAAAACTCCAGAGCCAGGCGTAAACCCGAATTCAAAAGATGTGCCACTGGGCAATTATCTTTTAACCTTAAAATTCCGTAGTGAATGAGAGATACTTGAACTCCTAAAGCAGTATATGTAACCAGAAATCAGATAACTTCATATCGGTGTTTCAGGGAAGTCACAATACTGAGGCAACAAAGCAAGGAGTCATGATTTTTCCAGAAGGAAAATGGCAGCTCTTAAAATCTTGAAAGATGGACCTATTAAGAAGTAGGCCCACTAGGAAAAAAAATGGAACTTTAGATTACTTAATTGGAAAAGTCAAGGATGGGAATGTGATAAGCTCTGATATGTGAAACACTATTGTGAACCAAGGCTTCCTCGCCACCAGTCAGCATAGAATGTGAGGATTGCCTTGACATTTCATAAAGTTATCTAAACATCTGCAGAATCCACTGAACTTTTGAAATGTACTAGAATGCTGTCCTTTTACACGATAAACCGCAAGAGCAACTGAGAGATTATCTTCTAATTACAAAATGAAGTACAGAATAAGAAAATGCTAAGAGTATGGAATAGGCCTACCAATATAGCTCCATATTTGAACGATTTCCCTTACCCTTAATTAAGGATATCTAAACTTTGGTTTACCACTAGCTCAGTAAATTAACGATAAAGGCACTAATTCTTTCTACTTAAAGTTTTAAGCTTTAGAGATTAACATGTTAAAATTTAAAAACTGTTTTCCTCATGCATACACATAATGGGATGCTTTGGGATCTAAAAAGTTTTTAGCTTCAGTTCTAAAAATATCACTAATCAACAAGGTAATCGAACTTCAGCCAGGAAGTAGTGGGCATTTTCAACCCTAACACTAATACTGAAATTGTTGTCCAATGATAATCAGGAGTGAGGGTTCCAAAAGAGCCTAAGACAACTCGGTAAGTGGGAATTCTAGTTCTTAAAGAAAAACCCTAATTAGATATAAAGGAATCTTATAAAATTCTCTTTTCTGACCGGATCAGAATAAAGAAATCACTACCTACTGGTAAGACAAAAATAAGGTGACAGCTAAGTATTACTATAAACTGAGAAGTCATCTTGCTTTTCCTTTTGGAATACATGACTTACTTAAGATGAATAATCTTTATGTTAAAAACTAGTAAGCTTTTAAGAGACAGTAACTTTCTAGATTTATGGTAACTGCTCTGTAATGTCGCTTTAAAATAAAAATACATATTTAAATAAATGCACTTAGAATATATATAGTTCTTTAAAGAACATTAGCATTTTTATAGCAAGATCAATGGCAATGAAACTGTATCTTCGTTAGGAAACAGAAATTATCAATATACAATTAAAGCAATAATTAAAAATCCTAAATGATTTTGTTATCAAGAGAGTCGATTTAATGATTTTTCACAGAATTAACAATCACTATTACTTCCATACCAAAAGAGGTACAATTTAGGGGAAAGATAAATCTGTGAGGACTTTGAAAATTTACCCTATCCACTTCTCATTTTTAAGATGTGATGATTTGTGGGTCTAATAAAGATTATGATTCTGAGAAATATGCAAAAAAATCCATGTTAAATAACAACAGTGGACCTTGAAGGCATGAGCTTTTGTCACTTTATTGTTAACCAATGAATGTTATCCAAAATTATAGATGTAACTGTAGCTTAATTGTACAACACAGAATTATGCTAATGGTAAAACCTGCTGGAATTTACCAAATACTCATTAATATATTTTTACATTGCTATATGAGCATGTGCTCTCAACTGCTAATAATAAAAGTCATAACTGGCTTAATCACTATGAAAACTCATATTGCAAATAGTTGTTTCCTGTTTAGAAAAATTCACACAGCTTTAAAAATGGATTAAATCCATTTTAATCCTAATCTACAAATAGATTATAAACAGCAAATATAACTGGTAATTTTTCAACACTGATAGCAAACTGATGCAGCAGTGATAGTGCACACAATTCAAAATGTAGAAAATTAATAAAAATCCAGTGGAAATCCAAGTTTTCACCTATTATGGCAACTGCTTTGCTACTTTGGAAAAGCGAGCACGCACGCCTTGGAACATGACGAGTTCACCACCTATCCCGCGAATGTGCTCAAGCAGAAACGCTCTCTTCCACAGTGTTTTGAAGCATGTGCACAACCACCACACAACAGTCACGTCAAGGTTATCAACCAGTTATCTCTTGTCCTACAAAGTCCAAAAATATATTAAATGCAACCTTTCCTTCTCATATGTCTGCCCAGATTAATCCTTTTCAAGTCAGCAAAATCAAAAAAAGCACAAGAGATATTTTCAGACACAACCTGAATCTACTGTGCATGAAAAATGCTTAACAAAATGGCAATTTTAATAGATAAATGTAAATTTGAGTGCATAATACCACATGAAAAGTAGCTGAACCACACAGAGAAAACAAGGCTTTCCTTATCTCCAAGTCTAGATGTTTTACAATAAAGAAAATGTTAGAACATGTGAATATTAGAACATCTTTCAAACTGGAAAGATTTCTTAAGACATAATTGAACTTAATATAACCTAAAATTATAATTTCTAAAATAGGATTAACAAACCAAATTTAAGTATTTTTAGTTAGAGAACAAAAAAATAAGCACAATGATTTAGAAACCAAATCTGCTAAAATGATTATGTAACAATTATATCAAGAAATGAAGGTACAGACATTCATATGCTACAAGGGAAAATCTCTCTCTCTCTCTCTCTCTCTCTCTCTCTCTCTAGCGCACGCACGCGCGCGCGCACACACACACACACACACACACACACACACACACACACACTTCCTCAGACACAGAACACCCCTCCAAGAAGATAGTATACCATCAAGAGCTTACAATTTTCATATAAATCAGAGTCCCACAATTCAGCTCAACAACAAGGCAGTTAAAAAAAAGTAGCACTCTAAGATATTCTGAAGGAAAAGGAAATCTCAGAAATACTCCTTCATGACTGGAAGTACTGGTGCGTGTTGGAGAACACACTTACATACTCCGCTGTGTTGGAGCGACCAGTCATCGCAGGTGTAGTAGTGAGGTAGTATTACTGTCCCCTCTCTGGGACTGATGTTTTCATACGCTGCTCTTCCAGAAAGGTCCACGGATTTTTGAATGAGTATAATCAATGACCAAAAAACATATTTTTTTAATTAAACATCTGTTTGTCTAAGTCAATCTTTGAAAGAACAGACTTTTTAAATCTTTTGGAGACAATTAGTATTTGCAGGTAGTGTTTCATCAATAAACTCTCCTAGGGTACTACCACCTGCTGTCTACACCTTTGTCAACGGTAGGCAAAGAAAACCAAAGGATGGCAGGTGATGAAACACCAATCCATTCAGCTGTCAAAGATGACTAATTAAGCAAATATCGAATATCCAATAATGTAAGCAAACTGGGATTTTAAAAACATTAACCACCATCTGCATACTACACTATTAGATATTCTAATCCTTTTCATGATTCATAGCTGTCTTCTACACAATTATCAAAGACTGTCCACCCTGTCGCCTACCTTCATTTTGACCACTGCCAATGATCTATACGATGGCAGAATTATGGCTATCGGCATGGCAAGATATGATAAGGGCACGCCGAGGAAATCTGAGACAGAATGTGGAAATACACACAGGTCAACTATGGAAGGGTCCAAAGAAAACAGAGTGCTCTACCCAAACACTCATTAAGTCACCATCATCCTTTGAAATGTACAAAGTGCTTACATCACACATACACATTTGTCAGACATGATAATTAGTGTTAATCTTCAACAGAAAAAAAAAAAAAATGGAAACTGAAAATGTGAAAGGAGGCGATGGAACACTGTTCTCCATTCCCTGGCCCAAAGGAAAAGAAAATCAAGCATGACATCACACTGCCTTAACGCAGAAGGGCTCCCTCAAGCATGTCTTTTAGCCACCACAGTCAACTGGTGTAAGTGCTTTGGCAAGGTGGGGTGCATTCCATCACATCTGCAAAGGCCTGCTTTTCTCTGTTGGTGGTTCAGCTTATGAAGAACATGTATGCAAAATAACAGCTCTCACATTGCTTCAAACTCATCGATGCGCTGCTTTGTGTTGCCCTGTCGGATCTGACGAAGAGTCTTGTACTTATCACGGCCTGCTTTCACGTTCTCAGCGTGAAGAACATCATTTTGTGTTTTCTTGGTTTCATCTCTGGCCTGGGCTAATTCTGAACTCAGCGCCTATGTTTAAAAAATAAAAACAATGACTATTATTTTCTTCTTAAAGTTTAAAAAGCTAATAAAAAAGGTTTAAAGACAAAAATACACATACAACAAATCTGACTTTTTTGCATATTAGAATTTACACTGTCACATAATTTCTTTAAAGTGTATAAATTTAAAAAATAAAAATAAAAAATATGAAGTATGTAAATCTGTTCTATTTTGGTGACAGTAGAGATAGTAGTTAGGGAGAAATACCCACTGTCTTTCACTTCTACACTCAACAACCACGACGATTCTGTATATTATTCTAAAATCCCTTAACTTTCTCTATACAATAGAGATTTTGAAATCACTTACAAAAGGTTCAATGTAGACAGTATAGGATGTTATTTTAAGATCTAAAATCTAGGCCATTAGAGAACCTTTCTCCAAAGTCTTAATATATTTATTGCAATTATCACTTCATTTTCTTTTCTTTATTAATATTTAAAGATTTCGCCAATTAAAAAATCAGAGAACTTATCGGGAAAAAAGGTCAAATCAAATTAAGATTTCCTACTCTGATCTAATTATGTGCTTTTAATAAACCTACCTTTTGGTATTATGAAACCTGAACAAATAGTTCAGAGTATGTAGTGTCATACAGGTAATCTATTAAATTATATGGCTTTTAATGTATACTTTACTGGCGAAAAACTAAATTCATCTGTCTTTTAAAGATAACATCAAAACACTTTCTACCTTTTAGCGTGGAGTCAAGCTGTAATTAAAAAATAACTTACCACTTAAGGCCTAATTACCCAAAACTAACACATTTGCTACAATGGAAGAAATCAAGCACTGTGACTACAGGCCAAGCAATCACAAACCAATCACAAGGCCAGCTAAGGGCAAAAGCTTAAAGAAAACTGGAAAGTTCCTTTTTAGTAAGTTTGTGTTTTATTAAATGGGGAAAATGCTCACTGTACTATACATGTACACACAACTGTCAATTTGAAATACCTGGAGTTGTTTTTTAACACGCTCATTTTTTTGTGTTTCCGTTATACGTTCCTCCTCACTTCTGTGGTTCAGCACCCCGTCGTTTGATAATTCTGCGCTAGCCTCTGCATTATTCTCATCATGCTCATCGTGTTCATTTTCTGTTGGAGGAATGACTGGCGGTGGTGGAGGTGGAGGGGGTGCAGACATCACAGTTTTTAGCTCTTCTTTGGTCTTTTCCAAGTCTTCCTGGGCTGCAAAAGCCTGAACGTTAACAATAAATTTATCAGCAACTTCATTTGAAAACTGGTAATGAAGAGAATCAAGTTATCTCTCTTTCCTAATAGAAACTATCTTTCAGGGTAACGAAAATAAGCCCTACGGATGAAAACTCTACTTTTATAAAGGAATGCCAGGGGGCTAGAATGCCAGAATGAAAATACATCACTTTGCAAAAACTAATAAAATTGTTAACTCTGGCAAGCATAATCAAATATTGCTAAACCTGTTATGCAAATATTTGATGAGAAATGGCATCAGCCTAATGCCAAAGAATGCCACATCCAAGAGATCACATTTTAGCCACAAGAGGGAGCACATAACCCAGTCAAAGGAGGAATCAGCCTGTTTAGTGACCAGTTAATATCACTGATGGTAGGTTAACTAGATATTAAGCGTCTTCTGAGATGACACAACAGGAGGTATCCAACATCAGCAATTATTTGGGTGGTATACCGTGTTGCTGTGCCTGGAAAAATCCTGCTTCACACTGTTGTCCTGGTGTAATTACTAATAAGAATACCTTTCACTCTAAAAAATGTTCTAATTTGGGTGACTCACCTATGAGGCACTGTAGCCAAAAACTTTTTAGGATGCATCCTTCAAGATTTCAGGTCTATCTTCCAGTTTACAGGAAATATTGATGATAAAAGGACAAATGAATGGCACCATAAGGACACACAAAGGAGAAGGGACACTCTGCAGGTCTTTCCAATAATCCAGTATCAAACAAAGGAATGTCCTACTTTAAAAGAGACTGAGAGCAAACCTATGTAATGCAAGGTGCTAATTTGGACACTGGCCTGGCAAATTATCTATACAAGATTTTGGGTCAACTGTGAATATAGAAATATATTCTATATATAAACCCAGAAATAAACCCATACAAATATGATCAATTAATTTGGAGCAAAGCAGCCAAGAACATCCAGTGGGGAAAGGACAGTCCCCTTCAATAACTGGTACTGGGAAAACTGGAGAGATACACGCAAAAGAATGAAACTAGGCCACTATCTTATAGCATACACAATATCTACTCAAAATGACCACAAACTTGAAAATAAGCTCTAAAACCATCAAACTCCCAGAAGAAAACACAGGGAGCAACTCCTTGACACTGGTCTTGGCAATGATTTTTTGGATTTGACAGCAAAAGCAAAAAATAAACAAGTGGCACTACATCAAATTAAAAAGCTTCTATACAGCAAAAGAAACCACCAAAAAAAATGAAACGGCAACCTACTGAACGGGAGAAAATATTGACAAATCTTATATCCAAAATATATAAAGAATTCATACAACTCGGTAGTTATAAAACAATCTGATTACAAACTGGGGAGAGGATCTGAATAGACATTTTTTCCAGAGAAGACATACAGATGGCCAACAAGGTCCATGAAACGGTACTCAACGTCACTAATCGTAACAGAAATGCAAATCGTAACTAACGAGCTATCACCTCACACCACTCAAAATGGCTATTATCGAAAAGGGAAGAAATAGCAAGTGTTGTCAAGGATGTGGAGAAAAGGGATACTGTGTGCACTATTAGTGACTATGTAAGTTGGTGCAGCTATTAGGGAAAACGGTACACAAGTTCGAAGAAGGTTTTCTTCAAAAAATTAAAAATACAACTACCATATGATCCAGCAATTCCACTTGTAGGTATTCATACCCCAAAAACGAAAACACTAACTCACAAAGATATATATACCACCAGGTTCAGTGCAGCCTTATTTACAATAGCCAGGATATGAAGCAAGCTAAACACCCATCAATGGATGAATGAATGGGTAAGGAAAGTGTTGTGTACACACACACACGAGTACTATTCAGCCACAAAAAAGAAGAAAATCTTGCTGTATCAACATGGATGGAACTTGACGGCACTACACTAAGTGAAATAAGTCAGAGAAAGACAAATACCATATGATCTCATTTATATGTGGAATCTAAAAAAGAAAAAATTAAACCAACAAAAAACGAGAACAAATTCCTGGTTACCAAAAATTGGGGGTGGCGGGGACAGTGGGGAGTGAGCAAATGGGAGAAGAGGATTAAAAAGTACAAACTCCCAGCTGTAACATAAAGAAGCCATGGGGATATAACGTACAAACAGCATGGAGACTACAGTTATTAATACTGTACATTTCAAAGTTGCTAAGAGTAAACCTTAAAAGTTTTCAGGACAAGAAGAAAAATTCTAACTATGTATGGCGACGGGTGTTAGCTCATTTCACCATACACACAGTATCAAATAATGAAGTTTACACCTGAAACTAATATAATGTTGTATGTCTATTATATCTGAATTAAAAAATTTTTATGAATACAGTCTAATACAGATGAGATGAAAAGTGACTAAAATGGAAGCGTGTGTGCAGGACGACCTCACTCTAAACATATAAATGTGTATGTATGCACACACGCAAACAGGAAAAGATCGTGGAAAGATCTGCACTAAGGTGTTAAAAGAGTGATCCTGGTTTGTGGGAATATAATTTTTCTTTTGTGTCATTTCCTCGTATCTATAGTTCAGAGGATTTACCTCTGTGGTGTCATTTTCACTTATTTACGTTTTTATTTATTTTTATTTATATACTATTAAAGCTTATTTATTTTGAGAGAAACAGAGACAGTGAGTTGGGAAGGTGTAGACAGAGGAGAGAGAGAATCCCACGCAGGCTCTGAGCGGCCAGCACAGAGGCCGATTTGGGGCTCAAACTCATGAAACTGAGATCACGACCTAAGCTGAAGTCTGAGGCTTAACCGACTGAGTCACCCAGGTGCTCCTTTATTTATTTTAAATGTTTATTTCTGAGAGACAAAGACACAAACACACACACACACACACACAGAGTGCACGCGCGAGAGAGTGCACAAGCGGGTGAGGGGCATAGTGAATGAGACAGAGGATCCAAAGTGAGCTCCTTACTGGCGGAGCGCACAGCCCAATGCGGAGCTCGAACTCACAAACTATGAGATCATGACCCGAGCTGAAGTCAGACACTTCACTGACTGAGCCACTGAGGCACCTCTTTTTTTGTTGTTGTTTTTTTTGTTTTGTTTTTCTTTCTTTTTTTAGAGAAGTTTATGTATCTCTGTGAAATTCTAATAAAATAGTGTAACAGGTTAACAGAGTTCTACACATACACACAATTTTCAATATATCAAAATTTCCCTGTGAAATTTAAACTGCTACCAAGAAAATTTAAGGGTGAAAGGAAACATTCACACATACTGTAGAAGGCCTTTGGGTAAAAAAATTATTATGGTTGCATTTAAAAGTTAACCTTTATTTAAAGTTCGGAGTAAGCTCTGATTTTTCACTTGTGCACTATTTCAACAGGGGCTTCATCTACTTAGGAACTTATACTAGGTACCTCAGAATGTATCATCGTCGCTGCATCCTTCTAATTCCACTTTATATCCACGATTTGGTTGCCATGCCCTTTTGAGTCTACCCCAAGATGTCTCTCAGCAACCTCTGCTCCTCTTGACTCTCAAGTAATCCCACCTCTTGGACCAAGCCAGCTTCCACACTGACGGCCACATTATTTTTGTAACACCATACTTAATCACGTTATAATCCTGTTTTGAGATCTTCAAAGTCAAATGTCTACAGACACTCCCTATCATCTTGCCATTGATTTAAAATTAAAGCCCTTCACAACTTAATTTCCTCTCTAATGTCCCAACCACATCTCACAAGATTTCTGAACCGATGCTCGAAAGCACTGCTTGCTTACTGGTTGCCCCTCAAATCCAGCATGTGCTTGCAAACTTCCTGTACTCATTCAGCCCCTCTGTCTACAGTCTCTAACCACCCCCAAAATTGAAGTTCACGATGCAACTTAAGCTTCTAAGGGTTTTCCCCAAGCCTGCCTCATTCCCGCAGAAATTAATCACCTCTTCTGTGCTCCCAAATACTGAGCTTGCGTCGACAGATCAGTAATTAGTACGATACAAACACATTCATACACACAGGTATCTTTCCCCCTCTCAATCGTGACAGTATTCATCTCTATAAACTCAGCATACTACTGGGTACAAAGTAGATATTCAACAAATGATACTGAGGGAAGAAACCAACGATCACCTTGTGCTGCCACTCAGTAGCTTCCTCTTCCTTTTTCTTCTTGGCTTCTTCTAGAAGTGCAATCTTGGCAGTGAATTCAGCAAGTTCTGCTGCCTAAAATACACAATATAATTACCAATACTAAAAATATGTATTTTCAAAAATTTATATTATGTCAACAAAGCTTTAATGTACATGCTTGGGCTGTATTATGTTCCTCTTTGATGGTCTTTCATTAAAAAAAATTTTTTTTTTTAAAGGTGTATTTAAGATCATAAATATCTTATTTGTAGTATAATGAACTAGTAAGGAGATAAAGTAAAAATGGTTTCATTATAAGCAAGTAGTTATTCGTCTTCCAGTAGCAGGAACTTAGAATGTGTAACTCCAGAGCTATTTGTAAACTTTGATCAATAAAGTATTTGCTAAAGCCTACAAAGAAAAAATTTATATAATGCTTTATAGTTTGAAGAGCATGCTATCAAATAATCTCATGTGATTCCCCAACAATCCTATCTGGTGACATTATTTCTGTTTTCAAAGGGCAGAATCTGAGGCTCAGAAAGACCCAAGGACACATAGCAAGCGAATGTCTGAACCAATATTTAATTCCAGGATCCTTTAAATGTCATGCCCACTTAATATATCTAAGTCCACTACACAAACCAACACAAAGACCCCAATAAGTACGGCCCACGGTTATAAGAAGGAATCAGAACGTACTGTCAATTTATCTAAAGTAAAACACACCAGTGGTTTAGGCAAAGTTTAAGTGAATCAGAAATCTTTTGTTAGCAACAGGCTCCATTTATCTTTTATGGTCTTATTTTTAGTTTTTGTTTATTTGTTTTAAGGCAGAAATTAAATGTTTAGATTTATTTCCAAACTTTGCTATTAGATACTACTTATATCTTTGGTGTGCTTTCCAGAAGATCTCTAATGTGCTTAGTTGTACAAGGTTTGCTCTATGCTTCTGTCTAAATTTTCCTTTTTCTCTGAGAAAGAGCTGAGGTTCCTGACCAGTTGCTCCTGATTCTTCATCTGGTCAGCAGCTTGTTTTGCTATAGCGGACTTGGCCTCTTCAGCAGCTCGGCGCTCCTTTTCAAGCCTTTCTGCTTCTTCCTTTGCTCGTTTTCGCTCCTGGTCCAGTTCTAGAGCTTTTCGAGTCTGTTCTTCTAGTTCTGTCAAATTGTACACCCCCCACGAAACAATGGTTAATTCTAATTATTCGCATTATCAAAAGAAGCCGAAATGATGGCAAAGAATCTATAATTTGTACAGTTTCTAAAAATTAGCACATCTGGAAATGAACATACATACTTTGATTTTAACTTGGCAAAAGCCTAGTAATTTTCTTTAGTACTCACAATTAAAAAACCTGAAGAAATGAAAACTTTTTGTAATTCAAGTTATGTCATAAAGCTTGAAGCACATCTTTATTTTTAAAAAACTAGTATCTCCAAAGTTTCGATCTAAATACTTTGCCATCTGTTTCAAAACTCTATAAAACAATACACTTTCAAACTTACATAACTTTCTGCTTATCTAAACTAAGTATCAGATAAGTAAACCCAAAACATTAAGACTGAAAACAGTAATAACTGATTTAAAATAGGAATTCTGATGTGAATTATATGAATTACTAAAAATTTTCAGTAACTGGTACATACCCATTTTTTGGGCATGAGACAAAATAATATTTGGAGATAAGTAACATGAATTTTAATCTTTAAGTGTACAGATCATAAAGTTAATTCTCTTTTATTTGATGTGTTGAATGAAAAAGGAAAATACTACCAGCACAAATCCAAAATTTGTAAGTGTAAAAGTACTAATTTTAAATATTATTCTAACAACTCTTGTTTAATAACAAGGACATTTTGTGACAGAAGACAAATGAATGCCATCCATCTATTAAGAGACCGCAATGTCCTACAAAGAATGTCTCCCTTTCTGTGTATTTTAGAAAGGAAGAAAAACTAAAAATCTAGGTCATGAGGTCTGAAAGCTAACTGTTACATACACACTTCTCCTTACCATTGTTAACTTTTTTGGTCTTGGTCAGAATTAATTTAGGTAATCGCAGTTAAGACTTGGGAAGTTTTGAGATGGTCAAGAAGAAAAATAACTCTGGTCAAAGTTTAAATTTTCAATAAAATAATGTAAAAATTGTATGCAGCTATTATAAAGATAAAATGTATACAAAACTGGGTGTTACCACAACTAAATTCTAGGATTATTCATTTTAGAATCTGCCTTTTAAAACTGGGACATCAAACTAACCTATCAAACTTTTCTTAAAATCATTCTTTCCATCTAGTTGACTAATATTTATATAAAATAAAGCCCACAAAACTCACGGCTTTTTCATCTAAACAAGCAAACAAATAACTACAGAAAAATTCCTTCTGTACTATGAAAGAAGAAAGAAAATTAAGTGCAGGTTATAAAGTTAAATTTTAAAATAAATATTCCCCAATATTCATTACTTTCTATCAGTGTTTTGCAATAAAGATTTTGAAGAACGGTAGACAAGGCAATGGTTGTTTTGTGATCTATTAAGAATTATACAAAAGTGTAAATTATTTTAAATGTTGAAAATAAGTAGAAAGCTTCAAATCTACTTTCTTTTAGAAAGAAGTTGTTGTTGTTGTTTTTGTTTTTTTTTAAATAAATTTTAGGAAGGGCAAGAGCAGGAACAGGGAAGAAGGGCAGGGGGCAGTGGGGGAGAGAGAACCTTAAGCGGGCTTGATGCTCAGCTCGGAGCCCAATGTGGGGCTCTCTATCCCATGACCTTGGGATCACGACCTGAGCCAAACTCAAGAGTCAGACACAACCGACTGAGCCACCCAGGCACACCCCTAGAAAGGAAGGTTTTGAAATGCTTTCTTTCTTCCCTCCCCAGTTAAATGAGTTAGAACAGAGATTGGAAAACTATGGCCCACAAACCCAATTTCTTATTTTTATAAATAAAGTTTTACTGGAACCCATACCGTCATTCACTAAGGTATACAACACCCTCACATGTTTACATACAGCACAGGATGCTTTCATTCTGCAAGAGCAGGGCTGATGGTCGCAAAAGAGACTGTGTGACGTGGAAAGCCTGAGGTAGTACTATCTGACCCTTTACAGAAAAGTTTACAAACCCAAAAAATTAGGTTATTTCTATTTCTATAAAAGAGACGTGCCTCCAAAACCGTGGATCCCATTAGGATACCTGTAGAGAAGGATTAGCTCAGAAAGGTAAACAGTATCAATATTTTGCCTCTCTGGTTCATAAACATCTAAAACCTACAATTTTTGAGGTCCGGCATATGGGAAGAGGGTATCAAAGAATATGGCTTGTTTTAGAAGATGAGGGGCGCCTGGGTGGCTCAGTCGGTTAAATGTCCAACTCTCAGTTTTGGCTCAGGTCATGATCTCACGGTTTCATGAGTTCGAGCCCTGCAACAGGCTTTGTGCTGACAACTCAGAGCCTAGAGCCTGCTTCAGATTCTGTGTCTCCCTCTCTCTCTCTGTCCCTCCCCCACTTGTGCTCTGTTGATCTAAAAATAAATACTGAGAAAAAAATTTAAAAATAAAAGTATATTAATTGAAAACGGCAAGGTGCACCAAGACGTATGCCGTGTACTCCATTTTATGTAAGAAAGAAGGAACAAGAATATAGTTTTGAGTATTTGCTTATTTTGTATGCAAAAAACCAAAAAACAAAGAAACAAACAAAACATAGGTATTTAATACTCCCAGTAGAGTGGAACAAAGGTGGAGTGGAATGCAGCAGCCTGAGGCCTGTAGTACTGAACCAGACTTAACAGATACAGATTTAAACTTTGGGGCCACGAAGGCATCCAAGGTTTGAGAGGCCAAGAGCCTGAATAGAAGAGTAAGCTCTAAAACCTGCACGCTATTGGGGCACCTGGGTGGCTCAGCTGGTTAAGTGTCCTGCTCTTGGTTTCAGCTCAGGTCATGATCTCACAGTTTGTGGGTTCAAGCACCACATTGGGCTCCGTACTGGCAGTAGGTGTCCCGCTTGGCATCCTCTCCCCTCCTCCCCCCACTCAGTCTCTCTCAAAAATAAGGAAATAAATAAATAAATAAATAATCATGTTATTTCCCCTCAAGATGTTTGCCAACTCTTAAAAGATACACATATGGGGTGAAAAACAAGGAAAAGAAGCAAAAAAAAAAAAACCCAGCTGTAGTAGGCTGAAGAGTGGAGCAAAAAGATCGACACTCTCTCGCAGCCAGGAGTCAAAGGCTGGAGCTCAGGGCCCCCTAAGATAGAAGGGCCCTAGAAAATAAGCAGTCTTTCAGAAGATACTCCCGAGATGTGGCAGTGAGGGCAACAACAGGAGAAGGCCAACCTTAACAACGTCTGAAATCCCGCTCAACTCCACCAAGGCAATCTGCACACAGTGTGCCTGTCAAAAGAAAATCGAATCCTCTCTAAAAGAAAATAACTTCATCTAAGCCTCCCTAATGTTTCATACTCACTGTTGGGCATGCAACGAAAATTACCAAGCACATGAGGAAGCTGGGACCAAAGGACCCCCACCAATGCCCGTAAAACCCCTAAAAGAAAAACAGACTACTGCAGAGGCCCAAAGATTATCCAGATATTGGAGTCCGCAAACAAAGATGTTGACATAGGTATGATAAATACTGCTTATTTAGGAGAGATGAAGCAGCCGCAAGGCACGAAAAAAGATGCCGAGCCCAGAGGAGCACTGACAATAATGCAGAAGCAGAGCTGCGGGCACCTTACAGATCCTCCGCAGGGACGGCGAAGGCCAGAGTCCCTTCTACAATTATGCAAGCTCGTTATCAATCTTTTCTTTATGATTATGAAAATACTGTCCTTTGCTATCTTCTAGAAATTTCATTCTCCCTTCAACATTTAGGTCCACAATCCACAGCCCCTCCACAGAGAAACAGATACTAAAATTCAGGAGATCTTTGACAGGGACCCAGATATACTACTAATTTTACTTTAGCAAAACCTTGAAACACCAGAATCATGCATTAAGTGCCATCCCCCCAAAAGGTAAAATATTTATGACCACCAAACCACCAGTAAAGCTACCAAAGAGCATGTGAAGCTCCTCCTGTGGCTCAGAGTAAAGGTTAAGGAAAGAAAATTTGAAACGCCTAGACTTCTAGACGTCAGGGGAGGACCCATCAGAAAAGCCAGAAATAAATGCCAGCTTGGAGGATAAGTCAGAGTTAGGGAGCCACCGTTAATCACATCCTCAACCCACAGAAGTCTGCAGCAAAAACATCTCAACAGCCCATGATCTTCCTGTCTTGGACTATCCATCTCCAGAACTTCCCTTCCAGACGCGCTCTATTCAGAAGACGGTTATGAAGAACTAGAAAAGGAAGCCAAAGAACATGGGAAAAAAGGAAAAGTACAGTTAATATAACAAACAGAGAGAGAAGACTACCAACCGAGGAAGGATCCCAGTGGTGCCTCTGCCACCACCACCACAGGAAGAGAGGGTCTACACTGTGAAATACGCAGAACACCGGCACTGCTGACTCACACCGAGCAGTCCAGTCCTGGCAGAGAATAAACTGCTGGAGCCATAGTTTGTCCTGTTATAAACTAAATGGTTCCCTATGGTCACTTGTTTCCAAGTCATTATTCTCCTTTTCTCAACTTCAGGATGATTTATATAAGTATGCAATGTGTAACAATTAATGCCATTAACAATGAACATTAACAAATAATGTCATAAAAGATCATTTAAAATATAAGTAATCTGGAAGCCCAGGAGCTGCCCTCGTCTTTGCAACGTGCTTCCTACTGTACATGAGCATGCACTTGGCTGTACACCTATTACTCATCTCTGAGACATGTCAGTTTCAAGTTTTTCTAGATACAACTGGTAACTGAACAGTGTGGCACTGGCAATAGAGAAACAGGTAAGTGGAACAGAACAGTCCAGAAGCAGATCCATACACATACCGTCTTCTGGACTGGTGACAAAGGTGATGGCTGTAGTCCAATGGGGAAAAGGACAGTCTTTGTAACAAATGGGTCTGGGTCAACTGGAAATACTTTGGGGAAAAAATAAACCTTGACTCCTACAAAACTGGTTACGTATGTATGGAATGTGAACCTACGTGTGAAAAGTAAAGCAGTATCGGGGCGCCTGGGTGGCTCAGTCAATAAAGCGTCCGACTTCAGCTCAGGTCATGATCATCTCGCGTTCTGTGAGTTCGAGCCCCGTGTCGGGCTCTGTGCTGACAGCTCGGAGCCTGGACCTGCTCAGATTCTGTGTCTCCCTCTCTGCCCCTCCCCTGCTCATGCTCTGTCTCTCTCTCAAAAATAAATAAGAACATTAAAAAAATTAATTAAAAAAAAAAGTAAAGCGTGAAAAATAATACATTCACAGCTGTAAGTAAAAGAGTGATAAATGGAACTTAAAATGAAAAACCTCTCTTCATTAAAAGACACTATTAAGAGAGAAAAAAGGTAAACCATGGAGAGACTTTTCTTTTAAAAAATCATGAAAAGAACTATAGATCAATTAAAAACAATTTTTTAAGCAAAAGACATGAAAACACACTTCACAGATAGCTGTAAACATCTGCAACAAAATCAAATTATCAGCCATCAAGAAAATGTCCTGGACTCACTATGCTCACCATCATGACTAAACAAAAAACACAAAAAGCACTGACAATAACAAGTCATTAAAGTAATGAAGATACAGAGCCAATGAACTTCCATTCACCACTGGAAGGAACGAACACGGATACAATCACTTTGGGAAATGATGGCAGGATCTCTGATAAACTGTGGCAGTGATCCAGCAATCCCACTCCCAGGGGTATACACCTCCTCCAAATTAATACACAAATGCTATGTTTAAGAATGTTCATAGCAGCCTTATTTCACAACAGCCCCCAAATGGAAAAGCCTCAAATGTCTCCTACCACCAGGAGAATGGATAAATTGTGTGATATACATGCAACAGAATGTTACACAGCTGCGTCAAAGAATAAACCACACCTACAGGCATAAGATTTGAGAAAAAGAAGCCAACTACGTGAATTTATATAAAGTTCAAAAACAGGCAACACTATTCTTAAGCCTAACACCAAAAGCACAAGCAAAAAAGGAAAAATAAATAAGCCGGACTTCATCCAAATTTAAAATCATTGGGCTTAAAGAACACCTGCATCAAAATGAAGATAATCCACAGAACAGGAGAAATCATCTGCAAATCCTGTACCTGGTAGGTCATAAGATATCTGTACTGAGATATATAAACAACTCTAACACCTCAACAACAAAAAGACAATGCAGTTGAAAAATGGGAAATTTGAAAATACATTTTTCCAAAAAAGATATATAAATGGCCAATAAACCTATACAAAGATGCTCAACTTCATTAGCCATTCAGAAAATGCAAATCAAAACCACAGGAGCACTTCAAGTGCACAAGGATGACCGCAATCCAAAAGACTGACATCAGCAAGTGTTGGTGAGGCTATGGGTCATACAAACCACACGCTGCCAGCGGGAACGCGACAGGTATAGTCGTTTTAGACACCAGTTCGGCAGTTCATCAAAAAGTTCAACGTGAACTTACACATGACCCATTAATCTACTCCCAACTTTACACTCAAATGAAAACATACGAATACACAATAACCAGTAAACAGATGTTCACAGCAACATATTCACAACAGCCAAATGGTGGAAACAACCCAAATGTTCACCAACTAATGAGTAAGTAAAACGGAGGATACCCATACGATGATTGTCATTCAGCTGTAAAAAAGAATGAATGCCTGATACAAGCTACAATATGGATGAACCTCAAAAACATTATGCTCCATGAGAGACCGTTACTGAAGACCACATTCTGCACTTTTCCATTCACATGAAATGACCAGAACCCACAAGTCTACAGAGCAAAAAAGGAGATGAGCACTGGGGGAGGGAAGGCTGGGGAAAGAAATCTGATGGACTGCTAATGGGTATGGGGTCTCTTTGGGGTGACCATTCTAGAATTGTGGGGTCAGCTGCACAGCTCTGAATACACTAAAAACCATTAAACTATATACTTTAAGTCATTAATTTTGTGGCATTCTACATCATATCTCAACAAAGCTGCTAAAAATTTAAAAGACTAGGGGTGCCCGGGGGGCTCAAGTGGTTAAGAGTCCAACTCCGGATTTCAGCGCAGGTCACAATCTCACAGTCATGAGACTGAGCCCGGCATCAGGCTCCATGCCCAGCATGGAGACACTTAAGATTCTCTCCCCCACTCTACCTTTGCCCCCCCCCCCCGCCCCCACCGCCGTTGGTGTGCACACCCACATGCGGGCTCTCTCAAAAAAGTAAGATTAAACTCTAATGAAGATACACATCAGAGTCACATTTGGGGTGAAAAAAAGACTGGGAAGGGACATAAGGGAGGTTCCCTGAGTGGAGGTAATGTTCTGTACCTTGCTCTGGGTAGCCACAGGAATAAATTCACTTAGTAAAAATTCATTAAGCTTTGTATCTAAGAGACATGCACATTACTACATGTACACTACACTTAGATGAAAAAAAAAAAAAAAACTTGCCAAAAAAGTCTCAGAAAATTAAATTAGGGATTATTTCCTTCCATTCTAGAAATTAGAAACCTAAGGAAATTGAGAAGTTAAAATGACTTTCTGAAGGTCACATTCTAAGTCAATGACAGAATTAAAGCTTGACTCCTATTTGTATACAATGTATACATAAAACAAACGCCCCCGCTCCCAACTGCTTTTATCCCACTATCATGCTCACCTCCTCCCGAACACCTAAAAAATAAAATGATCTTTATTATGTTAATTTTATTATCTTCTTTCCTCAAAAAATGTAAGCTCCAGGACAGCAGAAACCTTATCTGTTCAGTACTCTATCCCCAGCACCTACAATAGTGCCTAGTACACACTAAATGCTTAATATTCAGAATGAATGAAATCACTCTACTTTTTTTTTTATGGTTTATCTTTTCAAGGTGGGATTTCACTTTGATATTTGCTGAAGCAGTAACTGAATGCAAATATGGCTCTATTATATCTCAAATACAGTCTGCAACATCTTCAGAGATGGTTTAAAAACCAGTAACGAGGTGCACCTCGGTGGCTCAGTCGGTTAAGCATCCGACTCTTGGTTTCAAGCTCAGGTCATAATCTCACGGTTTTCTGAGTTCATGCCCCATGTTGGGCTCTGTGCTAACAGTTCAGAGCCTGCTTGGGATTCCCTCTCTCTCCCCCACTCACACTGTCTCTGTCTCTCTCAAAATAAGTAAGTAAACTTAAATAAAAAAAGATAAATAATTTAACAGTGATGAATTGTGGAAATGTAAATGGTAGAATGGTTCTGTATAATGATTCATAACACATTTCAAATAATGACTGTAATAAAAATTTTTTTAATAAAATGGTAATAATGAAGTATAGAAAAAGTTTCTTCTCAAACAAAAAAATTTTAGGTTTATCTACTAAATACTATTACTTAGATACGGCCAGAGTTACTGCATTTGAGTGAGAATTTAGCATAAATTACAAGACAATCATGAAGATTTTAGGACAGCCTGGAAAAGCTTTATTATTAGGAAAAAACCAAAACCAAGAAACAATTAGATGTCCTTTGCCCTAAGATGACTGATTGGAAATTGTCTTGATTGGGACACTCTACCTTCTTTCTTAGGTTCTATCTTCCTTATTATATTTTTTAGTGCTTCTTGACTTGAGTAGTTCTCTGTGTGTAAATCATTAGTATTTTTATTACACATCCTAAATAAACGAAATTGAAAGATTGAGTAAGTAGCTATTCTCTCAGAAAAAGATATCTGTAAATTCAAAACTGGTATCGTTCAATCTTTCCTTTAGAGTCATGCCAGTATGATAAGTTTCTTTCAACTTTTCCTTGAACAACACACATTCCATCTGACAGCATTCTTCCTCTCCAAGCACTGCTTACAGTCGTCCACAACATCAGGCACATATGGCCTCCCTTTATCTGTATTTCTATGCATCTTATTTCTGCCAACCACAAAGACTTGGAGCCACGCAGGCTGATTCTCTGTATTCCTAGAAGGCAGCCCGAAAGCACTTCCTAAGTGTCCACTTTATTCAACAAAAAAGGCACCTGGAGCGGTACAAACAGTATGAAGTTGGAAGTGAGAAATCAGGTCCTACTCTTGCGTTGTGGCCTGCAAACAAGTATATTTAATACCTCTGATCTTTGAACTGAGGCATTTTCTAGCTCTTAGAAGTGAGGTTTCTAATGAGTGAGAATAAGGCTACTAGAGTTTTTCCATTTCTTCTCTTACAATTATTATTTCCAATCCTCTTGGGATCAGAATGATGAACCAGTTTGTGGGTTTACAGCCATCTCTGGGACTTTGTCCCGTAGTTACCCATTTGCAAATTCTCCTCCCCACTGCTCCAGAGTATCTCCCCACCATGGTAGCCTGATGTAAGGAATGAGAATAACCTTAAATAGGTTATTATTTAATAAACTTTAATGTTTTTATTTTATTTAGAAAAAATAGAACTAAAAGCTGGTTCTACCGTTGTCAGGAAAGCAGTTATTAATTCCAGTTCATAGTATATATTTCCAATGTTTACAACCCTCACTAAATACTAATGCTTGAGAAGAAAAACATCTTATTTTGCTCAACACCCTTTTTCTTCTGTTCTTCCTGCTATTTGTTGTTTGAAAGTAGTATATCCTAGGGGCACCTGGGTGAGAGTCTGACTTTGGTTCAGGTCATGATCTCACAGTTCATGGGTTCGAGCCCCGCATCGGGCTCTGCGCTGACAGCTCGGAACCTGGAGCCTGCTTCAGATTCTGTCTCCCTCTCTCTCTCTCTGCCCCTTCACCACTCATACTCTGTGTCTTTTTCTCTCACTTTCAAAAATAAGTACACATTAAAAAAAATTTTTTTTTAAGTAGTATATCCTAGACTTATTTAATATAAACCACTCTCTAAATCCAATTTTCCTTACTATATACACTGTAGCATTCTGGTTACATTCTGTATAGGAAGTAGTTCTTCCCAATGTGTTACCAAAAACAAACACTTCTATGTGTTGTGTACTTTTTTAATACGCTAAAATGAACTTTAGAGATGGAGTCCCAAAGGAGTTTATAATAGAATAGCTTAAAACACTTTAAATTACTTAGCTGCCTTAAAGTACTGAAATATCCATAAAGCAACGAATAAAATGGCTTTTGTTGAAATGCTAGCAAGTAGTGAAAATGTGTGTTTACAGAACCTTGAACAGTAAGGGGGAAAAGTTAATATATGCACTCATTTACAACATTTAATAAGGGTACACATGAAAGCAGCTCCGTGTTTAAATAAATAAAAAAGAAAGAACACACGAACACAGGAACATTCTATGCGCCTCAGTTAAATGTGTTTAGGATGTGATTCCAGTATGTATTAATCTGACAACTAAGTGGACTTATTCTACAAGACAAATAAGATTTAACAGAGTAAGGGGGCACCTGGGTGGCTCAGTCGGTTAAGTGTCCGACTTCGGCTCAGGTCACGATCTCGCGGTCCGTGAGTTCGAGCCCCGCGTCAGGCTCTGGGCTGATGGCTCAGAGCCTGGAGCCTGTTTCCGATTCTGTGTCTCCCTCTCTCTCTGCCCCTCCCCCGTTCATGCTCTGTCTCTCTCTGTCCCAAAAATAAATAAACGTTAAAAAAAAAAAAATTTTTTTTAAAAAGATTTAACAGAGTAAGGAAATATTACATCTGACAAAAGAGGAACGATTGTGAATCCAACATTGAACAGAAGCTCCTACCTTTCTGGGCTTTCAGCGTCTGTTCTTCTATTTGCCGTAGACGCTCCATTAGCTCCTCCTTCTCACGTTCTATCCTCTCCTTCTCCTTTTCTGCTATCTCCCTTTTCTTCTTCTCATTCTCTAATTGTGCCCTTAAGAGGAATTAGAATTGCTTTGTTACATACTAATACGTAGAAATTTTGACGTGAAACTCAAGTACTGTGAGTAAACTAAGAAAAATCTAAGTTTAAGTATTTAAAATTTTGTTTTAATGTTTATTTATTTTTGAGAGAAACAGAGACAGAGCTTGAGTGGGGGAGAGGCAGAGAGAATGGGAGACACAGACTCCGAAGCAGGCTCCAAGCTCTGAGCTGTCAGCACAGGGCCTGATGCAGGGCTTGAACTCATGGACTGCGAGATCATGACCTGAGCCCAACTCAGACACCCAATGGAATTACCCACCCAGGCACCCCTAAGTATAAGTATTTTAAGAGTCTTCATTATATTCAGCTGATCTCAAAAAACCACCCAGTTGAAAATACAAGACTGCCCTGTGATATGCACATGCACGGGATTACAAGGCATTCTTTTTTTGTGAGGTCACAGGAAATGTCATCCAGGACTGCTTAAAAAGGTATTAACAACTTAGCCATTGTGGAAATATTTTCAAGGTAAAAATTTACAGAAGTGCTAGGAAAGTAAAACTGTCAGATATATCCCTGTATACAAAGCATATTTTTCATGTGGACTTGAATGGGGGGTGGGGGGAAGCTAGGAGAATTATCACTTACATACTTGGTGAATTCTGACAACACATTACAGGTCAGCACAAAAGGAGTTAACTGCACACTTTTGTTGAGAGAAATAAGAAGGCTTAAAAGGAGTACACAAGGTTATTTTACTTAAACTGTTTAAAGTAAAATAACCTGGGAAGGCAAGAATGTTCCATCATTAACATGAATTAACACATTTTTAATTCCTAAGGTAGCACCAACTTAAGCTGATATAAATGGCCAGTTTTATCTCCTGCATCTGCCAGGGGCCTAATGAGACTGTTTCTTCTAAATATAGCCAAATTCACTCATCAAACATCTACCAAGAACTTACCAGGGGTCAGACTCTATGTTGAGGGCCAGAAATATACTATTTCATAAATTTAATCAATATTCAATATTCCCATTACTTTAGTGGGAATAATTTTCTTTTTTTAGTTAAAAAAAATCAATTATTTGGGCACCTGGGTGACTCAGTTGGTTGGGCGTCTGACTTGATTTCAGTTTAGGTCATGATCTCAGGTTTGTGGGATAGCCCGGATAGCATCCAGGCTCAATATGGACCCTGCTTAGGATTCTCTCCCTCCCTCCCTGTCTCTCCCTCTCTCTATCTGCCCCCTTCCCTGCTAGCACTCACCCTCTCTCTAAAATTAAAAAAAAAAAAAAAAAAAAAAAAAAAAAAAATCAATGATGATTTCATGTCTGATTCTTATCTGAGTACATCTAAATTTCCCCCCAAAACCCATCACTGCCATCTGGTGTCAATTCTGAATTTCAGGCACAAAATCTCAATTTCCAGTCTGTGATAAAGTCATTAGCAAAGTTTTATCATTGAAGCTTTTTTCCCTTACTCTATAAACCTAAACTTAAAAATTCCTGCAGCTCCTAGATATTTAACTGCCCCTGCCACAGAAAGAGGCTCCAGCTTTGGAGCAAACGGGCAGAGTTATAACAAGTCAACAAGAAGTAAGACAGACAGCTAATGGTGACCTAGTACATCAGGCCAAAACCTGAAGTTCAAGGGCACCCCCCTCTAACTAACTCTAAGCCTATTTCTAACTTTCAAGCCTTAGTAAAGGTGCATTTTCTCATGAAGCCTCCTGTGGTTAAGTAAAGCCACAAATGTAAGTTTTTATTCGGAGGTTAGGTTTGGAAACCCTAATTTGACCAAGTCGTTCTAGTTTAAGAGCATATATAACATATTAATAAACTCTCAATTCTCCACTAACATGCAGAAAATAAAGTATTTTAGAATACCTTACCTTTTAAAGAATATCAGATGAACCCAATTACAGGTTTAAAGGGTAAAAGCTAACTTATATTCAGCTTTCATCCAGACTATGCATTAATAATATTAAGCATTATTATACTTCTTATTAAGCACCAGGGACTTGGCTAAATGTCTGTATGCCACTGTCTTTCTTTCTCACAAAAATCTCTGCAACCTTGAAGCTGGGTCACAGTGACACAAGCAGCCGGCCATTACACAGAATACCGCACGGCTAAGCTACAACTGGTATGTAGGTATCTGATTCTAAACTGTGTCCATTTAAATATATATATATATATATATACATTTATTTATTTGGGGAGAGGGAGAGAGGGGGAGAGAGAGAGAGAGAGAGAGAGAGAGCTAGCAGGTAGGGGCAGAGAGACAGGGAGACGGAGATTCCCAAGCAGGCTCCACACCGTGAGATCATGACCTGAGCCAAAATCAAAAGTCAGACGCTCAACCGACTGAGCCACCCACCCAGATGCCCCTAAACTGTCTCCATTTTTTATCTGGTAACGATTTTAGCCATACAAAAAAATGTTCAGGAATTACAGAGGGACTTATCATTCAACCTGGATGTAAAGAACTTAGAGCACAGACTGCAGAGCCCAACAACCCACAGTACAGAACATCGCCTTCACTGCCAAAAATCCAGTTATGGGAGTTCAGGTGACAGAACACGGCCACGCACAACGGCACTTCCGGGAGAGAGGCTGCCTTGCCGCCCCCTCCGCACTCCAGCAGCACAGGCAGCGCTTGCGAAGCGACCCCTCCCCCCTCTACTGCTGGCTACTCCGCCAGAGGGCTTGACCACAACTGCTTCCACACATACGGCTGTCATTTTTCTCTCTCTGATCTGGAAAGCGGGGACTAGATGAAGGCTCGGCACGCCGTTTCTGAACGACCTGCCAGATCCCTGTGTGCTAGACTAACGTAAAACCTCCTCTGAGCAACTCGAATGAATTAAACGGTGACTAAATTCCTACACGGTACGAGGTAGTAAATGTTTGCCAGTGAAAGGTTGTAAAATTTATCTGAGACAGAAACCACGGCATGGTTACTGCGTGAGAAAGGAAACTTCAAGTCTTCCACTTCCATCTGGGCTTCAGAGTAACTCAAATACGCTACGATCACCAAATGGCACTTATTAATCACACTACATACACTAGAAGCCATCCAGCACTCCTCTATGGGAGAGAAATAAAGGACAAATAGGCAAACATATTTAAGAATGGAAATCATGTATCAACATTACAGGGAAGCAGAACAGAGGGCATTTTATGGAGTGATATGTATGAGGTGTGATTTTTTTTTTTTAATTCATGACAGGAGATCTTAGACATGGGCCTGGAAGGGAAGGGATGGGAAGTGAGAAAGAGAGGGTACGGGTAAGGGTGAGAATGCATAGAGGGAAGGAAGGAAGAAAGGGAGGGAGGGAGGGAGGGAGGAAGGGAGGGAGGGAGGGAGGGAGGGAGGAGGGAAGGGAGGGAGGGAGGGAGGGAGGGAGGAAAGGAAGAAGGAAAAAAATTAGTCTTTGTGAGGGAAATGGAGAGGCTATGATGGCTATGAATATATAGAAAGTAAAGCCCCAATAAGAACCACTTTAAAAAGCATGTAAGCCTAAAACCACAATGTGATCCTAAGCTACATGAGAGCAGTGAAAAGGGACAGAGCACAGTCAATCCAAGTTAGTATCTTTAATGATGGGGTGAGGAATTACTGGAAAGTTTCATGCCTACATAAAAAAAGTCTGGCAACACAGTAGACTTCTCTAAGGGAGACAACCTGAGGAGAGCTATCTAAATTACAGAGAACATTTAAGAAAAAAACAAAACAAAAACATCATTAAACACAAACACTAAAAATGGGAAGTAGTAAAATTTTATCTAGCAGAGGACCTATTTAATTCTTATATTCAAATCGCGTTATTTCCAAGATGTTTGAAATATGTAAGTTTATGTATGTTTAGAGCTCCTCAGTTTTGTTTTGTTTAGGACCCACTCATTTCTTAAACGACTGTATTATTCTATACCACAAAGATTTCCTCAATGAAAGTTAATTTTAAAGCCCAAGTCAATCTAGGATGAGATTTGGGAATAATGCTGCTGACTCTGGTAATCTGGTTCCAGCGTCCACAGGCTTTCATTCAGTATCTGTCCCTTTCAGGAACTCTCTAGGATATTTAACAGTATCTTTTTCAAAAGTCTGTGTAACCATGGTTGATAACATCAGTGTCACTGGCGGGGGTCCTGGTGTTGCTCTGTATAATGACTTTTCACTTCAGTTCAACAGTGTCACTGATATGGCTTTAAAGCAAAATATTCAGCAATTCTTATCCTGAAAAATTTGGAAATACAAGTCAGAAGGGAAACAAACTTGAAAAATTCCAAACTACTATGGTACCCAAACCAGTGAGTCAGGGAAAAGCAAGTATGTTCAAAAAAAAAAAAAAGTACATCTGTGAAATCCTGGGAAGCTACCCTCTCAGAAACATGTCAGAGATTTGTCACTCGCAGAGTACACACACTCATTTCAGAAGAGGATAAGGAGAGCACTCATTCAATTTTAATACAATGAAAACAATGCAAAAATGTAAACTCAGAGAATGCTCAAAAAACTGAGCATTCGTAAATTTTAGCTCACCTACTCAATTACGCATCACAGACCTAAATTCCATACCTTTCCAACTGCTTCTGGTGTTTCTCCTCCCTTGCCTGAGCCTTCATCTGCTGCACTTCAATAGTATCGGGCTTCCTTCTCCGCATGTACAGTTCATGGTTCCCCATACATAAAGCCAAAATCCGCTTATTGATTCTCAGACGAGGGGCATAAAAAACAAAATCCTAAACATAAAGTTTCTGAATTAAAATCTTCCTGAAGATAGTGTCTCTCACAATAACATGCACTAAATTTTAATATGTGGTATGAATCCTAATGTCGTATTACACACAGTTCAGAAATCATAAAACTTCCCACCTCCAAGTGACTATGCCACATTTGCACTGGACTAGGAAGGCTAGCAGCGAACAAGTGTTTTAACTGCTTCTTAGGAATGAGGATTGTTAACAAACATCACCCACCTTATAGCTGAATCTCAGTTAACATAAAACTCTAATATTTGTCATAAAAAAGATTAAAACTTTGTATATTTACTAGCATTCATTATTTTCTCACTGGGAAGGTTAAACTATGGAAAGAGCAAGTCAGGAGCAATAAATGAACGATGCCACTCTTCAAATGATTATCACAGCAAAGTGGCAGAAATTAAAAAAGAGTTAATACAGAACATAAAGAATTTTACTTACAGGTGCCTTTTTGTCGATTGGCTTTATAACGAATTTTTTGTCATTAAATGAAATATTTCTGATTTCACTCCAGGGAAAACCAATTTTAGGTGTTAACCTTAAAAAATGAAAGCATTCCTTTACTTAAAAGCAAGAAACAAAAGGCAAAATTCATTAACATTTTGAGGCCAATTTAGCTGAATGACCAGTCTTAAGAGTGCCAGACTTTCAAATGCATTACCTTACTTATACTACTGACATTATCTTCTAAGGGGAAACTTGATCAGTTAAGTCACATAAAACAAAGAATAACTATCAACGGATTTCATAAATGCTTCATGAGCCTTGAAAGCATCACACTTGCTTTCTTAAAATTACCTAGAAAACACTAGCGACCCAGAGTGCAGAACTGAGCTTCCTGGGGTTCTGTATTAGCTCTATTTAGATTCAAGCTACTACAACTATTAAAAATGTTTAAGGAGAGGGAAAAAAGAAGTCTTCATAACTTTTCATGTCATTTACAGACCTGTTACTAAATATGAAAATTTTTTATTTCCTTCCTCTCTTTACTTTAAAAATGAGTATTTGTGAATAACATTAAAAACACAATTTTCAGTATCTTTAATTTTTTTTTAAGTTTATTTTAAGGGTGGGGGAGAGAAAGAAAGCATGCACAAGTGGGGGGGGGGGGCAGAGACAGAGGGAGACAGAGAGAATTCCAAGCAGGCTCCACACTGTGAGCATGGAGCCCAATGTAAGGTTCGAACTCACAAGCTGTGAGGTGATGACCTGAGGCAAAACCAAGACTTGGACACTTAACTGAATGAGCCACACAGACGCCCCTAAATTTTTTTAATGTTTATTTTTGAGAGAGAGAGAGAGAGAGAGAGAGAGAGAGAGACAGAGGATGCATGGGGGAGGGGCAGAGAGAGGGAGACACAGAATCTCAAGCAGCCTCCAGGCTCTGTGCTGCCAGCTCAGAGCCCGACAAGGGGCTCGAACCCAAAAACCATGGGATCATGACCTGAGCCGAAGTTGGACACTTAACTGACTGAGCCACCAGGCACCCCTAATTTTCAGTATCTTTAAAATGATTAATTTTATGGTATGTGAATTCTATCTCCAAAGAAAAAAGGTTAAGACATTCACATACACCAATGTTTGGATCAATGACAGGGCTGGAATTCCAACTTTAAAACTATACAGCACTTACCTCCATTTTACCACACCACACACATACTGGAATAACAACTTTTCTTCTGCTTTTCATATATTTTACTGTTTCAGACTACCCATCAAATTTGTCACTGTTATCCAATAACAAGTAAGCAAAATGATTATGACATCCATGCTGGCCAAAAGACATCTTTTTAATCAGTCTTCTGAGAACAGAGTATGAATTTCTACCTATTGATAGTTCTTTTAATTCTTAAGGAGATTAAGAACTGAAGCACAGCAAATAATTTTTTCTGCATAAAACTTTATCAATATCCACGACTTATACTGCCCTCTAATGGTCATTCAAATGTCAAAGTTACCTGCTTAAAAAGGGGGATGCTGGAACACAGTTGTTTTTTTTTTATTTTTATTTTTTAACGTTTTATTTTTGAGACAGAGACAGACAGACCGTGAGCAGGGGAGGGGCAGAGAGAGAGTGAGACATAGAATCCAAAGCAGGCTCCAGGCTCTGACCTGTTAGCACAGAGCCTGACGAGGGCCTCGAACCCACAAACCGCGAGATCATGACCTGAAGTCAGACGCTTAACTGACTGAGCCACCCAGGCGCCCCCACAGTTGCTTTTTTAATGTTTATTATTTATTTTGAGAGAGAGAGAAAGTGCATGCACGCGCACAAGCGTGGAGTGGGGGGGGGGGGAGAGAGGGAGAGAGGGAGAGAGAGGGAGGGAGGGAGAGAGAGGGAGGGAGGGAGAGAGGGGGAGAGAGGGAGAGAGAGGGAGGGAGGGAGAGAGAGGGAGGGAGGGAGAGAGAGGGAGGGAGGGAGGGAGGGAGGGAGGGAGGGAGGGAGGGAGAGAGAGAGAATCCGAAGCAGGCTCCAGGCTCTGAGCTATCAGCACAGAGCAAGATGCAGGGCTTGAACCCACTAACAGCAAGATTACAACCTGAGCTCAAGTCAGATGCTTAAGTGACTGAGCCACCCAGGCGCCACAAGGAACACAGTATTTTTTAGGTAAGGCTGTACTATGTTTACACATTATTTTGAAAAATTCTAAAGCAATTTCCTCATGTAATTCTCACAACAATCCTGTGAGGTGAGCCTGGCAGTTACATGAATTTCAGAGAGTTAATAACCTGACCAGGGTCACAAAGGCAATTAGTAGCAGAACTGTTAAACGAACCTAACCAAGCTTTTAAAGTTGTCCACTATTTTGACTTTTAAAAATATTTTGGAAATACAATAGATTTTAGTTATTTAAAAAAAAGTGATGGGGCGCCTGAGTGGCTCAGTCAGTTGAGCGACTGACTTCGGCTCAGGTCATGAACTCACAGTTTTTGAGTTTGAGCCCCGCGTCAGGCTCTGTGCTGACAGCTCAGAGCCTGGAGCCTGCTTCTGATTTTGTGTCTCCCTCTCTCTCTGCCCCTCCCCAACTCATGCTCTGTCTCTCTGTGTCTCAGAAATAAACAAACATTAAAAAAATAAAAAAAATTTAAAAAAGTGAACCAGTATAGATAAGACCAAAATCCCTTTTGTCCACAATCTCAAATCTTAGTCCTTCCCATCCTGAGCTAACCCCCTCTCTTTCATATTCCCCATTTTTATCTGTAAGTGTATTTAAAATTTTTTTTTATTTGACGTTTATTTTTGAGACATAGAGAGACAGAACATGAACGGGGGAGGGTCAGAGAAAGAGGGAGACACAGAATCTGAAACAGGCTCCAGGCTCCAAGCTGTCAGCACAGAGCTCGATGCGGGGCTCGAACTCACAGACTGTGAGATCATGACCTGAGCCGAAGTCGGTTGCCCAACCGACTGAGCCACCCAGGCGCCCCTATCTGTAAACATATTTATAACGGGTAGTCTAATAGAAACTAATTCAATGATTTTTAAAAGAAAGAAAAGGGAAAAAAGATTTGGGCCACAAAATTGGGTCTGTAAATCCATTTTGCTTTTCAAAACTTTCAAAATATTCTATTCTGAATGATATAGCCTTTTAACTTGCTTGGTAATATAAGTAAAAACTATATTATCAGAGTAAAATTAGTAAAATGCTCTCTTTTAGACTTATTGTTAGAAATGTTTATTTTATCAGATATTTGTAATAATGAAACTAAAATTCTAGACAGAATAAAGAGAAATGCCTTAGAGGAAGACATTACTGGCACAGACTTAAATGTTTATGTGGTACAGCAAATAAATTAAAGAAAATATAAAGCAATTGTAGCTATCATTCCTAAAAGTATTTTAAGAGTCTGATGTATTTTATACCAATATAAAAATTACTACCTGGTCAATTTAAAAAAAAAAAAAAAAAAAATAATAATAACAACAACACTATCTACTATGCTTACTTGATATAGTGATATTCTACTTTATTGATGTTCAAAAAATTCAAAACAATTCCTATGAATGTCTAAAAAAAGGTGTTACAAAATACAATAAATCATGTATCTATTAATTTCATTCTCATTGCTCTTGATTTCTTATACATGTTAATTTCAATTTCAACCTATATGCCAAGCATAATATTTAAGGAATTATTCTTCACCTATACAGGGAACAAATTTAATTAATTTACTGGACAGAACTCATAAGAGAGCAAAAGAAGTGAATCACTCCATCTGATAAATACACTGAGAAGCAGAACTCTGAAGCTATAAGATGTTGCAAAGATGGAGACATGATATCCAAAAGTCTATGGGGCCCTAACTAATCATTTAAGAAAAAAAAAAAAAAAAAAAAAAAAAAAGGCAGTAAGAGTAATCAAGCCAAAAAAGAACTTTTACAGACACAGCATAAAATTAAAGCCATACAGATCATTAATGACTAGTTTACCATGCAACTAATTTACTCACTTGTCATCATGCTCATAAATATTCAGACCCAGAGCATCAACGCCTAGCCACAATTCGGTTCCCTTTTTATTTTTTATTTCAAAATAGTTGACTCCATACATTTCTAGATCTTGTGCAATCTTGAGGTATTCCATCATAGAATCTTCCCTGTTAAAATAAAGTTTATTGTAATACATTTAAATAAAGGTAATACCAAAAAAATTACAAAAATACTTTGGATTACAAAGTAGTGCTTTATATTTATTCATATAAGTTGAATGATCTTTGGGGGATAATCTGATATATTAATACATGCTATGAAATAAAAATACTTTGAGGAAAAACACTAAGAAAATAGCCACCCAAATACCTCAGCATTCCTCTGTGTTCTTCATGCCAGTTCTGTATTCTTTCTTCCCACTGTTCTTTTGTCAGCTTGTGTTGTTCCAAAACACTGTAAGGGGAAAAAAATCTATGAGAATGCCTCTATGATTCAAAATCAACATTCATTTAAAAGTCTAGACTTAGGGCACCTGGGTGTCTCAGTCGGTTAAATGTCTGACTTTGGCTCAAGTCATATCGCAGTTTGTGGGTTTGAGCCCACATCAGGCTCTGTGCTAACAGCTCTGAGCCTGGAGCCTGCTTCAGATTCTGTGTCTCCCTCGCTCTGTGCCCCTCCCCTACTCATGCTTGCTCTCTCCATCTCTCAAAAATGAATAAACATTAAAAAAAAAAAAAAGTTAAAAAAAATGTATAGACTCATTCAGTACCTTAACTGTGATGGTGGCTGTCATAAAGACCTATATACATGATCAAACTGCACAGAACACACACACACAAATGCCTGACTGCAGGTAAAACTGATGAAATCTGGATCAGGTTGGCGAACTGTATCAATATCTTGGTTGATATCATACCCAATATGCAAGACGTTACCAAAACGTTGGGAGAAGGATACAAAGAATCTCTCTAGTTTTTACAACTGCTTGTGAATCTGGAATTATCTCAAGATAAAAAGTTTCTAGAATCCTGAAGTTATTTTAAATAATACATTTTTAACATTTATTTATTTTTGAGACAGAGAGAGACAGAGCATGAACGGGGGAGGGGCAGAGAGAGAGGGAGACACAGAATTGGAAGCAGGCTCCAGGCTCTGAGCCATCAGCCCAGAGCCTGACGCGGGGCTCGAACTCACGGACTGTGAGATCGTGACCTGAGCTGAAGTCGGATGCCCAACCGACTGAGCCACCCAGGCACCCCTAAATAATACATTTTTAAAAAACAGTTACACAGATACTTTATGGGAATTGAAATGTTTCCAGTGAATACACTATTGGACAAAAGAAAAAAAGGAAAATGACTTTCTCATTACTAACAGAAAAATAAGAGAACAGAGTGAAAATCAGAATTCTCCAGCCTTAATTTCTTCCTTTACTCTATGTATTTACTTTCCTTGGTGCTAAATTTAATTGTTATTTTCTTTAGATAATACTTTATATAAAATTATACAAGTGAAAAGTTATACTTTTTACCACCCCACACTCTCCAAATAACTTTATTAGTTTCTTTTTAATCCTCCCAGTGTTCCTTATGTTAATATAAGCAAACCTATTTTCTACTACTAATATCTTAACACCAAACCAGCAAATTCTACATGCATATATCTGCTCTACACACTACAGATTATTTATTTCTATTCTCTTTGGGTCAGATAATGATAATTATACATCTTTCTTTATTGGTGAATCCTCAGATCCTACTTTATTAACAGCAAAAGCTGTGGTGTTAAAATATTATCGTTCAACTGCATAAAAAATTTATGTGAATCCTAGGAATGTCTTGGCAGTATAAAGGAATCTCAGAATGTCGTCATCTTTTGCACAAGTTACTCACTACTTAGAATGGATTCCTTAATGAGGTCTCAAACAAACCATTATGTTCTTACAATGCAGTGCTCCTTTCTCTGTGTATCCTCTTTTAAGCCCTTGGCTTTTTGGGAGAGAAGTTTTGTCTTCTCCCTTAGAGCAATTAAGTTTCTACATTTTTCTTGTCTTTATACTCTCTCTTGCTGCCTTGCCTCCACTGCTCACCAAGAGGAATGTAATCAGCCTTGAGGGCATAATCAGTGCAGCCAAGTGCTGGGATCATGATATTAAATAAATCTGAAGGTATGGGTTAACTTGGATGCCAGTAAGATTTATGTTCTAGTTTTTTATACCCTGCATTTCAAATAGCATTTGTTTGCATTTTGCATAATACACTTGTACTATTAATCTGTAGGAGTCTGCAGGTATTCAAAAATTCCCGCCCTCTCTTTCTTCTGTCCAGAAAAAGGAGTCTTTCTTCCTGGCTAATCTGACTTGGCTTTAAATCTGTCTATCTGGGCTTTTAAGGGACTTCTCTCTTCACTTTCCCAGGATCTATACTTCATCATTTATGACGGGACATATTTATTGTCCCCCGCATGTGCGCACGGGCACACACTCACACATATATACTTAGATGGCAAAGGACCACCACATCCATATTGCTCACCACTATATGCCCGGTACCAGCACTGAAGAGGTACTCAAAACTTTGTAGAGAGAATAAAGGAATTACAGTAAATCAGCTCTTTCCCATCTTTTAAAGAACGTGTCTATAAACTCATGCTTTCCTAGTTTTTTATTTTCTTTTTCACAGCCGAACTTCTAAGAACTACCCCTATTCACTACCTTTCGCTTGCATACCTCGCATCTACTGCCTCTAGTCCACCACAATCGGGCTGCAATCACCAACACCATACGGAAGCTGCTTCTACTAAGGTCACTACCAATCTCCTTATTGCTAAGCCGACAGACACATTAGTTCTCCCTCATACTTGACCTGTTAGTACTATCTGACACTGCTAACCAGTCCTTCCTTATACCTTGGCTTCCATGATTAACATTCCTCTGTTATTATTCTGGACTCTGGCATTTTTTCTCAATTATGCCTTACAGGAGCCTCTTCCCCTATACTTAAAAATTAACTTCCAACAATATCTGTCTTAGGCCTTTTGTTCATTCTAGATGCACTGTCAAGTTCATCTCTTTCATTCCATGGGATAATTATCTATTTGCTGATTATTCCCAAAACTGTATCAGACTTTGTTCTGATTCACACCTACAAACGAATACTATCTCCCTTGGTTATACTGGTTATGTTTCAAACTCAGTAGATTCAGAACTGAAATCTTCCTCCCCAAAAACATATTCCTTCTCCCCATATCTTGGCAAAACTGTATTACCCACTACCTAGATGCCCAAGTCAGAAAAGTGGCACATAAAAATTTATGTATATCTAGTTCTTTTCAAAGGAGAGAGATACTATCTGGTGGAGCTGATCATCCACATCACGAGAGAGCTAAACTGTACTGTGGGAGAACAGACTGCTTATCCAGGTTTTTCTATACAAGAATTAAAAGCATCCATCAAAGGCATCAAATTGTGTTTGATTTATGACTACCAAATAACCTGATTACTAATTCCCCTCCTCGGGTACTTAGTGAGAAAAAGTGTACTATACTATACATAAAATAAGTTCATCACTATGAAAGTATTTTCTCCATTTTAAATACAAAAATTAGTATTCTGATTTTATTTTTTTAAAGGAAACTTACTGTATGTATGTATTTATTTACTTATTTATTTATTTGGGGTAGGGGCGCCAGTGAATCAGGGGCAGAGAGACAGAGAATCCCAGGAGGGGTGGGTAGGGGGAAGGTTAGAGAAGAGAGAAGTGGGGCTCACCCGCAACGGGGCTTATGTATTACCCAAAGTGGGGCTCATGTTCACCTGAAGCAGGGCTCAAGATCACCCAACGTGGGACTCGAACTCAGGAAACATGAGATCATTACCTGAGAAGTCAGATGTTTAATGACTGAGCCACCCAGGTGCTCAGTATTTTCATTTATGAGTAAGACTCTTTTAAGCTCAGATAGCTTAAAATAGTTCTCCAAACATTACCAACCTGAAGAACACCTATCTGTACCTTCAAAATTATGGACCAGATCTTGAAGGGCACGTGCTATCATCCTCCCTTTTAAACAAAGTGGGTTACAGCACATGTACATTTAAAATAAAAAAATTAAATTTTGCGTAAATATGATTCCCGTGTTTAAAATATTATAAAACATCACCTGACTATTAAATGGAAGCCAATTACTTCATCTTGCGCTCAACTAAACATCAATCTAATCTAACAGAAGAACAACCATCGGGGCGCCTGTGTAGGCGCAATTAGTTAAGCGTCCAACTCTTCGGCTCAGGTCATAATCTCAGTTTGTGGGTTCGAGCCCCACACTGGGCTCTGCACTGACAAGGCAAAGCTTGCTTGGAATGCTCCCTCTCTGCCCCTCCCTTGCTCTCTCTTTCTCTCTCAAAATAAATAAATAAACTTTAAAAAAATCTTGGGGGAAAGAAAGATCATCTATGTAATACCTGAGATAAAGCATGCCTGTTCTACAAAAAATTAAGAAACTGTAAGGGTAATGTTGATTATACATAATATTTACCTTAGGCCCTGATTTAAAACTTAACCTCCTGTGCATTTTACTAAGTACAAATTATACCTCAATTATGGTACAGAGTTGTGGAATCACTATGTTGTATACTTGAAAGTAATGTAACACTGTGTGCCAAATATACATCAATAAAAATAAAATTACTTAAATCTCAATTAAAAGTAAAAACTAATCCTTATCTGAAACAAAATTCTACTGTGCTAGTAATCAACTATTCAATTCAATGCTTGAAAAAAAATCTTGAGACAAGAACTGGGGTTGGAATAATAACTGAAACTAAATAACCACAGATTATGAGGTGTCTCATATTCCTGAGTCTTTGGTGAACAGCATGTATTATTTTATCTTCTTAGGAAACTATTACTTCCTCTATAGAATTAAAATTAAGTTTTTTAACTTTTTATTTTTTTCATTATTGTTTTTAAAGTTTGTTTATTTTCAGAGAGAGAGAGTGCAAGTGGGGCACAGAGAGAAAGGGAGACAGAGGATCTTGAAACGGGCTCTGTGCTGAGAGCAGAGATCCTGATGTGGGGCTTGATCTCAAGAACTGTGAGATCATAACCCGAGCCGAAGTCAGATACTTAACCTACTGAGCCATCCAGGCATCCCAGTTTTTAACTTTTTTAAATACTGTTTTGTTTCTTTAAGTTTGTTTATTTAAGTAATCTCTATGCCCAACATGGGGCTCGAACTCAACCCCAAGATCAAGAGTTACATGCTCTTCCAATTAAGCCAGCCAGGCACCCCTAAAAGGTGTTTGAAACTCAGTTTTCAGATGCCTAGTCTAGGGCTCCACTCAGCACGGAGTCTGCTTAAGATTCTCTCACTCTCCTTCTACCCCTCCCCCCACCCCTGCTCGCATGCACTCTCTCTCTGAAAAATAAAAAAATTAAAAATATATGTTTCACTTACCGCTGGGGTAGGAGTCTATCATTAGCCAGGTAGCCCGGTTTATGAATCTCTTTATTATAATCTCCATACTTGGCCTGAACAGCATAGGAAGCCAAAAGAACTGCGGTTTCTGGAGGACAATATATCTCATCATTTAAGATAGCTTCCTTAACTTGAAGGAAGAAAAGTCTCTGGGTTATTTCTTGAATTAATTCCTCAGAAACATCTTCAGGAAAGAATTTAGCTCTAAATTTGAACTGTAAAGGATTCTCTTTTTTAACATCTTGCTGTGTCACCTGGAACGATAATTTCAAACATCATCAACAAAAATGGTAAGTTCACACCAAATTCTTTTTTAGAAGAAAGCAGGATATAAAATATAAATAAGATTCTAAATCCATAAGACTCTAGTGTGTAAGTAAGATTCCAAACTTATAAGAAGCTTATTCTTTATGTTTAAGTCAAACTGAGTCAGTTACACCTAATATTTATTACACGTTAAGTTTTCAAACAGGAAAAGTGAACATTTCCTTTTTCTAAGATGATAAACTCATGGTAACTTATTGAATTCAAAGACGTGACACCTTTAACGACTCAGAGATAATTGTAAAAGGAAGTCTGAGGTCAGTCAGACCCTGCGCTTTCCTAGTACAAATTCATGATCATAACTTCAAAATAACTTAATTACTAGCTGAATTTTATACATATTTTTACCTTTTTATTTAGTTTAAGCCATGTAGAATAACCTTTGCTGTCCACATACTGCAGCCCAAAAAACCAGACCTCACGCAAACCAACTGTTTTCACCACCTTAAAAAAAAAAGTTCAATTTCAGTTCAACATTCATAGTATAAGGAAATGGTCCTGTATTTCAAAAGAAAGACAAAACCACAGAGGTATTATAGGTATATTCCTTTGTTATAAAGATCTTTCTTAAATGTCATGTATTAATTAAAGGAACATTTCTGAAAATTTAAATTCAGGTTTTATATAGTTTACAATGTCATTTCCATTTTATGTGATCCATTTTTTTACACCTCTTCTTCTTTCTCATCTCTCATCATGACCCCAAGAGATCACAAGAAGTCCAGGAAACAGATACAAAGCTGTCATAATCCCACCTGCCTATTTCAATTTATCTCCACAACTACACAACTGGGTAGGCAAGGCAAATAGTATCATTTTGGTGATAAGAGTCCCTGAGGACATGTAAAAGCCATACCTCCTGATGATCCAGCTGGTGATTTCATGCCCCCTTCTACTATACTTTTCACCTACCGTCAATATAAATATTCTATGTTCTTCCTTCACTGAGCAAGAAACCATTCTTGGAACATGCCCAGATTTTACCCTTCTGCACCTCTGCTCATGCTTCTTCTTCTGCCTAGAATGTTTCTTCTGTACTTTCGCCCCCTTTTGAATAATTTATTCCTCAAGGCCCAGCTCAACTAACACACCTTCTGTGAATGAAGCTGTCCTATTATACAGATAAAATTAATCAATTGTTCCTTAATGTTCCCACAGCACTTTATCTAGTATCTATAGCTACTGGAACATTGATTCTATCTTATCGTAAGTAACTGTATGAGAAGTAGTGTGTCTATTTACCCTCCTTCATTCTTTAAAACTAAGGACAGAGATTACTGTCTTATTCATCTTAATTATGTCACCCTATAAAGAATTAGTAGCCCATGGAAGGTACTCAAAAGTATTAGAGTAAATAGAGTGGTGAGCTAGGACCCACCCAAGAATGTACCAACACTTGGAAAAAGCTTATTTAAAAAAAAAAAATCTATTTTAAGATGAAAGTGAGGGAAATGAGCCAGGAGAGGTGAGAGTTTATTAGTATTTTAAAAGCTTGAGAGAAAGATTCAACATTAGTTGTAAGTGATATTCTTGGCTTATTTTTTAAAAATAGCTAACAACAGGGGTGCCTGGGTGGCTCAGTCGGTTAAACTCCAACTTCGGTCCAGGTCATGATCTCACTCACAGTTGTGAGTCTGAGCGCCGTGTCAGGCTCTGTACTGACTAGCTCAGAGCCTGGATCCTGCTTCAGATTGTGTCTCCCTCTCTCTCTCTCTCTGCCGCTCCCCTGTTCACACCCTGTCACTGTCTCAAAAATAAGTAAATGTTAAAAAAATTCTTTTTTAAACATATCTAAAAATGTGTCAGGCTTTTGGATTTCAAGATAGCATACTGAACCCTTCAGTTGACTTTCCTTCTCTTGAAAAATTCAGTGAAATTACACACACCAAAAAAATTAAAAATAAGAAAAAAACATTTAGCTCTGCTAGGAAAAGTTATCATCAAAAAACCAAAAACAAATTTCTACATGATATGGGATATAAAGACTCACACTGATGCAAAAACTGATCAATGCCAAACAACCAAAACTTGAAGCTACACAAAGAAGATCCCAAGTAATTTAACTTTGGCAAAAGACAGTTTGTCCCATCAGAGCCAAAGAATATATTCCAGCTCAGAGCAGCAGAGTAAGAAACTTACTTAGGTCAAAAGCAAGGGAGAGAAATGTATCAAAGTAGCTGCCTCAACTGTTGCCTTTAGGCTTTGCCAGATTCATGAGCTTGCTAAGGAAAGGCGGGATCTGCCACAGTGGGCACAAAGGGCAGTACCTTAACTAACTGGAGACCATTACAACAAACACCAGGAAGAACAAGAAGGCTCAGCTGTGAAATTCTTTAAAAGGCCCTATCTCTTCAGTGCTTTTCCTACTACTTCTCAAAGGGTTCTCAGAAACTTTCAGACACATACTTTTGTACGTAAAAACATACTTGAGGAAGCGGGTGCCTGAGTGGCTTAGTCAAACGTCTTGACTCTTGACTTCGATTCAGGTCATGATCTCATGGTTTGTGGGTTCAAGTCCTGAGCAGCCTGCTTGGGATTCTCTCTGTCTCCCTCTCTGCCCTCCCCAACTCTGGCTCTCTTGAGCATGCTCTTTCTCACACTCTCAATAAATACATAAACTTAAAAAAAAAAATACTTGGGTACTTAACTACAATATATGTATACTTATCTATAAATTATGCACAGGCAAAAATCACAGTAATACATTATAAAACATGTATTTTTAAAGTAACTTGAAAAAGGACAAAAATATAAATAAACATTTTAATTTTTTTTTCTTGCATCCTAACAGATCATATTGAACACTTCTTAGGGGTGCGAATACTCTAATCCCACAGGTGGAAGCTGTAAGTGAAGGATAATGTGGGAAGAATCAGGCAGTAAACCAAAGGACCCCAAGCACTCAATTAGAGCCCCCTATGCACAGCAGCTGGCCTCAAGCTCATCATGATCAGAAGTAAGGCCTTGCTACAGATGGATTTAGGTTGCTATGGACCCTTGTTTGAAAGGACCCCTATCTCTAGCCTGCTCCTGGTCAGACCCTAAACCTACCTACCTGCCAACCCACTCCATATGCTCACTATACTCAAGGTAAAGCCTGGTTTTAGATCCTAACATTTGGACTCAAGAGAAGTTGTCAGGAAACAACAGTGACTCCAAGAAATAACTGCTTAGGGAGCACATTACAGATAACGATACTCCTTATCTAGAACTTCACTTATACTATGAGCTGGGTGTGTATCAAATGCTGTCCTATGTACTTTTCCATGGATGGATTCTCACTTAACTCACAACAACCTCCTCAGGGAAGAAGAGTGCAATCACCATCCTCACTGTACAAATGAAACAAATGAGGCAAAGCAAGTAATTTGTGCAAATCAAACAGCTAGAGCTGGGACTCTACCGCAGGCAGTGTGGCTCCAGAGCCTACACTCTTATACTACACAGTATTGCACTATAATAAAGGAGGTGTCCTTTCCCCCTGCTATCCAAACGAAAGCAACTCTGCTTCATAAAAAACAAGTATCTTATTTCTCATATGCAATACCAAAAAGGCCCACTTGCTCATTAGTTTTTGACTAACACAAACACTGCACTATGACATTTCAACTTGCTACAAAGTAAGTACAATGAATGCTGACTCCATTAAAACTTTTCAACTGTTAATTTACTTTGTGGGGGAGGAGCAGAGACAGAGGCAAAGAGAGAATCCCCAAAAGACTCTGGGCTGACAACACAGGGCTCAATCCCACAAACTGTGAGTCACGACCTGAGCTGAAATCAAGAGTTGAATGCTTAACCAACTGAACCATTCAGGCACCTCTCCATTCACATATTTATTAAAGTAAAGTAAGATAAGCTATATATTCACAAACAGGAAGCCGAGAAGAATCAACAGAAGAGGATATCATATTAGTTCACAAGGTAAGATGTGTATAAGGTATGGTGCATGTAGCTGCTTATGATTTTGCTTTAAGAATTTGCTCACTCACAAAAAAACCTTTCATCTTACAGAAAGACCTTACCAGGGCTTTCAAGATCATCAATTACCTAATCAGGAAGATTAAGTATACTTTGTTAAGAAAAGAAACAACTTCCCAGGGATTTTTGAATTTTATATCATATTTTGGATCGGTATGTGATAGAATGCTACATAATAAAACCAAAATATCTACAAGGTTACTTATTGCTGTACACTAGAAATTCTGTCTCCTGTTCTGTTCTCTAAGTTCAAGGAAGTCTAACCACAGACTACTGCTCTCTGCTCAGCTCAGATGTAAAAGTTGACGTAAACATCCACCCCGGAGTCTCATGCCTTGCAAAATCTATCACCTTTCTCCCTTTTGCAATCAAGTCAACCTTCCTAACCACTTGGCCTCTGGGTACCAATCTCTTTCCTTCCCTTCTCAATAAAACATCAGTTACATCATCATACTGCAAAACCTGGGAAACTTAAAGCGTTTCATGCTCTACCCACTGAGCTAGCCGGGCACACCTGGGGAGCTTAAAAAACAAACAAACAAACAAACAAACAAACTAATGATTTACAGTAGGCCCCAATTAAATCAGAAGCTCTGGAGGAGGTTTCCAAGCATTGCTTTTTGTTTTTTTAAAGCTCCACTGGTGACTCAAATGTGCACTCAAGAGTGAGACAACAAAGAGAAGACCCATAGTCCAAATTCCTTAATATGACACCCATGTTCACTTATCATGAGGTTACAACACCAAACAGATGTTAGGTACCTCCTTATAGCCTATAGTTCCCTGTGCCTCTGCTCCTGCCATCCCCTCTGTCTAGGATCTCCACCCACCCCACTTTGCACAGTATCTTTGAATCCTTTTTTTGTCCTCATTACAATGCTTTAGATAGCAGATGTTAAAGAAATACCTTAAATGGTGTTGGGAAAACTGGACAGCAACATGCAGAAGAATGAATCTGGCCCACTTTCGTACACCATACACAAAAACAAACTCAAAGTAGATGTAAGACCTAAATGTGAGACAGGAAACCATCAAAATCTTGAGAAGAAAACAGGCAGCAACCTCTCTGACCTTGGCCACAGCAACTTCTTAACTGACATGTCTCCAGAGGCAAGGGAAACAAAAGCAAAAATGAACTACTGGGACCTCATCAAGATAAAATCTTCTGCACAGCGAAGGAAACAATCAACAAATCTAAAAGGCAGCCTACGAAACAGAAGATATTTGCAAATGACGTATCTGATAAAGGGTTCAAGAACTACAAACTCAACACCCAAAAAACAAATGATCCTGTGAAGAAATGGGCAGAAGATATGAACAGACACTTTTCCAAAGAAAACATCCAGAGATGAAGATACTCATCATCAGGGAAATACAAATCAAAACCACAATGAGAAACCACCTCACACCTGTCAGAATGGCTAACATTAACAACTCAGGCAACAACAAAAGCTGGCGAGGATGCAGAGAAAGAGGATCTCTTTTGCACTGCTGGTGGGAATGCAAACTGGTGCAGCCACTCTAGAAAACAGTACAGAGGCTCCTCAAAAAACTAAAAATAGAACTACCCTATGATCCAACAATTGCATGTTTAGGTATTTACCCAAGGGATACAAAAATACTGATTTGAAGGGGAACATGCACCCCAATGTTTATAGCAGCATTATCAACAAGAGCCAAAGTATGGAAAGAGCCCAGAGCCCAATGTCCACTGACTGATGAATGGATATAGAAGATGTGGGGTATGTGGGATATAGAAGATGTGGGAGATATATATATATTATATATATATATATATATATATATATATATATATATATATAATGGAATATTACTCAACGATCAAAAAGAATAAAATCTTGTCATGTGCAACAAAGTGGATGGAAGTAGAGTGTAATGTGCTAATTGAAATAAGTCAGTCAGAGAAAGACCAGTACCATATGATTTCACTCATGTGGAATTTAAGAAACAAAACAGATGAACACAGGGGAAGGGGAAAATAAGAGGGAAGTAAAGCATGAGACTCTCAACCATAGAGACCAAACTGAGGGTAGATGGTGGGAGGGAGGTGGGGGATGGGTAAAATGGATGATGGGTACTCAGGAGGGCACTTGGGATGAGCACTGGGCGTTATATATAAGTGATGAATCACTAAATTCTACTCCTGAAACCATTACTACACTGTATGTTAACTAACTTGGATTTAAACAAACAAAAAGATACAAACAGAAAAAAAAAACAAAACCTAATAATTAATTTTAAAAAGTCCTATCTCTCAAATGCAGGAATGAGAAACAACAGTGTCTGTACCGCTGTGCCAGATATCTTGAACAGGTACCGTGAAAAATTTCAAGTGCCACATTGCTGCAATACCAGTAAAATCACAGAAAAACATACAAAGAAGTTGCAACATATTCCACTCTACATTGTCAAGAGCTGCATACTTCATGTGGTTAAATGATACCTGGTCAAAAAGCTGCTTGCCAGTTGTATTGGGCTGAATGGCAAACTCCAGCTCAGCATCCATAGTGGTCACTCTTACGTTGATCTGCAGTAAAAACAGAAGGGAAAATCACTAGGATACAGAATATATTTATTAAGTATTAAACATGAGAAAATATTATCTGATTTATAAAATAAAGCATAATGTGCAGGCAATAAAGAGCCACTCCATAATTGTACCTAGTATTTTCTTTATTAAAATAACCAACTTTGGGGCGCCTGGGTGGCTCAGTCGGTTAAGCGGCCGACTTCGGCTCAGGTCATGATCTCGTGGTCTGTGAGTGCGAGCCCCGCGTCGGGCTCTGTGCTGACAGCTCAGAGCCTGGAGCCTGTTTCAGATTCTGTGTCTCCCTCTCTCTGACCCTCCCCCGTTCATGCTCTGCCTCTCTCTGTCTCAAAAATAAAATAAAAAAAACATTAAAAAAAAAAAAATAACCAACTTTGATTTTAATCACAGGAAATCTAAAATCTATTTGAAAAAGAACTTACAAAGTCCTCTTTTAAAAACATTTATTGACTTTTTGGCATATAGTAGGCACTAGGCCATGACCTTTCCATGTTCTCATTCAGCCCCTGCAACAATACTAGGAAATATAGTCATTTCTATAGAAACTAAAAGAGTTCCCATTATTTGCCCACAGGGATATCAAACAGCAGAGTAGGTATTTCAACTGAGCCATAACTCCAAATTCTCTGAATGTCATTCACTATCCTGTATTTCTTTCAACACAAAATTCAGATAGTTTTATTCATATTGCAAATATACTGACTTTATAAAAAGCATTCTTTGACCTCTGTTAGACTCTATCCTAAATTCTCTTTTGTATAAATACCTTTCTAACTGGGTATCTCACCAAAATCTTAATATGCCTTAATGAAAATAATTTTAAGGGGCACCCGGGTGGCTCAGTCAGTTGAGCGTCCGACTTCAGCTCAGGTCATGATCTCGCAGTTCGTGAGTTTGAGCCTCGCGTTGGGCTCTGTGCTGACAGCTCAGAGCCTAGAGCCTGCTTCGGATTCTGTGCCTCCCTCTCTCTCTGCCCCTTCCCCACTCATGCTCTCTGTCTCTCAAAAATGAATAAACGTTGGGGCACCTGGGTGGTTCAGTCAGTTAGGTGGCCGACTTTGGCTCAGGTCATGATCTTGCGGTGAGTTCGAGCCCCGCATCAGGCTCTGTGCTGACAGCTAGAGCCTGGAGCCTGCTTTGGATTCTGTGACTCCCTCTCTGTCTGCCCCTCTCCCACTCATGTTCTGTCTCTCTTGCTCTCAAAACTAAATAAACATAAAAAAATTAAAAAAAATAAAGAATAAACGGTAAAAAAAAATTTTTTTTAAAAGAATTTTAATTCCAGAGTATCATCTTCATTTAGAGTTTACCATCATGTGGTACAAATGTACCTTTTTAACTCATACTATTAGAACTCTAAATGTGACTTATTTCCCCTTTACATTTACATTCCCCCTGCACATGTAGCCTTTATCTGAAATACGTTCTCTAATCAAATAAACCTTACCAATCTACCCTTCTTTAAAATAGTGCCTATTAGGAAATATGCATACACATATACATGTAGCATACATAAACAATGAAGCATAACAACATAAAACCTATTGTCATAGAATATGTATTTGGTCTTCATTCTGTTTCTTGGCAGAGAGTTCCTAAAGCCCCTGGAATTTCCTGAATGACAGAAGTCAGTGGAGCATTTTTTGTTACTCACAAGCCCCTTTCAACCACACCTGAGTTTGGGCTAATGAAGTGACTCCAGATGGGCCCGTACACACTTCATGATGGGGGCTGGTAACCACAAGAACCAAGCATGTGATTACAGCCACTACCCTAATCTCCAAAGAGAGGAGGCTGGGCAGTTGGGTTAATCGTCACTGGCTGTACGTGATTTGATCAATTGTACCTACATAAAGGACACCTCATAAAAAACCTTCAACAAAGGGGTTCACAGAGAGCTTCCAAGTTGATGAATGCATCCACGTACAAAGAGAAAGGTGGACTGCAAACTCTACAAGAACAGAAGCTCCCCTGCTCTGGACCTTCCTGGACTTTGCCCTAGGTGCCTCCTCTTCCTCTGTGTCTTTCATTTGTATCCTTATAATATCCTTTGTATTAACCAGTAATAATAAGTAAAAGTGTTTCTCTGAGTTCGGTAAGCTGTTCCAGTGAATTACAGTACCTGAGGAGGGGACCGTGGGAATCTCCAATGTGTAGCCAAGCTAGAAATGTGGGTAACATGGAGATCCACTATTTGGGATTGGTGTCTGGAAGCGACAGCAGTCCAGTGGGACTGAGCCCTTAACACGGACTGTCTGTGCTAATCCGGGTAGGTGGTGTCAGAATGAATTCAACGGCAGAACCCACAACTGATGAGTACACAGAACTACAGAACTGCTTGATGTGGAAAACCTATACAACTATCACCAGAAACCGAGTAATGAAAAAGTTTTTCTTTACCCATATATCTACCACTCAATTTAATAACAAGAAATGGCAAATTATGCTGTGGATACCAATCTATTTCTTCTGAATTTCCCTGTCCTCAATCCCCCACAGGTGAGCAATAAACTGAATTTTTTGTCTGTCATTCTTTTTTTTCAAATAATACTTTTGAGGTGGCACCTGGGTAGCCCAGTCAGTTAAGCACCTGACTTCGGCGGAGGTCATGATCTCGTGGTTTGTGGGTCAGAGCCCCATGCCGGGCTCTGTGCTGACAGCTCAGAGCCTGGAGCCTGCTTTGGATTCTGTATCTCCCTCTCTCTCTCTACCCTTCCCTGCTCCTGCTCTCTCTCCCTCATAAATAAATACATAAACAAACATTAAAAAAAAAAAAAAAAAGAATAGTTTTGGGGCACCTGGGTGGCTCAGTTAAGTGGCTGCCTCCTGATTTCAGCTCAGGTCACGATCTCACAGTTGGTTCGTGAATCTGAGCCCCGTATCAGGCTCCATGCTCACAGTGGAGAGCCTGCTTTGGATCCTGTCTCCCTCTCTCTGCCCGTCCCCTGCATGCACAGTCACGCACTCTCAAAACTAAATAAAGGTAAAAGAAAATTAAAAACAAAATAGCTTCACCACAAATGTGGGTATCTCTATGTAAAATATTTAGTTTTTCTTGATTTTTAACTGTGTTAAAGTTGTACAGTACTGAATAAGAAAGTCTTCTTTCTTGATATGGGCAATGGCTACAGAAGTATATTTTACTTTATGAAAATTCATCAACTAAACACAATATGTTCTTCTCAGTATGTATATTCTATTTCAATAAAAAGTTTATGGGCACCTGGATGGCTTGGTCAACTAAGCATCTGACTCTCAATTTTGGCTCAGGTCATGATCTCATGGTTTGTGAGATCAAGCCTCCTGTCAGGTTCTGCACTGACAGCACAGAGCCTGCTTGGGATGCTCTCTCCCTCTCTTTGCCCTTCAACCCGTGATCTCTCGCTTGCTCTCAAAATAACATTAAAGAAAAAAGTTTCAACAAATGTTTTTTCACCTTTGTATTTCTAAAATCCATTGATTTTTTTGTGAGTAGTTATAATTCATTCATTTCTATTGCTATACAATTATTGCCAGAAAATAATTTACCCACTTTCTCGTCAATGGACATTGTTTCTAATTTTTTGGTTATCAAGAATACGGTTATGAACACTCCTGTATATGTCTCCTAATACGTATATATCTGAGTGTCTCTAGAAGTAAATACTCCAATGAAGTCCTGGGTAATAAAGTATGAAGTCAAATTTACCATGAAAAAGTGAACTGTCTTCCAACAACAGAAGTCCTGCTGATCTGTATTTTCACTAACAACGGGTATTACCGGATTTTTAAAATATCTGACAATCCAGTGGGTATAAAATGGTATCTCTATACGGTCTTACTGAGCAGATCTGATTCCAAAAGAGGTTGAGAACATTTTCATAGGTATAGTGTGCAGAAGTCTACGGCAGCCCCCATGATCATCCCCTGATGTCACCCTCATGATTGTGTTACATTACACGGGAGAAGGCATTTTTTTAGATGTACTTGACCTCACCTACAGATGTAGTTGACCTCAAAATTGAAGGATTGTGTGTGAGTGGAGCTAAGCTATTCACAGAAGTCCTTTAAAAGCAAAGTGTTTTTTTCTGACTGGTTGCAAAAGTCACAAAAATTCAAAGTGTGACAGGAATTTGACGTAAAAGAGGTTCTCCACTGGTGAATTAAAGGGGCCATGGGCAAGGACCTGACACCAGCCTCTAGGAGCTAAGAGTGGTCCCTGGCCAACAGCTAGTAGGAAAATGGGAACTTCAGCCTCCAGTAATTAAAGATGGATCATTTTTGCAAGAAATGAATTCTGCCAATAGGAATACACTTGAAAGAAGACCCTGAGTTCCGGAGGAGAATGCAGCTGGGATAGACCTTGATTTCAGGCTAGGGAGACCCTGAACAGAGAACCTACCCAATCATATCATCCCTTATTTCTAACCTACAAAAATATGAGATAATAAATGGGTACTGCTTTAAGCTACTAAATTTGTGGTAATTTGTTAAAGAATAACAAAACTAATATATTATGTTTATTGACCACTCAGTCTCCTCATCTTTGGAGACGTCTGTTAACATCTATTGCTTATTTTTCTACTGGGTTGTTTTTTTGTTTTTTTTTTTCTCACTACTATGTAGCCAATCTTTACATATCCTACATACTAATACCTTGATAATTATTTGTATCACAAAAAAAAAAAAATCTTCTCCCAGTTTGTAGTCTGTCATTCTACTTTGAAGTGTCCTTTATGATAAACATATTAACTTTAATGTTGAAGATATGTTGTATTTATGGGTGTCACTATTTTGGGCCATATTTAAGAAATCTTTCTCTACTCTGGATTCTTGAAGATACTCTTCTATTTCATACTAAAGTTGTTTTTCATAACTTGTCTTCAATGATTTTTGCTTATGATTTGAGGTAGAGATCCAATTTCATTTTTTAATCCCCATGAGGATAATGACATGGGGATTTAAAACATCTAAGTGATGTATATTGATTAGTTAATTTGCTTCCTGAAGACAACTGAAACATATCAAATATCTACAGGTCTGGGGTCTGAATTTGCGCTATTCTTTTGCACTGGTTGACGTACTACTCTGTCAAAACCACGCTGTTTGAATTACTACATCTTTCAAAAGTCTTGGTATCTGGTAGGAAAAGTCTCTCCTCATTATCTTTAAGACTTCTTGGCTATTCTTGGTTCTTTTTTCTTGTTCCTGACTTCACAGAAAATCGTAAATTTTCAAAATACCTATGATTTAAAATGGAACAACACTAAATTCATTAGTCTCCTGAGGTGAGAAATAACATCTTTTCAATACTGACTCTTCCCATCCATGACTGTGGTTCTCTCTGTGCATTAATTTAAGTCTTCTTTAAAATCTTCCAAAAAGTGTTTCTAATTTTCTCCCTAAAAATTCTATTAATTTGGGTACCTGGCTGACTCAGTCAGTACAATGTGTGACTCTTGATCTCAAGGTTGTAAGTTCAAGCTCCCCCCTACTGGGTGTAGAGATTACTTAAAAAAAATAAAATCTTAAAAAAATCATATTAATCATTTGTTAGATATCGTTCCCATATATCACTATGATTTTGTCACTATTATAAATACATGTCCACTATCCGTTGATATCCCAAAGGCGTTGAAAACAAGTTTATTAGCTAATTTCTAGCAAAACCTTATTAACATGAAGTGATGGGTGACTAGCTGGTGAGTTTAATTATCCCATTTCAAATGAATACTCACACAACTGACATAGAAAAACATTAATGTTTTTGAGGTGATATACCAGGTCTTGAGGGAAGCTTCATGACATGACAGAGACACATAATAAAGTATATATTCACCTTTATAAAATCCAAAAGATTCCAAATATTGAAACTCATGTAGCTTAAAGAGTTTCAAACAAAAGATTGTAGATTTGATGAAATATTTTTCCATAACATAATTGTTTCTCCTTTTGCTTTTGTAGAAATGCAACTCGTTTCTATACTGATCATTTTATCAGGGGTTTCCCTGCTAATTGTTATGACAGGGCTGTAAATTTCCATGTTTATATAAATCAGGGGTCAGACTGGGATCCCCTCTCTCTGCCCCTCCCCCACCCGTGTACGTGCGAGCTCTCTCTCTCTCTCAAAATAAACATTTAAAAGTATATACACAGGTCTGCAGAAGTGTGACTTGACCAAGTTTACGTATCTACTAAGTATAAAACTAAGCCAATAGATCAGTGGAAAACACAGAAATCAAATTAATATACAATTTATATCTACCTGCACATATAATTTTGAATCCTTACTCTAAGGAATAATACATCAATGTTTTCCACTCAATTATAGTAACAGTTTGCTAAAGTAACTATAAACTTTCATATTCCTATCAGAAATATTAGAGCTCCAGTTGATTCCCATTCTTACCAACACTTGATATTATCAAGCTCTAATTTTAGCCATTATAGTGACTATAAAGTGGTATCTCAACTGTAGTTTTGTGTTTCCCTGTAACTAAAGACATTGAGCATCTTTTCATGTGTCCGCTAGCTATCAATATATGTTCTTTTGTAAAGCATCTGTTCAAAGTTTTTGCCCATTTTTTAAAAACTGGGTTATCTTACGGAGTTCTAAAGGAACTGTATATTCAATTACTTTCTCCTGTTCTGTTTCATCTTTTCATTTTCTCATTGCTCTCTTTCAAAGGACAAAAGTTTTTAATTATGATGAAATCCAATGTGTTTTTTAAACGGTTCAAACTTTCGAAAGAAGTAAAAATACAAAATAAATGGTTAAAACTTCCTGTATGTTATCTAAGAAACTTTACCTACCCCAGGGTCACAAAAATGTTTTCTTCTAGCAGTTTTACAGTTTGACCTTTTGTATTTAGATCTATGATCCACTTAGGGTTAATTCGGTGTGTAAATTGTGAGGTAAGGGCCAATGTTCATATTCTTCTATATGGATAACCCTTTGTTCCAAACCATTTGTTGGAAAGAATTTTATTTTTTATTATTTATTTATTTTTTTTTTAATTTTTATTGAATTGTGTGAAAGTCTTGTAAAAAATCTAATGAATGCATATGGGTAGTTGCATTTTTGTTTCACTGATTCCATTATCTACCAACACCACATTATCTTATCTTTGTAGTTTGTGAACAGGTCTTAAGATACAGAAGTGTAAGTTTTCCAACTTTTTTCTTTTTAAAAATTGCTTTAGCTCTTCCATATAAATGTTGGCAGTTCTACAGACGTTTTACAATCAGCTAATCAATGTCAGCCAAAGAAGCCTCCTTGGATTGAAGTGATGAAATTGCATTCATTCTACCATTACATTGGGTACAAATGACACCTTAATAGTATTTTCTACACATATCTATGAACATTACAGAATATTATCCTGCAAATTTAAGTCGTTAACTTCCCACAAGTTTTCACTGTAGAGATCTCGTACAGTTTCTGTAAATTTATTCCAAAGTATTTCATATCTTTGATGGAGTTACAAATACATTTTTTTTACTTCATTTTTCAAATTTTATACAAGGATATAAGAAAGGCTAGTGATTTTTAAAAATATAAGCCTGTGTCCAACAATCTTGCTAAGTTCAGTTATTAGTTCTAGTAGTTGGTTTTTAGATTCCTGAAGACTGTGTCATCTGCATCTGCAACAACGCAAATGTACTCTGTTACCTACCTGCTGAGTCTTTAAAGTAATTCCAAAGAGATATTCATGTCAGGAAACTCAAATAGCTATAACCAATGACTTTCTTAAAAAGGTAACTGGCCAAAAGAAACACTGAAAAACAACACCTCAATTTTGTTCGATGAAGCAAAAACATTTATCCCAAGAAAAAAGGAATAAATCTTAGTCAAAAACTATATAATTATACAACTAAGTAAAATCATACATACACCCTTAAACTAAAAAATCTAAGACTATACAATATCAGCATCGGTGTCACTAGCATCAAAGCTAGAACTATGAGAAAATTAATGCATGGATCCTTCCAACCTCTTATTACTTCCTCCTGCTTAACAAGAAGTTACTATTTACTGAGCACCGAATGTTCCCAGTTCTCATAATTCTCACCAAGATCTCTTAAGTAACTAATTACATCTCCATTTTTTATATGAGGAAATTAAGAATTGGAGAGTCTGAAGTAATCTAACAAAGGTCACAGAGGGTAAGCAGCAGAGCCAGGATACAAATGAAGACGTCTGGCTCCAGAACCCACGAATCTTAACTACAGTGTTACCTGTACCTCTTTTTCATTAGTTCACATAATGCTTCATTCTAGCCACATTAATCTAAAACAAGCCACCAGCAGCAGGATCAGTGCCTTTTTCTTCCCCAACGACTCTACCATAATATTTTGCCTTGTTCCGAAAGGAACTTAATGCTACTGACATTTTATTAAGTAAGTAGTGGTAAAAGCAGCGGTAAAAATACACTTACTGGTTTCGGCATTTTCCTTCTCTTTTTGTCACCTTCTTTAAAAATTCACGTTTATGAATTCTGTTGTCACCTTCAGTTAAAGAAAAAAGAAAGCAAAAGAGATCTATTACTTTCTAATTCTCTAAAAATATTTATACTGTGATTTCAAATAGCACACATGTCAAACAACATCATATAAAGCACACCAATCACCAACTCCAAGTTTTAATTCAGTCAGAGACAACACAAAGCAAGGAAGCAAGACTGCTACGGATCCAAATACTGTCTCTGTCTGAGTCAGGTTCACCTCTACACTCAGCCTGGTAGAGAAAGGAATATAGTCAAGGGGAAGACACAGATTCAAATTCTAAAGAGATGAACTCAAAAACACTTTCTGACCTTTTTTCTGTACACCAAAGACAAAAGGAAATTCTGATTAATGTAAATTCTAAAAAGGTAACTTTTAAAGAAAATTATTTTCTCTTGGAATTTAAAAAACCCAATTCCAATTTCTCTTGGAATTTAAAACAATTTAAAAATTGTATCAAGTAGTTTATTCACCCAAGGTGTATTAAACAGTCATAGACCACACACTAGCAATCTGCATGCTACTCACAAGTAAACTGGTGGCCTTCACTGAAATTTAGAGTTGTCCTTAAGACCAATGTTAAATTCTATCTTCTCCCTGTAAAGCAAAAGTGAATCCTAATCCAAGAAACCCATCATGCTATACTGTCTTAGAACAAACGTTCTTAAAAACATCTAACAAACCAACCAGAAGATCTAACATTCTTAACCATTAGTCCAGAAAAAATGATTATTCCAGTTTGAAGAGCCACAGTGAGGTACATTAGATAAATCACTTAAAAATCAGCTTCCGCTGATAATCTCTCTGCTGTGAAAATTTACCCACTATACTAGCATCGATATATAATTTTGTTTTAAAACTATATTACAGCTTTTTAAGATGCTATAATTAATGAAGCAGAAAACTGTCCAAATTGGAAAAAAATGAAACACTGAAGTCATTTCCCTAAATTTTATTCAATCATGTGCCAATAAATCTCTCTTTAAAAGGAACCTCCTCCTGAGATATTTTTTATCTAACAGTTGAACCATGGAATTCATTTCCTTAACTCTTAGCTAGGGAAATGTTAACACTCCCTTCCTACAGTCACCTACTTTGATGAACCTTCAATGTTCCTCAGACCTATCTCATTCTCTATCCCCTTTTCTTCCTCCTATTATTTATTGTCTGAGTTCAGATCCTTACCATCTCAGGTCCTCAAACCTCCTCAAAACTGACCTGCCCTTCACATCATTTCTAAGTTAGTAATTGCCAAATCTGTCTCTCTAGAACTTGCCTAACTTGCCTTGCTCAAAGTCTAAAGATTATCTCAAATATAACATGACCAAAACATATTTAAATCTCTACCCCATAGCCAAATCTGATTTTCTCCAAGTCTTGGTAACACATTTCTAGAAAGTTATAGTATTCTTTCAGGATTTCTTTATATGTACTACATTGGTGGTTATGATCCTCTTTTCATTCTTAATACTGTTAAATTTTACCTTCCCTTTTGCTTGATTAATCTTGCCAGAAGTTTGCTTTAGTTTAGCTGTCTAAAGGTCAGCTTTCAGTTTGGTTAATCTTCTGTTTCTTTTATTGTTCTTTTTTTGTTGTTGTTAATTTCTGTCTTTTTCCTCATCATTTTTCTTCTCATTAGCTGGCTTTACTCCGTGGCTCATTTTCTAATTCCTAAAATTAAACCTTTAAGTAACTCCCAGTATTTTTTCTTTTCTAGTATGTACATTAAGGGCATAAACTAAATATGCCCAAGTATAAGGCAACTCCAAATATAAAGTATCCCCTTTTTTGTCAATGAGAATATTTAAAAATAATTTTTATCACCTGAATATGTAAAATAATCAAGTATGTACATTAGTATAGATATTAAAAACACATGATCTATAAAATACTGAAAAAGTTTACTTCATCTCTTACTTCAGAGAACATAGAACTTCTTTAAACTCCACACACAAATGAGACATGAAAGTCTATATGAGAACTTCTTGCATCACAGCAAGGTTTCCAGATTATACAGGCACTTTTTGAATCAGTATATAATACTACCATTAAAGTTTTTATCCCAAGCTACACTATCCATTTATATAAAACACTAGGAATTTTTCTTGTTTGTACTGTTGGAATATTTTAGTATCTACAGTGTAACCACTATATTATTTTTTTAAAAACCAGATCTATTCTAGATTTACCTCTTTTTTAATGTTTAAACCACTTAGTAAATGGGCTCTGTGAACTTTCCAAACTCCCATGTACTAAAGACATTTCAGGTCAATGTGCCTGTCTTCAAAAATATTTCCAAGCCCAAGAAAAAGAACAGAGCAGTGACAGAGTTCCTAAAAACATAAATATAAATCTCCTTTTCTGGGGAATATTTTTAAAACGTCTTGCCTTATATTTAAAACCGTATCATTTCTCTAAGCATCACTTCAGTGGTTTCCATCTCTCTCTCTCTCTCTGTGTGCAACATTCCTCGAATCATTAATTCTCTTCCACTGTTTTTATGTTTTATGTCTTTGATAGTTTGGCATTTCAGTAATTATATATTCTTATTCCTAGAAATTCGTTTTCAGCTTTTAAAAAAAAAATCTTAATAATGCCATGCTATTTTACAACATTTTGAATCTTCCGTTTATCCCTATGTTTATTTTCTCTCACTATAAAATTATTCTATTTTCAATTCAGTATGGCTTATTTCTTTACAGTTTTAATTTTGGACAGAAAGCTCATGTCCCTATCGGTTCTCAGCCTTTTGCCTAAGATCAAGTGTAGAAAGGTCGTGTCCCTAACCCAGTCCCCAGTGTGGGAGTCTTGCAAGCCCTGAGTTGTGTGTATGTATCACTACAGAGGTATTTCAGGCTTGCTCCTAGCAGAGTGTTAGGAATTTTAATTGTCTTAGACTAATTTTTACATTAACTTCTTGACATTGTATTCCATATACCATATCAGACCCCCACAGCCACATGCTGGAGAACTCAGGAGACACACACTCAGGAGAGCTTCCACACGTACTGCTCATGTTATTTACTAAACCATACAGCTGTGGTGCCCCTTCTGTTCAATCTCTCATCAGCAAGGAAAAACCAGGGAAAGAAACTGAGCATTAATTATATGCCAGGCTGTATAAACTAAGTTAAAGCACCTAAATTACAGAAAAAGTAGTCCACAAACACAGGGCCAGGTGGGCAGGTAAATAAACACCAAGCATGTAGGTTTGCTGATACTCTGAAGTTACACATGAACCTAATACTTGAACAAAATAAAGGTAAGTTTATTTCCTTTTCCTATAAAAAATAATCAATCCAAGTTTTCAATACTAGAGTTACTTCCAGTTATACTCTATTAAAAGGATCTTTCAAGAAGAAAATCTGCATTAAAGTTTTAGGTTTAATAAGGAGCTCTACTGACATGAAAGAATAAATATATCATAGACCAACATACACACACAAAAAACAGGTTTTTACACAAGCTAAGTTTTTAAAATCTGCAACAAACCTAATTCATCTACATGAATGAATTGTGAGAACCGGAGGCGGGGGGGGGGGGGGGGGGGTGCCTTCTTCAGATTCTGTGTCTCCCTCTCTCACTACCCCTTCCCCACTCTCTCTCTCAAAAATAAATAAACATTAAAAAAAAGTTACAGAGGGATGCCTGGGTGGCTCAGTCGGCTGAGCGTCCAACTTCAGCTCAGGTCATCATCTCGCAGTCTGTGAGTTCAAGTCCTGTCTCGGGCTCTGTGCTGACAGCTCAGAGCCTGGAGCCTGCTTCAGATTCTGTGTCTCCCTCTCTCTCTGCCCCTCCCCTGCTCATGCTCTGTCTCAAAAATAAATAAAAACATTTAAAAAATTTAAAAAAAGATACAGAAAAATATTAAATGATATGGCAAAACATCCACAAACTACTAAAAAGGCAGGTTATAAAGCCATACATACAGTATCATATGAAAAGACCAATATGATCATACTCCAAAATAGCGAGTTCCTGTGAATTAACATAAATCTGCAGACTTCTAAAATAATGTAGAGCTTTCATAATAAGAAAAACAAATTCTTTAAAATAAAAGAACAAAATTACTCTAAGTAAATAAACCTAAGTCGGGCCTATTAACTTCATCATAACATTTAATAAAATCTAAGTAGGTGAATTTTTTCTCAAAAAGAGACTTTAGAAAAAATTATAATTTTGGAGGAGAAATATGACTAAGAAAAATATATACATTATGATGAAAACAGATTATTTTGTTTAAAATCCCTACATCTAAATAGCAAAATGCTAATAGAGTAAAAATATGCAATAGCCAGAATAAAAAGTTACTATGGAAAGAAATAATTAAATATATAAAGATATCACTCAGACTCCACTCAGTAAATGGTTAAATGACAAACTCTCTACAAACTCTTCACAAAACAGATGCACAACTCTGCTGATTAAAACCACAAATCAAATGGCCTTAAAGGCCATTTTGATTATATAGTCGTTAAACTAGCAAAATAATTATTATACATGGCAGTACTGATGAGCAGTACTGCTAAACAAGTAGATAAACATTGCTGGTAGCACCATAAATCGGCTCCATATTCCTGGAAAGTAAGTTGTCAATGCATAACAAAAGCTCAAATCTTTTCCGAACAGGAAATTCTGCTTTTGGAATATACGCCAAAGAAGTAAAGAAATGCAAAACAAAGTAACCTCTAGCAAGACATCCACAGCAGTACATGTCATAAAAGCCACTAATTAAAGTCACAATGTTATGTGATAACATGATAGACTGTTACAGGGGTGTTTGTGTATTATGACAAACTGTGTCAACATTTACATAAGGGTAAGTGAAAAAGCAGATTATGTAGCCACTTGCTTTAACCATGTAAAAACACAGGTGTCCTTACAAATGGTATCTGGATATAAAGAACTGAACACATAATAATAATCAAGATCTTATTTCTGTTAAGTTCCTAATTTTAAAAATCAGAGGAGAGGGGCGCCTGGGTGGCTCAGTCGGTTAAGCGTCCGACTTCGGCTCAGGTCATGATCTCACGGCTCGTGAGTTCCAGCCCCGAGTCGGGCTCTGTGCTGACAGCTCGGAGCCTGGAGCCTGTTTCAGATTCTGTGTCTCCCTCTCTCTCTCTCTGACCCTCCCCTGTTCATCCTGTCTGTCTCAAGAGTAAATAAACGTTAAAAAAAAAAAAAAATTTTTTTTAAAAAATCAGAGGAGAACCTAGAAAATGTAATCCACTAAACTGTTCATGTATCAGTTTACCAGCTTATATGACTTAAGAATTCCACCTTAAATTTTTTTACGATGAAGCTGTGTACAGATATAACTAAAACTCAAGTTTTTAGCCAATTTAGTTATTACTGAAAAGTATTTATATCACAGTAATACTATTTAACCTCAGTAATACATTTCTAGTTCTTCTATGATTTCATTAGTGTGTTTTCTCCTGAAACTAACATCTTAATACCAGAATGGCCAATTTAATAAAATGTCACATGAAAAGCTAAGATACTGAGGCACCTGAGTGGCTCAATTGGTTAAGCGTCTGACTTCGGCTCAGGTCATGATCTCATGGTTCATGAGTTGAAGCCCCCTATCGGGCTCTGTCTGTGCTGTCAGCTCAGAGCCTGGAGCCTGCTTTGGATTCTGTATCTCCCTCTCTTCCTGCCCCTCCCTGGCTCATACTCTGTCTCTCTCGCTCTCCAAAATAAACAATTAAAATAAATTTTTTTGAAAAGAAAAAAGAAAAGAAAAGCTAAGATACCAAGATACATGTCCTGGGTTTCCATCTCTAACTGACTCATCTTGAAATTACGGTCTTTCAGTGTCTTCCTTTCTTTCTTGTAATAAAATATATATATATATATATATATACACATATATATATATACACGCACATATACATATATATTACATAATCACCTAAACCATTGTACATTAGAGATATATAGTAAAAATAAACTCTTCTCCCGTCCACCCTCAAATATCTAATTACTGAGAAGAAAATTACTCCCTCCTTGGTAAATTTCTTCAAGAGGTCTTACCCTACTTCTTTGCACAATCATGGCAAAGACATGCTCAACAAGAAGTTTTAAGAGATGCTGCCAGTATACACATTTCCCATCTGCAGAAAAGTAACTGTACGGCTATAAACTCTAAGTACGATGTTTACAGACAATGCATTCATATAAAGCATTTTCTACTTTATCCGTTAACTCTGAGGGGGACCTTAAAACAGCCTCCTCTCTACCTCACACAATGGAAAAACAGCCTCATGCCTAACACCTTGAGCTCTATGAAGTCAGTGGCACAACAGACTCTTCCCACCTGTCAGGTGGTAAAACAGGTGTTCACTCTCGTCCATCCTGGGCCTATTACCAAACCTTCAATAATTTATGTCACACTGCCTAATTTTATTCTTAAGATATCCTTTTCCTCACGCCTAATTGTAATTTTTTTCCCCTGCCTTTTGAGATACAGAAGCAATCTCTGAACCAACCGTTTCTCTCCACAGACCAAAAAGTTACAAAAGAATTCCTCTGCCAATTTACTGGGGGATTAGGAAGCAGTTTAACAAAGGAAAGTATAAACTGAATTAATAACGTAACTCTGGCAGTCAGACGAACACAGTAACAATATCTACAATAAAAAAGTTCTTTTTCCCCTGCATGGTCCCCCTCTGGTGAAGCCTATAAAGCCCTTCCTAGAAAAGCGTTTTTAAATGCTTTTAATGTATAGAAGCACTTTTAAATGTATTTTAATAAGACACATTAACACTGCATAAAAGACCAACTATACTGGACTACAATCACCAAAATATAAAAATCACGGATTTATGATATAGTAATATATGTGTTTTTAAATTAAGTAACAGTGTCTACCAGCGGATCTAATGATTAAACTTCCAAGTAATGTCACTTCGACATCTCTGCAACAGCGACGGATTATGAAAATATCTACAATTTCTAATGGAAACAGTCTGTGTTAATGCTAATACTACTAGGTGCCCACATTAATAATGGCAAGAAAACGTGTAAAAAATATGCAACTTTTTTCCCTATCCAAGTTCACAGACCCACAAGCTTAAAAGCTCTAATATACACAGAACCATGTTTATTATGTTTTTAGCTCAATGTTAATACTCAATTTAATGGCAGTATTAATGCACCTTTAGCTATATAATGCCATGTCATTCCTCAAGTGAAGCAAAGAGGACAAAAAAATTTCAGCTCCATTTTGTAAATAAAGAAATAAGGCACAAAACAAGCACAAGGGGAGTGAATGAAGGAATTACCTGTAGAATACTTTTCAGCCACTTCACCTGTATCACCTAACCTTCATAATAACTACCCTTCTTCCCTCTGCCCAAGAAAGGTATCACAATCCCTCATTCTTTTAATAAGGAATTTAGATTCAGATAAGTGACTTGCCCTAAGTAATACGGCTAGTCAACAAGTCAGAGGTCCTTTTAAACTTGAGTCCTGGGCTCTCCTGGTTTTCCTATTCTTTTTTCTGACATCATTCCAGAGAAGCTCATCTCAAATAATTACCAGAGCTTTTCTAGAAGAAGCTAAAGCTCTTTCTTCCGTTGTTTTCAGATCAAAAGACTATCTCTAAAGATGTTACAAGTTACATTAGTACTGGTATAATCACCTTGAAAATGTATTTCCTATAAGGGTGATATACAGTTCCAAATACGGTATTTATAAGTACTTGCTTAGGTAGAAACTGATTTTTGTTCAAGGATATTTTCAAGGAAATGAAATCTTCAACACTTTTGAGCAATTTTTACATGTTACTATAAATGCAAACCAAATTTCTAGAACCTAAAACAAATATAAAGCAGAACTACAATACTAAAAACAAACTTGTACACTGAATTTAGATTGTCTTCTAAAAGAAATCTGGGGGCACCTGGGTGGCTCAGTTGGTGAAGCATCCAACTCTTGGTTTCAGCTCAGGTCATGAACTCATGGGTTTGAGCCTGGAGATGGGCTCTGTGCTGACAGCGTGGAGCCTCCTTGAGATATTCTTTCTTTCTTTCTTTCTTTCTTTCTTTCTTTCTTTCTTTCTTTCTCTCTCTCTCTCTCTCTTCCCCCCCCCCCCCCCCACCACACCACTTGCTCTCTCTCAAAATAATAAAAATAAGCTTAAAAAAATAAACCTATAAATTTAAAAGAAACACCGTATCTATATTGTTCCCAAGGTGGGTAGAAAAACAATACCATTTGCAAAGATTAATTTTAAATGCTAAAAGCTAAGAAAGCTCAATGCAATTCAGTTTCATTTTACACTTATGAAAACATCAAAAGGTAACATAATGCATGTTTAAAAATGTTAAAACAGGGGCGCCTGGGTGGCTCAGTCGGTTAAGCGTCCGACTTCAGCTCAGGTCACGATCTCGCGGTCCGCGAGTTAGAGCCCCGCGTCAGGCTCTGGGCTGATGGCTCGGAGCCTGTTTCCGATTCTGTGTCTCCCTCTCTCTCTGCCCCTCCCCTGTTCATGCCGTGTCTCTCTCTGTCTCAAAAAAAAATAAATAAAACATTAAAAAAAAAAAATGTTAAAACAAACAGATTGATTTAAGTCACCTATGCAGCAGGAAAAAGCAAGTCTCAAAATGACCTGACTTCTCACAAACCATTCTAGGCTTTACAGGTTTTGAACCACTGGACACAATAGCAGCTTATTTTCAAAACAGAATAAAGTAATTACGTTTCTTAAATTGGACAATATTCTTTCATGCAATCACTAAGGCTCTCTGGAAGTTCTTTCATTAAGCTTCTAATTTCAAAATATTCAAAACTCCCTTTTAAACACTGGAAGGGAGGGAGCGCCTGGGTGGCTCAGTCAGTTGAGCATCCAACTTTGGCTCAGGTCATGCTCTCAAAGTTTGTGGCTTCGAACCCCACATCGGACTCTGTACTGACAGCTCAGAGCCTGGAGCCTGCTCTGGATTCTGTCTCCCTCTCTCTCTGCCCCTCCCCTGCTCACACTCTGTCTGTCTCTCTCTCTCTCAAAAATAAATAAATGTAAAAAAAAAATTTTTGTTTTAAACTGGAATGGTGCCTGGCTCACAGTAGGGCCTCAGAAGTTTGTTGTCGATTTTGTTGGCATATTAAGTTTACATGTAATATTCATTTGACTTTTTCTGTTGATTATTGTCAAGGGCAATATTTTCCTCTAATTTACATTATCAAATAGCTAAGTAACACACTAATAAGCCAACATACTACAAGAGACAGCAAGGGGTGCCAGGGTGGCTCAGTTGGTTAAGCATCTGACTCTCGATTTTGGCTCAGGTCATGACCTCTGTTTGTGAGTTCAAGCCTCCCATCGGGCTCCATGCTGACCGTGAAGAGCCTGCTCGGGATTCTCTCCCTCTCTCTCTCTCTCTCTCTCTCTCAAATAAGTAAACAAACTTAAAAAAAAAAAAAGATTTAAAAAAAATAAAAGAGAGACAACAAACATGAATATGGGAGAACAAAACTCCTCCCAACTAGGTCTCCCAAATTTAGACCTCTACTGTCTCTATTGTCTCTACTCAAGACATTATTCAAGAGATTATTTTTAGCAATCTCATTTAATTTGATGATCAAATCAGAGTTAAAGGGCAGACAGTCTGACACTTCTAATGGTAACTATAATTATACTGATTGTTGGTTAGATGACAGTAATGAGTTCAAGTATACACACCAACCTTGCTAATAACCAAACTAAAACTTTATAGTTTTTCTAAGTCTAGGATCTACAAATGGCTTAATTATCAGAAGTCCTGATGATGGCTAACCAAGTTTAGTCCATTCCATACACTCAGTAAAGGCCAAAGGGTTCCAGATCCAATTAATCATGGCTGAGATTTCCTGTATCCCCATTCTCTCTCCGTTTCACTAAGGGTCCCTCTGTTGCACTCATGTGCCCACATCATTCTGTGTACTAGCCAGGATTTTTAGTTGCAAACAATAACCTACTCTGTTAGCTTATTGAAAGGTTATTAAATTACAGAAACAATAGGAAGATTAAAAAAAATAAATAGGAAACAAGAAATACTCAACTCACATCACAGAAAACTCTGCTTAGAACACTGGTGCACTGAAAATTAACTCCTGTTAATATTATTAACACAAGGGCATTTAAACATTTAACACACTTTATAGTATACAAAACAGCACATTTGTATTCCCATTAGAATGTGACTTTGTCAGTATGTTACTCACCAGATACAAACAGTATTTGGCAGAGAAGTATAAATGTATGTATGTTATCTTAAAGTTGGCCAACTTTTTCCCTACATGGCCAGGTAAATAAACTTCTTAGATTCTGCAAGGCCATACGGTCTCTGTTACAACTATTCTGCTCTTGTAGCATGAAAGCAGCCATAGATAATATGTGCACAAATGATGTGTTCAAATGAAACCTTATTTACAAAATCAGGCCGTAGGCTGGATTTGGCTCATGGACCACATTTTGTCAACCCTGCCTCAAAAGTGTTTTAGCAGGAATCAACACTTTTCATTTCATAATTTAAATAAATTTGGTAACCAAGAAGATATGAACTCACATATTCATGCTAGATTATGTACAACAGCTCAATCTTGGGTGTGAGTTCAGGTGGGTGGGATTAAGAAAAAACCCAAGACACTAAAACAATCTAGTGGGAGCAGAGTTAGATAGATGAGGGGCAATCCCATTCCCCCTGCCAGTAACTGGGTTGGATAAGGAACATATCCCAAGCCTGGTCAGTGACACTAAGAAGACCTCTGCTGGGGGGCTGCTGGAAGAGGCATTCCTTCCCAGTTCTTTAGGAACTGCTGTGTGCGGATGGCAGGTGGCTGCAGCCAAACTGTAACGCTGGAGAGAGCAGTCTCAGGACGAAGCCAATGGGGGAAGGCCACAGGGCAGAAAGTTGTAAAGAGAGTGAGTCCTTGATATCATTACTGAGCTATTCTTAAGTCTCTTAATTTTCTTCATTATTTAAGCCAGTTTGAGAATTTCCTGTTATTGTGACCAAAGCATCTTAAGTGATAGAAGTCCTTGAAAAAGAAGGTTGTTCACCTCACAATTTCACTGCAGCCAGTTTTAGTTAACAACTTTTCACAAATGAAAGAAACATTTCAAGTTCTGAAAGCCCACAGACTACCTACAACTTGGAAAAAACAATCTGTTCCAATTACTAAGATTTATAACTTTATAAATTCTATAATCATGGGGCAAAAAACAAAACAATGTGCTACCTCCTTCCATACAGTACCTAAGGCATTCTTTCAACAAGATATTTTTTTCTCTAAATCAGGGGTTGGAAACTTTTTCTGTAAATGACCAGAGAGTAAATACTTCAGGATGTGCAAAATATATGGCCTCAGACATTATAGCTCAAAAGTATCCAGAAACACTATGTAAACTAATTATATTTCCGTGTTCCAATAAAACTTCCTTTACAAAATCAGGCCAGCCGGAGAGATCTGGCCTGTCAAAACAGTTTATTTCAAATGTATATAAACTACGTAGAAAAGTAACCAGCATGACTGGACATTCTATTCATCTGCATTGGACTGCTTGAAGCAAAACACTAAATAAAAAAATTAAAAAAAAAAAATCGCTACCTTATTTATATATATAAAACCTCTGCAAAATCCAATTGAGAATTCTATTAAAGAGTAACTGATGTTACAGTAGGAAAAAACAATACAAAACTTATGCACATGCAAATTTTTAACATCTACCTTTTAAATAAAAGTAAGTTATTTTAAATTAGGAAATTTGGAAGGATCTCTATACATACTGTCTATTCAAAGGGGAAAAAAATACCCAAAAAACCCTGTCCAACTCCTAACTTGACTGAGCCCCTCTCTTCTACGAAGCTGAAGCTAGACTTCAGTATTAAATGGAATGAGGAAAGTAAATCGTATGGACTATATTTCCTTTCCAAACAGCTCCCAATACAAAGACACATTTTTTTTTAAAGCTTACTATTTTGAGAGAGAGAGTGTGTGTGTGTGCGCGCGCAGGGGAAAACAGCAGAGAAAGAGGGAGAATCCCAAGTAGGCTCAGCGTTGTCCGCACAGAGCCCAGTGTGGGGCTCAAACTCACCAAGTTTGAGATCATGACCTGAGTTAAAGTCAAGAGTCGGACGCCTATCCAACTGCACCACCTAGGTATCCCCAAAGACACACATTTTTTAAAGGACACCATTTTTCACTATTATATGCCATACTATAGGGAGAAAACAAAAAGTGAACTTCACCTTCAATCATTAAGCAAGAAAATTTGCACAAGCACATAAGAACACTTTGCTCTCCACTCTCAGCTCAGAGTCTGCTTCAAATCTTCTCTCTCAAAAATAAACATTAAAAAAATTTTAGGGGGGCCTGGGTGGCTCAGTTGGTTAAGCGCCCAACTTCAGCCTAGCTCATGATCTCATGGGTCCTGAGTTCCAGTCCCGGGGCTCTGTGCTGACAGCTCAGGGCCTGGAGCCGGTTCCAAATTCTGTGTCTCCCTCTCTCTCTCTCTCTGCCCCTTCTCCGCTTACACTCTGTCTCTCTCAAAAATAAACATTAAAAAAAAATTTTTTAAACGTCTGAGAAACATTAATCTTTTCAACACAGTAATAAATACCATTTCAGTGTTTGTTACAAAATAACCTTATTTTTATAGACTTTAAAATCACAAATAAAGGATTTTTATGTTTATTTTTGCCTAAGTTTTGGCATTTTCTGTATCCACGGAAGGAAGTGCTAACAGCAATACCTACGAAAAACAGGAGTAGGAAAGACGTTGGGTAGTTCTGGGGAGTGAAGAGAACTTGTAGCTTTACTTTTACATCTTTAAAGATATAAGTTTTTTTAAGTTTGTCATAAACTGTATTACTTTCAACATCTTTAAAAATGGTTTAAGGGGCGCCTGGGTGGCTCAGTCGGTGGAGGGTCCAACTCCTGGTTTTGGCTCAGGTCATGATGGTCAAGGGCTTGGAGCGGAGTGTGGAGCCTGCTTGAGATTCTCTCTCTCCCTCTGCCCCCTCCCCCACTCACTCACACTCACGCTCTCTAAAAAATAAAAGTTTAAAATATACGTTTAATAGAAAATAATATTGAGAAATAAATGAATAGGAAAGACAAGATTCTGTGAAAGAGGCTACAAACGGAGGACTTCGCTGGGGTCAGACTGGCCACTTGCATCACCCAAGAGGTGAGTACGCACTGGCCACAGGACTGAGTGAAGGTCCCAGAAGCACTTTAGCCGTCAGTAACAACACTGGGAGGCTTAAAAATAACCTTCTAAGGGTGGAGTCGAGAGCAATCCAATCCAGTTCCGCTGAATTCAGTAGCAAAAGGGTAACATCAGGGTAGTTAAGAAGTATCCACTAGCCTTTGGTCAGCTGGAGGCCCAAGCTATCCAAGAAAGGGTTACTTCCTTGAGCTCCCAGATTGAGAGAAGGAGCATAAACTCATACTGGCTCTACCCTGCCAGGTGTGCTCCACCAGCACAGCTCACTCTTCACAATCCTCACAGAACACATTTCTTTTGGCTTCAGTCTTTGGGAAATATTGGTTAAAACCTGCCACTTTTTAAGCAGCCTAAGTTAAAATGCATTAAGTTAAAAATGGGTGAAAAGATTCCCACCATCGTTCCACATTTCAGGCTCTATGAAACTATATGGAGAGGATATTCAACGACAACAGAAGTTAAAATAAAGACGTATCAAGACTTTCATTTCAACAACCTGCCAAACACATAAATGAGTAATAAAATCCAATTGTGCTGTTGGCAAGGGTGAAGCAATCAACAAGAAACAACCCTTGCTCCCCTCCCGGAGACTACTGACACCAAGAGAGGGAAAAGCAAAGTCTGTCATTTCTTACCACCAAAGGAAAAACAATCATCAGTTTAAGTAATGACAATGTCTAAAAGGACAGACCCCACATACTTTACCCACACTGAAATTAATTGCATTTATTCTACAAATATTTCTGAGTCTCTCCTACCCACTCTCTTCCATGCGTAGGGACACAGAAGTGAACAAAACAACGTAAATTCCGCAAGAGCAAGAATTTAACATTCCTAAACGCCACAATTAAATTCTGCCTCATTTACATAAAGCTACAATTTCCAATACATATGTATTCATTCTTTAATAATGTTACCTGTTTATTAAATTCCTCCCTACATAAAAAAAGTGATTAAGCAAAGAACCAAAGTCCGTGACGATCCTTTTTACAACATACTACTAACTTCAAAAGGGGTGTTCTACCTCTTGTCATTCTTGTCATATTAGTTTGAAAGATAAAGCACACTAGTGAAAGCAATGGGATTCTGAAAATTAATAAAAACACACACACACACACACAAAACAATGCAGCCCTGAATATTAATCTCCTCTCAAATCTAATAATGCTGTTTTGGCAAATGGATTAAGCCATTATTTATTTACCCTGCCACATGAACGGGGCAATTGTTCATTCAGAGCTCCGTCCGACATATAAAAGAGTATTTAGTGTTCTAAAAACTGTACGCTCCGTAAACAATAGATTGCAATGTCGATGTCCGTACCCCTTCATCAAATAAACCCTTATTATCTCAGCCTTTTACATTTGCACCATGCCAGCCTCAGTGCCACGGGACTCATTAAAAAGTCTGGTACAAACCCTCAACCGTATTTTTAAACTGATCTCTGACGAAACGGACTTCACTCAATCTCGTTAGGGGAAAAAAGAAAAGAACCCAATAGCGGGCTCGGTGCAGGAATCCCGACGTCTCTGTATAGGAAGTGATGCGCTTCACCGAAGCTGCAGTAACGCAGAGCCCCTCTTTCAGACTTCGCCCGGAAATCAAGCGGAGGCGCGTTCACGGGAAGCGGGAAGCGGGGACGGGGGCCGAGACCGCAAGCCGGGCTGCCGCCTCCGCGGCCGGACAAAGTTGCGAGGCTCCGAGGCCGCCCGCGGCCGCGGCAGCAGGTAGACAGAGCGCGGCGGCCGGGGACGGCGGGCCTGGCCTCGCGGGGGCCGGGAGCGGCTCGGCGCCCCGAACCCCGTACAGAACACAACATCCCTTTGCCGCCAGGGCCAACGCGCTCTCTCTAGTAATTCAACACCCTTACTTTCAAACTGGAGGTCGGTGGGGGTTGGGGGGGTAGGGGGAGAAAGGAGGGGGAGAAGTTCTAATAAATTCCCCCCATCCTGCACTGCAAACTAGAATTCTACCCAGGCTCACGGTATTTTCTGGGCGCCCCGAAGGGACGAGCCAGGCCGCGCCGGGGCCGCGCCCAGGCGGCGGGAACCCGCCGCTGCCCGGGGTCTGGGGCCCACCCCGGGGGCGGACCGCGCGCCCGCGCCGACCACAAACGCCCGGCGGCCGCCTCGGGCTTCGGGCCGCGCCCAGCGCCTGCCGCCGACCCCGGGAGCGGCCTGGCGGGCCGGGCCGGGAGCTCGGCGGCGCCGCGGCCCGAGGGGCGCGGACACAGAGGCGCGCGAGGCCCTCGCGAAGCGGCCGCCGGGCAGCGCGGGCCCCCGCAACTTCTCGCCACCTCAGCGTCTCCGGAGCCGCCCGGGAGCAGCGACTGGGGGGGGGCGGGGGGGAGGGAAGGGAGGGCGCCAGCGGCTTACCCCGAGAGCGAGCGGCTCCTTCCCGCCCCGAGCGTGGCCGGGGCGCTGCGCGGCGGCGCCGGGCGTCGCGGCTGCGGCAGGGAGGGAAAGGCGGCGGTGGGAGCGCCGGGCCGCCGGGGACGAGAGGCGCCGCCACCACCGCAGACAGCTCCGCAATATGGCCGCCCGGCGGCTCCTCGGGGGGAAGGCGGGGCTGCCCCGCGCCCCCCGCCTCCCCCTGCCGGCCGGCCGGCCTCGCGCCGCGGCCCGAGCGCCAACGCCGCCGCCGCCGCCGCCGCCGTGAGGGCCGCCCGCGCCCCGCCCCCCGCGCTCGCCGCCGCCCGCCGCACGCGGCGTCGCCGGGGGTCGCGGCGCGGGGTGGGGACGCGCCAGGGCCGGCGTCGGCCGCGGAGGCCCGCGGGAAGCCCCTGCCGGCGGGACTGAGCCGGAGGGACGCGGGCTGTTGCAGCCGAAGCTCGCGGCGCGCCCGCCGCCACCCGCTCCACGCACCCCCGGGAGTGGAAACTTGAAACTCCCGCGGGTGCCGGAAAACTCGCCGAGGGCGTTTCCATCGCCCTCCTGAGGAGGGAGTCTTCTTCCCGGAGGGGGGAGCCAGGACGGAGTCGGGCGCGGGTTACTTGGCTGCTCAGCTGGAGAATCCACCGGGAGACAGAAAGGGGCCTATCTTAGAGGGATTTATGTGTGCCACCGAGAACGTTGAAATTGCTCTGGCCGTTTTTCCCCAAGTCGAAAAACTTGCTATTTCGGATAACTCCAACAAAACCTCGATGGATATGGCCCCAGTCGCGAGTGCAGAGTTTTATCCACGCAAGGATGTCGACGATGTTTACTACCACCGACATTTCTGGGGAGGAGGCGGTCCAGAAGAAAAAAGTTGGACGTGGGGCCCCCAAGGAGCAGCCAAACCTAAATTATCCTGGAATTAGAGATGGTTGGACAAGTGGTCCTAGTCTGACTCCAGGCCACTCACTTTCATTAGTGGCTGGGACTAGACAGACTTGTGGTCAGTGTCCACGCTCCCATCCTTGTCCGTCTTCTGCTGGGATTCAAAGAGTAACACTTGCCCTGAGTATACTTGAACCGTAGTGCACAAAACCAGATCAGTCCAGCTTGCCGTGCATGCCATCTTCATATAGTTTACCCTTTATGAACAAACTTTACATTCAAATAATAAAACCTCAAGAATGTACTTAACTTTTATGGAACAAATAATTCATATGCTTCCTGCCTTAGCATTTGCCTTCCCTGAGACGGTAGCTTTTTCCAGGAACTCTCTCCCCAGATCACTTTCACTAAGCTCACGCTTCAGTTCGCTAAGCTCCCAGCTTCAGTGAGTTTCCTCCATTGCCCTCTGCGACCTTTCTGAACAATTAAAAGCCCCTAGAGTTAAACTCAAAGATCTTCAGATTGCAAATTCCTCGAGGATGGGAACCAGGTGTGTGCTTTTACTTAACTATAAGATTACTCCCTGACTCTATCCCTAAGGTGCAAGGTTTATCCAGGTAATTGCTCAGCGTCCCACATCAAGTTGCATGCATAAAGATAGTCAAAGTATTATGTAAATTCCTGGATAGTACACTAATCAAAAAAAAAGTATGTAACACACTTTTGCACTGGAAAACGGATAATACGCTATTGTCTGTCATGTGCCAGGCACTGGGGTAAGACGCATTTACATGAGCATCTCTTTTAATAATTACAACAACCCTGTGTTTGGGGTCAATATTAACATTGACTTTTTTTTTTTTTTTTAAATCAGTGACTGAAGAGACTCAAAGGAGTTAAGTAATTTGTTCAGTGTGACACAGCCAGGAAATGGCAGAGCAATGACCAAACCTTAGTTATGTTGGACTCCAAAGCTGTGATTTTATCCTAAACTCTGGCAACAGCAAACAGACCAGAAAATGTAACATTTCAGTTGACTATAGTATTAGTAAATATTTAGGTAAAAGATAACATTCAAGGCTGGTGAGATAAAAAGGGTACTCTCAGACATTGTGAGTGGGAGTGTAAACTTAAACAGCCTGTTTAGAAAGCAATTTGGCACCGTGATTCAACCTATAAAAATGTTCATCCTCTTGTACCCGTAATCCCATATCTGGGATTCTTTCTGAATGAAATCATCTGGAATAGAGCAAAACCTTTATTCATAAACTCTACATCACAATAGTATTAAAAGATGCAAAATTAAACATGGGAACTAAATATCCTGAAAGTAACTATATATACTCTGTAACATTTTGGGTAACAACCTGAAATGTTTATATAATGTGTCTAACACCATGAAAAATTTTTGGTAGTATTAGGGGGAGGGAACAAGTTATGAAACTATCCAAGCAGTATGATTACATGTATGTTTAAACACACATACACACACAAAAGTACAAGGGGTCAGGAAAAAAGAGAAAGTTTGAAATCCAGGGTTGGCTGGGTGGTTTTCTATGGGCATTTTTCTTTATTCTATTCTTCAGTATTTTCTGTCTTATTTTTACAGTGTAAAAATAATTATTTAAATTGAGATCTACTACAATGTGGGTCATCAATTACACAAAAGCAGCAAAGCCACTGCTTCCTAAGTGTGAGACTATACTGTGGAAAAACCGTAATGAACTGAGCTGACAGATAGTTAGGCGTCAGGTATTTTCATTGTAAATGTCATCTATACACACCATTGTTGTACCTTGTTCCTTATATCAAATATATGCATCTTTAATGAAATATGAGAGATTTAACTGAAAAAAAATTTTTTTTGTTTTATTCCCACATTTATACTGTCAAGGGGAAAATTCACATATGGTTGTTGAAACTAGATTTTTTTTTTTCCAGAAAACTATTCTGATATTACCAGTAGTTACAAAAAATTTTATATAGCACCTACTATGCATAAAAAAGACCAAAACCAATCTACTACAATCTATTACTAACTCTTGTATGCTACAATCCTACTGTACTCCACCATATTGACTAATTCTGAATTCTAGAATTCCAATGATAGTTACAAAGCATTTGTCTCAGCACATATAAAAGTCCTTGAAGAAAACTCATTTTTGCAAGTATGGTTTGTAAATGGAACCTCTTCTCCATCTAGAACAAACACTGAGCTCCAGCCCCCTTGCTAGTTTGATTAAGTCTAGGCTCCTGCCCTCTAGATTCAGTAATGGGAAAGGCAAACAAACAGTTGTGCAATATGAGCTATAATAAGGATAGACACAGAGTGTCAGGTGAAACACTGGGCAGTTAACTTTGCATAGAAAGGAGAAAGCCTCTCAGAGGAGGAAAGGTTGAAGGGGTGAGTAGAGGTTCCCTAAGAGAAGTGGGGAAAGGCAATCAACTTTGAAGACTGAGTACCAAGACGGGGTTGATGTTGAAATAAGGATGTTTATAACTAGAGGTTTAGAAAGGTAAGTTGAGAACCATTTGGGAAGATCAGAATTTGCCCTTCATCCTTAAGGAGCTAGGAAGCCATACAAGGCATTAAGAAAAGGAATAATGCGATCCTCTCTGTGTTAGCAAAGTAACTGGCAGCCATGTGGATTACATGGGAGAGCAGTTCAGTGACAGAGTGATCCATAAGATCAGGGACACCTCAGACAGTTTTGCTATAAAGGCCCAGGCACTAGAGAATGATGGACTGACCCTAGGAGGTTTCGAAGATGAAGAAGAGGAAATAGAATCTTAAAAAAAAAAAAAAAAAAAAAAAAAAAAAGAGGGGGGGATAGACTTCGAGGAGTAAGAGGAAAGGAGATGTGAAAATGAGTACCCAATGGGTGCCACTAAAATAAACAGGGAGTATAAAAGATGTAGAACTCAGAGATAAAGATAATTAGGCAACTTACAGAGATGCTGATTTTCAGTGTCTATGGGTACTCTAAGAACAAGTATATATTCAGTAACTGGAAATAAGAACTATGGTGAATGAGACATCCAATAAATACTCATTAAATAGATGAACATCAGTAACATGCTGAAACAGGCTTTTCATTTCCAACTGTGTCTTTGGAAAATGTGGTTTTGTTCAACTCAAGGATTTGAATATGAAATATTAGATGATAATCTAAACCATCATTGTATACTGAAATGTTTTTCCATGAAAAAACTTTATACACTCTTTTTAGTTTTTATTCACCATTTTTAAAAAGCTATACAAATGTGGGGCACCTGGGTGGCTCAGTTGGTTGAGCATCCAACTTTGGCTCAGGTCATGAACTCGTGGTTCATGAGTTCAAGCCCCACGTTGGGCTCTGTGCTGACAGCTCGGAGCCTGGAGCCTATGTCTCCCTCTCTCTCTGGCCTTTTGCTGCTCATGCTTTCCCTCTCTCTCCCTCAAAAAATAAATAAACATTAAAAAAATTATTCTTAATTAAAAAGAAGCTATACAGATGTAAAATCACAGCTACTTTAAATACCTATACATAGAGATACAAAAGGGAATTTTCTATTATAAACTGTGATATTTCATACTATTCCCACTACCTTGCATATTTAAGTAGATATTCACAATGTGTTCAGCAATATGATAGCTCTCAGTAAAAACAAAGTAAATAAAACTATCTTATCATCTGCTTTGTGTGCCTAGTAAGCCATACAAACTTAATTGCTGATATAAGCTATAAAATTCCAGTACAGTCAACAGAGGTTTGATGGCTAATGAATCTAAAGGAAGATTCAAGAAACCACAGGCCTGTTCCTGCCTTTATTCTCTCCCTATCTAAGATCAAATTACATAAGTACATAATTCATGTGTTCAGAGATATGAGTGTATTAATCTTCAACAAAGGCAAGGTAAAAGTTATTACTTAATCCTCTCTCCTTATATCATAAAAAAGCCAGTTTAGTTTGTGATAAACAACAAAGTTTCAGAAGTAACAGGGTCGAAAGAGTCTAAACGAGGGAATCCATAACCTTGGCTTTATTCCCAATTCCTACAAACAAGTTGCTAAATGACCTTGAAAGATCCGATGGACTATTCTGTAACCTGCTTGCAAAGAGGGTTAAAGTGAGGGGAATGTGACACCTTTTGTGCTTTTCCAAGAGCTTAAGACGTCGGGGATTTTCAGGACTAGAAGAGAACCTCAAAAAGCAGTGACTCCCCTCTCCGGTATTACTGTGAAGCGGTCCCATCAAAAGTGGTTTCCACCCACTAACTGTGTGAGAGCTCCTAAGAAAAAAAATGTTTTTTACTTTGTATTGACTCCCAGTTTTCTCATCTATTAAATAGGGAGCTAGATGAGACTAACCATCTGTAAGCTTTCTTCAAGCTCTCTAATTCTTCAACTCTAACTCCGATTCACCTATAAAATATTTGATTTGTAACTTCTAGAACTCATTATGTATCTTATGACCTACGCAGAAAGTATTTACGTGCAATCACTTCCTAGTGTTTCACAATTTTTGACCCAAATATCCATCAGCTTATTATTCAATAAGCTTTGTACCTTGCTGGACTGTCCTTGTCTCATTACAGAGATATAAATAAATAAATGAGTAAATATTCACCCTGACCTTTAGCACTGAGTATTCTAGACAGCTGTTTTCTAGTTTATAACACTTTAGTTTTATTTTAGTTTAGTTGAATGTATACAACAGTGGTTATTTACTAACCAGGAAAGGTGCCCAGTGCTTTGTGTAGTGGCAAGCGTAGAAGATTAGAGATGAACAATTAGACTGAGGCAACACTTTTCTGTGGTGGTTTTAAAATACATCCACAGGGGCGCCTGGGTGGCGCAGTCGGTTAAGCGTCCGACTTCAGCCAGGTCACGATCTCGCGGTCCGTGAGTTCGAGCCCCGCGTCAGGCTCTGGGCTGATGGCTCGGAGCCTGGAGCCTGGACCCTGTTTCCGATTCTGTGTCTCCCTCTCTCTCTGCCCCTCCCCCGTTCATGCTCTGTCTCTCTCTGTCCCAAAAATAAATTAAAAAAATGTTGAAAAAAAAAATAAAATAAAATACATCCACAAACCAGGGTGCCTGGTTGGCTCAGTCGGTTAAGCATCTGACTCTTGATTTCCGCTTAGGTCATGATCTCATGGTTTGTGAGTTCAAGTCCCGTGTCAGGCTCTGTGCTGACAGTGTGGAGCCTGCTTGGGATTCTCCCTCTCTCTCTCTCTCTCTCTCTCTCCCTCTCTCTCTCTGCCCCTTCCCCACTCATGCTCTTGCTCTCTCAAAATAAATAAACTTTAAAAAATTTTAAAAATACATCTGCATATTTCTTGATAGTCCTCCCTTAGGAGGTGTGGCCTACTTCCCCTCCTCCACGCGTGTGGGCTGGATTTAGTGACTTGCTCCTAACAAACAGAAAAATGGAATTGATGGCAGGGGACTTTTGAGACGAGATCACAAAAGGGACTATATCTTCCTCCTCATTGGCTCTCTCTGGGGCAAGCCAGGTGCCATATCACCAGCACATGCAGGCCAACCATGGGGATACCCGTGTGGTAAGAAATGGAGGCCTCCCGCCAAGAGCTAGTCAGGACTTGAGGCCTTCTTCTCACAGCCATGTGAGTGAGCCGCCACAGAAGCAGATAAGCCCTCCAGCCCCAGGCAAGCCATCAGATGACTGCAGCCCATGGCGAGAACCCGAAGGCCACCACCTGAGAGACCCTAAGCCACAACTACCCGGCTCAGCTGCTGCTGACTCCTTGACCCACATAAGGTGTGAGATAATAAATGTTGTTTTAGGTTGCTGAGGTTTGGGTAATTTTTTTTTTTAACAATAGACAACAATAGATACCTAATGTATTTACCTATACAGAATTTCCACTCTAGTTAGTTCACTCTTTATTTTGAAAAAAATGATTGAATTCCATAATCCAATTCATACCATTTTAAGCCTGGACAGTGCTTTAAAGGAAAGTCTGCCTCGGGGCACCTGAGTGGCTCAGTTGGTTAAGCAGCCGGCCCTTGATTTCGGCTCAGGTCGTGATCTCACGGGTTTGTGAGTTTGAGCCCCACCTCGGGCTCTGCACTGACTGTGTGGAACCTACTTGGGATCCTCTGTCTTCCTCTCTCTGACTCTGTCTCTCCCCACCTCGCATGCTCAGTCTCTCTCTCATAAATAAACATTAAAAGGCTTTTTCTAAAGAAAAGTCTGCCTTTTATTTTGCAGAAACAAATTAAGATTTGCAGTTTGTCTTGCTCGAATCTGGTATGTTTCCATTATTCCCCAGCTCAACCAGAAATGTAGGAGCCATCCTTAACACTTCCCTCTCATTCACCTCCTCCATACCCAACCGGTTACCTAACCCTATTGCTTTTACCTCCTCTTGCCTCAGTCTCATTGTTCATATCTACACCACTTCCGACCTGATCACACAACGGTTCTCTCTTCTGGACCAGCAGTAGCCTCTTAACTAGTCTTCTTATGCCAGCTTGTGCCTTCTACAATTATTTCTCAGTATTGAATCCAGATTTAATTTGTTGAAATGTAAGTATGATTATCTCACATCTCCTTTCCACCTGCTGCCCCCCGACCATTTGTTGATCTCCTACTGTGTGTTGGCCATTGGTCTGCACTTGTTCTCCAGGCTCAAGCCACGCTGACCATCTATAACTCCTGGAGCCTGCCAGCTGCCCCATCCAGGCCACTAGGACTTTGCATATACAGTTCCCTCTGCCCCACTTGTCTAGCTGACACGTAAGCATCCTTCAGATCTCAATCACAATCAAGCCTGTGCTGACCACCTGCCACCCTGGCACAATCTCCCTGTAACTTTTCTTTGTGGTAGTTCACAGCAGTTGTATTATTAATGCATAGATTTTTTTTTAATTGGTATCTGTCCTCTCTATTAGCCTACAAGTCTATAAATGTAGCTACAATGTCACTTTCTTTTCAATTTTGTTCCCTAACACTTACCACAGTGTCCAGAGCGTTATACCCTGTTCAATAAATAGTTGTTGAATGAATGAATGAAATGACTCAAAAAGTTAGTGTGAGACCAACATCTAGGTTTCCTGAGTCCAAATTTAATGTTAATTACAACCTACCTGCTGCTCTCAATTTGGTGTACTCAGCTCTGAATATCGACACAATGCATTTATTAAGTGCAAAGAAAATCGTTGATATGTTTCAAATTTTTTTTTTGGTCAACACTAGTGGTATATGATATCCAGGCATAGTTAACTGTATTAAAATGACAAATTACTGGGGCACCTGGGTGGCTCAGTTGGTTAAGCGTCCGACTTCAGCTCAGGTCATGATCTCACGATACATGGGTGCGAGCCCCGCATGGGGCTCTGTGCTGACAGCTCAGAGCCTGGAGCCTGCTTTGGATTCTGTGTCTCCCTCTCTCTCTGCCACTACCCCCCACCCCCCCGCAACCCAGAGCAGGCTCATGCTCTGCCTCTGTCTCAAAAATAAGTAAAACATTTAAAAAAATGTTTTTAAATGACAAAGTTCTCGTGCAGGCTTATTTACTTTGTGACTTGGCCACTTATTTCCTGAAATACATCTGTGAGGTTTAATTTTATGTGTCAGTTTGACTGGTTTAAGGGATACCCAGATAACAGGTTAAAAAATTTTGGGGGGGGGGTATGTCTGGGAAGGTGTTTCTGGAAGAGGTTAACATTCGATTGAAGAGACTGAGTGAAGAGATCTGCCTTCACCAATGCGGGTAGGTATCAAACAATGTGTCAGGGGACCAAATGGAACAAGAAAGGGGAAGGAAGGGCTAATTCTCTCTTTTGGAGCAGCGACCTCCATCTTCTCCCATTCTTGCACTTCTGAGCTCCTGGTTCCCAGGCCTTCAACTCCAGGACTTGCACCAACAGTCCCTTTGCTCTCAGGCCTTTGACCTTGGACTGGGAGTGACATCACCGACCCTTCAGACTTTGACTAAATTATACCATTGGCTTTCCTGGTTGTCCAGCTGGTGGACGGCAGCTCCTGGGACTTCCTGGCCTCCGTAACCACATGAGCCAATTCCTATGATAAATCTTCTCTTACGTGTTTATCTGTGGGTTCTGTTTTGTCTGTAGAATGCTGCTGGTACAACAGCCATTACTGAAACAGTTCAAAAGCAACTTCCACTACCAATTGCTTTTACCCGATATGAGACGTAAGAAGCTAGTCATTGCGGTCCACCCTAACCCCTGCCAGTCAGCCTGTGGCCTGCCAGGTTTCGCTTGCGGACCAGAGTTCTTTAGAAGCCTTACCCAGAGGGGCGAGCAAGGCTTCAGTGGCTTTGTGCCAGGCTGCTTCTAGGCACTCCAGGAAAAGAAAAGAAAAAGCAGTAAGAAAAATAAGTTAGCAATTGAATGTATGAATGCTTTTTTACCGAAGAAGTTAAGATATAAATACAATGCTTACAGAAAAGTTGGAGAGACTTTCAGACTCAGAGCCGGCTTTATTGAGAAATATCTAGCGATTATCGTTAACTATATATGAAGAAAGGGGCAAAGCGTAGGCCCTTTGCAAATCTACTTGGGTCCCTGATCTAGTCCAATTATTAATTTCGGGAACACTTTTCAAGTCACTGGGCTGTGCCTCTGTTCGTCTCCTCAAAATTCTTTCTTTGGACATTGCAACCTGATTCAGAAAGAGAGTAACAAGGGCGGCCCTGAAGCATGGAGGTGGTGACCATGCAGTGTTCTGACTCTCGGCTTTATGTTAGATATGGTGGCTTCTGGGACACATGTGCAGGATGTTCTGATAAGTTCTTCAGGGGAAAAAAAAAAAAAAAGAATGACCCTCCCAACTAGTGAAGGACCTTTTGGTTCAAAAGTATGGTGTAAACTACTTTGGAATTTTAAAGGTGTGTTTTCTCTTTTTCCTGTGGAAATGACTTAAAGGGCGGTTCATTTCTGAGGCTAGTCGGCAGAAGTTTATTCAAACTTAACACACTACACAGGGATTCTCCGCAACCGACTGAGGTTTGTAATCATGTTTCCATTGGAATACATACAGGGGTTTCAACCTGAGATGGCAAAAACCTGTATCTTCTTTGACTGATTGAAAGTCATTCATTCATTAATCTGTCAATCACTAAACCAATTTTTATTGGGCATTGATTATGTTGCAGGTTCAGTGCCAAGTGCTGAGAATACAAGATGAGCAAGAAAATCTACTGGGAAGTGCGACGTCACAAACAAAAATTACAAAATCGCTTGAAAAGTGCTCTAAGCCCTTTCTCCTGAGCTCCAGACTCAGTCTTTCGTTTCCTGTTGAGCATCTCCACGTGGTGCCCAGGGACACCTCAGACTTCACATGCCCAGGACTGCACCCATCCATGATCTTCTCTACCTTCTCTACTAAACCTCTTTCTCCCTCTGCTTTCTCCCTCCCTCCTTTGTATGTGTCCCATTGCAATTTGTAAAACTGTCTCCTAGCCAGTCATCCATCCTAGAAGCTGGAGAGTAATTCTGAACCCATTCAGCCCCCACTTTCCATCAGTCACCAAGTTCTGCTGATATTATCTCTTCAAGAGTCCTACGTCCCACCTTCTCCTCCCTAACTCGGCTACTGTCCTCACCTGGGAGGCTGGTAAACTTCCCAAGTGAAATCCCAGTCCAGCATTCCGACCCTCTCAAACATATCCTTCACAGAGCGAGATTTCCTGGGTTTTCTAACTGGAGGGCTTAGCACAGAGTGGGACCCGCAGTAAATACTGTTGTAATTAACGTTGTGTGTTAATGGAGATGAGAGGCATTGACAGGCCAGCTTTCTGAGTGGAGAGTGTTTTGTTTGTTTTATGCTCCTCTGGAAGGTCAGTATTCCGTTATCTCAAAGGTGACCGGGTCACTGGACATCTGGCTCACATAATCTAAATTTGTAAGAGATGATACAATGTAATGGTAAAAACACTGACATCTGGATCCTGTCATGCCGTATGTAATGCATCTAAAATGACACTTGATGCTGTCTTTTTTCTTCCTTTCCCTTCATTTCATTCATACAGAACGCCAATTTTCTACTCGAACAGTTAGGATTAAGTTTAGCAGAAAATGACAGAAAACCCCAAATAACAGTCCTTTAAGAAGATAGAAATGTGTTCTTCTCTCAAAATGATGACCAGAGAGGCAGTCTGGAGCTGGAGTGGCGCCCTGCCCACTCACCAAGGACCCCAGCTCCTGCTGTCTCCACGCTCGGCCGCCTTCACCATACGGCTTCTGCCTCATGGCAAAAGGGCTGCCCCAGCTCCAGCCGTTGTGTTCGCATTAAAGCCAGGAAAGGGGGTAAAGGAAAAGGGAAGGGCATCTCCATTCCCTCAACAGGGAAGCCTCAGCAAGGGAGACGGTAGGCAGATGATGCGGACAAGCGGGGCGTCACCATCATGTAGCATCTGCACGAAGTCAGGGTACACGTAGAGTCAGTACCGCAGAGGCTGGGCCCAGACGAGAGGCCAAAGTCTGAGACAGACGAGGCCGAGAGATCTCAAGTGTCACCTCAGAGATGTCTGGCACAATCTAGCAGTCTCTGCCACACCACACCAAATCTGGATTACCCCCTCACCGACAAAGCCAGGGCGCCCCTGGGTACTCAAGCCCAATACCCAGATGCTTGCACAACCCGGCTAGTAGCAACAACAGCAGTTAGCAACCAGCTGCACTGGGCCCGGTGACCCGCTAAGAGCTTTGCAGGTACTATTTCATTGAATTCTCACAACGAACGTGGCTGGAAGGTACTATTTCCTTCTTGCTTTCTTTCTTTTTCTTTTCTTTCTTCCTTCCTTTCCTCTTTCTTTCTTTCTTTCTTTCTTTCTTTCTTTCTTTCTTTCTTTCTTTCCTTTTCTCTTCCTTCCTTCCTTTCCTCTTTCTCTCTTTTCTTCCTTCCTTCCTTTCCTCTTTCTCTCTTCCTTCCTTTCCTTTCTTTCTTTCTTTCTTTCTTTTCTTCCTTCCTTCCTTTCCTCTTTCTCTCTCTTTTCTTCCTTCCTTTCCTCTTCCTTTCTCTCTCTCTCTCTTCCTTCCTTTCCTCTCTTTCGTCTCTTTCTTTCTTTTCTTCCTTCCTTCCTTTCCTCTTCCTTTCTCTCTCTCTTCCTTCCTTCCTTTCCTCTTCCTTTCTCTTTTTCTACCTTCCTTCCTTCCTTTCCTCTTCCTTTCTCTCTCTCTCTCTTCCTTCCTTCCTTTCCTCTGTTTCTTTCTTTCTTTTCTTCCTTCCTTTCCTCTTCCTTTCTTTCTCTCTCTCTTTCTTCCTTCCTTTCCTTTTCCTTTCTCTCTCTTTTTCTACCTTCCTTCCTTCCTTTCCTCTTCCTTTCTCTCTCTTCCTTCCTTCCTTTCCTCTTCCTTTCTCTCTCTCTCTTCCTTCCTTCCTTCCCTCTTTTTTTCTTTCTCTCTCCCTTCCTTCCTTCCTTTCCTCTTCCTTTCTTTTTCTTCCTTCCTTCCTTTCCTCTTCCTTTCTTTCTCTCTCTTTTTCTTCCTTCCTTCCTTCCTTTCCTCTTCCTTTCTTTCTTTCTTTTCTTCCTTCCTTTCCTTTCTTTCTCTCTTTCTTTCTTCCTCCCTTTCTTTCTTTCTTTCTTTCTTTCTTTCTTTCTTTCTCTCTTGTATTTAATTTATGTGTGAGGAAACAAATGCAAATATTAACATACCTGGTCATCAGTGAGGTCAGGATCTACACTCGGGAAACCGGGCTTCCATGCCGAATCATGAGAGAGTTGTAAAATCAGCGTGGGGTTACAAGAAGGTATTTTCCAGGAAAGGAAACTTCATGCTCTTAAAGAACATGTCAGTATCTGATGGAAACACCTAATGATTTTTTTCTTCTCCACCACAGAGCACACCCATCATTCCTACCCAGAAACTAGCAGCACCGTGAGTGGCCCGGTTCTCCGGCTAGTGCAGATGCCTGGGTTCGTGTCTCCTTGCCAGGCTGGCCCCTTTATTCATCCTTTTCTCCCAGAGGGTCCAAGTGTGACCCTAGCTTTCTTCTAGCATCGCCCCACATTCTCCAGCTGAGTTTTTGTCTCTCTTGGACGCTGAAAAGAGTGTCATGGTGTCCCCCTCCCTTCCTCTTCTCTGTGCCAGAAAATGACTCTGAGTGTTTCTGAGGAATTTTACAGCCTTCAAAAGAAGAAGAGAATATAAGGGGTTGAAATAACATCATAGAGAAATTTCAAACTTAGAAGCAGCCTTAAAAGCTTGATAGTTATACCACTTACTCGTTTCTCCTTGGGATGTAAATGTAACTAGGTCAGACTCTCTAAGGTTCCTTCTTTTCTCTGGCCCATCATTTTGGTAAAAACTGGATCCGGACAATCCAGTTCCTCCATCTCTCATTTACTCCCGGGGCTGGAGCCTCGGGGATCGGCTTCCTTTGATGAGGAAGGCATCATCCTTCTCCGCCCTCCAGCCAGTCTCCTCTGTAAGTCTGCATGGGAAAAAATACAGATACTTACAAAGCAGGTTGTCAAAGCCTCAGGTACGATTTATTTAAATGTCGAGGAAAACTCAGACTGCCAGTCTTTACATCCGTCAAGTCATTCTTCACACGAACATGCAAACCAAGGTGTCTTTCCTTTGCTGTTGCTTTCCTCTCCGTCTGTTTTCTGGACTCCCAGGTAGCAGCACCTCCTCATTCAGCAACATTTTGCGAAGCACCTGCCAAGAACCAGGCACTGTGGAGGGCACGGGGCGTCACATACGTCACATACTCGTCCCTACCCTTTCGAGGCCACTCCTCATCTTCCCAACACGTCTTTGTAACAGACTGCATTAGCTAGGGAATATGCACAGTATTTGCTTTCAAATCACGGTTTGGATTGTTTCCCTGAGTAGGCTCCTGTAGACCTTATTCATGGTGTATTTATTCACTTGTTAGCCTCAACTAGTGCCACTTTTTTTTTGTCTGCAGTTTAACCGTTTTTCTTTCTGAATACCCCCACTGAAAGCTGATCTAACATTATCCTATGGACGTTGACCCTTGTCTGAATTATCTGGAGGGCCAAGGGTCCTAATGCATCACAGACTGTCAGACCACACATTGGTGCTGGACCATCAGGTACACATCAGTCGTGTGGGTAAAGGTCAGAATCATCAGATAAAGACCCAGAAGACTCACGCACAAAAATGAAAAGGCTCTAGCACTCAACCTGTGTCTGAGTTTTGTCCCTGATATAATACAATTAAAAAACAGGGAATCTAGGGGCACCAGGGTGGCTCAGTCAGTTGGGTGTCCGACTTCGGCTCATGGTCCGTGAGTTCGAGCCCCGTATCCAGCTCTGTGCTGCCAGCTCAGAACCTGGAGCCTGTTTTGGGTTCTGTGTCTCCCTCTCTCTCTGTCCCCTCCCCCTCTCATGCTGTGTCTCTCTCTGTCTCTCAAAAAAACAGCAAAAAAAATTTTTTTAAGTTAAAAAAAAAAGCAGGGAATCTATTTTTTAGACTTACCTAAAAATATCTAAAAATAGATTCATCTAAAAATCTATTTAAAACAGAGATCTAAACAGGCTGTAGATCCTAGAATGCCTCTTCACATTTTTAACTATTATAGTCTATAAAATTATACTTGGTATTTGTAGCTAAATAATTGTCACTTCTTACCAGGTGATAATTTCTACTGGAGACCTATAATTAAGTGAAAAAGAAATAAGCCAAACACATTACGTGAAAAAGAAAGAAGAATTTGTCACTTCACAAGCTGTGCCTTAAACATCTTAGCAAATTTTTACATGTTCGTGTATCAGAATCAGAGACTATAGTAGGTAATTTGTCTATTAGCAAAAGAAAAATTGTGAGATTGACAAAGAATTGTAATGCACTGTTAATGAATGTTAATGATACTACTCTCATAAAAGGGATGCGTTGGTTTTTACTTTTTTGAAAAGCTGATTCATATCTTTTAAGTAGGATGTCATATCAAAATGATGGCTTCCTTCAAGGAATTTCCTTGTTTCCTTAAATAGTGAGGGGGGGAAATGGTGTTAAAATTTAAAAGCTCTCTAGGCTTCAATACTTTGAAGAATATGGTAAGATAAGCTAAAAACCATATACTTTTATGTATTTCCAATGAGTTGTAAGTTGGTTCAGTATTGCTGAAAAAAAGTCTGACACCATATCAGGAGTCCTCAGTGTATTCATATTCTTTGATCATTAATCCATGTCTAAGAGTTTATACTAAAAAATAAGGAAATGGTTTAATACACACACATACAAATACGTGTAACACAGCATTATACATATTAGTGCAAGCTTGAGGACAACCTAAATGTCCCAAACAAGAAAAGTTAGGGGTGTGGCTCAGTCAGTTGAGTATCTGACTCTTGATTTTGGCTCAGGTCATGGTCTCAGGATTGTGAAATCAAGACCCACATGGGGCTCCAAGCTAAATATGGAGCCTGTTTAAGATTCTCTCTCTCTCTCTCTGCCTCTCCCCTGCTAATTTTCTCTGTCTCTCTCTCTCTCAAAAAAAAAAAAAAAAAAAAAGTTAAAAAAAAAGAGAAATTAAATAAATTATGGCATATCCATTACAATGTAATGTTTAATATACAACAGAAAAATTGCATTTTTGAAATGACAGGTTAAATATAATTACATGTAAAAGTGCTAAAATTTAACATGCTACATGTTAAAATCAAGATATAAGACATTACATGCAATATAATCCCAGTTAAAAATTATTATGTTTCTATATGCATTAGATGGTCTGGAAACAAAAATAGTGGCTGTTATTCCTAAGCAGTAAAAAATACACTTAAAATTTTGAAAATATTGTCCACATTCTCTCAAGTAACTTTTAATGACAATATATTATTAAATCACATTTAGACACCTTAAATATAATCTCTACTTAACAATATAACTTTTATACTTTTTTTTTTTTTTTTAAGTAGACTCCACATCCAGCATGGAGCCCAACACAGGGTTTGAACTCACAACCCTGAGGATCAAGACCTGAGCTGAGATCAAGAGACAGATACTTACTTGATTTTGGCTCAGGTCACGATCTCACGATTACGGGATCAAGCCACGCATCAGGCTCTGTGCTGAACATGGAGCCTGCTTAGGATTTTCTCTTACCCTCTTTCTCTCTGCCCTGCCCCTGCTCATGCTCACACGTGTTCACTCTCTCGCTCAAAAACAACAAAAAAGAGTCGGGCCCTCAACCAACTGAGCCACCCAGGTGCCCCTCTATCATTTAAATACTGTAAGCATAAATTTTGAAAGGTTGGGTGAAACAGAAGCAAACTTGGATTGCTAACATTACATAACTCATGAACAAAGTGGGAGGAATGAAAAGAACAGTGCTCAACAAAGCATTATTATTTTTTGCTTTATTGAGCTGTAATATCCATATAATAAATTGCATATATTTAAGGTATAAAATGTTTTGACATATTTATACTCTCATGAAACCATCACCACGATGTGGATACTGAATGTTAATACCATTCTAAAATGTTTCCTTGTACATTTTCATAATCTATTCCTCACTTCCCCCAACCGAAGTTCAGGCAACCACTGCATTAGGTTCTGTTGCTACAGATTAGTTTGCATTTCCCAGAATTTTATATAAATGAACTCATTCACCTTGTACTTTTTGGCCATGCTTTTTTCACCTTAGAATAACTACTCTGAGATTCATTCATGCTGTTACATGTATGAATAGTTTCGCTTTCACCGTGGAATAGTGTTTCCTATATCACAATATGCTTATCCATTTGAGCATTCATAGACATTTGAGTTGTTTCCAGTTTTTGGCTCTTATAGACAAAGCGTCCATGAGCATTTATGTATAAATCTTTGTGTAGAATGGACTTCTGTTTCTCTTGAGTAAATGTCCAGGTGTGGAACGGCTGGGTCAAATTATAGGTATGTGTACAACTTACCAAGAAACTGCCAAACGGGTTTTCACGGCCGCTGCACCTGTTCACATTTCCACCAGCAGTGTATGAGAATTCCAGTTTTTTCCTACTCTCACCAACACTCGATATTGTCAGCCTTTTTAATTGTTGCCAATCTAGTAGTTGTGTCATGATATCTCATTATGATTTTAATTTGTAATTTGTATTTCTTTAGTGGCTCATGATGACCTTTTCATGTGTTGTCATCCATGTATCCTCTTTGCTGAAGTGTCTGTTCAATTATTTTGTCCATTTTAAATAAAGGTCACCTTCTGATTGGTTTATAAGAGATATTTTTATATTCCAGATAAAGTCTTTTGTATGATAAAGGTTTTGCAAAGATTTTCTCCAAGGGTGTGGCTTGCTTTTTCATTTTCATGGCAGTCTTTAAAAAAAATTTTTTTTAATGTTTATTTATTTTTGAGAGACAGAGAGAGACAGAGGACAGAATGTGAGCAGGGGAGGGGCAGAGAGAGGAAGACACACAATCTGAAGCAGCCTCCAGGCTCCGAGCTGTCAGCACAAAGCCCAATGAGGGGCTCGAACTCACGAACCACAAGATCATGACCTGAGATGAAGTCGGATGCTTAACTGACTGAGCCACCCAGCTGCCCCCATGGCAGTCTTTTAAAGAGCAAAATTTTTTTTATCTTGATGAAGTATAATTTACTATTTTTTTTTCCTTTTCACTTAGTGCTTTTTGTGTCATATTTAAGAACACTTTAACAAACCAAATGTCACTAAGGTTTTCCCTTATGATTTCTTCTAGCTTATATTTTATATTTAGGCCTATACCATAATAGATTTCAAGTTAATTTTTGCATATGATGTGAAGTAGATTTTGAGGTTCATTTTTGAGGGGTATAGTTATCCAAATTTTCTAGTAGTATTTATTAAAAAGATTTTCCTTTCCTCATTGAATTGCCTTAGTACCTTTGTAGAAAACCAACTGAATTTATTTCTAGACACTCTTCCTAAATGTCTATTTTATGCCAATTCCACACAACTTTGATTACTGCAGACTTATCATTTTTTTAATGTTTGAGAGAGAGACTGTGGGTGGAGGAGGGGCAGAGAAAGAAGGGGAGAGATAGAATCCCAAGCAGGCTCTGTGCTATCAGCATGGAGACCAACTCGGGGCTTGATCTCACAAGCCGTGAGATCATGACCTAAGTCAAAATCAAGAGTCGGATGCCTAACTGAATGAGACACCCAGGTGCCCCTAGTAATTATGAAATCAAATGGTGTGTATCTATTAACTTTATTTCTTGTTTTGAGTATTTGAGGTACTTTGCATTTTCATATGAATTTTAGAATCAGTTTATGAAAAGCTACAGAAGACAAAAATTAGTGGTTTTGATTGGGATTTCACTGAATTTAAAGATTAACTTGGGAAGAATTGATATTTTAACAATACTGATTCTTCTAATTTATGAAAACATTTTATGTCTCCATTAATTTAAGTCTTCTCTAATTTCTCTAAGCAATGTTTTATAGTTTTTGATGTATAGGTCTTAAACATGTTTGGACAGCTTTATCCCTAAATATTTAATATTTCTGCTGCTATTATAAATGGCATTGATTCTTAAATTTCAAGTTGAGATTGTTCTTCACTAGTATATAGAAATATGCTTGATTTTTATATATTAATCTTGTATCCTGTAACATTGGTACATTCAATTATTAATTTTAGTACATTTTTTTGGTAATTCCATCAGATTTTATATAGGTGATCATGTTGCCTGTAAATAAAAATAGCTTTATTCCTTTCTGATATGTGTGTCTTTTATTTCTTTTTCCTACTTTATTGCACAGCCTAAGATCTCCAGTACAGTCTTTTTATGTTTTTTCCCTTTTTATTTAATTATTTATAGTTTTAGAGCGAGTGAGCCTGTGAGCATGTGCAAGTGGAGGAGGGGCAACAAAAGAGAGGGAGAGAGAGTCTCCAGCAGGCTCCACACCCCATGTGGAGCCCAATGTAGGGGCTCCACACGTGGGTCAATCTCATGACTCTGAGGTCATGACCTGAGCCGATCTCAAGGGTCAGACGCTTAACTTACTGGGCCACCCAGGCATCCCTCTGGTATAATCTTAAGTAGAAGTAGTGAGAACAGATATCCTTGCCTCATTCCCAATGGTAGGGAAAAGGCATTCAGTCTTTGCTATTAAGTATGATATTAGCTATTGGTTTTCCTTTATGAGATTAAGGGAAATCCTTTCTATTTGTATTTTGCTGAGAGTTTTGTAATGGATGTTGAATTTTTAAATATTTTGAGCATTATTGAAGGTTTGAGCAATTAATTTAACCTTAATTTCTGCACCAAATACATATGAGTAAGTCATCTTTTAGTTTTTTTCTGTAAAATTTTCAATGGCTTTATAGTATCTCCAACTAATAAAAATGATGAATTTTCTCACTCATATTAAACGATAAATTCTCAGCTTCTCTATGGCAGCTTCTATAATAAATAGAACCTTGAGTGATTTGAGATTGAGGACTATTTTCTCCCCACAAGAAATAATTAAAATTTTAGTTTTGGTATATTGTGACAACGAGGGAAGTTAACTAGACAGCAATGACTGCAACGTGCTGATAAATACAGATATTTGGTTTCAAAGACCTATGTGTGTGACCGCAAGTATGTATTGTAGGTGAGGTTTGGGTGGCAGTTCTGTGTCTGTTCTGCACTCCTCTTTGAATAAGTGGAAGCCAACCTGCCATATAGACATTGTGGCTCTCTTTATTTATTGTAATGGGGCATCACAAAGCACAGATTTTAAGGGATGTGGACTAAGGTAAAGTTGGCCTTGATGTAGACTAATGAAATCAAAAGAACCATTGAAAATAAAATTCCCCAAACACCCAGAATCAAAAAGCTGATACCAAAGACCCATTGTTTCTTATCATAGGTGCATAATGTACCATTTTCTTAAAATACACAAAGATAGTATCATAACTTCCAGGCAGATTGTCAGGAAATCCTCTTTAAAAAAAAGAAAGAAAGAAAACAGCCACACCTAATTTACTATTATTTGAAAAAAACCCCACTGGTTTGTGTGATAAAGACTAAAATAGACTGATTATACACCTGGCCAGCAGCCAAGCCCTTCTTCTGTGAACTCTGAGATAATGGACCTTCATTGTTCAGTTTGTTATCATTGCCAATTCCTGCCAGACTGGTCCTCAGCAGTTACGTGGGCTTCTGCCATTTATCAAGCCTGACCCTTAAAAATCTCTCTCTACTTGTCCAAAACAACAATTCATTTGTTTAGTAAACATACATTTGACAAAATTTGCGAGGTTCACAAGTAATTGGTTAAGTTTCCACTCTTTGTAAATAGATACGTCACAATTTTCCCTAAGGCAGCAATATAGCTGTGTAAAACCATATTGCCTCAGGGAAAGCAGTAAAATCAGCTACATTTATCTTTGGTAGAGACGTCTCCCTTCTTTAATTTGACAATGAATCATTTTAGATCTCACTAAAATACAAATTTTCTATTATTTAAAGGAAGTCACATTTGGTAAAACATCAGATAACAAACTCTAGCATGCAGAATTAGTGATAGTGTTACAAAATTATATAGCTTTAAAGCAAAAAGGGATCTGAATCACTCAGGGATCTGAGAAGTTCTTGTAGAAATCTTATGCCAGCTTTGGTCTTCTAGAGATGAAGATTTCATTGTGTCCTTTGGTCTTTGTACCATTTAACTTCTATACTACCAGGGTCAGAAAGTTCTTTTGTCGAGATTTCTTTTTGCATTTTAATGACAAAATCCTCCAGTCTGCTCTTTTTAGGAATAGGATCTTTTTTCTCAGTTAGACTCTAAACCTGCTCCTCGGAGATGGTCCTATATATACATATAAGTGTGCTTCCTTCTGATGTGGGTGTGTAAGTCTATGTTACAAAACAGACTGTAAGGGAGAAAGATAGGAAGACAAAAACAGAAGGAAAAAGTCTACATTCAGTTCCTCAATTCACCTTGGAAAATTCTGAAAAGTGAGCCCAGAAATAAAAATTAAAGAAGAGAAAGACAGGAAGTAGGAATGTAAATACTGACATATTAGTCACAGAAAATTATGATGGATTTTTGTCAGTGTCCTACTTGACTTGCTTACATTCTGCAGAAGAGATTAAGGAAAGGCAACATATAACATCTTAATACAAAGGAAGAAAAAGTATCTTTTTTAAAGGTAGGAATCTACTTCTAAAATGTCCCTCAACCTCTGGCAATTTGAGAGTTGGGCAAACAGCCAGCCGTGTGTCCCGTCAGTGAGACTGGCTGAGCTGGTAGGCAAGCTGAGTTATGGGAACTTTCTCTGGCTTCCTCAAAGCTCTTACACATCCCAGGAGTTCACAACAATATTTGTCCACGAGTTCCATGGATCATCTGTGGGGTTGAGTCCCAGTGTTTTCCTCAAGGCTGTAATCTCCAAGACCCCACTCCCTGGGAAGGCGGAGGAAGAAATGACAGGGCAGGATCCAGGATTGGGAGTGGGTTTGCTTCCGTGGCCACGTTAACAGCCTGAGCAATTGTGGGCACTGCTTATGAACTCGGCCACTGCCCCACCCCCAGTAGGTCACCTACTTTCTTGTGCTTCCAGATATCCTGTGGCTTAATATGAGGCACTAATCTAATTGTAGTGATCATTTCACAATATATACAGATCTCAAATGATCTCAAATGAACATAACACCAATGTTATATGTCAACTGTATGTCAATAAAGCTGGAAAAAACTAAATAAAGGCACTGAAGACTATTTATTTCAGGGGCCGTTCTAAGATATGACGGCAGGATTTCCTGCCAGAGAAGACAGATGCTTTTCTTTAGAATAATAAACATTCCACAATTCCATAGAGGCAATCCTTTGTTTGTTTCTCCAGCCGGACGATGGGAAGTCACAGGCCTCACGCCCAAGGCCGCTGCGTGAGCACAAACTTCCAGAGAAAGCACAAAGGAAAGGTAGAAATCCCTAGGAAGAAAGGTAGGAGTGTGCCCTGCGGTCCAGAACCCCTCCCCACCATTTCTCTCCGCCACCAACGATTCCCTGGCTCTAAAGCCATCGCCACCCTGTGTGCTTCTCACAGCATTTCCATTATTTACCCTGATTTAGGTGTGGGAAATCACTTTCCCCCTTGGTTCAGCTGGGACCTGACTGAAATTAAAAATCAAAACAAAACAAAACACTGAAGGAAAAGCAAGCAAATATAAGAGCAGAGAAATGGATAGGTTTACATAGATTTTTTTTTTTTTTTTTTATCCTAATCTCACTGAGGTCCGGGCTGCTTAGCTTGGCTCTGTTTGTAGAGTTTGCCAAGCTCCGGTGGTGTTTCTTGGCCTCCACGCCGTCTGGCCTGATGGCGTTCGAGGCTGGATGGAGCTCCTCAGATTTCTGGTGCAGTGTTACTTTGGAACAAACGATCTCTGGTGGAATCTCAGGAAGGATTTTTGGTTCCTTTCTGGCACTTGCTTCCGTGCCTATTCTCTGGGATCAGCCCTGGGATTGTCAGCTGCAGCTTGGGGCTCAACTGCTTTTCTTCTCATGCCACCCCCTCGCCTCACTTCCACCCAACCCCAACTCTGTCTGCCCAGCTTTGCCTCTCTTTCTGAGTAGGAAAAGCATTTGCCTCGCTGACCTGAAAGGATCCTGCTCCATTTATGTTCAGCATCGCCATTCTGGTTAGTCTTCATGACTCTGGCCCTTGGAAATCCTGCTTTGCTCTAATCCCTTCTTTTCTGCCTCATTGGTCTGTCTCAAGTGGGTTGTTAGGGCTGGGTTTATTTACCCTTTGGGGGAAATACAGCACAGTTTCTAAATTATAGTCTCCATCAACATCTGTAGGGTGATCCCTACATATCAATACGACCAGGTTGGGTGGCTGTTCTGTTCACACCTTCTATGTCTTCACCAATTTTTTGTCTAGTTGTTCCACTGGTCACTACAAGAGGAGCTCTGAAGTCTCCAACTGCAACTGGCGAACTCCCTCTCCTTTCTGTTCTGTCAGTTTTGACTTCATATTTTTGGGGGCCGATTTTAGATATTCTTTTACAATTTTTTTTAAACCAGAACATTTATTGTGTGACTAATCACTGAAATCCTTCAGATGAACTGGATGCTGCAACAGCTGCCCTCTTGTTCCTTCATGGAATCCAGGTCGGAATCTGTGGTGTGTAATTTTTAGGTGCGTCATTTGACCGGTCCCAGTGGTATTTCTTCCTTTAGCCTTGGCACTCCAGTTATACTTTCTCTTCCGCTTGGCAAGATAGCCACATTTGCCACAGGTTGACTTCTGAAGGTGGTAGGCCTTCAAGCCACAGCGGCGGCTAAACACATGCATCTTATTGCGGTGCTTTCCAAACGTTGATGTCCCCTTCGTCATCTTGTTTCCGCGGCTCAGACCAAAGAGCTCTGTTTACAATTATTAAATCTTGACTGACTCATCAATCAAAGGTCATGAGAAATAGTTTTCTTAGAGTATATTTTGAACGATATATCTGGCCCAGCTACTATACACTTTGTTTGCGTTATGTATCTCTTCCCATCCTTTTGCTTTCAACCTGTTTTGAGTCTTTGAATCTAGGGGCGCCTGGGTGGTTGAACGTCCAACTTCAGCTCAGGTCATGATCTCACGGTCCATGAGTTCAAGCCCCGAGTCGGGCTCTGTGCTGGCAGCTCAGAGCCTGGAGCCTGCTTCGGATTCTGTGTCTCCCTCTCTCTCTGCCCCTACCCCATTCATGCTCTCTCTCTCTCTCTCTCTCTCTCTCTCTCTCTCTCTCTCTCAAAAATAAATAAGCATTAAAACATAAAATGAGGCCAAGTTGTCCACACCCAGACAAGGGGAGAATCTTAGATATATGTTTTTTTTTCCTCAAGGGTTTCTCTTTGTCCAGGTAATAGACATTTTTTCTATTTTATCCTAGTTATGATTATTTGAGCTTCTCGGATCTGCAGATTTAAGTTTTCCATCAAATTTGAGACGTTTTTGGCCATCATTCTTCGAATATGTTTTCCTGCCCCATTTTGTCTCTTGTTTCTTTCTGGGATTCCTATTTCGTGTTTGATGTTTGTCTCACAAGTCTTCGGGGCTCTCTTCACTTTCCCTGAATCTTTTCTTCATTCTGCTCTTCAGACTGAATAATTTCCAGTGCTCTATTTGGAGCTCACTGATACCTCCTTCTGCCATCTCCAATCTGTTGTTGAACCCATTTAGTGATTTTTTTGGAAAATGTCAGTGTGGTTTTTTTCAACTCTAGAATCTGTGTGTGTGTGTGTGTGTGTGTGTGTGTGTGTGTGTGTGTGTGTGGTTTCTATTTCTCTTCTGACATCCTTGAGCTGTTGAATTGTCATATTTCCTTTAATTATTTGAACGTATTTGTCATAGTTGCTTTGAGATCTTTTCCTGATAAAGTCGACATCTGGGCTGACTAGAAGTCAGTTTCTATCAAATACTTTTGTCTCTCAAGTATGAGTCACACTTCCCTGTTTCTTTCCACATCTCATAATTTTTTTGTAGAAAACTGGACCTTTTAACTAAATGTTGCAGCAACTATGAATTTTGACGTATTTTTTTGTAGTGCTGCGGAATTACCTTCCCCCACAGTACGCAGCTGCTGACGTGTCTGCTGAGATTTTTTTAACTGTAATTTTTATTTCCCGCAGCCTGATTTCCTAGGGCTTCCTTTTATGTCTGCATCGCTTAATAGTCAGCCGGTGACCCGGGCAGAGGTTGTTTTCAAACACCCCGAGCCTGCGAGGCCTCCACGCTCCACTGATCCATCCATGTGGCGGGTCAGCAGTATGTTCGAAGCTTAGCTGGTTGTCACGTGTCCTTCGGTGTTGCTTTCTACGGAGCTCTGCTGGGTCTCCTCTGTGCATGTGTGGAGAGTGTACTTAGCATGGCGGAGATGAGTTAATGCTTCAGTGTCACCCTCAGATGCAGACAAGTAAAAACCACAGAAGCGCAAGACACTGATACAGTCATGAAGAGGTGTCTTGGAAGAGGAAGAGCTGAAGAAATATCACGGGAGCTTGTCAAATATCACGGGAGAGGAAACCATCATGGGGCCATTCACTCAGTCGCTGAGGAGGTAGTTCGTGTGTGTCTCTTGAAATGTTAGGCTTACCTCATTGTATTGTGACCTTGTGGTCCTATATATATTTTAAGTCCAACTTGTCAATATGGCATAAAATACCCTTTAATATCTAGTGTGGTGTCTTCTCACCAGCCTCCTTCTCCTCTTGGCATCCACTGCCGCACCCCCATGAGGTCCCCACATCTCCTGTAACTTCCTTCCACAGGCGTCGACTTGCCTGACCACCTTGGGCCCACAGAGAATGTTATACATTTTGTGACACCATTTCCAATTTCCAAAGCAAAGTATCCTCAACTCTCTTGTGTGTTACAAACACAGGCTAAAGATGAAATTTTGTAAAGCAAAGTGCATGGGGGGAAAAAAAGAGGGGTTTTGGTTAAACATGATAGACTGAACAAAAGAAACGACTTAGGACTTTTCTCCTGAAAACTCATTAAAGTCATTTAAGTGCCTATTGGGAGAAGATAAAAAGAAGTGAAATAGTTTCTGCCCTCGAGCTCCAGAAAGATTCAGGCATGCAGTCTTCAGCAATGTTTGAAGGCAGGGGTGTAGGGTTGGGCCAGACACAGGAAAGTGGTAGAAAGGAGCAGCTGGTACACTCAACATCTGCTCCCCCAGCCTAGGACCCCTCCCTCACCTCTGCAGAAGGCTGGGGCGGAACTCACTCTCCGGAGAAACCGAACCTCACAGGGGGAGGCCTAGCCGAATACTGAAAAAGGCATGTTTGGCGGGTATCAAATTCAAGTCTTAATAATAATTAGTGGGCTCTCCCAGAATCCTTAGAGGCAAGCTTATATTATACCCTCTAGACCACAAACTGGAGGATTTCTTTTATGTGAAACTGACGGCCCTAAGCTAAGGACTTTTACATGCTGATATGTGGAGGAGGCTGCCCAAAGAAAGGGCTGCATCCCTACTCAAGTAATCGATATCTACGCCCATCCATTGATGATCCTGCCCCTGCGTGAAGGGCTGCCGATCAGCTATTTCTTTTCTTTCCTTCCCTACTCCCCCCAACCTGAGCTGTAGAAATTATTCTTCACTGGGTAAGTCTTTAAAGTGAAAGAATATTAATTTTAGCGCTGACCAAAGCCTGGGCCCTGGGGCATCGCTCAGCCTCTCTCACCTCCTGAAGGGGTTTGGTGAAGAAACATCACGTACCAACCCTCTGCCTCTGGACAGGCTGCTTCAAACCTTGTTAGCTGAAAAGAGCTCATGCTTCAGGAGACTCTAACAGATGATTTGCCTTTGAGGTATAGATCATTCTCATCAAAATTAGTATCCCAAGTTGCCTTGTTTGTGCTCTAAGAGTTTCCAGTAGGTAATTTACTTACAGTAAACGATCTGCTCCCTCTGCAGACCTGGAATCAGCCGGTGCAAGAAAACTCCTAACGTGAACAGCCTCATGTTCCTCTTAGAAAAGGGACAAAGAGAACATTCTCCTTTTCTATTACTCAGGGAGAAAACAAGCAACAGACAGCAGAGGCTGTAGTGATGACAGTGGAGCCTGGTGACAGGCCAACCTATGGCAGGGCCCCCGGCTGCTGATGAGGGGACAGTGGCAGATGCGGTCTCTATGGAACCGGTGGCAGCTTAGGTGATAGGCAGTGACACGGCATCTTCTCATGGTGAATCCAGCAGCGACAGGGGCTGAGGTGGCCGCGGCCCAAGGACGACGGACCTTGATGGTGTGGGACACACAGCAGCTATTGGCAAAAGGCTGTGACACAGCTGCTGTGACACAGTTGCTGTGACTGTAAGAACTGGAAAGAGGAGAGGAATTCTTCCCAACGAGCAATGAGATCTATTCTCTTAATTCACAAGGGGGACGCTGCTGCCCGTAGAGCTCAAGGCCACCGTCAGTTTGTGGGAGAGCTGTTTCTTATGGCTGTGAGCTGTGGACTCAGCTCTTCACAAACTTCCAGGTAAATAGTCTGCTCGGCTCAACGGTGTTTCTGGTAAACACCGTCTTATGTGGCCCAGGAACCCAGAAAAGGAGGAGGGTCGGGTGACCGGTTGCAACAGACAGGAGCTGCAGGTCTCTGTGTGACCTGAGTGGCAGTGTGACCCCAGTGGTAAGCCCCAGCCTTTGAGTTCCCTTTCTTGGTGACTGTGGAGGACAGTTCCCCGTCCCGCCCTCTCATGGGTGCACTGGCGTTGCTGTCCGCTCGGGGCCAGGCACGGAGAACCAGGGGGGCTGCTGATGGGGGCGAAGATTCCGTGTGAGCAGGGGCTACAGACTCAGGAGCGGCTGGCCTCTTCCACATTCTCTAACACCGTGACTCTCTTCTGTGTTGCTGACCAATTCCCCAGTGAATGGCTGTGAACCGGGTCTAGCCAGACAAGAAAGTTCTTGTTCTTTCAATCACCCCAAGGCTCCAAATCTTCAGAACTTATTCCCTGGCTCTTCCCACACACGGTGCCCATCTGTCACACACGAGCGTGCAACCACCATATTCTGGCTCTAGAAAAACTGCTTAACTCCAATCTTAATCCTAATCCTTTTTACATTTTTGTCAGTGTCAGCTGGGCCTTCAGCAAGGTTTACCTAGTCCTGTTCTTGAGAATGAAATTTTTAAAGTTGAAAATACAAATCAAGTTTGTATATTAAGAGGATATACACACACGTTTTTATTTACAATGAAAGTGGAGGCAGGATAGAGCGATGGAACCTTGTATCCGGGGAGGTAAGGGCCAATGTGGTCTGTGCCGTACGTTTTTGACCTAAGATACAATCCGGAGAGGGAGAAAAGCCTGTCAGGAAATAGTGGAGTCACAGTGAGCCAGGCTGGGGGGCCCTGGGCTGGTCATACTCAGGACCTTCAGAAAAGAGCTAGGGTCCAGGCAGCTGATAACCCCGGGTCATTAGTTTAGAGCCACCCCCTCTCCAGACAGCCCCACAGACAAGCCCTGATCTCTTCTCTCAGGAGCAGGTATCACTCTCTTCTCTTGCCTACTCTCCTGCAAACATCGCCACTCCTCTCCCACTGCACGTCAGCCAACACAGTCCCAGAATGAACGTTCAGGACCCAAGGCTGAGATGTGATAAGCCTCCTTAGATGCCATATGCCGGCTTGGAGAGGGGGGACAGAATAGGCAGAACTGAGCATTGACCTCATCCTCATTGCCACAATTTTTAGCTTATCCTACATTTGAGAACATTCCCCAACAGGAAATAAAAATGGATATGCAACCAAAGTGTCTTTTCAATCAGAAAAAAAGCATTTTGCCACTGTAAAGGTGGCATATCCCCTCCCAAGGTGAGATGGAAAAGAACCAACTGGAAGTTTCCCTATGCACTGGGCTGGAGTGGATGGATAGCCCTGTTGCTTGTGGAGGTCACAGCTGTGGTTTGGACAGTGTTATGGCACTGCTAATCTTTTGTTCTGAGCTCTGACCTGTTAGGTTTTAGGTCGCTTTTTGTTGTTGTTGTTGTTGTTGTTATGGAGCATGGTTTGTGTCCTCCTTCCCCCATCCATCTACTTCCCGATATGAGGGTTTGGGGAGGTAGGGCCTTCGGGAGGTGATTGGAATTAGATGCGGTCATTGGTGTGGAGCTCTCGTGAGCGGGACTGGCGCCGTTATACAGGTCAGGAGAGATCTTGCCTCCTCTGCCGGGTCGGCCATGAGACGACACGGTGAGAAGGCACCCGTGGGCAACCCAGAAAGGGGCTCCCTCCAGAGCCATGCCGACGCCCTGATGCTGTCTCCCGAGCTGTGAGAAATGAATGCATACTGTTCCTGTGCCACCCGTGTGTGCTATTCCGTTAGAGCAGCCTGGGCTAGACGTCGTTAGAAGCGGTGATTCGATAAGACTGGTGACTGGGCTCAGGAGGGAAGACTTGGAACACAGGCCTTACGAGACCCACACGCAGGACGTTGGCTTCGTTGACACAGAACTCCCAAAAGGGAAACAACAAAAAGATAAAAATGCATTTAAATCTGCACAGCTTATAGGACCATTAATTCAGGACATGGGTTATTTATTTATTTATTTATTTATATTTTAAAATGTTTATTTGTTCATTAACTTTTTAAAGTTTATTTATTTATTTTGAGAGAGAGACAGAGAGAGCGAGCAGGGGAGGGGCAGAGAGAGAGGGCGACAGAATTCCAAGCAGGCTCTGCACTGTCAGCACAGAGACCGCTGCAGGGCTCCAAGTCAGAAACCAAGAGTTCATGACCTGAGTGGAAACCAAGAGTCCGAACCTTAACCTCTGAGCCACCCGGTGCCCCATCCCCCCCTTGTTTTTTTTTTTTTTTTTTTTTTTTTTACCGTAGGAACAGCCTTTATTGTTTGCGGCGGGAAGTGAAAGAGGAGGGGACACGACAGCTCTGGCTCCAGAGGCGGCTCCTTGGACCCTTTCTCTGTCTTGGGAGAGCTATTTATTTTTGAGAGAGAGAGAGAGCCAGGAGAGGGGCAGAGAGAGAGAGGGAGACACAGAATCGCAAGCAGGCTCTAGGCTCCGAGCTGTCAGCACAGAGCTGGACGCAGGGCTCAAACTCACGAACCATGAGATCATGACCTGAGCCGAAGCGGGATGCTTAACCGACTGAGCTGCCTAGGCACCCCAAGACATGGCTACTTTAAAATGCGTATATACCTTTTCTGCTATATATTACTTTTGAAGTAAGACTGATGACATACGAGACATACAAAAGCAACAGGAAAACAAACAAAAAGGACAAATAAATGCAAGAGAATGTGAATTACATATTTGCAAATGTTGTACCATAACAAATAAGGCCTGTAAAGAGCTCTTCATTTTCTATCCCAAAAATATTCCAAAGAAGTGAATCTGCCATCTGCCAGAGAATTGAGGAACACAGAGGCTGGAGATGATACTCCTTCGGGCCTCCTTTGGAAGCTCCACTGCATTTTCCCCATATTGCACTTCTTAGTGGCAGTTCAAAAAACAAGTGCTATAAATTTGGAAATAGTGTTGAAATCTCTCAGTGGCTAAATGTCTAACAGTAGATCTCAGGGCTTTTAGGACTTTAAAATATCTCTGTCCTGTTTAACTGACTTTTAGTTTAGTTTAATACGCAGGCCGTTAAAAAAATATTACTTAGCTGTATTCTTTGCTGATTGGTTGGTTTTGAGAAAGCATAGGCATGTGCGTGTGCCAGTGGAGGAGGGACAGAGGAAGATGAAGAGAATCCCAAGCAGGTTCCATGCTCAGTGCAGAGCCCCATGTGGGGCCTGATCCCAAGACCCTGGGATCACGACCTAAGCTGAAAGCAGGAGTCAGATACTCAACCGACTGAGCCACCCAGGCACCCCTGATACATAGGTCATTTTAATGGAAATTGGTACTAACATGTAAATAAGTCACAAATGCAGAGTTACACAATATAGTCAAAATACATGTTTTGAAACATTTCTATACTCGGTGGCAGTAATGATGACATGTGGTCCAAAAGAGTCTTAAAGCTTGAACTTTATATAGAGATTTGACTATAAATGCTTAGACTGTATACACAACTACAAAAAATACAAAAAAGTTCTCCCAAAGAGGAAAAATGGTCAATTGCACAGCAAACCATCTGATGTATGTACACATTGAAAACGAGAAACTTTGATATCAGTTCCTGTCTCCTATGACCCTTGAAAAACAGTCTCTTGGATGATGTAATGGTTTTCCCTATACAATTTTAGGAAAATATTTCTATTAACTTTGGAAAGAAATATACTATTTTGTACATAGAGCTGCACAAAGAAATGAAGATCTCTGGTATAAATGAAGGTAAATATAAATTTCTATTTTTCCTTAGCTTAGCTGCTCTAAAAGATAACTGATTATCTAAAACAAAGATCAGTTGTATCAATATGTTTTGTTTTTATAGCATATAGTAGAAAGGACGGATGGGTAGAAGTGGAAATATATTGTTGTAAGGCTCTTAAACAATATACAAAGTACTATAATATTATTTGAAGGTGGACTGTGATGAGTTAAAGATGTATATTTAAATCCTAGGGTAAGCACTAAAATTTTTTGAAAATGAGGTAAAAAATAATAAGTCTAGAGTATATATAAAATGGAACCAAAAAAAAAAACAAAACAAAAAAACTCAAGCAAAACACTCCAATAATCCAAAAGGAGGCAGAAAAAGATGGAATGAACAAAACAACTATAAAATGGTAAATTTTAATCCCATCTCATAACTACATTAAATGCAAACGTCTAAACACACTAGTTAAATCACAAAAAACTGTTTGGATAAATGAAAAGATTCGATAGAAAAACAGTACCCAAGAATATACTGTCACAAAAAACTCACCTTAAATATAAAGACAAAGGTTAAAAAATTAAATCTAGCTCAATCCACTATGTATTAGGGCAGACAAAAATCCAGCGCTGGTCAGGTATTACTGCCATCCCTTCTCCACCCACAGTGAGATCGCACAAAAATGTACGAACCTGTAGGTAAACAGGAGGCCTGGCCCTGAGTCTACACAGTTGCCACAGCTACATGTGTTCCTTCTACCACTTACCACATGACGCCATTTTCAGTCCCTCCTCAGGTGTCTCCAAGCATCGGCCAGGTAGACAGACATCCTTTATGATGAACTTCTCTACTAACCAGACTTAGCTACAGAGTAGCCTACCTTTACTCTTGGGACTGCAGCACTCGGTGATGTTGGTAACACCCGTCTGAGGTCCTAGCCCTCTAAGGCACTGTGTGGGAGCCACTCAAGGCCCCACTATTTGTGGGGTCTGATAGTGTCCCACCCTTCCCAATCTTGGGACTCTCCTTCTTTCCTCAGATTAGATCCCTCCCTTCTCTTGAATGATTCAGCCCTATCCTCCAATTAGGCTACATTAAAAAATAAAAACATCTTAGCTCTTCCATGGTGACCAAGAAGCCCTAGACTTTTGCTTACAAAACTCTGGATTTTCTCTGTAAAGGAGGCTGTGATGTGGTGAGGAAGTACCTGTTTATAGGCTAGACTTACATTCACCCATAAATAACAGGAAGACCACCTATAGCCACTTGAAAGATAAAAGCTTATTTTTCTCTCTTAACAAGAAGTACCGGCCTAGGTTCTCTAGGTCACTGCTGTCAGGGTTGATGTATCTGATTCTCCTGACCTTCCTCTCACAGTTACAAGATGACACTGTGGCTCCAGCCATCAATTCTGCATTCAAGGAAGAAAGAAAGGGAGAGAGGCGAATAGGCAACATTTATCTCAACTGTTTTCCTTTTTTTAGGAAAGCAGAATCTTTCTCAGCACCCCTCTCTCTCCACCAGCACGCTCCCCTTGTGTCCCAGGGCCATCTCTAGATGCAAGGAAAGATGGAGAAGTATCCTGCTTTTCAGGCTGTAGAGTTAAGGGTACAAATGGACAAGAGGGTTGGGAATAGCTTTTTAGTAGCCATTTAGCATTATCGTCAATCACCCCCCATCTTTTCTCCTGAGGAGGAAACAAGGCCGAGTTAATTTCTCAAACACAAGGTTCCAGTATTTGTGCCACAGCTGGTTATTACAGAACTGTGAGGTCCGGCACTGCCCATAGGCCCCACGGTACTCCAGTAGGTCTCATAAAGGAAAGAACAGAACATATTGTGCATCAGACACTGGGGGCAAATGGCCAGAAGAGAACAAGGGTTGGAAGAGTTGGGAGTGAAACGGGGCAGAAACACGGAGACACTGAGACAGAGAAGCACACAGAAAGTAACAGCCTGAGGGCCAATGTCTGAGGGAAAGAAATGTCAGATGCCATGTTGTGGCTGGGGCATCAGACCGGTGACTGTCTACACCTACACTGACGGAATGAAGGAATTCTGCAGGCCACATCAAACTCATCTGTTTGTCGCTGTCATTTTGATCTTATCAAACACCTGTACTGCAGTGGGAGAACATGAATGAATTTACACATTACACAATGAAATCTGACATCAATAAAGTTATACCTGACAAATATAGTTTGTTTATAAACTTTAGAAGATACTTTGACATAAATATGAGCAATCTGATAGTTGAGAGGTCACTAAGAGTAAAAACACAGAAGCCAGAGAAATTTAGGTAAATTCTCCATTCAATCCTGCATCCCAATTCCATAGATTTCAATTCTGTTTATGCTACAAATCCCTTTTCTTTTTTTTTTAATGTTGATTAATTTTGAGGGGAGAGAGAGAGTGCACATGTGAGCGTGGGGGAGGGGCAGAGAGACAGACAGAATCCCAAGCAGGCTCCACGCTGTGAGTGCAGAGCCTGACATGGGGATAGATCTCATGAACTGTGAGATCATGACCTGGGCCAAAACCAAGAGTCGGATGCTGAACTGATTGAGGCACCCAGGCGCTCCTAAATTCCTTTCCTTCACATATGCCCAAATCACTGGGAATTGCACCTGTGCACATGTGAACACACACCACAGAACCTGCTTTCTTACTCCCTTTGCTCTTACCAACTCATTTGTCAATTCAACAAATATGTATAGAGCACCTACTCTCTCCTCATACCTGGCCACTTCCCACACTTTAGAACTTAAGGGAGTCATGATGAGAATTACAGGTGGTGGTTTGGGCTGAGGAGATATAAGAGAAAACATATCCACTCTGGACAAATCTGCAGAAACGTCTCTCCCCCACCCCCCTGAGGTTCTGGAAGCAGAGATCAGTAATAAATCAGGAGGATCAATTACACGTCTAGTTCTGTTGCTATCATGCTGGGTATGTCACAAGACTTCTCTCCATTTCACTGCCTTTTCACGAAGACAAAACTGGTATTATTCCTTTCCTTTCATCTCTCGTGTCCAACTACCTACCAGATCTGTCACACAGATAAACAGGATATTGCTGGTCACATTTCTCTGGGAAAAAGCAAAACCAAACTATACATGAAAAACATTTTTCTTCAGTAGAGCTTTTATGTTTACCCCACATGGGTCAGCTCAGAAGGAGGGGTGTGCAACTGTCTTGAGAGCATTAGAGAACTCTGTCACCCACATTTGCACAGCTGCCTTTTCTATTTATAGATGTTCACCAGAACACATATTTGCTTCCTTGTCTGATACCTCATTCTATGTTACATCCATGTATGATCCTATCATCCCTTGTAAATTTCCTTTTTTTTACCATCATCACATTCATTCCTATATACCGGATTTGAAGAGTACTTACAATTTGCCAGGCACTCATTGTTCTAGGCACTGAGGACACAAAAGTGAATGAGACAAAATTCCACGTGCTTTTCAATCTTACATCCTAATAGGAGAGATACACAATGAACACACACACACACACACACACACACACACACACACACACACAGACAGGCAGTGTCAGGGGGTAATAAGTGGAAAGAAAACAAAGCAAGCCAAGAAGGTTGAGAGAAAGAGATGGGGAGGGAACACTGCTTTAGTAGTTTAAGTTAGCAGTAAGGAAAGTCCTCTCTGAAAAGTTGACATTTGAATAGAGATACGTGTGAACTGAACTGAAGAGAACCATCATAATATCCAAATGAATAAGATCCGAAGCAGGGGGACACCAATGCCAAGGCCCTAAAGTGGGAATGTACTGAGCAAACTCAAGAAATATCAAGAAGAGTAGGAAGGAAGGTGAGCAGAGAGGCAGATGAAGACCAGATCACGTGGAGCCTTATACGCCACGGTGAGGGTTTTACCCTAAGTGTGAAAGGATACAAACAAGGAAATAACATAATCGTTTTAAAAGGTTCTCTCTGACTGCTGTACAAAGAATAGAACAAGAGAGGAATGAAAGAGATCTGTTGGGAATCTATTAGCATGATCCAGAGGATAAAAAATGGTGGCTGGTACTAAGACAGTAGCGATGAAGGTGGTGGGAGGTGGTGAAATTGTGATATGGGTTAAAAGTAAATCCAACAGGCTTTTCTGTTAACTTGAATGAGGAGTATGAAGGAAAGAAAAGCTATGGACAATTCCAAGATTTGTGGCCTGATCAGCTGAATGAATGGGTTCCATGTGGTAAAAGCGTGAACACTAAGGAAGAGGTGGGTTCTGTGAAGTGGTGAAGGGGATTCGTGGTTCAGTCTGGGGCGTGTTTGATTGGGGCGTTTTAGAAAAATGAGTGAGGCTGAAAATATGAATTTGGGAGCCATAAATGAATTTAGGGATTATAAATTTTACAGTTCTACCACAGAACTGGAAATCAATTGAAGAAATGTTTTTTTTTAAGTTTATTTATTTTGAAAGGGATGGGGAGAGAAAGAGAGGGGCAGAAAGAGAGAGGGGAGAGAGAGAATCTCAAGCAGGCTCCACATTCTTAGTGCAGAGCCTGATGAGGGGTTTGATCTCACAAACCTGTGAGATCATGACCTGAGCCAAAACCAAGAGTTGGATGCTCAACCAACTGAGCCATCCGGGTGCCCCAATTGAAGAAATGTTTATAAAAGGAAGATGTGATTGATGGTATCAAATACTTTGGAGGAGCTGAGTAAGACTGACTGAAAGCTGACCGTTGGATTTAGCCATTTGAAGGTCAGTGGGGACCTTGATCTGAATGGATGCAGTATATTACTGGGATCAAAATCCTCAGAGTTTTTTTTTTTTAATGTTTTTATTTTATATTTGAGAGAGAGAGAGAAAGAAAGAAAGAGCTTAAGCGGGGTAGGGACAGAGAGACAGAGAGAGAATCTGAAGCAGGCTCCAGGCTCCGAGCTGTGAGCTGTCAGCACAGAGCCCGACGTGATGCTCGAACCCACAAGCTATGAGATCATGACCTGAGCTGAAGTCGGACACTCAATTGACTGAGCCAATGAAGCACCCTCAAATCTTCAGAGTTTTGGTTAGACATTTATTATATGAAGACCTGTTAAATCAGTCTTTCTAGTTGGATTGTAAATTTCACGAATATAAGGATGATGTCTGTTACAGTCACCATTTTTTTTCCTCCATTGATTGGCCCACTGCCTGGCACACAGTTAACGCTCCACAAATATTTGCTCAGATTATTTTAAAGGAACTGAGAGGCACCTGGTAGGCTTGCATGTGGTAGAGTATGCGACCCTTGATCTCAGGATTGTAAGTTCAAGCCCCACGTTGGGTGTGGAGATTACTTCAAAATAAAATCTTAAAAAAAAATAAAGGAATTGATTGGTAGAAATTCCATTGAGGTTGTACAGTGTTTGGAGATTTATTGGTGATTATAATGAAATGGGGAAGGGTAATATATAAAAGTCATTAAAGGACCACTCTTTTATTTTGATGAACATTGACCTTTCAGCTTAAAATGGTGAATGTGTTTCAAGATTATACTATGAACAAGAGATCCCTGATATGTGGTACCCTGAGATTAAAAATGCATGTTTTAACTATTACTTGATGTATTAAGTAAAAAAAAAAAAAAATTAACCCTGAGAGAATTCATGAGGGGCAAGCAGAATTTCTCTTTAGGTTATTTTCCTTGCAGAGAAAAATAGAACATTTCTGTGTTCAGAGAGCCAGGTCTGTGTCTGTGAGTACATTTGTTGTACATGCTTACTTAATTAGGCAACAGTACTGATTTTAGAACAGGTAAGATCTAAGGTTGCCCATTTGTTCATATTAGCTCAGATCCTCCCTTTGAATAACTTCCTGGAAACAAATTAAATACCAGGAAAAACTCTGCAATTTTTTTCTCAGATAGCTAAGTAACATTTGGTAAATTACTGCTTTAGTGCACAAAATCACTTGTACTATTCCCAAAGCTTTAATGTAGCTTCCCAAAGGTGCCTAATTTGCTCTGAGTAGCCTCATGCCCAATGAAATCATGATTAAAATTAGACAGGCCAACCAGATACAATACCTGAAATATACTTGGGAGAAAATAGGGACCATTTGGAGAAATCACAAGACTCCTGCCATGTTAAACATCCTTTTGACAATGATGGCTGATAACAAATGGGCCTCTTGGAAAAAAGTATCTTTGAGGAAAAAAGAAGGAAAATGAAAATTTCCCAGAATTTCACATACTATTAATATACAGTGGGTTGGGGTGCCTGGGTGACTCAGTCAGTTAAGCGTCCGACTACGGCTCAGGTCATGATCTCACAGTTCATGGGTTCGAGCCCCGCACCGGGCTCTGTGCTGACAGCTCAGAGCCTGAGCCTGCTTCAGATTCTGTGTCTCCCTCTCTCTGCCTCCTCCCCCACTCATGCTTCGTCTCTCTCAAAAATGAATAAATGTTCAAAAAATTTAATATACAGTGGATTTACCAAGCAAAGCAGACCCAGGAAAATTTGGGGGAAAGGAAGAACTCAATCAGCGAGTGACTGAAGTTGGTAATGATAATGGCAACTGTGACCTACACCAATAGGACTGAACTCCTCCAAGCTTTAACTGTCACCGAAGCTGCTGATCCTGAAAAATGCACTGCTATTGTCTCCTTGCACAACTTCCTCCTGCCCTTTACACAAAAGAGAGAAAGGACAGTCACAAGGTCAGGGTCAAAGGCAGAAAAGGGATGATTTGTTGTTACTATGATCTTTTGGGACCCGCAGGCCTGTAAGCTGACCTAACCTTTCCGCCTTAAATACTGGATCTAAAAAATAGTTATATTTTACACGTTCTAAAGAACAGAATTAATTTTGGCTCTTTTTAAGTGCTCGACATAAGCTTTAGTTATTTAGAGTAAACTTAGAGGAGTATTTGCTCCATTTAAAGTCTCCGGCTGAAAGTCAGTTCATTCTCCGCTGCCTCTAACACTGGCGGTTCATCAGTATGGTTCACCAGCGTTGTTGGGCACCTACTTTGTGCCACTCTCTGTGCCAAACTCTGGGATTTGATTTATTTTTTGCTGGATGTAGGTTTATTATTATTTATTATTTTTGATTTTATTTTTTTAAATTTACATCCAAATTAGCACACAGTGCAACAATGATTTCAGGAGTATATTCCTTAGTGCCCTTACCCATTTAGCCCATCCCCCTCCCACACCCCCTCCAGTAACCCTCTGTTTGTTCTCCATATTTAAGAGCCTCTTATGTTTTGTTCCCCTCCCTGTTTTTATATTATTTTTGTTTCCCTTCCCTTATGTTCATCTGTTCTGTCTCTTAAAGTCCTCACATGAGTGAAGTCATAGGATATTTGTCTTTCTCTAATTTCACTTAGCATGATACCCTTCAGTTCCATCCACATAGTTGCAAATAGCAAGATTTCATTCTTTTTGATTGCTGAGTAATACTCCATTGTATCTATATACCACATCTTCTTTATCCATTCATTCATCTATGGACATTTGGGCTCTTACCATACTTTGGCTATTGTTGATAGTGCTGCTATAAACATGGGGGTGCATGTGTCCCTTCGAAACAGCACACCTGTATCCCTTGGATAAACACCTAGTAGTGCAATTGCTGGGTGTTAGGGTAGTTCTATTTTTAGCTTTTTGAGGAATCTCCATACTGTTTTCCAGAGTGGCTGCACCAGCTTGCATTCCCACAAACTCGGGATTTTAAAGGTAAATCTGGTAAGTAGAGATAAACACATAAACCCACAGTACCAATGGAGTATTACAGGTACTCCGACGAAAACAGGAACCCAGTCACCAGTTCTGTTGGGCATATATACTCAAGAGGCTTCTGAGAGAACGATGTGGCTGAACCCCAAATGGGAGTAGGTGAGGAGCCATGGAGGGAGGAGGAAGAGCACAAGGTGCAAGTTTTAGAGGTGGAAACCACCTGGTGACCTAAGGGACTATGAATTGCGAAGTATTGTAGGGCAGGGAGAGGACTGCTAGGGACAGGAAGCAGGGGTGAGGGAGGCTGGAGACAGAGCAAGATAAAAAGTAGCAGATGGTAAAAATTTGTCTGCAGAACTACTGGTAAGCAAGAAAATGTGTCTTCCTCTCTGAACCTTGAACAGACTTTGTGGCTAAAATGGAGACATACTGACAGGTTCAAGTTGGTCGGCCTGCTCCCTGGAGTTCATAGGACAAAATACATTTTTGCTATCTTGAAATAACAAAACTGATTTTTTTGTCCTCCACTTGTTCTTAACTGGTTGGGGCTCTTTACTCATTGGAGTGACCCAAATTTTTATCTCCAAAGGATCAGAGGCCTGCCTGTGTGCTCTTACAAGCATCCCCTACTGACTTTTAGCACCGGCATGGTGTTACAAGGAGGTATATCTGGGGAACACCTTTCTGCCCCTCTACGATCCCTCTCTCTCCCTTTACAATCCCTCTCTCTCCCTTTATAGTCAGAATTAATCACCCAGCCTACACTTGAACTTTCTTTTCTGTGTGCCAAAAAATGGCAAGGTGAGAACTTCATTTTCCAATTCAGGGGAATCTTTAATGTGTCCCTTGACTGAAGCCTGTTTCCCTTGGATTCTAAACACTCAGGCCATTGCTCCTCTCAGGAAGGTGGGTGAGGAGATACACTACTTAGAGTTCTTTTTTTTTTTTTTTTTTTTTTTTTAAGAATAACATTCTTATTTTATTTTGTTTTATTTATTTATTTATAATTTATTTATTTACCTTTTAAGTAATCTCTACACCCAGCAGGGGGCTCAAACTCTCGCCCCGGAGATCAAGAGCCACGTGCTCCTCCGACCGGGCCAGAATTCCAACCCTGAGAAGATGTTCCTTCCAACTGTCCTTCTAGGCCATCCCTAAGTGGGTGAACTGCAACAGTAACTGTGTTAGTGTCGGCGATCAGGTAGGAACCATCTGCAAAACCAGTCCTGAACACTTCCTTCTTCAGCAGGTCACAGGGGGCTTCCCCACGAGGCCACTACGTGTTGGCTGCAGGGGGTCCTGTCTCCTCCAGTTCCTAAAGTAGGAGGCAGCGTACTCTGTCACGCCAAGGCCATGCACAGCGGGGAAATCCCTCCCTTGGAGGGGGGAGCCTGATGCCTGGACAGCCAAGGGGCAGGCTTCAAGCCCCCATTCACTGAAAACTAGTAAAAACATTCATCTGAAAGTTTCCAGTACTGGGTGGCTCAGTCGGTTAAGCATCCACTTTGGCTCAGGTCATGGTCTTGCGGTTCATGGGTTCGAGCCCCGCGTCCTACTCTGTGCTGACGGCTCAGAGCCTGGATCCTGCTTCGGATTCTGTGTCTCCCACTCTCTCTGCCCCTCCTACCGCCTCTCAAATAAATAAACATCGAAAAAAAAAGTTTTTGATACTTTATGATTTAAAAAAAATTTTGAATATTTATTTCATCTGGAAGTTTGAGGTAGGGAACCAACTCTGTCATTTTTCCAAAAGACTAGCCAGATGTCGGAATAACACATTT